>NC_089685.1:45598154-46284821 GCF_031753505.1 Anomalospiza imberbis
GTACTGCAGCAATTGGACTGAGAAGTGGGAATGGCTACTGTGCACAGGGGTCATGGAGATGCTTGTCCTTGTTTGAGGTCAATGGCAGCTTCTTGATGCCCTAGTAACTTTTGTTTTCAAAGTCGTCTACTTTCCACCTGTGCTCAGCAGTATGTTGTTCATCTCCTGGAGGAACTCCTATGAAGTATCTTGATTTGCAGTATGACTGGAAAAAATACTGTCACTTCAGCTCATTCGATCCTTTGAGTAATTAACAGTATTATTTCTGCTGCTAAATCAGCAATTTTGATCTGTATTTATTTTCGTATTTCATTTTTATTTATTCCTTGAGATTGTAATATTGGCACTTAGTATTTGCAGTGTTCTGTACTTATAGTTTGATTATAAAAGTAGTTGTTTGTTGTCATTCTTACCCAGATTAGGATACACTCTATTTACTCCTGTTTTATCCAAATGCTGCAGATCCTTTAATGAATTTTTCCTTCCCCCTTCAAATTGAAATGCTCAAAAACATTTTAATCCTCACTTCAAAACTGGAAAAATTTCAGTGAATAATCTACCCAAGAAGGAAAAAAGTGTTACTGTTTTTGTAAAAAAAATTGAAGATCCCTTTATTTGATTTAAATTCAAAAATGTGCAAAGGTGATCTCATCCAAAATTTGGAAAGCTTTTGAAAGAACTGAGTGAGTTTTATTAAGTCTAACAAAGTGTCTGTAGTGTGATGGGGGGTTTCTGTCATTCTGAAATGGATAAAACCTCTTTACATTTAAGGTTAGGAAGAGCTAACTGAGACAGTCACCTCAGCATCCCCTCTAAGTAAATTATTAAGAATGCAAAGGTAGAAAAATCAGGAAACTGCAGTTAATATGTTTTCCTGATAGATTCCTCAGTCATTTATACCTCCACTTTTTGTTTAATCATTAAATCAGTCAATCTTTTCTGCTTCACATGTATCTAACTTGTATCACTGCGTAGCGATCTCGGACAACTTTTCTCTCAGAAACCCTGCAGGGATTAACAAGATATTTTTATAAATCAAAGGGAAAAATAATCAAGAAAAGAGATTTTGTATTTCTATAAGCAGACTGGCTTTACTTTCTTTGGAATTTTTTTCTCCTTTACTCTCTATAAGAAAAAATAATCTTGCTACCTGGCTTACTGTGAAGTGCTCTTTGCAAGTTTCTTAAATGCAAAAGACAAGTAGGATGGTGGTTTTAAGAGAGTTATTGGACAGTGTCTGAAGAGGATGAAATGCAACTTTAAATAGAAGGTATTTTTAAGAACTTGGGCTTGAGAGAAAAAGTTGCTGTCAGCTCAACTCTTTGTTTGCCAGAGGTCAATGAATGATGAGGAAGAGATTACACAGCAAGAAAATAATGTTGAATAACGACTTTGCAACTCTTCTGAAACCTTAAGCTTGTGTTTACTCCTTTTGTTTCTTCTGCATTGGTCTGAATAAATCTTTTTAATCAAAAAATTCAACATCTGGAACAAATACCAATTTGTCATGTAGACCACCAGTGCTCAAAAATGTTTGTGCTGTTTCTGGCCTTAGCAGACTGACTGTGTGGTTATGGCTGTGCTGTACCTGCTTGGAGGATGTACTCTGTAGGGATTGGTCCATCCATTCCTTCTTGAGAATGTTTTCCCTTGGATGTAATTCTCTAGAGCTATCCAAGACGGGCATCTTTCTGTCCTGTGCTCAGATAGGTCAGGACAGGACAGGAAGGATGCAGATGTCACTTCTTTGTTCATGAGGTTTTTTAGGTATGTTCTAGTTCAGAGTTGTCATGATGCTACAGGTGCTGTGCCACCTGCCCAGCACAAACTGCAAAGTTTATCTTCCTTTCCAGCCCTGACTTGTCTTCCCAAAATCACCTGCCCCAATGCTCTGTGGGAAGGTGGCAATGCCGGTTCTCACATCCTGCCCTCTCACACTTCCTGTCCCTTGGTCCTGTAGGCCCCCATCTCCTGCCTTGTATCAAGGTACGTGTTGAACCACTCCATGGTGGATTAGCATTGGGAACAAATGAAAATAATAGCAAGAATATGATAATGAAAAATTGGAGCTGTTAAATCCAGTCACCAACCCACAGGGATGTGTGGCCACAGAAACAGTCACAGAAGCACAGCATAAGGTGTGGGGCACTAGCAACCAAGAGCGGCAGGAGGAGGAGGAAGGGCAGAGAGTCCTGGAGTCAACTTCCAGCTTTCCTGTTGGATCCGTCCTCTTAATCAGGTTGTTCTTCTACTGGGTCACTGACTGATAGACCTCAAACAATGGAGCAAGGATGGGAAGTGGCCCCCAGGGCAAAGCAGGACTTCCACTTTCCAAGAGCTCTCAGTTATCAATCTGCACCTGGCTCAACTCCCTGAGCCAGATCACCAGCAATTACCACTGGAGGAAGGAGGCCAGACCACTTCAAGGCAGACTATTTACATCATCTTTGGCTTCTGAAAGTACAATCTCCTGCAGGATATTCACTGCTGTTCCCTCCATCCTTGCCTACCTGTCAGGGAATACCATGGGGTAGAAGTAGGGCAGTGAGGTGTGTTGGCAACCTCTTCTTGATGTCTGCTATTGCACCAAGTGCTGAAATATAACCCAGTTAATGACACCCCAGTAAAACACCAGTGTGGCAGAATAGAGCTACATTTCTCATGTTTAAAGGAATATATGGGAGGGCAGCCTATTGAGAATGAGCTCATCCTCTGAAATAAAGAGAGGAACTTCTTAGAAAGGCTCTTTCCAGCATATTAACATGTATTGATACTGGAGTAAAGCAACCCAACTTGTTTAAGACTGGGATCTTTGTTAAACAGTGAATACAAGCTGAATGTACTGTTGTGTTTAAATCTCAGCTGTCATTAATGGGATGGGAGAGGGGAGAAAGAAAATACAAAAACAACCCATTCATGATGGAACCAGTCACTATTTCTTCCTTTACAAACAAAGGGGGGAAAAAAGGGAAAGGAACTCTCATAAGAATCTGTATGAATTTCCTTAAGAGAGTGAACTTTGGATGGAGAGTAAGTTAAATTCTGCAAGATGTTGGAGTTACCAGGGTAACAATGTTTTGAATACAAAACTAAATAGGTGTATGAGCCCAAAGTAAATCATTAATGTGCATCAGTATATTTGCGATGGGTTGGAGTGACTTATATATTGTTGTACTTCTTTATTTAATATTTCAAAAGTGTTCTTTGATTTAAAAGCAAACACTTAATAGGCCTCTTTTCAGACAATTATGTCCCCTTTTCTACAAAGCACTCTGAAAAGACACTAGTCATTGATGCCATCTAATAGAACAAACACACAGATTTGATGGAGTCAAACAGAATAAAGGGGCCTTGGTACATCAAGAAACTTAAATATGGGCGTTATTTTAAGCTTGGTAATCATCCCAAGACTACTCTGTTTCTTGCAAACTTGCATTCAGCACCCTGCTGAATTCAAGCTTACCTGGTCAATTTGCAATATACTTTTTAACTACAAGGAACATTTCTTGGTAACTATTTTTCAACTAAGTCTTTCTATAATAGATGAAAAGAGTTGTTATAGACAGGTTGGGGCTGGATGCAACTGTTTCCCAAGCAATTATCTTCTTATTCATACCTATTTTCCTCATTTAATACCATTAATTCAGTCCAGGAGACGTCTTCATTGTAGCATGATAAATAACAGAAAAAGTAAGTTAAATGGTCAATTGAAAAGATCTCTTACAAGATCCTAAATTAGCCCTGGCAAGAACTGAACCTCTGCTGGTTAACAGTTACTAGTAATTGTGAATGATTGCTTTCTTCCCCCAAGTTCCAACCATTCTTCCCAACATTTCTTCCCATCCTCTTTGCTATTCTGGGGACATACTCAAAGCTTGGGCTTCATAATTAGTAGGGATAAACCATGGTCATTTAACAATGCTACTAAGCTGGAACAAATGGAGTTACTTTGCTTATTGAAGTTTGGGGCAAACACCAGAGAATAATATCCTAGAAGGTAAAAAAAACATACTGCATGCCTAACATTATGGAAGGGAATTAAACTCTGACTTGCAGTTAGAAAATGTGGTAACTACTTTCCTTAGTCCAATAAAAGAAACTCAGTTCTTCTCTGAAATAGGAAGTGTTAAATTTTTGGTAATTTATTAAATCCTGGAGTTTTTGCAGTTTACAGTGTACTTGAATGATTATAAAAAACAGTTTCTTAGGAGTTGAAGTAGTGTTTCTTCCAAGTATTATTTTTGGAAGCTCCTATTTGCTGGATGTTATTTGTGTCCCTTTCCAAGAGATGGTGAGTTTAAGCACCTTCTGTTGCAGCGCTGAAGAAGGACATTGGCGAGTAAGTACTCCTCTGGCTCCTGCAACTCTGCTAATGGTCTTACCAAACATACCTTTCTGGGGGAGAGCAGCTGCATGGTTAAAGGTCAGCACAAGAGGAAGGGGAGCTCTGCCTACCTTTCCTGGGAAGCTCCAGCCAGATGACGGTACCACACCACATCACTGCTGACAGTTCCTTGAGCAGATTCCTTCTATGGGCAATTAACCTTCACAAAGCATGAACGGACCAGTTTTCTATCAGGAAACTGAATTTTAGCTGGCAAATTAGACAGGTTCCCTGAGGCCAGAGTTATGCAGCTTTTCCAGTCTCACTAAAAATGTGATTTATAACAGATTCCTCAGCAGAGACACTCCTTGCTTCAGGAATGAAGGTGCACACTGTACTCAAACTCTTCATCTAACATGATGATCTTGTAAACTTTTGTCTTGTGCAGGAAAAATTGACTGTAACTTGCTTTTGATTTATCAAGTGACTCTTCATCTGTCCAAGAATGGATAGTGGGAAACTACAGTGCATATTAAGAAACCAGGCATGCACTGGTGTAAATAACATTTTAGGAGGTAAGAGTATATAAGTTTGGGAAGGTAAATCAGATGTAGCTGGATGGCATTTCTAGCTGTGAAAACAATGCAATGGATTTTGTCTAAGATGTATCTCTGGCTTTTGATGACTCTGGCATAAAACAGAAGCAGAGGAGCAGAGGCTGTGGTCCACAGGATTGCACAAATTATACACAAAGTATCTCGCCCTGCATGCTCCCAGCACCAGGTGCTGGGCAGGTGACTCCTGATGCCTGCTGGTTGTGATGCACCCTGGGGGCAGGATGAGCCAAGGATGGCTGTTCCTTCTGTGTGGGGCAAGGATGGGTAAGAGACAAAAACAAAATCTAGCAGATGCAAATACCATATTGTGCTTTGTTGCCTTTAGTTCTGCCTTAAAGTTTTCCCAAAGGTAATGGAAGACTCAGAGTTTTTGTGCAGTTGCAGAGTCACAAAAATGATGGGCAAGGAGAAAAGGGAAGAGACAATCAGATCCCAGACCCAATTCCTGCCAACTTGAGGCTCCACCTCTGACTCATCCCAAGGTTTTCTCTTTGTTTTGCCCTCTGGTGAAACCAGCATTTGTATTCTGTGAATATCAGCATGTGCTCAGATCAAAAAGCAGGCTCACCCATCCCTGACAGTGTCTTGAACATGTCTGTGTTTGCATGGAATTAATAGTTAATATTTTAATTATTAATTTATATTACTTAATAACTGCCTGCTGTGTTACTGAGGTATGAGGCACACTCAGAGACTGGTAAAGTATGGGAGGGGAGGGCTAACAAAGCTTAGGTAGCCTAGATCTAGCAAGTGTGGCACACAGATGCAGACACAGGGAGCTAATTTTATTTGGATAAGATTTGGAATTAAGGAGGACATTGCACAGGTGAACAGATGGACAAAGGCCTCCTTCAATATCTGCTTTTATCTCCATGTGAGCTGGGAAATTTATAGCTCCGAAGTATTATTACTCCCAGTCATTAAAGAGTGTGGGATTTTTGAATTTAAAAGCCTGTCATACACATACAAATAATGACTTCTGAAGATGCCAAATCTTATAATCAATAGATGCAGATGGAAACTATCAAACTTGACTTACACTTGTGTTTGCTTAAAAAAGATGTTAGTTAAAAAAATTAATAACCTATCACTTTAGTCTTCTAACATGACCTTGTGGAAAAAGACATATAAAACAGGAATGGATCAAAGCTTCTCTTCATATACATGATTAGACAAATGGTTTTGGACAGCCTTTACATACTGGTTTAAAAGAAACTTAATTTTTTTTTTGCAGATCCACAGGTATGACAGGGAGGTTTCATAAGATATTTCTTCAATGGGTTAAGGTTTTGAAATTTAAAGGTAACAAAATATCCTTATATCTGAACCTTCTGAAATCTTCTGATCATGTTATTAGCAATATTTGTTCTTTTTTTTTTAAGTTTAGGTTGCATGTTTCTTTCAATGATTATTAAGCTAGCATAGAAAAATTCTGAGAAAATAAATTCTGAGATTTTTAACTAGAACTTCACAAGCTTCATAGTATTATATCAAAATGAATGCTCACAATTTTCAATAACTTTTTATTGTAAGTATTGAAGCTTTTCTTATAGCTGCAAAAATTGACAAAGATCTAAAGAAAAAGATTCTGCAGAACTGAAGATAACCCTTATAACTGGATATATTATCTCCTTAGAGACAATTCTCTAGAGATAATAGAGATAATATATGTAGCAGCTTCTAGTTACCAGTAGCATCTTCTCAAATATTATTTCTTAAGATGACATTAGACCAGCTTTCATAAATTCTGCAAAAGCAAATTTCGTAAGTATTTGTCTCCTAATATGAAGATACCAATCCCAGGCCTATTGCTCTCACCTTACAAAGCTTATCTGCTGACAGATGTTGTACATACGGAAAACCTTCTAAAGGCTGAGGTTATTGTGATTTAGAATCCTAAGTTATCCTGAGTTGGAAGGGACATGTATCCTGTGATTTTAGTGTACAATAAAGATGAGTAGACTAATTCATATTTCACAGATGGAATTAACAAATTAAACGGAATCTACTCCGGCAGTGAATAATACAAACTCTGCAGTCCAATGGTTTCAGGCTGAGTTCTGCCCCACAAGTTCTGAGTTTACCGCCACTAGATGTCAGGCTTTTGACAGAGCTGGAGGGGTTTAATCTTTATTTCTCAGTATGAAGCTTGGTCAGGATCACAGCTACAGTTCTCCAATTCCAAGCACCAGCAGTAACCCAAAATAGGAGATACTCTGAGTCGCTATATGGGTTTTTCTTGCTCTTCATTCTTTTAGGCCTTGTTTTTTCCCTGCAGCAAATTTCTCAGCTTTGACAAGGTACACCAATGCTGGTAAATGGGAGCACTTCCAAGTAACGTGGGATTCCCTGTGGGCATTTCCCTTTGCTCCTCCATTCATTGGCTTGACACACCTGTTCAGGAAGACTGTATAACTGGTGAGTTCCTCGAAAATATTCAAGCACATACCTCTTTACTCTCTGAGAGCAACCAGGTGGTGGAGAGCTTTTTGGTTATTTCTGCTCCCTAGTAGGGATATTTATTTCTATTTTCTGGGAATGAGATACAATTTCCATCTCTCCAACAGCACCTTTGTGAAATATCTGAAGGAGCCAGGCTTAGCAGATGAATTACATTTTCCAAGCAACAGAAAGCAGATAGCATTTCCAGGACTTTACACAGGCTTTTGTAAGACTTTGCTAAGCAGTGGATGCCACAGTCCTCAAAAGGTGAGTTTCCCATGTGGAGCTCTGCAAATACGGAGCAATCCCAGCAGATTTAATGTGCATGTGGTGAGTGATTACACAGTGTGCAAAAGCAATGAGTCTATTTGAACTCCCTGTCCTGTGCCACAGAGTGACTGCACAGAAGCACAAAAGCCTGGTGAACTCAGCATAGAGCACAGAGGTGATTTATGTGCAGCAGCTTTTTGGCTGTTCACTTGTCTGGACTGCTGAAGTCCAGAAAAGCTGTTGCTGCAATGAAAACCAGGAAAAGCCAAGATTTTCACATGAGAGATGAGATCTGATTGTATTTGTATGGGAAATCTACATTATATGGCACAACTGTCAAATCTAGTTCCCACCCCACTGCTTGTGGGAGCATTTTCACATTGGCTTCTAGGACTTAAAGTAACACTGGATAGTAGAAAAGGCCACAAGAGGAGACTAGTAACTGCATGCTCTCACCTTCAGAATCCTCCTCAAGAATCCTTATTTACCACAAAACCTTAAAGAAGACCGTTAGAACTTATTTCAGATGTGTTGTCTCTATGCAGCATTTCTGCAAGCTCATTGCTTACTGCCGCATTCCCCACATTCACCATTTTTCCTTCAGCCTCATGACTGGTGTCAAGGGCAGCCTGCCTTGTGGAGAGAGATGCCCTTCCATGCTTCGTGTAGACCCTTGTGCATCCCTGTTCTTTTCTGCAGAAATTAAACTGTGGTAACCATTTTTTTTCCCTGCAGCAGTGTTGAACTACATATTACTCTCAATCATAGAATCATGGAGTGGTTTGGGTTGGAAGGGAGCTTAAAGAACATCTCATTCCACTGCCCTGCCTTGGGCAGGAGCACCTTCCTCTAGAACAGGTTGCTCCAAGCCCTGTCCAACCTGACCTTGAACGCTTCCAGGGATGGATTATCACCTGACACTCAAGAAGATGTGGAATCAGTGACTTTTTTAAAGTTTAGTTTTATCCAAATTGGCGTTAACTCTGCAACAGGGACATTGTCTATCCATGAAAATAAATTTCTAAACAGAAGGAGGCCTCTCCCTGGCACCTTGTAGCATGGGAAAAACTGCAGGATGACACAAGTTAACATACACAAAACCTCCTTGAATTCAGCATTGTCCTTCTTACAATTCAGCTGCATTTTCTTCTGTACCAGACAAAACCCTGACTCTAAATTCTACATATTATAAATCAACTGGTACATGAATTCATTTTCCATTAAATTCCCCAGGCTACCAGGGAACTAGACTTTGGGTACCAGATATCTTCAGTAGCATCTCTTTGATCCAGATGACAAGGGCAAGGAGAGCATCTTTCCACATGCTTACGCCATTGGCTAATATGATGAGGATAATGCTGATCCCAACAAAAACACTCCATGCAAATGTGGCATAAAACCTTTGTGAAGGGCAGATGACAGTCACAAAATTCCTCATTGCCTCTAAAAACTGGACTGCATCTAACAAATGAGGCAAGAGTCCCTGCAGTGACTCGGAGCCTGACAATTGTGCAGCTGACAGCATTTCATCTGTGTCTCCTTCTCAGAAGACATCATTTGTTTCTAGGACAAAATGCAAGGGTTTGAACATCTCCTCTGAGGCCTTGTGGGCTTTTTGTACAGATGGAGGGATTATTTTCTTATAAAAACTAAATTTATTTATGATATTACATAACAAACAAGTGACACATAAATCTCAACATCAAAAATAACTGTTCTGTTATGGCCTTCAGACACATGTGTAATACCTCACCTGAAGACAAATAAACTCTGTAGTTGGCTTCATATTGCAGTATTTATTTTTGGGTTTGAGACAGTCTGCAGTATCCATTTCATATGGATTCTGTTTTACCTCTGGTGTTTAAAAAGATGGCGCTACCTCCTCTCAGACCTGCTCTTCCTCATCTTAATATAGGTGTTAAGAATTCCTTGGCAAGGTAAGGAATGCCTGTAATTTGCCCATTGTAAGCAGGAAACTGAGGACATGATGGCAGGATGTGCTCCACAGATTTAGCAAGAGAGGCTAATGAAAAGCTTTTTTCCAAGTGCATTGATCAATTTCACTAGATCCTATTAAATAACAGAACAAAAATACAAGCTTTTGGTCTACAGCTTCAAAGCTGTAGTCATACTTAATAAAATGCAGGCCCAAAATAAGAGTCAGAAAACTAGTATTTATGCCGGAAACATATAAAATATTTATGCTGCAGGGTTTGCTTCTTTACTGTAATTTTTTCCTGAGCCCAAATTTTATCTTCTGATGGAAGTTGCCCCCAATAAAAAAGGAGCACAGTCAGTATACATGTTGTGATTAGAGCAAGCGGCCCTCTCACAACATTTGAGATAGGACGGATTCAATGTCTTTGACTTGCTTTGCCTCCTGCAGAGCCAGAATTTGCTGGAGTGGGGCAATTGTCTTCCAGAGTCTTAGCTAAGCCAGGTCCTTCTCTGTTTCCAGCTTCACTGTTGCCTCAAGAGTACAGTCTATCTCTTAATTTTATGGAGAATTCTTTAAAATAAGTTCTGCATAACTTTATTTTCAGGTGTAATTGGCTCTAGGTGGAGTGTTTCCCTTCTTGTAGTTCCCTAAAGCTGTGCTAAGAAAAATAAATGTTATTTAGACTGTAAACTCTCTGGGGAAAAAGCTGCATCATTAAGGGATCTGCCTGTTGTTCACAGAATTAGGTAGATCAGGTGAGCTTAAGATACAATATCTGTGACTAATCTGGAAAAAAACCCCTAAATTTTATAATCTATATAAAAATTGGCTGGATGGTTGAACTCTAAGAGTGTCTTGTGCTCAGAGAAGCTGTGGCTGCTGCATCCCTGGCAGTGCCCAAGGCCAGGTTGGATGGGGCTGGGAACAACCTGGGATAGTGGAAGGTGGTGGGACTGGTTGGGCTTTAAGGTCCCTTCCAACTCAAACCTGATTGTCTGTGATTTGATGATGATTGTATAATAAAGCTTTCTATAGTGTTTGGCCACAATTACTCTTTTTAACCATCGGAAGCTAATTTCCCACCCACACACATATATACAGATTAACTTTTCATACATGTTTAGAAAATGCTAAACAGTATTTTAAAAAAATAAATAATAAAAATGTAGAATTTAATTTAAAAATATTTTAAAACCTGAAGCAAAGTAGTATTTACATCACAGAATCACAGAAAGGCTTGGACTGGAACAGACCTTAGAAATCGTCTAGTTTCACATCCCTGCCACAGGCTGGGAAATCTGTATATAATTAGGATATTAAGCACGAAATAATTATACCCGCAATTTATGCATTTAATATTAATTTAATATTTGTTTTGTTTAGAGAGGGGTATCTCCAAGAGCACACGGGCCGAGGTGTGGGGCGCGCAGCAGCAGCTACGTGATGGGAGCCGGCGCCGCGGTGAGCTTCCTACGGGAAAAAGGTGTGGGGGGAAGGAAAAACAAGGGAAAGGCAAAGGACCCGGTAAGGAAGCAGACACGGAAAGGATTTCATATGGACTCATATGGAAATGCAATACGCCTCTCAGCCAGAGCGGCCATTTTGCAAGCGCCCTCACACACCCCTCCCGCGCGGCGGGGCGGCACCTCCGCCATTTCCGCGCGGCGGGGGCGGAGCGGGGCCGAGGCGGGCGATGGCGGCGGCGGAAGCGTTGCTCGCGGTCCGCCTGGAGAGCGTGCGGGCGTTGGCGGGTCTGTTCCGGGAGGCGCAGCGCAGGTAGTGGGGAGTAGGGAGTGGCGTTGCCGGTGGATGTCGGGCAGGACTCGCCTCGGCTCCCAGCGCGGTCCTGCCCCTCGTGGAGTCGGCTGCGGGCCGGAAAAGGGGCTCTCAGTACCCCCACAGGGGTGCGAATCAAGTCCCTTCTGGGGAGCTTCTGCCCCCCCCAGCCTTCTCCTGGGTCTGTGCATGTCTGTCCTGCCCCTGGGGGTCCATGAGGAGCTGCAGTGTGCTCAGTCCTTGTGCCTTTAGCAGGGAGGAAAGGTGTTTGTTTCTTAGTCGTGGGTAGCATAAAATATCCTAGAGATACAGAATGGCTTGCGTTCCAGGAACATTAAAGCTCATCCCATCCCACTCTTGCTACGGGCTGGGACACCTTCACTAGCCCAGGCTGCTCCAAGCCCTGTCCAGCCTGACCCTGGACACTTCAGGGATGGGGCAGCCACAGCTTCTCTCGTAAACCTGTCCCAGGACCTCACTGTCTTCACAGGGAAAGATTTCTTCCTAACATCCAGTCTAAACCTACTCTATCAGGCTGAAGCCATTGCCCCTTGTTCTGTCGCTTCAGGCCCGTGTCAATAATCTCCATCTTCCTTTTAGGCTCCCACCAGGTACTGGAAAGCATCGTTTAGGTCAGCCCAAACCTGCTTTTCTCCAGGCTGAGCACTCCCAAATCCCTCAGCCTTTCCTAATAGCAGAGCTGCTCCATCTGTCTAAACACCTTGGTGCCTACTCTGAATTCTCTCCAGCAGCTGCCTGTCCTTTCTGTGCTGGGATCCCATGGCTCAAGGCAGCTCTGCAGGTGGTGTCTCACCTGAGCAGGGCAGAGAAGCAGAATCCCCCCTCCCCTGCTGCCCATGCTGGGGGCTCAGCCCAGCACAGGGGGGTTCTGGGTCCCAGCGCACATGGCTGGGGGAGTCCAGCTCTCACCACCCCAAGTCCTTCTCCCAGGGTTGCTCCATCTGTTCATCCCCAGGTTGAGTTGCTCCTTGGGGGTTGTCCTGACCCAGGTGCAGCACCAGCACTTGCTCTTGTTGAACCTCATGGGATTCCCATGGGCCACTTCTGGGGCTTGTGGTGCCTTTCTGGGCAGGCACATTAGGTGGGATGTAGCTGTTGGAGTAGCTGCTCTGGGGCAAAAAAACATGGAAGCACTGCAGGATGTTCAGAAGTGGGTGAGATGTACCTGTGTGAGGCCCTGCTGAGGGACAGTCTCATTCTCATATGAGGCCAAAGCTTTGGGATGAGGGTGGTGACTGTGGGCCTTAGGGACAGAGAGCATGCACAGCATGGCAGGATGGGCTGCACTGGCTTCACTGGGAGGAAAGGTTGGATGTCCCTCAGTAGCTTTAAGATAAGTAAAGACAGAATGGGGATACTGGAGAAATGGGGCTGGTATGGAGCAGTGCCTGTAAGATCAGGGAGACTTCTCCAATACCACACAGCACTGCTGGCTTTGGCAGAAGCTGGGCTTGCAGAGGTTCAGCTGGGAGACTGGGGTTAGAGGAATGGGTTTTGCTCTTCCTTGAAGGAAGGAGAAGGCACAGCACGGTGGGAAGCTTGTGGTCACTCCTAACAGTAGTTGTTTGAAGGTCTTGACACCAGAGAATGAAGAAATCAGACTTAAGCTTGGTGTTTTGTTTTGGTTGTTAAAATTCCCAGTACAGTTTTGTTTTTCAAATCCACATTTAAAAGTCACAGGGCTTGGGGGGAAGATGTACTTACAGATATTTTTTTGTGATCTGTGTGGGTGCAGGAGACCTTGTTCTGGTGTTCATCTCAGTTCCTCTGGAAAGAAGGGAGGACCTGTACAAATTTTTGGCTTATATACTGATGCTTTCTCTGTCTTGCTCCCTGAAACCTCCACCACTGTGTTTGAAAGAAGAGTAGATATCCCCCAAAAGAGCCAAGTTTTGTGGGTACAGGTAGGCTGAAAGAGAGACACTGTAGTTGCCCTTCCAGAAGGACAAAGCTGTAGCATTACCTTACATCCCATAGGATGTGGCAGAATCGGTCTAGGAGGAGCTGTGTCAGAAAATTTGCCAACTCTGGCAAATCCTGTTGTTGGTGCTGTTCCATCACAAAGACACAACCCAATGGATTTTTTTGTGTTTGAATGTGTGATATTTAGTGACAATTCTTTTGTTATTACAGGACTGTTCGGTGTTTGTGGAAACAAAATACACTAAAAATGTGAGTTCTGGTATTCTGCAACTCAGAAGGAAATAAAATGAGGCAACAATGCCCCTACTATGACACCATGATGTGGAATTTGGGAGACTTGCATTTGGCTGTGTGATATACTTGAGGCTTCCAGTGCTTTTAGTTGATTTCTTTATGCTTCATTTTCTAAGCTACAAAAAAAAAATAAAAAGAAAATGGCTTTATATTATTTCTGGAAATGTTGTGAGGATAAGTAATTTAAAGGCTTTTTAGAACTGCTTACAGGAACGGAGTTGTACAAGATACAGAACTGTAAATTTGTGGATGTGTTCGTGTCATTCCTGACTACTTTTGTGATTTTTTGGACCCCGAGTCTTTTGAACAGTTTCATTACTGTTTCTAACTCTGTGTTTAGTAGAGTGGTATCTTGTGGAGTTTTAGTTTTTAACAATCAAACAGGTCTTACAAGGAGTGACAATAATCTTCCTTTTGGCATGGGTGCAGGAATTCTGACTCTTTGTTTTGACTTAACAAGAAATTGTGCATATCTTTCTTGTCCAAGAGCTGGGCTGCTGTACCCTTTGCCTCTGCTTCCTTTTGTATTCCTGCAGAACTTGATGTGGAAATGAAGGGCATGTAGCATTAGCAAATAGTGGAGCTGCTGTGTTAGGCAACCAGACACAGGAAACAGAAGTTTGTGGAATATCCACAAAGCTGTTCTGGATGGATTTCAAGGGCTGTTTACAATGCAAGGTATTCTTTTAATCTAAAATCCACTTAAGAGGGTCTTTGGTAGTTTTATAAATTAAAAATTAGGGAAAAGATGTTTTCTATTTCAGAAATACATTTTAAATATTTATAGCTGCTACTTTGTATGTGAATCTTTGTTGTACTGCTGGAAAAAGATAATTTTTAAAAAACTGTTAGCAAGCGCTGCTGTGGAATAGTTTTCTGAGGTCAGTCTTGGCTAGTTTCTTAATATCATCTAAATATTTTCTGCTGTTCTTGCTAACCTGAGGATTTTTTAATTCAGAAGGACAGTTTTCATGTACATTTCTTTGTAGTGCTATTTGACTGCTTAGATACAAGAGTCACGTGTAAATTTTCTCAGAACAGAATCCTGCTCTATCAAACAACATTTAAGTCAGTCCATGTTCATTTGGAATACCTTTTGCTTGCTCGTTTAGGCTTTGAGATTTGATTTCTGCCTGGAATGATCTGGCTTGAACAGTCTGGATTTTCTTTCATAGTGTTTAAGAGAGATTTGGAGTTCTATCCTCAATGGTGTAAAAAAATCAACATCTCCTTCCACATTTACACTGAGGACAGACACTTCCTTATGTACCCCACGTTTGCTCCATTAGGACACGCAAGGTTTTCATCTTCGTATTTTACTGGAAATGTCTGTACTCTTAGGTTTTCTTTTACTTTCAATCTAATTTTAAAAGAAAAATTGTCACAGCAGCTCAGCATGCTTCTGATCCAGTGTCTGACTAAAAGTTCTGTTCTGCTGCATAGCTCTGCCAGGAGAGTGGAGCTTTTCCAGCACAAGAATAACTGTAAGGTGTCCTTTTACCTGTTTAGTCACAAAAATGTGCACAAAAGTTCTTCTGGCTTCTTTAATTTCTCTTTTACCAATTTAAATAAGTGAACGTTGCACAGTAGTATGTCTTGCACTGACCACTGGGTTCTGTATTTTGCAGTTGTGTCAGGAAATGATCGGTTTCATGGGATAATCGAACAAAAGGCACAGGCTGATATGAAGGAAACTACAGGGGGCGGAGTGGTCCCATTTTAAAGTAATGTCAGAGATTAAGAACTTGGAACAGCTAATGGTTCTGCTCAATGTAGAAAGCACTCCCTGGCTAGGGACTACCTTACCAGACTGTAGCTCTCCTGACATTTAGAAAAACTTGTCGCTGGTGCATTTCCCATGGAGACTGTGGTACATCAACCACTGAGTCTTCTCTTGGCACATCATGAAGTGCAGGAGCTATACTGCTTCTTGTAAGTTGAAGGTTCAAGTTCCATGAATGTATTTTCTTCGGTCTTGAAACCAAAACCAAATTCCAAACTTTTTCTCTGGTTATGTAAGCTCCACTTTTTTCTTTATGACTGAGAGCCAGCTCTGCTTTTCGTCATTGTTTTTTGTGCCACTTCGGTATTTTCCCTTCAGAATTGCACCACTGTAAAATGTAGCTTCTTCCCCATAATTCTCAAGTGATGCAGTGGTGGGTTTTTTAATGTTTCAGTATAGATGGAGAATGTGTAAATATATTGGTCTTGATCAACTCTGAGGTTGCAGAATAAGATACATACTTCCTGGAGATCTGAAACCTAATGTTGTGGTAATTTAGTGACATTAGTGTACGTTGTTGTATTTCTTACCACACTCTCCCTTCCTTGTAAGTCTCCTCCATGCTCTAACAGACCTCAACATTGGAGACACTGTACTGTCAGTAAGATGTAGCCTCACATAAAAGTGTCACTATTGGAGCAACAAAACTGACAAGGAACTTAGAAAATGTGAACTCTGAGTAAAGACTAAGAGAGTTTTGTTTAGTCAAGGAAAGGAAACATGGCAGGAACAGAGGTGGGAAATAATGTCTCCAGACATGTCTAAGGGTGTGCTTAGGGGCAAGGTGGATTTGGCAGTGTTTGGTTAAAGTTGAACTTGATGATCTTAAGGATCTTTTCCAACCTTGGTGATTCTATGGTTTGATTTATGGTCATGATCACTTACGAAAGAGGAGGTAGAATTTCTAATTGTACAAATGTGTAGGCATTTGAGTGAACATCAGAATGCAGGTAATACCATATCATCCAGTAGTGTTTGATCAAGCCTTTTTAATTCTCCTTTTGGAGGAGTTTTCTGTGTGAACATTTTATTTAATGCTACTTTACATTTCCTCTCATTACACTTTCTTCTGTTTGATCCTGAGTATTTAAGGTTCAAGGAGGCTGCATCTGGATTGCCTTTTCCTGACCCTGGTCAGAAGTATTAGACAAGCAGATTTATTGAACTTCCCTGTAGCAATGCTGTGAACACTCTCTGGTGTGGCTTCTCTCCACCAGCATGTGGTATCAGAACTGAGTAAGCAACATTTGTCATGTTCTGCCCTCATTGCTTTTGTAGACATAAAATCAAGGCAGAGTGTAGACAAATAGCTGTAGTTTGGAAATGTTGTTTATCTCTGTGTGACAGATCATCTGTAGATGTGTGTATCAGTCCTGGGAGGCTGGTGAATCTTCATGGAGCAGCAGCATCAGCTGTCATCTGGTCATATGGAGTTCTGCATATGCTTATGGTTTGGTAATGCTGTTTTCCTTGGTCTGGGTGCTCCTGGAAATGGCCTGGTACCTTCTGTGTTGGATAGTTGTCTGCTGAGGTGGGACAGAGTTGGCATTTTCCCTTGACTGTGATTCACACGCTTCAGAATGGTGCTTGTGCAGCCACCAGCTTTCTCCATTACCTTTGTCTCTCTGAAGAAATCTGCAGCAGGCTGGAGCTTCTGATACTTCATTCTTCTGAAACATCTAATGCTGGACATCTCAACTGTGTTCATTAACTAAAGCAATTCCTCTTAAAGCAGCATGCAGTGTCATGTTTAAACCTGCCAGCTATGTGAATTAGGGAGAATTTTTTGTTTCCTTTTCATTAAAATTCCAAAAAGCTGTTGAAAAGTCACAAGGAATACTAAGGCAACACCACTCTTCTACAGCCCTTTTTCTGAAAAGGCTGATGGGAGGATTGTGTGATGTTTTTGTTCCTTCGACATAAAATTTTGACTATGAGTAGTTAAATACTCAGAATAGTTAAAGATTGCTGCAGAAACATCTTTGGCTTTACAATAAGAAGTGCCAATGTCATAGGCTTTTTGGTAGGAGTGCATTTTTATTTTTTCTTCACAAATTTATGTATTTCAGAGAAACAGCAGAAGAAAGTGTATTTCAGGATGTCCTGGAAATCCTGACAAGCACCTCAAGTGCCATTGAGCAGACCTGTAAGGACTCCTGTGGACTGACAGATCTAAACACCTGCCTGCTGCTCATAGCAGAGTGCTTCAGATGTCTGAGGAATGCCTGTGTTGAGTGTGCCAAGAATCAACATGTCTTGAGGTACAGTTCTGAACCCTTTTAGCCCATACCAAAGTACCACCTTCTGGTGTGGTTTTATAAGAGATTCTTATTTTACGCTGCTCTGTTAGTTGATTTATTAACTGGCATTTCCTGCTTGATGGAATCACTTGAATTCAAATATGCAAGAAACAAAAATAGTTGACCTATTTGTAGGTCAGTTTAGGGCCCTGCTCAGTAACAGAACAAAGTGTTTGGGTCCATAATGCAAGTTGATTACGCAAGAAACAAAAATAGTTGACCTATTTGTAGGTCAGTTTAGGGCCCTGCTCAGTAACAGAACAAAGTGTTTGGGTCCATAATGCAAGTTGATTACACAAATGATATAGGCCTGTTGGAAGCCTGACTGTAGAACTATGATTTATTTCTCATTCTTTAATTTTTTTTTTATGACATAATCAATAAGTAAATGGTCTTAATAATCAGTTACAGAATTAGTGTGTCTTTTAAGGTTCATTTAAATCTGTCTGGCTTTCCTGGCAAAACACAGCATGTAGAACTGTGGATATTAATCCTGCTACAATATACAGGCAAGTTGAGCTTAAAGGATATTAAATCAATCTGGTTTCTTAAGTTATTTACCCTCTCTGTTCTTTGCCTGTGTCTGTTGCAACATTGAAGGGATGTTTGTGATACAGCCTACAGCTGTAGTTAGTGAAAACCTGACAGTCTGGTTGATGCTTTTAAAAAGCCCAGCAAAATAGCAACAAACACCCTCCTTGCTCAGATGCCTCATGAGAACCCCAAACCAACCAACCAACAAAAAAATCGCCCAAACTTGTCACAAGTTGGTTCTATCAAAGAATTATTGGGGACTACAGTCATAAAAATTGGCTTCTTGGGACATGTCAAATTTGATTTATTGAACTAAATGTAATTTTGACATGGGACCATGTCTTAGTTTCTGTGCTGGGGAAGAATTCTGTTAATGCAACAGAAATTACATTGCAAATCATTCTGAAAGTCTACTTAGGATTCCTCCTCACTGGAGAAAGGATAAATGATTACTTGGCCTTCTCTGCTTCTCTCTGAGAGTTGCGTATGTTTCCCTTTGAGCTGGCCCTGTTGTTTTTTGGTAGCTGTCACTAATTGCTTTGTTGGCATTGAAAATCCTCCAAGTTTATTATGAAGTAAGATACAACTCTTGTTCTGGATGCTTGACATCCAGACAAAGCAAAGTTTTTATAGAAATAAAGCTGTTTAAATTATAGAAATAACTTGCTAATGTTTAATGTCTGATAGGAAGAATAGCAAAAAGGGAGGAAAGGGTGCTTAGCTCTGCTGAAGGTTCTGTGCCCAAAATTGGTAAAATGCAGGATGATGCAATAAACCCCTTTGATTTGCTTCTGATAGTAGTAATGTAGCTACTAAAAGGCAGGCAGTAATGTGGGAGAAGCTATTTTTATTTCTGAGGTCCTGAAGATACTAAAGATTTTCTGTTAACTTCGGTGAAAAGCCTTTTAAATTTTTTAGAGAGTGCGTTTCATATCAAGTGAATTATTGTGTTTTATTCCCAATTTAATAATAGGAACTTGGGTCTCATCTCTACATCTGTCCATTTGATTATGTTGCTTCATGGAATACAAATCAAAGAAGAATTGTTACTGACTGGTAAGGCTGGGGATTTTATTAAATGTATAGCCTGCACTGTATTGTTTTACATGTGTGTAAAAAAAGTATGATGTCACTATAGTGATGCACTTGTTTTATAAATAAGCTTAATTCTTTCTTGAATTGCAGTTACGAATTGGCCCTCTCTTAGACTGCTTGAAAAAGATTTCAGTCTCAAGTCTAGTTCAGCTCTATTTTCACTGAACTATTCTTATAGATTGCTAGAGGAAAGATATTTGGAAACTTTTTAATATGAAGCAGAATAATTGGGTTTTATAAAAGGAAAAGTACCTCCATTCAGAATACATTCTGCTGTTTTACTGTCTTTTTATTTGTTGGTACTTAAGATAATTTATCTGATTCCAGGAAGCAAATTTTGTCTGTGACTTCTTAAAAATTATTTTTAATTTCCATTTGGGTACCATGGTTGCTGGCCAGGATGGTATCTGCCAAGAATTAAGTACTGATTTGAGTAGTGTCATATTTCCTTAACAGATGAGTTTTTTTTTCCAATGCAGTGAAGAGAAAATGTGACTATGTAGTACTAGTGGTAGTTATTGCTACTCATTTCACTGGCTCTTAAGGGTTTTCAGTAATTCTCGCAACCTGTTTCCCGCTGTGTGCATGTGGAGCTTTATGCATTGGACTCCAGTTGTGACTGTGTGTGGTTGCAGACAGTATAGCATGTTTGTTTTCTTGTGTGTCTGTTATTTCTTTTCACTCCTGTCCCTCAGATGACGTTTTTTACTGGATTTCTCCTGCTGCTTTTCTGCTGTTTTGTGAAAGCAGGTGATACTGCTGTCATACAGTAACTTACCCTTGAACACCTTTATGAAGCTGTGAGGGAGCAAGCAGTGAAGTCCAGGAAACTGGGTTTCCTTTTGCTGCTGTGTTTGGTTCAAAATGAAGCCCTGTGGGCACAAAATGAATACCCTGTGGGTATTGTGCTTAAGCCAGGTTCACTCCTGGGCCTGTTGCTGGAATACTGCTGCCAGGGAAGGGTCGGTGATGCCAGCACAGCCCTTCAGTGTGGGAGGAGCTGGACTATAAGCTCTGGGGGCAGCAAAAAGGGCTTGCTCAGTCACCCTAAAGAGGAGGAACTGATGGCACACAGGAGTGGCTTTCAAGCCATGTTACAGGAAGGACTGGGAAAGGTTATGGTGGGCAAGAGTGTCCTGCCCCACAGTTTTGAACTGCTTTGCAGACCAGCAAGATAAAAGGAAAAGCGATGGGAGCCAAAATGTTGCTTCTGTCAAGCGTGCCATTGTCCATGCTGGGGCCTTGGACAGCAGTGGGCTCAAAAAGCTGTACTGGTAAAGTGGGCTTGCCACCTTCAGCCCATTCAAAGCATCAGGAATTGTTGTGTAAGAATGCCACCTGCCAGAGGGGCTGCCCAGCACCTGCAGGAGAGGGAGTAGGGTGTGCTCATTGTTAGATACATGACCTGAGGTTTTCCCTTTGGCTTGGTGGCTGCTGGCCCGTCCTTGCTGGGCTGTCACATGTGTGTGCTGTTCTTTGCTCATGGGTTTGAAGAAGGAGAGGGAATGCTATTGGGCAAAAAGCAAAGAGGGTAAAACCCAGTAATTTGATTATCTGCTTCAGGGACTTTTTCCTAGCCAGAGGATGGTGTAAAAATCTCTGTTTATCAACACTGAATATAAGGGTGGCATTGACTAGACATTTTTTAACAGGATTTCAGTAGAAGTTGTTTTGTAACTGCTACTCTACATAGCCGTTCAGTAAATACATCTGAGTTATAACTAAGATTTGCTGTATTGGTCCGGGGTAGGTGGTTCATTTGATGCTGTAAGTAGCATTGATCTCCTTGGAGAACCTCTGCAATGGGCATGTCTTATGTATTCCACATGTGTTAGTACAACAACAAAAAAACAAGCAAATGTTACTAATTCCTTGCTGAGTGATCTGATGAACTTTGTTGTAAGTGGAAATTCATGTAGTGCGTAGACCACAGGTTCCTCCTGCAGGGTTTACCTCAGAAGTTAACACTTAAATTTGACTGTGGTTTATTAGTTGTACTGAAGCGAATTGCTAAATTGGACTTGGATAGCACTGTTGAAACAAAAGAGACCCATGAAATCAGTAAATGGTGCTGTATTTATTAACTGTAATTCTGTTTCATGATTCTCCTCATGTTTCATATAGGAAATCAGGTCACTGGGCTAGAGTAGCATGTGTATTTTGTTCTTGCAGATAATTAGGTGTTAAGTGGAGTATTTCAAGTCGTTCATTTGGGTGTGTATCATTTCCTCCCTCAAATGGCTGCTTGGATTGGATGATCCCTCTTGGTGCCTGTGTATTTTTTTAAGGTTTTTAAAATAACTTCATATTGCTGCCATAGCAACAAAGTACAAGGAGGAGGAGGTAGGGCTGTACTGAAGGGTGAACAGCCCTAAATAGTGTTTCGGATCGTGTTCATGTGAAAAATTCCCAGAAAAAATGATTGTAGGCAAAATAAACTTGGAAGTTCCAACATTATCGTATTTACAAATATGAGATTGAAAATTCTTTCTGCAGACTGAAAAATTCATTTAACCTAATCTATGGCAGGTTTGCACTCTAATCCATTGGTAGCTGTTAAGGCTAGTGAGTGAGTGGTGTTGTAATTTTTGTAAGAAAGTTCAATGTAGTATAATTTCAAATGGATAAAATCAGAAATTAAATAAAGTATGTATTGTTTGACCACTGCTGTGACCAGTGTGATGGTTAAGGGAGAGAACATGATCAAAGAAACAAAAAAGGAGGTGTTGTGCAAAGTGGTATGACTAAAAACTGTTGCTAATATTTATTCAAATAAATCCAGACTCCTTTGCATCCTCTCTGCTATGAGTAATACTTCAAAAGTAGTTGCCCAGGGGTTATATACATGGTTAATTGGGCTCCTCAATTCATTGTATTTACTGAAACAATTCTACTGCATGTTTTCACCATACATCTTACTTTTTCTTTTTTCCAGTGCTTTAAAAAATGAGATAAAGTATTTTGTGTTTGTAATACTTGTCCCAGCTAGCTGTGGAAAAAGTTACTGTTTTGATTACATAATATAAGGCAGTGGGCCAGAGTCCTTGAAGGTGAGTTAGAGTTAGAATGTCTGTCCTGAAATAGCTTTTTGAAACTCAAGGTAGGTTGAAAAATAGCTAATTCATACATACAGCATTCAGACACCTGTGCCTGTAATAAGAGTTTCCTTTCTTTTTAATACTTGCATTAGAAAACCACAAACATTTTTAGTCCTTTCTTTTATGGTATTGATAGTTAGCTGTTTGTCCCCACTCTTCCTCCTTGCTTACTTCCCATGTTACTTTGAGTTGAACTCCATAGCCTAGTTTTATTTCCCATAATTGCTTACATAATACATTTGTACAAATCTAAGACATTCTTAAGACTAATCTTTCTTACAACTAATCTGTCTTGAGCAGGGTGTATTTTGTACTGCTTGGACAAGGGAACCTGCTCTTAGGAGTTGCATGAAGAAGCCAGCAGCTGGATGACTGCTGTTGGGAGTTCACAGGGTCACAGAGTCGCTGAGGTTGGAAAGACCTCCAAGACCACTGTGTCCAGCTGTGACTGATCCCCACCTTGTCACCCAGAGACCACTGAGTGCCATATCCAGTCATTCCTTGGACACCTCCCAGGATGGGGACTCCGCCACCTCCCTGGGCTGTCCCTGCCAATGCCTGACCACCCTTTTGGTGAAGAAATTTCTCCTGATACCCAACCTGACTTTCCTCTGGCACAGCTTGAGGCCGTTTCCTCTCATCCTGTCCCTTGTTTCCTGGGAGCAGAGCCTAACTCCCCTGGCTGCACCCTCCTGTCAGGGAGTTGTGGAGAGCCAGAAGGTCCTCCCTGAGCTTTCTTTTCTCTAGGCTGAGCTCCCTCAGCTCCCTGAACTGCTTCTCATCAGACTTGTGCTTCAGACCCTTCCCCAGCTCCATTCCCTTCCCTGGACATGCTCCCATCCCTTCAGTGTCTTTTTTTTTTCAGGTAAAGGCCCAGAGCTGGGCACAGGATGGGAGGCGCCTCAGCAGTGTGCCAGTACAGGACACAGTCACTGCCCTGATACTGCTGCCACACTATTGCTGGTACAGAATTTTTTTGATACAGAATGTTTGGAGCCTGTGTTCGTGTCACAGCCACTGCTGGGGATCTCAGCCAAAACCTGTGTCCAGGTGTGCTGCCTGCTGGAGCAAGGTTTGGGGTGTTCTCTGCTCATAATTCTACTAAGTCCAGAAACTTTGGTTAAAATGTCTTGGACTGTAGCTTGAATCCATGAACAGGAATTTGACCTTGCTTCCAATTTTCTGCAATGTGTTCAGGTGTAGTTAAACAGCTACAGGTACTCTCTGCAGAACAGAACTTACAGCATGCCTTTAAGAGCAATGATGAAAGATGACTATGTAAATTTTTTAATACTGCACTTATTACAGTAACTTGAGTATTTTCTGCTAGGAAGTTAAGCAGCATGAATATCATATGTCTAGCATCTGTTTGTGCTTCCTTTTGTGAGGGAGGATATGTGGGAAAATATGTGATATCCTATTTTAAATATTTTTCAAGTACTACAAATGCCATGTTCTTATAAGGGAGCTGTAAAAAATGTTCCTTTCTTTGAGCTTTTCTTATTTCCTCCCTTTTTTTTCTCTTTCCCCCCTCTCCAATTTTCCTCTCTCCATTTTCCCTCTCTCCCTTTTTCTCTGTTTTTTCTCTTCTCTCTTTTTCTCTTTTTTCTCTCCTTTTTTCTTCTCTCTTCCTTTTTTCTTCTCTCCTTTTTTTTTCTCTGTTCTCCTTTTTCTCTCTCCTATTTTTATCCTCCTTTTTTCCTTTATCCTTTTTTTTTCTCTCTTTGGCCACCTTTTCTTTTCTCTCTTCTCTGTCCGCCAGGACCATTGATAGTACCATGGATTCATCCTCAGTCAGTGTTGTTGAACTACTCCAGCTGTTCTGGACCTGGCTGGTTCTCATGCATATTTTTCTTTCAGTTAATGACATCCCAGTTGTTCTTGACCCTTTGGTGCTTTATGGGTTGCTCATGGTCTGGGAAGAAAGTGCCTTTGGAAGTGTTCTGTAATTCATCAGTGTGGAGGAGAAGCACTCTGCAGAAGAGATATCAATGAGTTACCTTTGAATTCAGAACTCTGTATAAATAAAAATATCACTCATTCACAGACACTAAAAATAAATTTAAAAAAGCATAGGGGTATGCACGTGCTTCAGAAATGACATGTAAGGGACCTAGGCCTATCTATAGTTTCCAGAGGTTTTCTTGTAAAAGCCAAATGGGATGGAAGCATTTCATCTTTGATGAAGTAAGACAAAAGCTCCCCTGAGGTCTACAGGATAACATCACATGGCTGAGCAGAGAAGGGTACTTGATTTTTTTGGTAAGCTTTTGAAGGTGAAGACATGCTGGGTTTCAAAAGCCACTAAACATGAGCTGTAAGTGCTCATGTAGTACTAGAAAATCGCGTTGACACTTCATTAGGAGAGATTGCTGAGAATAAATGGCAAGAGGAAATAAATTTCCAGTTGCTAAATTGGGTACCTTCTCGGTTCTAAAAAGTTGTTAGTTCAAAGTACTTTTCAAAGATTTACAGAAAAAGTGATATTTAATCAAATATTTTTGTTTTTCTGGAGAAGAGTAAAACAAGGTTAAATTGTTATGTTTGCAAAAGTATTCCCGAAAATAAAAATGGGTAAATACCAGTGAAGTGATTTCTACTTTTTCAGGAGGGTGTAGGGGAAACAAAACTTTCAGTTCTGTCCTCACTCAGTGAAAAAAGCAAGGAGATGTTTCTTTGCTCTGACCTTTTCCATTTCTGTACTCAAGGATTGGCAGTTTGGAATTACAGTGGAAATTCCAAAATTAGCTAATTTTGAAGGTACAGAAGAGCAAGGGAAGGAAATGCTTTCAAACCTGCCAAAGCACACTGAGTTGGTTTTCCTGTATTCCTTCTTAAATGGGCAGCCATGTGTCCTTAACTGTTTACTGTTTCTTGTCAATATTTATTTATCTCTTTATTTTCTTCCCCTAGAAGAAAGGGGGAAGAAGCCCTCCCCTGAGGCTATGGTCCCCTTAAAAAGATTATTTTGGCAGTAGGAGAATAAGTCAGAAGTAAATACCTGGACTTTTGGAAGTGCATTGGAGTGGTGCCTTTGCAGAACCACTGCCTTTGCAGTGAGTAGAAAAATCTGAGCATTTAAGGCTTAGTTAGTTTGAAATTCTGAGCATTAGAGGCTTATGTACTGGCATCACAATCTAACTAGCTTTAACCTATTCTTGAAATTATTTGAAATGCCTGGTCAACCAGCAAAGTATTTTAAATCAACAGGAAAGAGAAATAGAGTGGTCAGTTATGGAAGCTAAATGTTCTTAAATGAATGCCAATATTGACCAAAACAGTCAACTCTCATCTTTTGTACTTCCCTTTTATCTCTTGTCCAGTATTTTTCATTCTTGTTTTATTCCTTTTAGAAACTGCATTTTGCTTTCACTTCTTTTTGTAGTTCTTTAATCATGTTGCACTCAATGATTTAATTTCCAGTTTACTACTATTTTTTTAATATAAAAAAAATATTTTAAAACATGCATATATAATGTGGTGGAACACACTTTTTGCTAGACAGACATCATAGCAGAGCTCACCCAATGCATTTGGGAAACCATTGTCAAGTTTTATTGTCTATAAAAAGAGGTCTGTAACTGTCTGAGCAAGTGTCTTCACACAGGCTTGTTTATAGGGATTTGGAGAAGGTGCAATTTCTAAATTGTGACCTGGAGACTCTCATAGACAATGGCTACTAAATTTAAACCAACAGGATTAAGGAAGGAAAGTTAATCTTTCCTCTCTTCCCATGTCAGTGCCCCAGATATTTATCTATGAAAGACAAGGCATACTGTTATGTTGGAGATCTTGGGGGTGTTTGTGACCAAACACAGTAAATTATTGTGCTGCAGATTTTTTTTGTACTAGTCATGTTACTTGCTGATTTGCATGGAATGAATGAGTGGTTATAAATATAATACTTAGCTGTCATACAGTCATCATGAGCAGTTGATAGGTGGCGTTTCTCAATTTAGGTTCAAATTAGCTTTTCTTTTGAGGGAGAGGAAGAGGGAGAAAGCAGGTCCTGTGTCTACCCACAGTCCATGGGATTAATTCCCAAAAAGCAGCTTGAAAGAACATACCTCAGTTGCATGCATGAAAAGAGAATTTAAAAATCTGCACTACCATTTATTTTTGTATTTGGGGTTTCCTTTTGCTTACAGCTAGCATAATTAGAACTACATATGCATTACAGCTTAAATAAACCAGCTGCTAACTTAAACAGACTTTTTTTAGACATAGGAATAAAGGACAGCCCTGACCTTAAGAGTTGCCAGTTTCAATGTGTGATCTTTGCTTTTTCTGTTAGGATTTTTGTATGGGGGACTGGTGCCAATACTTTGCTGCCACTGTTAAAGTAAAAACTATAATTACATTGTCAAAATAATATTTATAGTATTTTTGGGGAATAATTGTGGGAGTGTGATGAATATATTATACTCATCAAACTTTTATGTAAACATAAGCATGAGTTTTCTATTTGAGTTATTGGTGTTGTTTTTGGCCTTTGTGTTTTTCCATTCTGTAAAAATAATATTGGGATTTTCATGGTCTGTAGCATTTGCAGAGTGTGTCCCCTAACAATCAGTTGATATGGTATCTGGTAGAAGTAAACTGCTAGTTGCACTTTTATTAGGATTTTGGTTTCGTGTTTCCATAGCTTAAGAAAATCCTCTTGAGTTTTGCTATCTTCTCATTACTATAGCTCAGAGCATTTTGTTACTTTACCAGACAGGAATGTTTTAAGTAATTGGTTTATTCTTTTGTACCATTTGAGGTGGGGTTTTTTGTTTGTTTTGGGGTTTTTTGTTGTTTTTTTGGGTTTTTTGTTTTGTTTTGTTGTTCCTTTGTGTTTACTCTTTTTTTTTTTTTTTTTTTTTTTTTTTTTTTTTTTTTTTTTTTTTTTTTTTTTGAGTCTGAGTTCCTCTTAAAAGTCAGTGTGAACATCCCCTAGAAACATATATGGTAAAAAGCAGTTGTGTAGAATTAGCTGCTGGGCCACGGGCAAGTTACCAGATGCACAGATGCCCCAGATTTTTAATTAACTGTCTTCAGAACACCTACAGCAAGGAGTCCAGTTGTGCAGCTTCATGTTCCCAAATCATGTCAACCTGATACAACCTCCTGTGGGCAAGAACATTCTCTTGGTTCTTGTAGTTTGGTCCAAAATTCATTGAAGGTTGTGGAAAGACTGATTTGGGTGGGTCTTGGTTCACGTCATTGTTCCAAGGCTTTGTGCTTTGGCCTTTTTGCAGAAACTCCAAAATAGGGAACCAGCCTTTACACCACTTCCATCTGTCTGTGAAAGAAAAAGAGCCAAACCTGGACCAATAGCACTCAAACTGATGTGTTGTCCTGAGTTAGCAAATACAGAATTCTCTTTAGCTCTTGTGCATGTAGTACTGGCCCTGCCTGCAGTGGCTAGCTCTTGCCCCATTCACTGGGAGTTCCCACACTATGGATATTGCACAGTGCGTATGGGCACAGCTCCCTGTGCCCTGCAGGTCTGGGGTATTTGTGTACATTTGTGTCATGCAGCAGGAACTGAGATTTCGGGTAAATGCCAGTGTTACCAGTGTTTTCAACCTGACGTGTCTGTGTAATGCTGGCTGTGACTTCTCGTATTAATATGAGAACTTGACGCATGCCTTAATTTTTTTTTTTCATTTCATTTTTGGAGTAGAGTGGGGTTTGAGAGAGTTTAGATCCACTGAAGAAGGGCGTTGTAGGATCCATTGTCAGACCAGGGACTCTACTTAAATGCAACACTTTCTTATCTTAATGGCAAAAGAAAAGGAAGAGGGAGTGGGGCTTCCAACTTCCAGCAGGGTTTGGATCTTCATTACTACAGGCAGCTGTAGTTGTAGGCTCTTGTGTCCAAATATAGTAAGCTCCAGTTTGCTGTGTTTATCCCTTATTAGTCCCATGGAAGGCTCTCATCTCATTTTAAAACCTTTTAAACCTTTTCCTAACTCTGGTCTAAATGTCCTACTGTTTGAATGCAGTGGTTCATGGTAGTGGGTTTTTTCCTTACCGTGGGCTTGATTCTCTCCTTGAGTCTTGCTGCTTCTGCAGTGGAGGTCTGATTTAGAATCACAGAATGGCCTGTGTTGGAAGGGACATTAAAGATCATCTTGTCCACACTCTGGTTCCACTATCCGAGGTTGCTTCAAGCCTCATCCAACCCAGCCTTGAACCCTTCCAGGTCTGAGCAGCTTCTCTGGGCAGCTTCTCTGGGCAGCTTGTGCCAGGGTCTCACCACCTTCTCAGGGAAGAATTTCTCTATAACAGCTCATTTAACACTGCCTTCTGGCAGTGGGAAGCCATTCCCCCTTGTCCTGTTAGTCCAGGCCTGTGTAAGTTGTCTTTCTCTGTTTAAGCTGTGCTGAACTTAATTATTTTATTGACTGTGTATATGTGAGTATAAAAATATTCTATTGCAGCAACTTGTGGAGGCACAGTTTGAACTACAGACCAGATCCTGCCTAATGAGGTTTGCCTGTCAGGTACTGATGACATGGTTGGCATTGGAAACAGACTTTGAAATAGTGATTAAAAAGCTGGTGCGTTCCAGCAGTTTTAGACTTGTACTGGTGGTCAAAACTGTCCTCCTTGTGGTACTCACGGAAGGATGTTTTGATTGCTGTACTGGGAGGCAGAGGCAGTGACTGTCTCAGGGTCAGTGTAAATAGTTTTGCTTCTTCTAGGAGAGAGAGTAACCTGAGGAAATGTCTCTAAGTCAGAACAATTAGTAGGTCAGTGAGCTGCCCTCTGGGCTTCCCTGGTCTCATTGCTGGTACAGTTTTTAGACAGTGTAGAGCTAGTTTGTTTTTTTCCTGCTCCTGCAATGTGGAGGCTTTTTAGTATAGCCTGCCAAGATGTTGCTGATTTATGCCACATGCATAGTGGTTTTATAATGTGGACTGATATCCACTTGGAGCACAAAGGAAATAGGAGTTTGCTGATGTCTATTTAATTAGAATGGTTTCTGGTTACTTTGGTTGAGGCTTGAAATGAATGGTAATGCCTGTATTTCTGTGGATCTCTAAATACAGTGTTCTGTAAGTCCTTTCCTTCCTTCCTTGCTCTTTAGTGTGTCCCCTACCCTACCCCAGCAAATAATGTCAGCAAGATTCATAATGAGGCAGGTTTCTTTTCAACACAAATATATGTGAATCAAACCTTTCAGAAGCATCCCTAGATTTAAGATGGTTGCAATGTTTTTTGCAGCAGGAACATTAGGATCGCAAGATAAAGGTGGGAAGAATGGGGCAAACAAACCTTTTAATTGCAGAGAGCTTCCTAAAGACAGAACATCATAAATTTAAAGCTGGGAGAAGAAGTTTAACTCTCTTTCACATGTGCTGAGAGGAAATATCCCCTCTAAAGAGTCTCCCAGAGGCCCCAAGGGGGCTATAATTTTTCCTCCAGGGAGAGTGAAGATGGAAGGGGAATGGAAAGAAGCTAGAGGAAGATCTGGGCAGAGGGAGCAATGGGAGCCATCTGTTGCCTGTTGGGATAAAAATTCCAAGTGGTTATAATTATGTAGAAGTTACACATGTCATTCTCTCAACTGTTTGATTATCATGGCCATGGCACAACTTCCATGCTCTCCAGTTACAGGAGCATTGTTCTGGTGGAAAAGAGGGAGTTGTCTAGCCATGGCTTTCCAGACACAAAGCTACAAGATTTTTATTTCCCATTCTGCAGCACCCTTTTTTGCTAGCAGCTCTTGGCTTGGAGAGAAATGTGACTCTCCCTTTTTGTTGAGAATTTTAGGGAATATTGCCAAGTTACATGATGTGTAGAGACAGCAAGAAAGTTTGTGAGACACATCGAGTTCTTTCCTTTTCTTCCATCCTCTGGGCATATACCACGTGTGGTACAAAAGAGATCATAACGTGGCAATGAGAACAGGTAAGCTGCCTTTACAGGTATTAAAGTAAATGATAATGCCCAAAAAGGTTGATGCTAAAACTGTTGCTTTACATTAATGTGATTATGCAAGTAAAAATAGTAAGTTTGCTAGTAATTCTGTATTCCAAAAGGACTGTGGTCCATTTATTAGCCAGGTACAGAATATAAATGGTACAAGTAAGTGGGGGGAAGTCTGATACTCTTTGCCAGACTTACAGAAAAAGATCATTCAGCTCTTTGAAGGCAAATATAAGCACTTGAGTGGAAATTTTGGGTTAAATGAAACAATGTACACAGTATGCTATCGAAAGTAATTGGAGAAATTTGCTTATAACCTTGGTAAAGTACTTTATGTGTTTATAATTTTTTTTTCTTCTTTTTTTTTTTTCAGACTTGTGCAAAGTATCATGTAGGAGGAGTGTGTCTCACAGTCAGACACCACTAATAGTGCATAGTGGGTGGCCAGTCCTTCTTATTTTTCTTGGTTTCCTGGTATGGTTTAAGCCTGGTTTGAGTCTCCCCAATACTTCAAACTTGCTGATTTCACTGCTGCAGGACCTTTAAAGAGACATTGCATTAGATTTAGGCTTAGCTTTTGGGCTGATTCACAAGCAAGATTTTACATCCTAATGCGTGCAGAAAGCTAATAAAGGTAGTTCACAGGTCTGCAAGCACTTAAAAGTGTTTCACTTCACATAAGGAGAGTAATCTCAGGCATGTGCTTTTGCTACTTGTGGGGATGTAACAAGAGTCCCATTTGATATGCCTTTAGATTTTAATAGATAATTTGTAAAAGAAATGAGCACATTTATGTTTACATTCTAAAAATGAAATGATGCAATGAAAGTAACAGGAGATAGAGAAAATTGTTCTAGTGCTGTATTTAATAAGCCTTGTTAGTGCTGTATGAGTCATTGGTTTGAACCTGATCTGAAGAGGTCTGTCAAACTGACTCTTAGTAAATGCACAAGTTTTTTTTTAATCTCCCATTATGAGACCTCATTGGAACTTAATTTGCATCAGAGGCTAGTTTGATGTGTGGTCTGATGTTTTCTTCCAGCTCCCTTCTAATTTATTTGTAACTTCATGTTTTTAATAGCATGGCAAGAATTTTACTTGCCTTTAAATCAAATTCTCCTTTTAAGTCAGAACAAAGTGTTGATATGTTGCCTAGACATTTATCTTCCAAGAACACAAGGGTTGTCCAATCAATACACATAGTGTTCTGTTAAAATTAGAGTTGGCACTTGTAAAGGGGAAGAAAAAAAAAGAGTGCAGCTTTGTTTCTGGGGTGGAGGAGATGGAGGGGAAGGCGAGCAGAAACTTACTAAATACAACATTCTTGGTATTCCACAGATGGTAAAAATGGGTTACTAGTCTGCACTGCAGCAAGTGCGGTAACACCAAGGTGGAAATATAAAAGGTAGCTAGACAATAATTTTATTTACAGCAATAAAATACTAAGTACTATTTTAATAACATTAAATGACAGAACCCATATATGTATTGTACATTCATTTTCAGTAGTCTAGACAGACTATTTTCCAAGGAAAATACATTTTCATCAGTATTTGTGGTATGATTCATGGTGGTGAAGAGGCAAATAACTCTTTATGACTGGAAGTTGCTTTAACTTGCAGCCACAAGGAAACAAGTCAATGGCCAGATGATAGTGGTGGAAACTCACATTTTATAGTAATAGAGGTCTACACCTTATGCGGAGTAGGAGGTTTTATTTTTCTGGGACAGGCAGTTTATCACAAAGCATTCTGCCATTATGTACAAACAGCCAGAGCTGCTCTGCATGACAGCTCACAGCCCACAGTTTAGATTTGCAAAGCTCACAGGTGACTCTAAAAGTGTGCAGACTCTTGGGAGCCTGGGATGTGGTCCCAGGACTTACTATAAGGCTTTGTGTCTGCCCAGTGCAGACGGGGCACTCCAGCTCTATTTTTCCTGCCTTACTACTGGTTAGAGCATTAAGAGAGATGCAAGTTTGTAAGTCTTATGTTTGTAATCTGACAAGCAGTGTTATATAGTTTTGTATGTGCTTTGGTTGGATCTATTTTATATCTCTATTTGTTTTATAACTCCAGTAAAGGCAGTGGCTTGTACTCACAACTATCACTGTGTTGTCTGACCCACATAAAGAGAAGGGAAATCACTTTGGACTGTTTTAAGTCTCTATGGTTGCTGTCAAGGTTTTTTGAAATGATTGCTGAGTACGTTTGTGGGCTCCTGTTCTAACCATGTGGAACAGAAGGAAACAAATACTGAAATTTAAAATCCTAATGCTTAAAATCTTTGTCCTCAGAACTTCAGGGATTTTGATTTTCATCTAATACACAATTTGATTATGCAAATGACACTGTGTGAAATCATGTCTTTGTGTGGACTGGAGCATCTCTGGCAGGGAAAGGCTGAGGGAGCTGGGGCTGTCCAGCCTCGAGAGGAGCCCCAGCTGAGAGGGGCCCTCAGCCCTGGGTGTCCCTGTCTGCAGGGAGGGCTCCGAGCAGGGCCCAGGCTCTGCTCTGGGGGCCCAGCAATGGCACCAGGGGAACGGGCAGGGACTGATCCCAGGAGGTTCCACCTGGGCAGGAGGCAGAACTTCTTCCCTGGGCAGTGCCTTGGCACTGAACAGATTGTCCAGAGAGGGTGTGGAGTCTCCTCACTGGGGATATCCCAGACCCCTCTGGACACAATCCTGTGCCCTGTGCTCTGGGATGGTGCTGCTGGAGGAGGGAGGTGGGACCAGATGAACCACTGTGGTCCTTTAGACTGTATCAGGTAATTGTTAAATGAGATAATGTCAATATAATAATTAAATGAAAAGCATGCACTGGAGTCTGGCTCAGTTGTTTTGTGATAATAAAGGACTGAAAGGAAGAAAGGGAGCTGTGATCTTGAAGGTACTGAACTGCTGGAGTGCATTTAAACCATCTTCAGACAGGGACATCAAGTATCAGCTGGCTCACCTTTGTCACTGAACGTTCAGTTTACATGCAGACAAACATTTAGGTACCAGAATTCATTAGGTGAAGAATCAGTGTTTCTGCTTGTGCCCTTTGCTCTGTTGTGTAAAGAGGTTATTTTTGTAGAACCTAGAAAAGTCTCCTTAAGTCATTGCAGACTGGTTGTGAAAGCAACATATAATTTGTGTATTTGCTAAAGAACACCTGCTTTTATAGGAGCTGTTGAAATCTTGGTGAGGGGAAATCTCTTCAGCTCCAGGGTTGATTTGTGTATCAGAAGTTACATCTTAGTACATGCAATTTCGTTGTGGTTGACCATCAGGTTAAAAATACTCTTCTTGACAACACACGGAGTAACCTTTTTTTAAAGTAAAATATAGCTATGCTGATATCTACAGAATTGTTTAAGAATATTGTTTTTAGCTTTGTAAAAGTCTGTATATTTTCGGGGATAAGTGAAATTGTCTTGTCTTTTTTCTTACCTCTTTTTTGTTTATCTTTTCCCCTCCCTCCTTTCAGAAAGCTCCTGGCTTATTGATTGGATGGCAGAATGGAAGTCTTTCTTCATCAGCTTCTACATTTTCTTGCTTTTGCTATAAGGACATGGAAGGGCCATGTAAGGAAATTGCCTCAAATAGTGCTGGGGAAGTTCACATTAGATATCAGGGAAAATTTCTTCATGGAAAGGGTGGGCAGGCATTGAAATGGGCTGCCCAGAGAGGCAGTGGAGTTACCATCCTGGAGGTATTCACAAAAGGTGTGGATGTGGTACCTGAGAACATGCTTTAATGGTAGACATGATGGTGCTGTGTTGACAGTTGGACTTCGTGATGTTACAGGTCTTTTCCAAGTTCGATACTTCTAGTTCTTTGATTTTATGATGAAGAAATTCTTAAAGAGGAGAAAAGCAGTATTTGTATTGTACAGATATCCAAGCATACTTCAATGATGTGTTGCAGCAGTCAAGTCCAATAGAGGTAAAACAGAAAAGAAAAACATGGAAATTGAATGCTAAGAAAAGAGTTCCATAGTTCGAAATGCAGTACTTTCCTTTTATGGCAATGTGTGCATTTTTTAACACTCACGTACCTTGCTGTGAGCTAACTACTCTGGTTGGATTTTTTGGGAATTTCTTATTTAAAGCATGAATATCATAGTATAAAGTTTCAGTGCTTCTGTCAAAATTGACTGTCTCTTGGTAGCTTGGTGCTAGGCTAGTACATTTTCCACAGAGTTATATTTGGAGAGAAGCACTGCATAAGACATTTATGTATTCCAAGACCACCACCTGTAGAGTTCTGGGGGAGAGGTGTCAGTTTTTTAAACACAGCCATACAGATATTGCTGTGATGTGGTTCAGAGAACATGCTGTGATGAGCTACTCCAGGTGTGGCATGGTGGCTTTTCATGCTGTTTGTGCCTCTTCATCTGTGCCTTTCTATCTTTGACTGCTGAACATGGTGTGTGACCTGGACCCTGTGCTTTGCTCAGCTGCCTTGGGTGCTGATTTCTATTTGTAGAATCACATCTTCCAAATTGCTGAGATTCTTCATGTGAGAGTATTTGTACAGCAAAATGTTGCATTATCAAGGCATCCTCTTTCTCTGCTTAGTTGGGAATAGATGTAATAGGTTACAGAATATCCACTTGCCCATATATTGATTGGTGTCCTCTAATTAAAAGAAAAATCTTAACTCTTACTGGTCAAGAACAAGCACTTAGTGATGAAACTGGTTTTTTCCATGGATGCATCCACAGAATTGTCAGTTTTTCCTGTATCTTCCTTCCTTGTTCAGGACATCACTGTTGGACAAGGGCAGTGTTGGTTGGTTTCACAAATATTGAAATTCATAGCTATTTATTACTGTACTATAAATGTGTTCATGGCATTTCCTCTTTGTTACAGTACGAATGGTAACTTTACAAGAACTTGAACATTTTTCCTTCGTCTGTAGAACTTTTTGGACAGACTAATCGCTAACAACCAAGCTGTAGTAGCTGGAAAAGGTCAAGCAAATTTCAGGGAAAGTCAACCAACCTTATGTTCCTTTCTTATTGCTATATAGGTTAGGAATTCACCAAGGGAAATAATACCCTTTTCCTAGGATTTACTGCCTAGATTTTTTTTTTTTTCTAGCAGGGAAGTATTTCCATAAAATGTCTGCTGGCATGCCCATGCTTGCTGTCCTTCAGAAACTCCTTAGCCAGCAGGATGGGAACCAGATGGGTGGGAGAAGTGGAAGAACAATGATGAGCAGAAAATAATAAACCGGTGCAGATGTGCAGGGGGAGAGAACAGAGGTCTTAATAACTAGAGGAAAATATAGTTCAAGATGCATTATGGGGAATATATGCATATTTTGGGCTTATATATATATATATATATATATATATATATATATATTTATATTTATATGACCAAAAAAAAAAAAAAAAGATAATTTTTTCTAAGCCCAAGTGACCACTTCTTAGGGTTGCTTTCTTGTAGCTCTCAAGAGGACATATGCCCTGACCTGTTTAGGAAATCTGGCTGCCAGCTGGCACAGCAGCACAGCACCTTTCCAAGAGACCTAATTTTAGATTTGCAGAACCTGGCAATACTAGCTGCCTCCACATGTATTAGGCTGTTGTTTGTACTATGTGTTAAACTGAATTTGAACATGTAATTTCAAGTTTCTTTGCCAACTTATTATTAAGGGTCAGGCTATTGAGAGCTGTTGATAAGGACAAAATAAGTGTTTTAATTTTGTGAAGACTTTGGGTTTATGCTGTTGTGTTTTATGACTTTACACCTTTTGGTGGCTGCTCTAGGATATTAACTTGTGTGGTGAAATAAAATCTTCTCGCATTTTATATCTATATTGAGAGGAAGCTAAAAAAAATCCTTTGGAGTAAGAACAGAAATCAGCCATATTAAATTCAGTATCAAAAATGTAGGCAGAGCTAGTTGGAGAGCTGGCTTTCATTTTTCTAGGATAGAAATTCTGGGATAGGAGGTATTGAGCACATCATAATCATCTATAATGATTTATCCAGCTAACCAGAATATAATGTGAGAAGCAAGAACCTGTCAATTAGTTCTTGTAATCACTAGTAGCCAGTGTGTAATACTCAGACAAGTCTTGGGTGTAATTCTAAAATATTTTGTAAAATTATTTGTATTAGAAGAGAAAATGCAAATATTTATGTACAGTACATGTGAAATACTGCACCTAAAGCTTCCTGGAAATGGATTCTGCAGTGTGTATCTGGAATATTGAAGTATGCCATTTTTGTGAAATTTATTAGTGTTGCTTTGAATTCCTGTTAATGTATTTTCTGGGTTTCTTTCAGCTCTTCGTTGTAGTCTTCAGTTTCTTGGAAACATTGCAGCAGGAAATGGAGATTCCCAGAATAGCATTTGGAAGTGTGCTTTCCCAGATCTTTTCTTGTAAGCATGGATGCTGGTTTTTTCTAGTGTCATTTCTGTGGTTGTATTCAAATCTTTTGTACATGATAGTTGTGCCTTTGCTAGCACTGTGAAACTCTGAAAACTAACTTTGGTGAGAATGAATTGGTTGAGACCATATCCTGTAGATGTTTTTTGTTAGTCAACCACAGGAGTCAGAACCTTTAAAAACCTGCTTGTTCTAAACTATCAGTAAATTGATTTAATTTAACAGAAACTAGAAGAAAACTATTTCAAATTATGAGCTTCAAACATAAGCTTTATTTCAGACATTTTTTCAAGTAGTTACACTCATTTCCAACAACACAGCATTTTCTTTTCTCATGTTGCTGCTTTGCAGATCTGTCAGTGTTGGTGGATCAGATGTAATCTATAAAAGTTCCTTAATCTTCATCTCTTCCAATCCTTCCATCCCCTTCCTAACCTCACCAGAATGTCTTTCTGGGGATTTGATGACATACATGTAAGGAAATATTACATAAACTATTTTGTGCAGAGACATGACAGCATTGTTGATGTGTTCAGCCAGATTTTTTCTAGTAAGCTGGTAACAAAGTCACTTTTGATTCAATTTGATAATTTCACTCTCCATGGGTTTTTGGAGCCCACTTGTCAGCACTGAGTGTAGGAAGACCTTACGGTAAGAAAAGCAGTTCCAGTTCAGCATTAGTTTTGTAGACTTCCTGTAAAGTTTGACCTTCAGCTGTGAGTTGGATATTTTTCCTTGCAGGTGACTTTTATCCTTCTGAGGCAATGACAAACTTGTGGTTCTCTAAAAGACAGCAAAGGACAACTCAGCAAGCTCAGTGCCCCTTGCCTGTTTTTCCAGGGTCCATTTCAACTTGCTCTTAACTCCTTATTTTCTCTTGAAGGACATGTCTGACATACAGCGATGAGAAAATTGTCACCTATTGCTGCATGGTTCTGTTCACCTGCCTGAATTCAGAGCGAGTGAGAGAACTGCTGGATCCTGGAAACTTGACTGTGGCTCTTCATGTCCTGAGTGTCTACAAAGAACAGTTGGATTCTGAGTGGTCGTATGTATCGTAAATTTTTTTTTTTCCTCACCTCTTAATTAGGTGTTTTTCTGGTGTAAATCACTGTATTAAAATGTCTAAACTTGTGACACTGCAAAGTAGTAAATGAAGATCTAATTAGAAATTAGAAATTTATAATAAAGATAATTACCATGGTAGTTTCATGACTCTTTTGATTGTTGCTAAATTAAGACTTCATTTTTTGTTGAGGACATAGGAATTTTCAAATCATGGTCTGGTTTTCAGAGGAATTTTCAAATCATGGTCTCACAGACAGGTCATGCTAGGAAGACTTGTATGTCTATTGCTTGGGAGTGCTACATAAAACCTGGGTGTTTTCCTTTCTTCCTTTTTTAATACAGCTGTTTTCTACTACAACATGCAGTCATTTTTATGCCAAAACAGGGAAGACTTTTTTTGTGAATCTTCATTTTATACTTTAAGAGCACCTAATCAGTGGTTTTATCCCTCTGAACTTTTTTATTTTTTACTAATGGCCATTCTTCTAAATATTGTTGTCAATTATGCCTTTGATAAATGTGCTGCCCTACATAGCAAGGATGCACATTCACCATGCATTCCAAGGGGAGAATAATTAATTGTTTGTTTTTATAGCATTCTCTTTAAGGTCGTGTTTAAATTCAAAATTTAATTAGGAAGAATTGTTGATGTTTTAGAAGCAGTATGGAAAGTCTCAACACAGACTTAAGATGATTGAATGAACAGTAAATGTCATTTTATGGATTGCTTTTGTACTGAAAAAAATGACCCAAAATTTGTTTGTGGCTGGGCTTTTTTAATGGCAAGGGCAATTTGCTTATGACATAAGTAGTTTTCAAAAAGCAAAATGTAAGTTTAGGGTCAGACAATGAGACTTCTTTTTCAAAAGTGACAGATTCCTTAGTTTTGTCATCTGCCAATAACACACGTGTAAAGTGTTGCTTTTCAGATAATTATTCTGATTATCCTTAATTTTTGAAATTTGTTTTTACTGAGATACCAAAGTCATAGTGGCAAATTTATGTTTTGAAGGTAAATGCAGAAAAATGCAGCATGAAAATATATGCTGAGGGATGCATTTCCCTGATCTCTGTACTGTGAAGTAGATTCAGTTGATATTTTGATGAAAATGTCTTGCCTCCACTGTGGATGTTTAATGTGGATAGGAAATGGTCTCTTTTCAGAGTAGTATCGAAATGAAAAAGGGGCAAACTAACACTGAAAATTTGCAGCTGTACTTCAGCTCTCACTGAAGTACATATACATCCCAGTAGGCTTGCTGAAAGGAATTTACATGGCTGTGGCATTTGCAGAGAGTGAATGTCCTGTTGGAAAGGTTTGGGTCTCTTATGCCACAGCTGGCAAAAGTGCACAGTAACCATTCTGTGGTATTATATGACTGGACTGAAATACAGATTATTCTTGGTGGTTATGCTCAATGCTTATTCACAAGTGACTTAAATTAAGATGTTCTTACCTAAAGTTAAAAGTACCACTTAATTCCTGCCTATCTTTTTGCCTCTGAGCTGGAGCATGTGATTTCGTGTTACAACAAATAAGAAGTGACTGCCACAGTGTGTTTATTCTTCCTATTGACTGGGCTTTCTTGCTGTCAGTTGCTGGTTTTGGATATTGGAACTCTTTATTTGAATAGCTAGTTAAGTTCTGGTCATAGGCAGAACTTCTGTTCATTATTTTGTTCCTTTTATTGTGCACTGAAATTTATGAAATTAATGTTCCTCTAAGGCAGTACCCAATACATTCCACAAGTAAACAACTGTGATGCTCAAACTATTTTTGCAGTTGCTGCTGTGAATTGTTAGATCGGAGAGAGGATATCTGGGATAAATACTTGGATTTAAGACCATTGACTGAAATGTAGTCTTTTCCATGGAGTGCTCTCTACTCCATTCAGCTAGCACATTTGGGTTCTCTATTCCTCACTCGTCACAGGAATGCAAGCACACCTTTCAGGTCTTTATTCTGATGAGCTGACAGTTCTTTCTCTGTTAATAATCCTGTATTTGTGTTTAGAGTCCAGTTTCCCACCTTCAAGTTGGAAGAGTCCTTAGGAAAAGTTCAGGAGGAACCTCCTTCCACTTGTGATGTCTTTTGCCTCTTCCGCAGCAGTTCTGTAGACACTTTGTATCCAAGGAAATCTGAACAAGTTCCTCAGAGCTTTTTTTTAGAGGCAGCAGTTGGTAGCAAAACTTTTGCTGTTCTTCCTCTGTCTGCCATAAACTCTTCTCCCAGTTAGAAAGAGCAGAGGAAGGGTCTTTAAAGGTTGGATGTAGCTTTCTGGAATTTTCCTGTCACCTTTGTCTACTTCTTGAGTCACAAGACCTTTGGTAGAAGGCTAAGATTTTGGGTCAGGAAAGAGGAAATATCTGAGGTGTTGACTCTGCTTCCTGAGAGGGGTGGGTCATGGGAAATAAGATCTCAGTTCAGAAACTTCTGATTCTAATCAGTGATGGAAAGCCAAGTCATTCACTTCCTAAGCAGTTTTTGAAACAGAGAAGAGCTGTTTTGCAGATCAGCATAGTGGAATTTCTAGACTAAGCACTGATGCAGTTTTAAAATGTTTTTACATTGACAACACAACAAAAAGTTGCCTTAGAACTTGAAAGAATTAGAGGTAACAGTGCTGTGATGCACATCTAAGTGTGTTTCTTGAGTGATACACATTCAGTTAAGTATTTTTGTGGCATGCTGCGAGCTAAGAAATAGTAAAGGAGGAAGTCAGTTTTCTAAGGAATGCCCTGGTCAAATTTGGTGTTCAGTTCTTCTGTGCTCATGTTTCTCCGGATCAGGTGGTCTGAAGGCTCATTTCATTAAGCTTGTGGTTACTTGTCAGCCTCAGACATACATCTGTCTCTGAAATCTGTGAAGCTGGAGAATGTAATGCACACATTTAATAAATATTCTAATGATTTAAGAATGGATGCATCCTTCTCTTTCTCTTTTAGAAGCTTGATCTTCTCCCCAGCTCCAGGATTATGTACATATTGCTGTCTTTGCCATTTTTAATGTTAGGTGCTGAATGGCATATTAAAGTAATATTAATTAACATATATTAAATGAAATATTTTTACATTGCCGCTAAACTTCTGTTCAGTACAGCTCCTGAGCTTGTGTCAGGCTAGCAGTCCTGTAATCTTGAATGCTGGGAGCTCATCTGAGGTCGCTGCTGCTGGTCTGACTCTCAGAAGCAATGGTCTGAGGAAGCAGATGGTGTATAACTCCAGCTGAAGTGCTTAAAAATATTGGTCTGACTGGCTTGTACCCCTTTGTAGCTGGGCTTGTGGAGAGTGCCCAGAGCTTCCTGCTTTGTAAAGTTGAAAGGTGTATGATATTACAGAATGTACTTCAAAGAGTAAGTCTTTGCAAAGACACTAACTCTGCAGAAACAAGTTTGCTTCCTTTCTTGGATCTTATTTCTGGCATACCCTAATTAACTGATCTTATCTCCTTGATCGTTCTTTGCCGTGCAGTTGTCTTCTAGAAAATATGCTGTGCTTTGCAAAGTGAGCTGCTGTCTCCTGAACTCTTACTGGTTTTTCTGTATCTTTTGGGTCTGCTTCTTCACCCCTCTCTTCCATCTTATATTTCTGTTCAAAGAGATGAGCATGGTTTTCAAGCCCTTGTGTGACAGTAATTTATTTTCTGTGTATCTTCCATCTTTCTGAACTGTTGATATAATGAGTTGAATATAAAGAATTTATTGTTATATAATTGAATATAAAGAATTGTAGAATGGTTTGGGTTGGAAGGGGCCTTAAAACTCATCCAGTTCCAACTCCCTGCCAATAAGGACAAGTAGAACCCAGCAGCATTCTACTCACTTGATAAGGATAGCAGAACAGAACAAGATTTTACTCTTATCAAATGAGAGCCAATGTAGCCTTGGAGAAACAGACAAAACAGAATTCATGCACAATGCAAGCAGGATGCCAGCTCAGCTCTGCAGGGCTGACAGAGTGGAAGTTAATGCAAAACAATGATGTTGCACTTATTCAAAAGTGGGGGTCAAGGAACAGCCACATAAAAATGACACTGGATGTTGAAGATAGACCCCAAAGAACCATATAAGGACTTCTAATAAGGGGTGTGACTGTGTCAAATAAAGTCAAGGAAGTGGAAGTAGCTCATGAATATGTAATCAGAGTGTGTGATAAAAGTTCTGTTCATCTAATGCTTGGGGCACTCAGTTGAAAGAGGGATCCCTCTGGGTCCCCAGCACTGCCATAAAGAATGCCGTGTTAGAAGGCTTCTATCGGGCCGATTTCAGTATCAATGCCATGGGCAGGGACACCTTCCACTATCCCAGGTTGCTTCAAGCTCTCTCCAGCCTGCCCTTGAACACTTCCAGGCATGGGGCAGCCACAGCTTCTCTGGGCACCCTGTTCCAGGGCCTCACTGCCCTCATAGGAGGAATTTCTTCCCTATATCTAATCTAAACTTACTCTCTGTCAGTTTATATCCATTCCTCCTTGTTTTATCACTGCAGTTCCTGATGAAAAGTCCCTCTCCAGCTTCCCTGTAACCCTTTCAGATACTGAAAAGCTATGTGAGGTCTCCACAAAACCCTTCTCTTGTTCAGGCTGAGCAACTCCAACTCTGTCATCCTGTCTCCATAACGGAAGTTCTTCAGTCCCTTTATCAACTTTGTGGCCTCCTCTGGACTCCCTCCAACAGTTTAAATGTGTTAATGTTTAAATAGCTTAAACACATAAGCAAACGTGCTCCATAAGCTTATTCTTGTGCTGGTGCTGCCTGCTTTCAACAGCCACTTCCTACCAAAGGATGCTGTCAGGACATTGGACATATCCATCCTTTAGGAAACAAAGCTGGAATATAACTGACTATAACTGTTCAATAACTGATATGTATTTTCTACTCTTTTTCTGGATGAATACTACCAAGACCTGAAGAGCCCTCTGTTACAAACTCCCATGCAGTTCCAAAGAAATGCTCTGTCTTTTCTTTTTTTTTTTTCTTTAATAGATTTTCCTAAACACATGCAGAGAGCCTTTGGCTCTGGAAGATTGTGAAGCCTTTCAAAAGTTGTTTCTCTGTGTTTCCACATACATCCATATTCACTCCCTCTTGATTTTGTGTTAATCAGTAGCAAAGTATGTCACCCAGTGTAGAAGGTGAAGTAATTTAGAAGAGAAACCAACAGAGAATGCCACATGAGATCAATTTTAGAATGTGAACCTGGAAAAAAATGTGTCTTTTAAAAATAATTAAGAAAAAATAATAAAAAATATATTGTAATTTATCATAACCAAGATCAATGTGTGTTCTAAAATCTGTTTATTTTAGAAAAACCTTGGTGGTTCCATTACAGATGAGAGTATAGCTTGTGTTACCATGTTTTCCAAGTGTGTGAATGGGGCAGTTCAGCCAGTATGGTTAGGAAAAACAGGTTGTATTTTTGATTCCTGAAGAGCAAAGTACAAAAATCCTCCATTTTAAAATAAGAGACATAATGTGCTTTTGGGCTTTCAGAAAAATGATACTAGGAGTGTGGTCAGCTGTTTGGCATTGAAGTAAGTTTTGCTGAACATCCACTTTCTCTTTTTGAAACCACAGCTCAGTGATTACTGTGAAGATTAGGATTTGGAGCTACCCGTCCCCAATTTTTTGCCTTTTGTCCTGGCTTATGGAAATGTGTGTGGACAGAAACTGGCACTCCTGTGGCAAGGAGTCTTGCCTATGGGGACAGATTTAAAGGCAAGGATATAACTCTTCAGTACTGCTCTTTTTGCTTAATTGGGGTGTACGGGGTGAAGTAATGTTTTTTTTTTTTTTCATTGGGCTGGCAACTCAGTTTCTTCTGTGGGACAGTTTAGGATGCCCTCCACTCCCTTCTTCTGTTCTCCAGAAAGTAATTATATTTTAATTCCAGGAAGGTTGAAGTTACATTGCAGGTTTTAAATAGTACCAACATTTGGAAAAGTTTCCTTAATTTTAGAGATCTGAGTAACTTCTACTTTCTGTTTGCAGTAGGAGTGAATTGGCGCAGATTTCCTCAATCTTTCAAAGCTCAGCCTCATACATTTAATTATCTTGTCACCTCTTTCTTCTTGTGTATATTGTGGAGAGGGGGGAGCAGGAAGTGCTATTAGCCATTGCTAATCATCTTCCATTTATTTCTTGGTAGCTTTTCAGAAAAAATATTATTTCAATTTTACATATAAGTTAGATTTAATCTCTGTTTAGTGCCTTTCAGATGTAGCTGTCAAAATCAGTGGGAGTGTCTTCTGAATCAGAGAAATACTGCACATAATTTGAATTTAGTCTTCTAGACCTCAGAGTTTGCTTGGTGGGGGCTATCATGGCCAGTAGGGAGGATGCTTTCACTGGGGGAATGCCTTTGGAAGATGGAAGGATATTGACTGTTGTGCTTGGTTCAGCACAGGAGAGGAGTATTATGATGTTTGATACTAGGACCAAGACTTCCATATGAAAATGTGTTTCTTGATTCTCCTTCTGAGCGAGAAGTGCTGGTATGGGAATGGGGTGAATTGCCTCTTTTCTAGTGATTTTATGACAGCACATGTTCCATTTGTAATTGAATAGCTTTATACTTGTAATTGTTTATTTAAATGGTTTTGGTAGTGTTCTTCTATTCTTGTGCAAGGATGAAATATGCTTATTCTAAAATATGTTCTGATTCCAAATAATTCCTCATGAGGCATATTGCTTTTTTAGCATTTAAAAAGGCTGGTGATGAGAGTTTGAAGGTTGGCTGAAAGTAGCTGAACATTCTTCTTTACTTTTCTTCAAAATGTGGATGATTTATTGCATTTGTTTGTTAAATTACAGTAAAAAGATAGATATAGATATAGAGTGGCATTATTGTAGGGGGATGAAAAATGCTTTTGGTTTTGAAATTGAAAAAGAAGGTTGCTGATCAAGTAGAGAGTTGCCATGTCTTATTCTTTGTACGTGGAAAACATGTGGGGTTGTCTTCCTCTTTTTCTGACACTGAGGAAATTGTTCCCTAAATTTGCTAATGGGATATAATCAACTTAATATGGAGCATGGCATTTGATGATGAAGTTGATTGCTTACACCCAGCTTTGATTGGAGCAAACTTAGTGGCCATCTGGAATGTACTGAGTGCAAATGCAGCTCATACCACTTTGTCTTGGCTGCTTCAGAACTTCAGTGTTTGGTACAATACAGCCCTTGTGCTGTTATAGAGTCTTTGAACATCTCCTGTATTTATCTACTATGGAAGCACTTGATTTTTTTAGGATTTTAGCCAAACAATTTTTAAAGAGTTGAGAAGATTGGCATATTTAACACTATTCATTTCTTACACTTGCATAGCAGCTTTAATTTTCATGATTTCCTTCACTAAATTACAGTGGTCTTCAGTTTATTCCTATGGTTCTGCTATTGGCCTCCAAAGAGAGTTTAAATCTCCTACCAAAGCCTTTTGTGTGCATTTGAAATGCCATGTTCAGTCAGTAATCCAAAACTGAATATCTTTTTATATTTCAGAATTGTGGATGATCTTACTTTTCCTTTTCTTTTCCCGTGCCACAAATGAAAAACAGGAGTGCTGAGAGGAATAAAGATAGTACATTGAATTTGCTGCATCCTTGCTTAGCTACCTCCAAAATTGCTAGGCATGGTGAAGGAGTTGGAAGTGCTTTACTCCACTGTTAGTTCTTCTGTTATCTCTTGGTGATGATGCTCATGCTCTGTTCTTCATGATACAGTAGTGCAGAAAGTGGCTAAGGTAAAAGGGACACTTAAATACAGAAGCAGATACTTCATAGTATAGCACACTGGTTTGGGTTGGAATGGACCTTAAAGCTCATCTCCTTCCACTCCCTGCCATGGGCAGGAACATGTTCCACTATCCCAGGTTGCTCCAAGCCCTCTTCATTTTGGCCTTGGATGCTTCCAGGGTTGGGACAGCCAGAGCTTTTTGTTTTCTGAGGTGTTGCATCATATCATGAAACCAGAAGGTAAGAATCAGAAATCTTAGTCTTAAAATATTCCAAGCTCCTCAAGCAGTAGAGGTCTAGTCTACAGAATGTGCAAAATGCATGTGAGGACATACAGGAGCACTGACCCAAGTAACAGCTGAACTATGGGCCTTCCACTTTGCAGTAGTGATCAGGAGCATGAACCTAATAGAAGCAGATCTATTTCTGTGATAATTATTGATCACTTTTTAATTATAGGACAAGTAGGCAAAAAGGTTTCCTCAACGTAGTCTTAAACATGAAAATTAGGTGTTAAATTATATAGCCCCAGTTGCAAAATAGAAAAATCGAGCTTTAGGCTGTCTCCTCAAATGCACTTTTTACTCTACTGCATCGTCATCTGAAATTTGTACATTCTTAGGCCAAGTTCTGTGTTCTGCACTGATCTGTGCTATTTTCTTCTGCAGCTCCACACAAAAGTTTGTGGTCCTACTTAAATCCATGGGACATGAAGTTGTTTGTGACGGTTCTGAAGGTTTAACTGTGGATGGCTGTGAGATGTTAGTTCAGGAACTGTGGAAGAGTTCCCCTTGACTGCCCTGCTGATGGCTCAACTTGGGTGTTACAGCTGATCTGTGCAGCTCAGTTGGATACATTCATGCTGCTGACTTTGGGCGAGTCTTCGTGTTTTTTGAAATTTGTATTGAAAAACTCTTACATCAATGCTACACTCCTCAGCATGCCAATTTTAAGTTGATGATTACACCTCTGCATATTTATTTATGAATAAATATGCAAATATCAGTAAAAAGAAGTGCAGTAGAAAATAGTTTTTCTTCCTCCTCCTCCTCTTAAAAATGTCAAGTTTTCAGTAACTGAATCAGATGCTGGCTAAGTCCATAGTTAGGATTAGAAATATAATATTAATCTTTTGGACCTCTTATTCTCCTGTTTGCCCAATTGGCATTGAGTACTTGTCCAAAAATACTTTGTTGCAGCTGAAAGGCTTTGTTGTGATCTTCTTACTAACTTTGTAATAGATTATGGCTATGCAAAATAAAGGCTGTCAGTAAAGGGAAAACTAGGGAGGAGGTGGAGGGAGTATTGAAATAGCTTGATTTTAATATTATTTTAGCTGTTCTTTCTCTGTAACTTCATCAGCTCACAGGATGCTCTGAGACTTAACTTGTAAGTATTGTAGCCTAGACAAGCTACTTTAAAAATGGATCATCTAGGTTGAGTGTACCTATGCACCATAAAAATCTGTGCTAGTGCACCCGAGGATGTGATTTGAAGAGCTAAATACTTTTACCTACTTATTTTTTTTTCCCATAACTGAGAGTATGAGTCTGGGTTGAAATTAAATGACTGTCACCTGCTATGGACTGCTGTGAATGGTACTTGGGAAAGCAAACAGTGAAAATACTGGCATTAGCACAAGGCCAAGGCTGACCATATTTTCCAGAGAAAGTATTAAGAAGAAAGAATGAGCCATTGCTAGTTTTGGATAGATTGTTTTTTAAAGAGATTATTTTTGGAGGAAGGTTGGTATCATAGATCCCTTGCAACATTTTGGTGAAGAGAAGGAGGGAACCAGTGGCCAGTTTGTCACCTTTTAGTCATTTGTTGGTCTTCTTGTATTCCAGACAGAAGCCCCGAATATGGTGTGAGAAAGGGAAGGGGGTGATAATTTATTACAGAATATACTTCACTGTATTTTGACTGGCAAGATTCTTGTGTTAAAGTTGGGGGTGTCTTGTGCAGGGCTAGGAGTTGAACTCGATGATCTTTGTGGATCCCTTCCAGAATATGAGACTCTGTGATTCTATATCTACTTGCCTTGTAAAGCAAGGACTTAGAATTGGTTCTCAGCTTAGAAATCTGTTACACAAGGAGAATATGTTTTTGAAATTGAGAAAAGTACTTTGCTGCCTTGCATCTGACAAAAAAGTTCCTATTTGCTTTGATGCTTTGTTAGATTTCCTTTTTTAAAGAAAAATCAATATATTATTTGGGCACTTTTTTTGACTGGGCTTACAGACAGTGTTGTGATGAATAGAAAAATAATTTTCAGGCTTGAACTTTGTCTTTTTGCTTAGATACATAAACCATTGAATGAGTGTTTCATTGTTTGAATTGTAGTATATATAGCTGGCCTAAGACTCCAGCCAGTTTTCCTTCAAGCATGTGAGTAAAAGAGTGCTGAACTGATAAGAAATGGTCATTGCTATGTTAGGGAAAAAACTGCAGGACAACATGCAATTATTTTATGCCAATTTGTATCTATTAGTGAGTAGGACCAAAAGCACAATACACGTTAAACTGCAAGTATAATTAATCACCACCATTTGGAGTAAATGTGGATACTGCTTTTATAGCTCCAATAAGACTTTCTTTTTCTTTTCCCTTAGGTTCCTGATTGTTACAGAACATTTGCTGAAATGTCCAGAGCTGGTAAAAGCCCTCTATGCCAAACTGAGCAGTCAAGAAAGGTAACCCTAAAACCAATGCGGCTTTTAGTATTTAGCATTCTGTATAGAGTATCCTGTTCACATGATTGAAAAACTGTGTGGTTTCATAGTTGGCACAAAATCTCTAAATACATGTTTCTATGTCAGTAATGGTTTTTAATTGGTTGGTTAACATTACAGCTTAGCCACAACTGGCAGTGATTTATGTAGGGTTGCAGAATCAAGGTTGGCGCCATTACTCTGTAAAGAAATACTTCACACACGAAAAAGGACAGTATTTCATGCCTGGGTCTTGATTTCATAAGAGCACCACACCCTGCAGAGTTTTACAGCTCGATTAGAAATGTCCTCAGCTCTTCATACTTCTGCTGTTATGTCTGGAAATTAAGAGGAAGGCTTTAAGAAAGATGTAAGTGTGTCTCATACTGGTTAACAGAACCTACAAAACATAGATGAGCAGATGCCTGTGATTACTTAGTCTTTAATGTTTCCACTGTTGAAAAGCTTCAATAAACCTTCACCTTAAAAAAGCATTGACAGCTTCCTTCAGTTGTTTGAATAAATGTGTGCTGAATTGATGGGAAATTACCACTGCTATAATGGAAAAGTGCTCATTGCTTTAATAGAGAATTGAGGAAGATTAAAAAAGATATTTTATTAGGACAATCAAATTTGGGAAACACTGCTAGAATTCTACAGCTCCTCCAACTGCTTGCAGATTTTGTGGTCTTATTTATGTGTTTAATGCGCCTATATTGTTCTGCATCCACCCAGGGAAGCTGCAAATTCCTCTCTAGTTTTTGCAGGTGAAAGACAAAGCACTAAATTAAACAGTACCTTTGTGGTTTTTTCTGTGTTTTGTGTTGTTTCCAGTGTTACCACAGATCAGGGTTCAGGTACTGATTGGAGATTACAAGAAAACTGAAAGGGTATCAGACAAAGAACATGCAATAGGTTTGAAATGTAAATAAAATACCATTACTGTATAGGGATGGGATGGGAATGGTAAGGAGGGAAATACTGTTTTCCTCCACATTTCTGGATGACCAAATGGGAACAAATCTGAGCTGTGTGCTTAGTGTACCAGGAGGTAGGTGCTGTGCAACTGTTTTAAGTGAATGAGCTGGATCGAATTGTTATGGGGAATATAATGAATGGCAGTTTGCATATTTTCATAATGCCTTTGAGGATAGTGCGAGCTGGTTAGGGTGTTCAGTTGTACTGAAAAGTAGGTGTAACCAGTTTCTGGAAAGGTCTCAGCATAGTACAGATGGTCATTGGATTCCTCACCTCAAAGGCTTTTGGTGTAGGCATGACATAGATGATCACAGGGGATCACCAGTTACAGCATATCTGCTGAATTTATTATTAATCCCAAGAGTTCTGTCAGTCAACTCCATTAAGTTTTTCAATGACATAATCACAGTACAGTGTGTTATGAATTGGACACTGCTTAATTTCCTGACAAACATATGGAAGTGCTGTGAAATAATCTTTTTGCATCCAAGCTGTAGAAGAATACACTGCCTTGGCATCTTCCTAGGTAGAGTTAGAGTATTTAAGAATGCATTCTTTTGAAATACATGAGGAGACAAATCCAATTCAGATAAAAACATTTTGACTGTCATGAACTGGAGAAAAAAGTAGCGATAAACCCCAAAGCATAGAGAATTCATTGTTTCAAAATCAGATGAGGAGTCTTTACCGCAAGCATTGTTGTGTTGGGTGTCCTGTGAGGCTGACCGAGTCCTAGAAATGAAGAATGGTATTGATGTGTCTGGGGAAGGCAGCTGGAGCTCATGAATATATGGTAGCCCTCAGTTATAGTATCTCTGTCATGCACAGTAAATACAGGTAGTTTAAATGTGTTTGCTAAAATTTAAGTTAGCTGTGCTGAGGAAGTTTGTGAATATGCCCATTAGTGGTGACTCCCAAAGCTTGCAGTTGTCTGGGATGCCCACAGTGTACATGGCTATGCAACCACAGTTATTTGCACTATTCACAGTATTTGCACTATTCAAAGTATTTCCTGCTGTTGAAATCCAGTGCATTTGTGTTGCTGTGGCCATGGTGCCTGCCTCAAGGCAGTTCTTGTACAAGTGGATTAGCAATTTGAATTTTCAGTTAAAATAAAATTTCTGCCTTCTGGACAATTTTCTCTTTCATTTCCTAACAAATTTAATGTGTTGCATGTCTGAGTGTGAAAATGGCCTGAAATAAATCCTGTGTTAATGTGATCAGGTTTTTAGTGTTATTCTGGCCTGGAGAAGTGCATGGTGTTGTGACAATGCCTGCTCGTTCTCTGGAAGGGATTATTGTAGAAGGGTATGGCTATTGAGGTAAAAGAGTGTAGATTCTTGAATTCTTTGCCAGATTTGAGATTTTCCTGCACGTGTGTGCAGGTATTTGGCTGAAGTATTTAGAAAAATCCTGGTTTGTGTTCATCCAAGTTAGCCTTGAGCATGGACACACTAAGTTCATACCTTGCTTAATTATAAAATCTTCAAAAATGATTGTCCCTTCCAAGAAGGGGTTTTGCTTTAATTAACGGCATGAAAAAGTGCAGCTGAATAGCTTCATGTGTTTTTAAGATGCTCAAGTACTTGCATCTCTAGGTTTGATTTTAGTGTTGTCAGGTGAAGTGTCCTGAGTGAAGGATGCAGCCTTTGATGGAATTGCCTGCCAGGAAATGGACACTCAAGTCCTGTAAGCAGCATCACTTCTTGATAATGCTCAGCTACAGGGCTGCCACTGTCAGTGCTTGGAATGCTTTTGTTTCTGGCAATGCTCACAGACATAGAGTAGCTGAACTACAGTTGCTCACAAATTTACCAGTTTTCATTTAATATCATGCTTGCAAGTATCATTTGAAGATGAAAGGGAAAGTTTTGAGGAAGGGCCTAATTTGTCTCATGGAACTATTGCTGTCAGGGAAGTGTTTCAGGAAGGAGAAGCCTAAATCACAGAGGAAGAATGTCCCAAGTGTCTGGCCCTTGCTAAGAGGTTATAAACAAAGCACATTTGATGCAAATATTGTTTGATGCTAAGAAAATCAATATAATTTTTCGCTGTTAGTTTTAGGCTTAGTGAGGCAGCATTTTATTGTGTAGTAATGAGCTTCCAGATTTAAATTGCATTTGAATTCTGTTGTTTATTTGCAAGCTACAGGAAACAGAAGTTTGTTTTACTGATGACTGCCGATACCTTATAGTGGCTGTTCTAAGTTTATGCCAGTTTAGTCAGCTTCAGGAAGAACTGGTTTATATTTGGCTAGGGGAAAAAAGACTGCAAGAGATTCACAAAAAGTCTCCCTCAGTAGTGCTTAAAGAAAAGGAATATGACATGGCTTGATTATTTCCAAATGTAAGTATAATTGTAAATATAATACACAAAATTAGATTTGAGATACTGAACTGAGTGTTGCAAAAATTCAGCTGGTACTGGCAATTGTCATATTTGTTGTATTTAGCTGCAGGCAAGCAAGTAGGAGGAAATGCTGTCATTTGAATGGCTGAACAGTTGTGAGATCATTTATAAGAAATGGGCAAATTGCATTGTCTGGGAGAACTAACTTGGAAAAATTAGAGTGAATCTCGAAAGAAAACTGAAAGAAACAATAGAAAAAAGGAGTGTAAGGGAACTTGCACCAGAACAAAGCACTGCACTTTCAGGAAACTACTGACTGAATGGCAAGACTTGCTTGAAATTCAGGGAAAGATGGGCATGTCCTCAAAGACTGTGCCTGGAAGAACACTCAGGAAAATGGTTTGACTTGAATGTCTAAAGAGATCAGAAGACTTAAAAAGAAATTACATTACAGATGTTGAAAAGGCATCCATTCATACTGCAAGGGGAATAGTAGTGCAAAAAAATTTCCCCATTTGCAACCATTTAATCTATTTAATGGGGTTTATGGAAGTGTGGTGATTCTCCAGCTTGTTTACAAAAGGATTTCTTGTCAGTTTTAAACATTTATTATTTGGATTATTGGTGCAAGAAGCGCTGACTAGAATCCTGTCAAGCAGGAGATAGTATTTGTTTTGGGTTTGCATGGTCTGGTTTTGGTAGCAGGGGGATTACAGGGGTGGTTTCTGTGAGAAACTTCCTCCATGTCTGGCAGAGCCAATCCCTGGTAGTTCCAAAGATGGACATGCCACTGGTCAAGGCTGGGACAATTAGAAGTGGTGGTAAAGCCTCTGTGATAATATATTTAAGAAGAAAGGAAAAAATAAGTTTATGCACAGTTGTAATTGCAGCTAGAGAAGAGTGGGGTGACAATATGTGAGACAAACAACTCTGCAGAAACCAAGGTCAGTGAAGAAGCAGGGGAGGAGGTGTTCCAGGCACTGGAGCTGGGATTCCTCTGCAGCCCATGGCACAGGGCATGGTGAGGCAGCTGTGCCCCTGCAGCCCATGGAGATCCATGGGGGATGCAAAGATCCACCTGCAGCCTGTGGAGGAGACCCCTGCCAGAGCAGGGGGATGCCTGAGAGGAGGCTGTGACCCTGTGGGAGGCCTGTGGAAGGAGGGGCCCGTGCTGGAACAGCCTGTCCCTGAAAGACCTACCCATGGTAGGGTGATCCATGCTGCAGCAGTTTGATGGGAAGCGTTGCCCATGGGATAGACTCACACTGCAGCAGTTCACAGGGATCTGTTGCCTGTGAGATGGATCCATGCTGGAGAAGTTCCTGGAGAACTGTCTCCCATGGGAGAGACCCCATGGTGCAGCAGGGGAGCGACTCCTTTCCTTGAGTAGCAGGAAAAACAGTGGGTGATGAACTGAGCATAACCCCCATTGCCTGTCCCACTTCACCATTGGGGTGGGTGATAGAGCTGGGAAGGAGGGAGTGGGAGGAAGGTGTTTTTAAGGTTTTATTTTACTTCTCATTATTCCACTCTGATTTTGATAATAATAAATTTAAATGAAATCTCCAATTTCGAGACTGTTTTGCCCATAACAGTGTTTGATAAGTGATTTCTCATGGCCCTTATCTAAACCCATGAACCCTTTGTGAAGTTTTCTCCTATCCAGCTGATGGGGGGAGGAGAGGGGAAGGAAGTGAGAGAGTGGCTTTGGTAGGTGCCTGGCTTCTGGCCAGGGTCAACCCACTGAAGTACTGGAATAATTCCTTCGTTCATAAAGTCTATGACTAGCCTGTGTTCTTAGCTGAGCATATGCTTGAAAGATTCTAAACTTGGTGAAAACTGACATGTCAAGTCTAGCCCTGTGTCAAGGGCAACTGATAGATCTATGGGCTTGGGGTTTTGTATGGGATGCCAAATGGGAAAGCCTTTGGTCAGTGCAGAGTGTTGGGGAGCTGTACTCTGGTTGTTTGGAGATGGGCAGGGTGCACCTGGCTGTAACCTGCATGAAAAACAGACCATGAGAAGAGCCCCTGAGAGAGGCTGCTCCAGCCTCCTGCCCCGAGACTGCCCTTTGCCATGTGTGCCAGCAGCACTTCTGTGCTGCTGTGTTGAAAAAGCTTTTTGTGCTCCTTCAGATAATAGTTTAATGCAGCTGTATTAAAGACACTGAGAATTGAGTTTAGCGAGGACTAAGTAGCTGTTTTGTGATTAATAGAGGTGGCTTCTTGGAGGTTAATAAAGCAGTGACTGAGCTTTTTCCACAGAAAAAGACCTTTCTCTTCCTCTTCTGACAACCTGCTTGGTAAATTTAAAAGAAAAATCATTTGAGCTATTCCACATGTTTAAATGTCAGTTGTTCCATCTGAATTTCAAATATTTCACTGGAAGAAAATCCTGAGCTGGGTTTTGAATTCATTCAATAAACAGTGTTCCTACAGTTTGAGGGAAAGACAGTGAGACTTCACCAGTCCCTGTGTGCTGGACTGGAGCAGGGACCTGTAGGAGAGCATCTGCCATGTCCCAAGTCCTGCTTCCACAAAATGCTTCTAGTTTGCCCTGACAACATGAAAGGACATTGGAAGTAAAATAACATTAAAGCTGTTAAAATCCCAACCCAAATAGGTTTCATACAGCAGCTTCATTATGTACCTCGTTACTTGCCAAATTAATACACTGAATATCTCTGACTGGTACATGAGTGATTAACTTGGATTTGCTTAGTCTCTGTAGTAAAAATTATAAAATGACTGTAAAGAACAGAGTGTACGTATCAATTTTTATTTTCCTTGTTTGGTCTCAGAATTGGTTTGGGGTTGTGGGGTAGAGTTATTGACGGACTGTGAGCAAGGCGAGGGCTGGGAAACCTGTATTTTTCAAACAGAAACTGTCAAATAGCCTGTGCTTATTTTGCTATGCTTAACAGCTTGTAAGAACTGCTTTGCTGGAAATTTTAGATATAGGGAATATGCAATCTCAGTAATGTTTTGTTAGGGCATAGGAAAATAAAAATTGAAATAGACTTGAAAAAAATATTGACTGTCTGGCCAGATTGTATTAATTGAGTGAATAATTAAATTAATCCTGTACAGAAAAAAAACCACAGCAGACAGAAACTGATTGCCAGTATTCATGAAGCTTGTTAATTTTTAAAAATCCTCTCTATTACTGACATGACAATTGTTTTTATCATTTTTAACTACTGCTTATTCTGTTGATAATTGTACGTGGCTCAATGAATCTGACTAACAAATTGTTTTCTTTCTCCAGAGTTACTTTGTTAGAGCTGATGATGGTGAAAGTAAGTGACAAGAACTCAGTTAGCAGTGAAGAAATGAATGTGTTAGTGAGACATGCTGACTTCCTTGCAGACTGTTTCCAAGAGAAATGTGGAGCTGTGCTTAAGTTCACTGCTGTGGCAGACATGGAAGATGAGGTATGACCGATAACCATTTAAGTATTAGAATTTGATGTGATAAATCCTCATTGTCACTTTTGCCCAGGGGGACACACATAACAGTTTCTTTTCCAGTTTACCTTGGGAAAGCAGTGGCAGAGCACACAGTAGAGTCTGTAGAACAGCAGGCAACTTCTGCTTTTAATTTGAGGATGGCAAAGGATATTGTACATTAAAATAAGTCTACTCCATTATTAAATATTTCAAAATCTAAAAAATGTTCAAGTTATTACATATTTGGATATTTTATTATTTTAATAAGGATCACTTCTGTAATTTATTTGAGTCGTCAGTTGTAATTCATTCAAATTTAGAAGGGTGTGTAGTGACAGGACAAGGGGGAATGGCTTCACACTGATGGAGAGTAAAGACAGATTAGATATTAGGAAGAAATCCTTCTCTGTGAGGGTGGTGAGGCCCTGGCACAGGTTGCTTAGAGAAGCTGTGGCTATCCCATCCCTGGAAGTGCCCAAGGCCTGGCTGGACAGGGCTTGGAGCTACCTGAGATAGTGGAAGGTGTCCCTGCCAAAGGCAGGGGGTGGAACAGGATGGGCTTTAAGGTCCCTTCCAAATTAGACCATGACCTGAGATGAGCTCAGTTGGTCAGAGCATGGTGCTGATAACACCAAGCTTGTGGGTTTGATCTCTGTATGGGCCATTCACCTAAGAGATGGACTTGATGATCCTTGTGGCTACCTTTCAGTTCAGAATATTTTGTGAATCTATGATGACCTATGATTCAAATAGGAACCAAAACAAAAATATTTATTCTGTTCATAGATGGGAAGCAATAATATACATGTAGTCAGAATAATTTCATTCTTAATGCAAAACTAATATGCAATAGTTTCACTTCTAGAAACTCTAGAGAAGTATAATAAATAATTATCAAAATAAAAAAAAAAACATTTATCTTAAATGCTTTTATATGATAATGTTAAAAAGTGTTGGACTTGCTTGTTGGTTTTTTTTTTTTTTTTAATAGACACAAGAATTTTAAAAGTAAGTTTGAGACGTGTTGTGAAAAAATACCATAAATCACTTTATGGGGAGGTGGTAGTCAGATGTGTTAAAAAAACCAAAACACAAACCAACAAGCACACAATCTCTTCTTATCTGTCCAAGAAACACAGCCTCCCCCACTGCCTCAGCTGTTCAGTCTCAGTTACGTCAGATAACTTAATTGACTACTTCTGGAAAGGGTACTAACTTGGCAGTGAGAGGACATACATTGAGACAATTCCATCTTTACTTCTTTTTCCTGCCTTCCTTTTTTGTTTTTTTATCCTTTGTGGTTACTTTCCAAACAATTTTCTGTGGTTTCAGTTAATAGAAAAAAACTTTGTTTGCACACCAGAAGAAGGTCTCTGTCCAACCAGAAGGTGCTGGGACAGCAGTATTGTGAATATTACTGCATAACTTGCCCTGCTTGACACTGACTTCTTATTCTTCTCTCACATAAACAAGATGTATAAGTTGAGTATCACTGGTGGGAAAATGGGGCTCATTGAATAAACAGAAAATATAAGTCCTAATAGATGAATAAATGGAGGGCAGTATGTGTGCATGCATGTCTTTGTATACATTTGTTCACAACATATGCTTGCCGTGGGAAAAGAGAAATGCCAGTCTAAATTCATAAAATAGTTTCTTTTCTTACAAGAAATTTTAAAGAAGTTCACCATTTTCACCTCATTTGTATAAGTATTATTAGGTTTTTTGTAGCAGTTGAATTTAACTGCAAAAAATGTGATTGTGCATGTAGAGTCTGTCATTAAAAATGCTTTAGGCAACATCTGTCATACTCAGCTTTGCCTGGCCTTTTCTGTGGCCTACAAGCCAAGTGCCTTTCTCAGGCCATGTCTGTAGTAGTAAGCTGCCTTAGACTCCAGAACTCTGAGGCCACATTTAAAAACTTTTGGGAACAGTCCTTGGACTGGCTTTACTCCCAGAATGTTGTCTGGGTGTCCCATCCACTGTTTAATTTGTTATGTGTAGACACTGCTTTGTATCTTAAGGAGCTTGTATCTTGCATCTTAAACCCATGAGAAGCTAATCATATGCTTTTGCAGTGCTCAAACCAATGTTTAAAATAGCTTTTCCAATCAAAGCCTGATTTGAGCATCAGTTTGCTTGCACTAACTTTCAACCATACTTGTAAAATAAAACCCTTCCATGGACTGAGTTCATCTCTTTATAAGGAACATCTTTTCTGTGTCTTTCTCTAAATATGTTTATTTAAAAAGTCTTCAGTTATTTCCTTATTTACTTTTCAGATTTTATCCGTATCAAGATGTCTGTCAGAGGTCAAACTATTTTGGGTTTTGAAATTCAAAAGGAAGTATTTTCCTTTACTGCCTTTCTTTTGTACAGGTGAAGGTCAGAAAAAACCCAATTTGGAAAGTCAGCAGCAGGGAAGGAACATTTTTTTTGAACTTAGCAAACTTCAAGGATACATGAAAATTCGGGAGTTCTTTTATGGTTTTTAAATAATCTGTTTCTCTTAAAAACTAAAAAGCTGGTTACTGTATCTGAAATGCAGTTGGGGTATTACTACTTTGTAACAGGATAATGGCTGATGTATTTAGAGTCTGCCTTTGTGCTGATGAAAGCAGTTTATTGAATTATTTAGGGCAAGACTTGCACTTCCCTACACCTGTATGGGTCAAAAATGAAAATACAGTTTTAGTACCTGGACCCTATAGCAACTCAGTGTTCTCAATGAGCAACAAATGAATATAATTGTACTACTTAATTACTGAACACTGTTGTTGATGATTTGAATAACATTATATGGATCTAAAATACTACACTGTTGGTAAGTAAACTTTTTTTTTTTTTCCTGGACCAGACAAGGCAGTAATAGTTACTGTGACCAATGTCTGAGCCTCTTCATGGCTACTTGCAGTTTATGTAACACTCCTGGAGTAGGATCCTCTTGCAGTCACAGCCTGGCTTTTGAGCAATACATGGTGTTCCAAATTCTGTCATGTGCTCTTAAGGTATTTTCTGTAAGTTCTGGATTGTCATTATAAGCAGGACCAACATATTCCATGAGAAAAAATATTTCCCTGGCTGAATAAATAATATGCAAATGAAATTGTGTCTCATACCTAACCAAAATGCTGTTTCTCTGATCGCAATCCTATTTACCCAAGAATAATGTAAATTCTCACAGCCAAAGTTTGTTTGACCACAGAACTTTACAGAATTCCTGCGGATAACAAACTGGTGTCTTGCAGGCGGTGTTTGTGTCTTTAAAGTGGAACACTCAGACTGAATAAACTCAAAGAAAACATTTATACAGAAATAATTTTCTCAGCTAGTAATTTTCTGTTTTTCTGCTTTTGGAAGCTACTGTGTTTTTGTTAAAATTTTATCCCTTATGGCTCTGTTTTGGTTTCCCCTTGATTTTTCAGGCAGATATAACACTAACTGCAGAAAAGAAATTATTGCAATCTAATACGTTATTGTTATTTTATAATTTTATATAAATTTATTCTTGGCAGTTTGGAAGACCTGCACAGAACCTGAGGAGCTGAGAGTTCCTGTCCTCTGTTTACATTTCTGGGTTTATGTTTTTATGCTAAGCTTCATAAGCCATTTTCAGAAATGCAGTTTTCATTCCAGGAAGCACTGGTGACAATTCGTCTTCTGGATGTGCTTTGTGAAATGACCTCAGACAATGGCCAGCTGGAACATCTGCAGGCATTCCCTGGTTTGCTTGAAACAGCTGTAGGTGAGTGAACAGCCACAGGGCTTAACTGTTGGTGCTCAGTGAATGAAAACAAGTTTTTCATAACTGGTGGTAATTATAATTCTGACCTTTGAATAAGATAAATAAATAGAAGAAGGAGGTAATCTGCATTTCCAAATATTTGATTTGTTCCTGGAAGTTTTCTGCTTCTCTACTTTCTCTCTTGGCCTGTGTTGCCCAACAGAGCCTTGATTCAAGTGTCAGCAATGTTCCTTTCTTAGGGAAAGTGTTGCAAGGGACAGCTGCTTCCTACATTCTTCCACTGGCTGATCACATAGAAGAGTTTCTTCAAGAAGTAGAAAAAGAACTTCTCCTCCATGCCTGTTCCCTTCTGTTTCCCAAATTTCTGAAATTTAAGTGCAGTTTGAATGTTATTAACCAAATCCAGTGACTTTTAAAGGTCGGCTTTAAAGAAGCTAAGAAACAGCAAGGGAAGGACTGTACACTATAAAGTATTGTACTATAAAGAAAATTATGCCAAGATATTCTAGAGATGCTCAGGGGAGGAAGGAGGGGTGATACATAACATGACCTGTGCTTTTTTACATCTTAGCACTTTGAGACTGAGGTATGCTACCATTTTGTGAGCAAATTGTAAAAGTTTGTGTATTTTTGAGACAAATAGTTAAAAAAAATTTAAAAGGTTGAAACAGCTCTTAGTGGTGACTTTTTTGAGATGTTTGGAGGGTTCTTATTGTAAAAAAGCCCAAACAAGCAAATAAAAAACCAAATAAAGTACCTCCAACAAAAACAAAATAAAAACTTAAAAAGCAATCAAACCTCTATTTTTGGTGATGGGTTCTTAGATTTATGGCTTACAGTAAGATGACTAACAGCAGGATTTATTTTGTGCATGTGTGTGTTAAGGAAACTTAAAGTTGATTAGAGGGATAGAGCAGCTCTGCTGTGAGGAGAGGCTGAGACAGTTGGTATTGTTGAACCTGGAGAAGAGAAGCTTCAGGGACACCTAATTGTGGCCTTCCAGTACCTGAAGGGAGCCTATGGGAAAGGTAGAGGGTTGCTATTGACAAGGGCCTGTTGTGACAGAACAAGGGGAATGGCTTCAAACTGCTAGAGAGTGGGGTTATGTTGTGAGGGTAGTCAGACCCTGGCACAGGTTGTCCAGAGAAGCTGTGGCTGCCCCATCCCTGGAAGTGCCCAAGGCCAGACTGGACAGGGCTTGGAGCAGCCTAGTATAGTGGAAGGTGTCCCTGACCATGGCAGATGAGATAAGATGATATTTTAAAGTCCTTTCTAATCCAGACTGTTCGGTACTTCTGTGTCCTTGAAAATTCTCATCATGTTACAGTGACAGGAACAGGCTGAAGAAAAGAGGAAAAAGTGATTCTGTGGTTAGTATGTATTACTGTGACAAAATCAAACTACAGGAAGTTGTCTAAAAATCTTGGTTTTAACACAATATATTTATGGTGCTGGAATTCTCAACAGCCTACAAATTCTAATTCTTTAGGTGGAGATGGATAGCAGCAGCCTTCAGCCTTCATATGTGAACTATGTAAGGGTGTAAAAAGTACTCAAATATGCCTTCTGACATTGGCTGGTCTTTTATGGTTGGTTATATCAGCCCAAATCACACAATGAGATAAACTTTCAAAGTTCTTTGACATGATGTTGCATATCAGAAATTATGTTGCTTAGTGTTGAACTCATCAATTAATAATAAAGGGCACTCTGTGCCAAGTGAGACCAATTTTCTCATGGTAATGTTCAAAATGTTTTCTCTAGATACCCTGAGATTAACTCACCTTGCTGGGAAACAGGCTGTAAATATTTTCACTGCCACACATTCTGTGACAGGGCAGGAGGAAATTTCACATCCAGCTGTTGGTTTCAAATCTCATCTCATTCGTTTGATTGGAAATTTGTGTTACAAGAATAAGGAAAACCAAGACAAGGTGAGCTTTTGCATTTTTCTGGCAGAACTCTGATATGTAGAGAGATGCCTGACTATAAGGTAACTGAAATATGTTGTTGGTCTAGAAATGTATTTGTAAATTGTAGAATTGATTGTATAAAGGAGGCTTTTTTTTTGATGCCTATGAATTGCTATCACAATTATGCTGACTTTTTAATAACAATGTTATATTTGCCTGCCTAGCTTTTGTTTCAGCCCCGTAGAATGCAAACAAATGCCTAGTTCCTTTGTGGTTTTCACTTTTGCACTCTTTGAAAAGTCTCAAATTAAATTTCAACTTCACTTTGAAGGCCAATGGATGTGATTTGTTGCATTAACTTAATTTTAAATCTTTGAATTAGTCTAATGTTTTTTCTCCCTTTTTCATTGTACTTTAAAAATGGAGGTCTGCCTTTATCAAATTACTTGAAACCCTTTATCTTATAATTCCTATATAGAAAATCAGTTTTGTTTCCACAGTGGGGAAAAAGAGGAAACAGCAGCAAGCTTTAAATGTGTTTTTTTTTGTTTGTTTGTTTGTTTGTTTTTGGTTTTTTTGTGGTTTTTTTTGTTTGGTTTTGTTTTTTTGTTTTTTTGGTTTTTTTTTTTTTTTGAGTGATAAAAGATGTGATTTTCCTCCAGGATTTGTTGGACTATCTTAGTTTCAGCAAGAAAAACACTTCCAAAGTGTCTTTGTCTGACAAATTCTAGTAATGCGATTCTCTGGATGGGTATATATAGGAATAATTTTCCACTTCCTCATTCATATTAAGAGTATGTAATCAAAGCTTTTACTATGTCTGGAAAATATTATTTACACTATTAGTCACTCTTGCTTAGCTGTGTCTCTGACCCATTATGATGTAATATGTGTTTGTGGAAGTGAAATACATTTTTGTGGTATACCTAAAGATAGTGGAGGGGAGGGGGTTGATTTCATTTTGAAAGGGTTGATTTACAGCTTCTTGTCCTTTTTGCCGGGATTTTCAAAGGCCCTTGGAGCAATTAAGCATGCAGGCTTAATGTTTTCAGTGGAAGTTGGATATTAAGGGGCTATAACTGCCTGAAAATATTATTGCCTTATGCTGTCTTAAAAAATATTTAGATTCTGGTTTGTGATATCATGGTACATTACTTAAGTGCCATTGAAACTTCAGAAATGCCAATTGTATCATATCCTGTCAGCACCTTCAGTTTATTTCATATATTTAAATTGGTTCAAATACATGCACTTGCCATTTGTAAGGCAGTTTTTATACATATTCACCACAAATGCTTGTGAGGACGGGACAAGCAGCTGCTATCGTTGCACAGACAAGAGTTCTGAGATGAGTTAACTGTTCAAAGTGGTGCATGGCTCAGACGTAGAACTGAGTTCCCACCTCTCTTCAGACTTGTATCTCACAATATAGGTCTGATTAAGTATCCTTTGCTGGATTTACGCAGATTTTATTGTCTGTATTCAATCAAAAGCAATGTAAAAAGGATAGATTGTGGGGTTTGTGTAACAAGCCAAGTGAGCAGTGCGTGTGAGAGACCTTGGACTTTATGAGTGCCTGTTGCTCTCCTGTGACTTACAGTGGGAGCTGTAGGCGTGGGCTGGGGAAGCAGTTTTCTCTCAGGACAGCTTGGATGGGTGCCTTGGAGGAGAGGGCTGCATGGCAGGAAAAGCCTGGCAACAGCCTTAGCAAAGGCTCTCCAGCAGCACTCCTAGAATTCAGGCTCTTGAATGAACTGAGGTTTTCATACTTGTTTTCTCTAATGTTTTTCCAAAATTTTCAATCCCAGTAGAGCTCTTTCTCCAGTAACAATGGTAATGAATTAGTAAATGGAGTAATAGTACAGTGCTAATAATAAATAATTAAAAAAATATAGGCCCTATATTTATAATAGGGCCTATGTATATGGGGAGAATATATAATTGAAGAGAAGGTTGTGTGGAAACCTCATAGCAGACTACAGGGAAGTCAGGGAGGAGCTCTTTATCAGGAACTGTAGTGACAGAGACAGGTCAAGGGGCAATGGCTTCAAACTGACAGCGAGTAGGTTTAGATGAGAAATTAGTAAGAAATTCTTGGCTGTGAGGATGGTGAGGCCCTGACACAGGTTGCCCAGAGAAGTTGTGAATGCTTCATCCCTGGAAGTGTCGAAGGCCAGCCTGGGTGGGGCTTGGAGTGACCTGGTCTAGTGGAAGATGTCCCTGCCCATGGCAGGGGGCTTGGAACATCATTGTCATCTCAAAGGTCTATTCCAACCCAGGCAACTCTTTGATTTTATTCTGTAAATCTGTAATGCAGCCTTAGTGCTTGATGATGGTTTGCCTGACTTGTTCTGGAAACAAAAGCAGTCCCCAAAGACCTGGGGTTTGAACAGTGACTTGAGGCAAGCTCACCATGGAACAGAGTTGGACCACTGTGTCCAGGAGCTCTTTCCTGACACCCAGACTACTTGCCTGCTTGGGTGTGGGTCCTGCAGTGCATGTCTCCAAATTCAGTGGGGCAGGTCGACTGCACGGGGTGTTGGTAACAGAGCTAAAGCTACAGACTGTCTGGAGAGGGACGATAATCTCTCTGCAAAGGCTGCTTTTCCACATCTCTGTTCATGGTCTCCACCTGCTATAACATCAATAAATGCAGGGGTTTAGTGCACTGGTTTATTGGCAGTGGGGAAAAATCTTGCAATGTTTTGGAACAGAGAGATACCCTACTAGCGCTTTATTGCTTCTTCGCTTTCGGTTTAAAATGAGTCTTTGCTTTTAGAATGCATTCTTTAGCTTGTACTCTGTTAGCATTAGGAATGCATTCTTTAATTCCTTTTTTCCTCATAATTTAATTCCACTGTTGTGATAGGTTCTTAAGATTCAAGGGAGTGGGCAGACCTGAAAGCAGTTACTAGCATGGGTCTTGCCAGGCTTGATGCCCATTTGCATGTTTTGCAAGGCTGGATGAGTTGGTATTCTTAAGATAAAACATTCCCTTTGGAGTGACCCATGTTGGGTCCATTCATGTCCTGAGTTGCACTAGCTCTTGAACAGAAGAGAACCACAAACAAAAGTGCTGTACTTGGGACGCCAAGGGATGAGCTCGTTCTGTGTCAGTTCTGCCAGGAGCCTGTGAGGGATGTGCAGTTCCATTCTTTTTTCTTTCTGCGTAGGGGGAAGAGCTGTCAAGAGATACTGTCATACATGTGGGCCAGTCCTCTGGCTTGTGTTGTGTTCCATCTCCTTTACAAAGATGCATTGTATGTTTTTATTAAATACTTTGGAAGGAAGGAGGTGGGTTCTCAGGCTGAGCAAGGGGTGGAGGTTTTGGCTGGTAGGTGATGGATGACGCTATCAGATGGAAAAAGTGAAAATTCTTCCATACTCGTATTACCTTGTTAGACTTGCCTTCTAAACACCCCACTTTTATCATCCAGACAGAATTGATACTGGTTTCTTGGGGGACAGCTTTAGATATTTTCCACTCACACTTTCAGAGCTATGACAGGATGGATTCATTCAGCTCACTCTGCTGCTTTAGTATAGAACTGTTTAATAAAGAGTAAAACTTATAAAAGAAACCTAATGAATGAGTTACAGAGGATATCGTTCTTTATTGTAGAAATGAAATTAATACAAAATAGGTCATAGAAGTTAATCTGCACCCTTGTTTCTGTGTTCCTTTACAAGAATCATATACATAGAAGGGAAGATGACTGATCTCTGCCTTATTGTGACACCTAGCACTGCTCTGCACAATCTCATTTCCTGTCCCTAAAGCTGCCAAGGACATTTTAGGTACTATGTATGCTGATGAACTCAATCATAGCATCCTAATCTTTGAATCTGTTTCTTTGGTAAAGCTGTTCAGTTGTTCATATAGGGGGAAAATTAAATATGTAGTTGCCTGTGGTACTGGCACCTTCTTACCTAGGTAGAATCACTGTAATGAGATGAACAATTTATGAGGGATAATTTTTTTCATGTGCCTGTATTTATTTGAAATGGTAGCAGTGCTTTCTCTAATGTTGTAATGCTGTTTTTTATCAATGCAGAGATGAAAAAAGGAAGCCTTCTGGGAGGAAAGGGAAAAGAAAAAACTTCTACTGTTAAAATTAATCTTAATAAAAGTAGCAAGTAAAACATCTGGATATTATTTAGTGTATCTAAATTTGCTTGGATTTATATGTATATATAGATCTCTAAGCCAAATTGTTTTATATGACACTGGCTTCCTAATTTGGAGACTGTTCTGCCTGAAAATATGAACAAGATTTGACTTGTTTGGAATTCAGTTTTTAATTTCTTTTTTTTTCTTGGGGGCAAGCTGTGCAACAAATCCACTTAGTTAGCAAAAGGTGCCAACATCCATAGACCAAACTGTGATCACCCAGATCCTCAAGTTCATCTTCTTGCTGTAGTGATTATAAAATAGAAAAGCTCATATTAAAGACATGTGCTTTGTTTTTGCAGAGTCACAGAATAGTTTGGGTTGCAAGGGATTTTAAAGACCATCTTGTTTAACACCCTGCCATGGGCAGGGACACCTTCCACTATCCCAAGGTGCTCCAATGCCTGTCCAGCCTGGCCTTGGAGACTTCCAGAGATGGGGCAGCCACAACTTTTCTGGGTAACCTGTGCTAGGGCCTCTCCCTGCTTCACAGAGAAGAAGAATGTCTTCATAATACCTCATCTAAACTTTTAGCCTCTTTCAGTTTGAAGCCATTCCCCCTTGACCTTTCACTACACTAAGTTATTTAACAAATGGTTCTTTCTCACCTACAGTTTTTAGAAAAACTCCATGAGCTTATCTGTTCTTCAGGATTAATGTAACTTTTTAAAAATAATTACATTCTGGCATAGGAGAATTTCAAATTACTTGCAGTGAAGATCATTCCACATTTAACTGCATATGCTCTTCAGAGGTGGTGGGGAGAGAACTAAACCTATTGGATTTCTTAAGTCAAAACTTGCATCATTGTGATTATCTTTTCCTAATGTTAAACAGAAGGCTAAAATGAAAGAAAGATTCTTGGTTTACAGTTGAACAAAAGAGGGAGCCTTTTGGACCTAGATGCTCTGAAGTGGAGCTCCTGCACACCTACCAAAAATTCTGCATGTTTCCACTGGTTGGGTAGGGCTGTTCTTGTGTAGCTCTCTGTATGTTTTAACTCTTTGCTAGCTAAGGACAAAACATTCAGGGTATTGCAAGAGCTCTGTAATTGGTATAGCACTGTGGAAGTCAGCAGGAAAGCTGAAAATGGACCTTCTGACAGAAGTCCTTTTAAAAGCTGGGGTTTTGCTGTGGAGATGGGGGCTCTACCTAACTAATACAGAAGTACACCAAGTAGCAAAGTGTCTGTGGCTCAAGAATGTCTTTCAGAGTGTCTGTTGGGACATATTATGTTAGTCTTCAGCTTTGTTGCTATCATTAATCCTTAATAAGGTGCTAAGATTTCCATCAAAGCATAGGGACTGGTAAACAAAAGAGAATCAGGCTCTCTCTTAAGGGGTAGGACAATATGAGTAATAAAGGGTTGGTGTGAGGTTTTTGCCTTGAGGTCAGAGCTGAATGCATAGTGTGCAGTATTGTTTGTAAAACAATGGATTGTTTTTGTAACAAGGTGACTCATTTGTCCTTACAGAATAATACAAAACTTTATTCTGTTGTGCTGCCCCTTTAGCAGCAGCAAGTTAATGTTCCCTCTTGCCCTGCTCCTATTCCCCTCCAGTTGTTGACAGCTTCTGCCCCTCTAGTTGTTGACAGCTGATAGATACAGTTGATTCATTGTGACTTGTCCAGTTGGGCCAATTTTACTTGAAACCTTGATGGAAGAATGGAAAATTAAAAAAGAGAACAAGCTGGCTCTTAGTGCATTTCTAAAGAGTCGGTACCAACTTGTAGGCTTCCTGGCTTCCTTTTGATTCTGGATGTTGGTGGGTTTCTTTGAGCCCTCTTTGGTGTTGAACCTTACCATCACAGTGGTACAGCACAGGACTCCAGCCCTTTTTAAAGGAAAGCTTGGTACACCTGTGTCAAACAGCTGTTTCCAGACCCCTTTCAGCACTTACCTAAGTGTTGAAACTGCATCTGTAGCATTTATATTTAATGTGCCTGTTGAAGGTGTAAAATACCCATTTTCCCAGACAAAAATCTAAAACTAAGGTAATTGACCTTTATATGGAAGAGTTCTCAAGAGATTTCTGGAACTTCTTTCCTGGCCCAGCAGGCTGAGTAGCAGTTGTCATACCTGTGGTAACTACTTCAAACATGAATTAAGCTTGGTATTCACCAAAGGGTTTTGTGCTGTTGCTCTTTGCTTTCTTAATCTTGGTTTCAAATGATTCTATAAAGCATGAGTTATTAAAATTCTAGTCACTTGAAAAATATTTAGAGATGCTCTGAGATTTTTTGTTATTACCCGTATGATACTCAGTTAAGTGTAGAGCACCATATCAACTAAAAACATTTCTTGCTAGTTTACTAGATGGTGAAGAACTGAATTTGTTTGGAGTACACAATGTTAGAAAAACTTACTAAAGCAACACCTTCTGATGTGGTTAAGTTAATATTTTTTTTATGAGGTTCTGAAGATCTAATGTACCCTGTACTGCAGGAAGGGGATTATCTGTGATTCCTAGGGTTTGCCAGTCTGTATTTCCAGTATAGATTGCTGGAAGCAGGAACTCCCTATGTGGAAGGTAATTTCCCTTTCTGAAGGCTCCTTCTCTGGCTCAGATCTGAGCTGTTAATCCAAATTCTTCCCACTTTTACTGGTATCAGATACAAGTGACATGTTTTCCAGTATTACAACAAGAAGTTTCATCGGTTTTCTGTGTTGTTTTTCATTGTCCTAACCTCAACATGAACTGAATTTCCCCATCTTCTCTGAACTGCCACCCTGCATACAATCTCCTCAGGATGTTATGTTTATTGGGTTTTGGGGGTTATTTTAAGCTGCACCAGACTTCACAATGGGCTGATATTATAATGCTGTGAGTGTTGAATGTAATCCTTTTTGGATATACAACTTTCTTCTCTTTCCACTTAAAAGAGGTTGTGCTTGCTATTTTAATTACCCTGAGAGGCACAGGAATCAATAATTTTTTCATCTGTTTCTTGACAAGTGACTGAGTTTTGGTTACTGTGAGATATTGAAGTTTCTCAGCTTATACTTTTATGACAATCCTGAAGTTTATAGGAACCAGGAGGAAAAAAAAAATTCTTTTAAGTCTTGAGATTTGGCCATCACTGCTTAAAATGTAGCTCAGTTCATATTTTGAAATAAAATAGTTTCATGGAGGATATAATGAAGCATGACATGTGAAAGACTACATTTTGTGGTGAATTTACTGCAGTAACTTGGTTTTAGTGGCACACTGTGCTGTATTCAGGGTGAGGAGAGCACCAAGGAGATGTTGTGTGTAAGGGGGCAGTGGAAGAGCCCTTCCCAGTGATCAGCAAGCTGGATGTTAAGCACATGCCACTGAATCCTGATACTAACTTTCCCACCAAAATCAGAGAAGCACTGAGCTAGATAGAAACTGATAATGTGCTACCAGCTTCAGTTTTATCACAGTGGGGTTCCATTATTGACTCCCTCCCCTTTAACAGCTGTTACCAGGTTCAGTAGAGATGTGATGCCATGCAGGCTTCAGCCCAGCTTTGCCTTGTCAAAAAGCAGCTGTCAGTCTTCAGTTCTCTCTGCCTGTGTGCCTCTGAACCAGTCTGAATTCTCTTACCAGTCCTGAAAAATAGAATTAGAGAATAGACTCTCCTGAGGTAGAAGGGAACCACAAGTATCATGCGGTCCAACTCCTGGCCCTGCCCATGACACCCCAACAATCCCATCCTGTGCCTGAAAGTGCTGTCCAAACGCTCCTGGAGCTCTGGCAGCCTTGGGGCTGTGACTGCTATCCTGGGGAGCCTTTTCAGTGCCTGTCCACCCTCTGGGGGAAAAATATTTTCCTATTATCCTGCCTAAACATCCTCTGACACACCTCCAGCTGTTAATTGTTTTCTAAAACTCTTGTTGAAGGATGTGAGGCCATATCAGAGCACCTAGTCTTCAGACAGAGACCAAGCATTTGATTTCATTAAGTTCTTTTCCGCCTTTTTACTGTTTTCCTTCATGTCTTTCAGAGAAGGCAGAAAGTGTAGTGACAGTCATCTGCAGATTTGAATTTCTGCCATTGGGTGATGCTGTTTGTTCTAAATTGTAGCCCTTCAGGATTCTGCAGGATTCTTCTTCTCTTCAGCATGGCAGTGCTTGAGCCAAGTTTATTCATGCCTGTGCCCAAAGTAGTCAAAGGACTGGTCGCATTTTTAAGGAGGCTGGGGATGAGATTGCACAAGTCCATGTAAGCAAAGGTTCTGCTCATTCAGCTCTTATTTGCAGAACTACATTCAGTTATCTTTTCTGCTTGAAATATGGGCTCTTCAAAGAGACCCAATGTTATAAGAGGGTTGCAATAATATAAAAATAAATGCTGGTCACTTCTGCATGCTTTTATCAAATAATTTAATCTACCTGCTATCCTCAGCCAATGATTGGAAGAAACCTGCTTAGCTTTTTATATAAGCAGTGGTAGAACAGGTGACAAGAGAAGAACTTGCAGTCTTTAAGGAGATTTTAGAAAAAATATCTTCAGTTCTTGCATTGTTTAAGGGCTTCATAAATATTCAGGATCTTCTGCCTGTATTGTGAGAGAGAACAAACTTAATATTCCTTTTACAGTCTATTGATATCTTCAGCATGCTAATTTACATTAATTGTGCTGCTTGAAAGCCTTCTATTCTTTAACCAAAAAAGTTCAGTATTTCAATCAAGAAGTGACAAAAAATTGCCTCATTCATGAGTATTTAAATGTTTAGAACTGTGAGTCTCCAAGTTTGCCTCATAATTGCAGTCAGTCAGATATGTTCAGATTGTTATGGCAGAAATGGTTTGCTGGAAGGATTTCAAAGGGACATTGACCAAAGATCTCATAAAGACACTGGAAAAACAATTAAGTTCCTTGAATGGAGCATGGCCTATATTTAGGTTTTGTAGCAGTGGGAGCAAGATCAAAGTATGTCAAGTCATCTCTGTGCTGAAAGTCAGAGTACAAGAAGATACTGAATTAATCCTCTGCTGTTTGTGAAATGCAGAATGAGGTAGATATGCAAAAGCCAAGATGATGGCTTGATTGTGTGTATTAAGATTTAGTTCAATAAAGACTGCTAGCAAGATTCCTTCCATCTTGCCCCAAAGCATTTCCTGTGGGTAACACTACAAAACTGGTTGCTTCCATCTCATATGCTGACACTAAACTCATCTCTAACGGAAGAGAAACCTGTGCGACCAGTGTGATTTTCCTTCTTGCTTGTAAGGGTGTCACTCAGTGGGGCAGGAGGAAGCACTTGCTGAAAGTCACTGTATGTTCGGGTCCCCATAGGCTTAGCCTGAGGGAGACTAAGGAAGCAGACAACAGGTTGGCACATCTTTTTATCCACCTCCCAGGACTGATGGAGTCTCCCATGGACTCTGCTTGGAAAAAGAAAGTGATAATACATAGTATGCTCAAACAATACCTGTCTACAAGACTGACTCCCTAAATTTCAGATACATCCTCACAGTCTGGAATTCCAAAATGCCCTTTGTCACCACGGGTAGAAGACTGAGTGAAAACAAATGTCTGTGTGTGTATTGGGCTCTGACTGAAGTAAGTTCTCAGCCCTTCCAGTGTATGCTTTGCATTAGTAGCTGGGGAGGTGTTGATGACACAGCAGTGTTTTGGCTACTGCCAAGCAGCGCTGTCCTCTGACATTCGTTCCCCCACCAAAGGGGATGGGAGTGAGCAGGGTCCTGGGAGGGGACACATCCAGGCCAGCTGACCCAAATTAGCCAAAGGGATATTCCATACCATATGATTTCAGCTCATAAGGAAGAGAGGAGGAAGGGAGGGGCATTTGTGATTCTTCAGTGTTTGCCTCCCGGAGGAATCCTTATGTGTACTGAACCCTGCTTCCCAGGAAGTGTCTGAACATCACTGCTAATGAGAAGTAGAGATGGACTTGTTTTTTTCTTTAGCTTATGTGCACGCAGAATCTTGCTTCTTTTTCTTTTAAAGTAATAAAACTGCCTTATCTCACCCTGCTGGTTGTTCTCCATCTTATTCTCTCCTGTGTTCCCTGCTACTTGAATGCCACTTGCTCAGTATTTTCCAGCCAGGTCTGTTTAGTTGTCTCAGCTCTGCCTGTTCCCCACAGCTCCAGGCCTGGGAGGCAGAGGCAGTTTGAGGGGACACTAACTACTGCCTGTTCTTCGTGAACCTACAATCCAAATGGAGTATTTGGTGGTTGGGAGTGTCACCTCTTAGTTCCAGCTCTTGAATTATACAGATTCATGAGCACCTTACCATTCAATGCACTTTTTAAAAAGTGCTTTTAGAATTTGTAGCTGCTGGAAAAAAAAAAACCCAAAGCTTATAATTCCCCTACAATAATAGATCAGCCTGGTGTCAGCTGATTGAGGTTCTGATTCAAGCCGTTTTCTCCTCTCACCTTCTGACCCACCATTACTGTCAACCTGTTCCTGCAGGCATTTCTATAAAAGTGTTGACCTGCTCCTTTGAAAATCAACTTCAAATGAAAGTGTTTATTATTAAACTCCTATAGAATTTTTTCTTTCTTTTTAAAAATAGTAAAAAATACTGACTTACAGAATTCAAAGTTTTTGGAAAAAGTTTCTAGTTGTTATGATTACATTAATTATGGTACAGATTTCATCTATGGAAAAGTGCCCTCAAGCTCTGCTCATATGAGATTTTTTTTCTTGTTAATGGACTTGCTAGGAGGAGTTGGCTGTACTGGCGTAGCTTTCCTTTAAATAATTTTTAATAACGTGGTGTATATATACTTAATGTAGACTAATGAAACAGTCTTGAAACAAGAACTCTTTATATTTTTCAGGTAAAATATACAGTCTTGTCTTTATAGGCTGTCATCAAATTAATGATCTTTTGCAAGAAAAAAAGTAACAATATAAATGAAACAAAACAGGACATTCAAAATTGTATAAACAATTGGCTTAGTGCTTGAGTTTATATATACATGCCTTGTTTAGTGCAATAATATTTTCAGGTAAATTAACCCTATGAAAGGATACATTTATTATGGAGTTTTTAAAACAATTTGAACAACACCTTTGCAAATTTGAAAACCTAGAATTTTGTTTGTCACAGATATAGGAATTCAGCTAGAAATGGGGAATCTTAACCTTTGTAGTACCTGAAGTTGTTATTACCAGACTACAAGATATTTAGAGGCACAAATAGTCAGAAAACCCTCTGGTAGTTGTAATTTAGAGGTAAATTAAGAAACAGCTATGCAATCTCCTTGTGTACAGCTTCATGTATAATCTTACTCAGTAGCCTGAGGCATTAGCAAGCTTTCAGCATGAAATTTAGTGCTAGAGCATGCATTCCTGAGTTTTTGTATGTCATGCATACCATATATATGGCTTTTATAGACATATAAATCACAACATCAGAAGTCTTGTTTTCTAAATGTAGAGTTGATCTTAATCGCAACAAGGTGGCTAAAATTATATTAATAAGAGTGTCTGATCCTGTGCAAAGGTTATGCTTGATGAATCATTAAAAGGAAATGTGTATTCTTAGAATTTCAGGTAAATGCAGAGTATCATTGCTCAGCTTTCTGTAAGCCTGGATTGTCAGCAAAGAAACAGTGTCAATATCACATGAGGGCTGGGCCAGTCCGTGATAGGTACAGCAAGTAAGTGTTTGAGGGACCATTTCTAGCCTTGAGGACAAATTGCAGAGTTTGGCATAGTTCACATGCACATCCCAGCATACTCCTCTTCCTCCCCTCAGTCTTCCCCCACCAAATACCTGCTGAAAGGGGGCAAATACAAAACTGTTACACTGCTGTAACCTACAGCATCATTTGGCTTGTTTTCTGAATTCTTTTGTGGTTTGGAAGTTTGAAACTTTCCAAAACTATAATGGAAAAGATACAAAAACTTTATGCTGCCAGAGTCACACTTTGTGAAAATTGTTATTGGAAAAACTCTTTGTGAGTTACTTTTAACTGCAGTTACATCAGCAAAACAGGTTGCACATGTCAAAACTGAGCCATGGTAAAAAGATCATAATTCAAATTTCTATTGCAGTTAAAAATGAAGCACTGTTACTGACAAAAATCCTGGAATCGTCAAGGAATTAATCCTGAATGTATAAAAGATGTGAAAAAGACCTCAAACCCCAAAGTAAATCCCTTTCTGCTCTGCAGTGTGAGATACGTGAAATGTTTCAATAATATGCATACACAGGGATTTCCCCCACTTCTTTGGTTAAGCTGATCAGAGTCATAGAATCCAAGAATGGTTTGGGTTGGAAGGGACCTTAAAGCTTCTCTCATCCCACCCTCTGCTATGGGCAGTGACACCTTTCCCTAGACCAGGATTCTCCAAGCCCTGTCCAACCTGGCCATGTTAAAGAATAACACTTGCATTCAACCATACCAGTTTAAAAACCTTAGACTAATACTTTTCTCTTTAAAAAACAGAGAAGACTTCTTTCTCATGCTCATGTACAGTGGTATTTTCCAGATTTTATATTTGCATACAGTGCTGCCAGCCACTCTGTTACAGGCTGGCAATCCAGAACACCTTTGTTAGTATATCTCTACTTCTCTTTAAAGAAAGAGATTATAGAGCACACAGCTGATGAGAAACCGAGTAAAATTTGATTTTAAAATAATAAATGTGGAAAATTACATTTGTGGAAATAGTCACCTTTTTTACTCAGGGTACCATCAAGTGAGAACAGATGCAGCATATTAATTAATGTTAACTTGATTATGTATTTAAATGTATTTAAACATTTTTTCTATTGAAAAGGATTTCTCTCATGCCACTGCTTCCCTTGTTTTAATACTACCAAATATTTTAAATACATCACTGAAAGTCTTCTGTTTTCTTTGTTTCATTTCAGCATGTGAGAAATCATTTAGTCTGTCAGGGATACTCTGATTTCAAGAGAGTATCTTCTTCAGGCCAAGTTCTTAATCATAAGGGTCTTTTATTTGTAAGCTGTGTGACTGTTGTCTCAGTAAAATTGTTGCTGAAATAGTTTGTGACATTAGTTCAATTATGCAGAAATAAATTCCATCTGAATCATAGAATAATCTTGAGTTGGAAGGGAGCCACAAGGGTCATCAAGTTCAACTTCTGGATCTGGCTTGTAAACAATTAAAACTGAACCAAAAAATTACTCTGTTCATTTTATACTCAATTCACAGTAATTTCTTGTTTTTGGCAGTGCTTATAATTTGTTTTACTTTGCAGTAGATAATTTCTGCATAAGCACAATACCAAAAAGAGGCATAAGAAATCTCAGCACCCTCAGTAGGTCTGGTGTTGCAACCTATGAAGTTAACATGGTAGGTTGGAATAACTCTTCCAGGTAATATGGGCAGGAACTGACAGCTGAGTGTGCAGAGCTTGAAAGGGAGAAATGGAAGGATCTTGCTGTTGGATTGTATTTAAAAGAGGACCTGTTCCTCATGAGGGAGTTAAGCTGAATACTTCAACCTACTCTTACCATCCCTAAATGTCCCAGTGAAGTTGTTGGGATCTATTAGTGCATGAACACATAAAGATTGTACTGAATTTACACTTATGAAATGATGTGGAGGAAGAATTGAAAGAACTTTACGAGACATATTTAAACCAGGATTGATCTTTTGTATTGGCTTATAAAATAAAAAGATTGCTAATGAATTACTTCTGAAAAGTTAAAGAAAGTGTAGTTGCTTTGCTTTTGTGTTTGAGAGGACATGCCATCAGTTCTGTTTTGGATTAAGAATACTTTGTGACTTGAAGGTATCATAAAATACTAGAAGAAAGACATTAATTGGTCTCAGCAGAATAGTGTATGTCTAAAGCTTCTTCCAGCTCGGGAATTGATTTGAACTTGCATTGGCCTCTTTTGAAACCATCCCCAGCAGGTTAGTCCTGACAGAAAAGAGTTTTCGTAATTCCGAGATTTGGGGTGGCAGGTTTTTGTTGGGTTTTTTTTTCCTTTCAAAACACCCATACTTCCATTATTGATATGTTTCTCGAAAAACATCACATTTCATATAAAATAGAGTGTGAGATTGGCATTGCTCAAAGTGATGTATTATTTACTACAGTGTTCAGTGATGGGGTTGTGTGGCTGGCTCTGGCTTCTGAGGGCTTCTTTGGTTGGTCTGATGTAAAACACAAACGGCAAATGCCACTAAACTGTGTGCTCACTGTAGTAGCCAGCTGGGTCCTGCAGTCTCCCATTTACCATTTCTGCAGCATTCTAAAAAGGCATTTTACAATCCTTTCCAGAAACACTTTGTTTTACTGTGCTTTAACCTAGTGAAAAATTTAATTATCATCAAGAATAGTTTTGTACTTAATGTGTAACAGAGTGCACATCGTTAACACATGTACTAAAAATTAATGGTTCGTTCTTTGACCCGTCAGTAAAATCTTGGAAGCTCTGCATACAAGGGAATATGGAAGCAGAGAATCGTGAATGCCTTTAATAAATGTCTCTGTGCAATTTCCAATCTTTTAACCTACCAGCTTTCTCCTTTTCTTCTTTTCTCAAGCCCCCATCTTGGCTATAAATTTTGGGGTGCTATACTCAACAACTTATTTTTTACAGCTTCTTAAAAATATTTAGCAGTACTAAAGTCACTTAACAATTACAACAGGAAACTCTGAGGAATTACAGGAAACTACTACCACTTTACTTTTAGCCTTGAGTCTGTCAGTGCATTCTGAAGTGCTGTGATTCAGTGTGCTGAACTTAGCTGCGTGAATTTAATTTAATTCAGAATTTAACCATGAAATGTAGAAATCACTGGCATAAATAATTATGTGTTTTGAAATCATCCTGCATTTTTTTACATGCATTATTTTTGTCATTTGAGCATTTGCTGCACATGGAATTATATGTCTGACATTGATTTTTAAATTTTTTTTAAATCCCTTTTTCAAAGTGAAACTAAGTGAGAATGTTAAGTAATGCTGGATGCAACAAAAGTCATTATTAGAGCATGGAAGATCCAGTTGGCATTTATTTTTGCTTGGTGAATTCAGAAATTTCCAAGTAAGAGTTGTAATCCTGGATGTTGGGAGTGGAAGCAATTTCAGAATATAGTTGTGATGTGTGATAGCGGTGGCATATATGGCCTCTGTGAGGGTGGTGCATTCACCAAAACAGGATGTGATTTTGGATTGGTTTTCCTCCTTTTCCATTCCACCCAATTTAAGTTGAACATAGCTGGCAGTTTTCAAGGATTTCAGCTGGACTGTGTGTCAGGGAGCAGCTGAAATGTTGTGAGGAGGAAGCAGAAAGGCAGGTGTGCCAGCTGTTGAGGAGAAATGAAGTACCAAAGCTGGCCTGAGTAGTAGAGCAAAGTAACAGTCACAGGGCTGTGGTGCCCATTTTTGTCTGGAAGAGTGTGTGATCACTAATGTAGAACACTAATGAGGAAATCTTCAGTAGGGGCATTCAGTGGTAATATATTTTTCTGTCAATGTCAATGATTTTCAAAATCAGGATTTTTTACTGATTTTCTGGAATTCTGTTCCAGAAGAAAAGTTATTCTGGTGTAATATAAAATGTAAAACAGGAGAGAACAAAACTCTAAACAAACAAACAGAAAATATCCCCAAAATATAACAAGCCTGTACACACAACCCACGAAACAAACTCATTCATTTTGAGGTACTCATAAAATGCTTTTTAAAGCTTGACATGGAAAACAAAAATACTGTAGCCACCAAAACAGTGGCAGCTTGCCAGACTGACTTGGAACTTCATATTACAACAGTGATTAAAAAGGCTGAAAGGTATCATGTGATTTGTTGTTCAGCCTTTATCCCTGTATTTTTTCAGAACTTCAAAATGACAAGTCTTCAGTTTTCACTTTGCTTTAGAAATAATAAGTTTTTGAATTTTTTATGGTCTTGGAGAAGCTGTCTCTAGTCATAACTAATTCTTACATTTAATTTCCATCTAGTTTCTTTTTATTCTGATGAAAGAAGACAAGAGAATTAAGAATCACTTTTATAGCAGTGGTTGGAAATCAGCAAACTACGAAGGTCTGATTACTGGGTTTCGTGGACTGAGAATAGGAGAGTGTGTGACTAGAAGTACGTACATGTATACTGCAGTGTTGATGCAAATTTGTACAAATTCTACTGATTTGGAGGGCAGTGTTGAATACTGGATGATGTTTAGCACCATTTTTCTCTTCTACTGCTGCTGCCAGGATAGGCAAAGGCTACACTGGCAAGGGTTGTGTGTTTCAAGCAAAATGAGTCTGTGTTGGACCTCGCTTTATCCACGTCAAGTCACAGATCTAAACCATACCAGAGCAAACAGCCTGCTTCTCATGGCAGCATCTATTTCTTGTGGCTTCTGGTTCAGGAGCTGTACGTAAGAGAATGAGGAAAGCTGCATTGTTTAAAAGGCAAATGTTCCAGTTGTGTTACTGTCTCTTGTGGGAACCTATTCTGAATTCTCAAGTTTGTATTATCATCTTAATGGCTGGAAACTCTTGTGTTTTGTGCTTGGATAGATTAGTTGAAAGAATGATTCAGCAGCTGAGTTAGCCTGTTACCCTTTCCTCATAGTTGGACACTCTGCATCTGCTTATTTTGGCTCAGAATAGTGTGATTGGAACCTTCATCTTCCCTTCCTCTTCCATAAGGCCAAAACCCTCTTTTTTCTAAACTAGTTCTCTGAGGAAAGGTTTAGGACATCACAAGGGTACCCTACATTTAGATTCTAAGATTTTTTTTTTAATTTTTTTTTTACCTCCAAGAAAGAGGCAAGGATCTCCACTTTTGGGAGAGTTGAATTAAACCTCATGTCTCTCTGGGAAATAATGCTGAAAGAGAGCAAATATCTTTGAAATTAAGGTAGCAGGAGCAACAGTTTTTGTTGCCATGACTTCTGAGTTTCAGACATTAAAATATTAAATACATGCTTACCTAGGTGGTGTAGAGGTGGAAGAGTGTTCTGTGGACATTGCCTTGGTTGAAGTGGACATGAACAAAGTCATTGATACTGGTGCAAGGGGCTCTCAGACCAGCTAAGCAAGGCTGCTGTGATGTCCTGGAAAGGGAGCCTCTGTCCAAAAATATTTCAATAGATCTGCAGAATGCGGTGAACTCCTATAACAGACTTGATGGCCGCAAGCCACAGCTGTCTGTATTCTAAACCAAAGTGACTGTTGTCTGCCATAGGCCTTGGAATCCAGTAGCACTAAAATAGTCTTTGTATTTTGCAGTAGAATATCCTGTGTGTATCTCCTGTCACGTCTGCTGCTTGGAAAAACAAACAAAAAGCCCAAAACTAAGACTCAGAAATGAAAAAAAAAGAAGTAACATTTTTCAGTATCATCGTAGATGCAGAGAAGCCTGCTTGGAAACCTAACAGCTGCTATGTTCCTACTTTTATTAAGCTCTTCTGTTACCCACATTGAATGCTGGCTTCTGCCCAGATGTCTAAGCACTCATTAGCTATTTGTTGAGGAGGTCTTGGAGAAAAATTGACTCTTGTTAATCAGCCTGTTTGGTGTCAGGGTCTGAAGGACATATTTCTCATTACATATGACATTATGTAGTCTCATGTGGTACATTCAAAATGAGTAAAGCTTAAAAATCTCTTTAATGGTGGCCAAAGACTGGCAACAAATCCACTGTGTGTATTTCATTGGAATCCTTTCCTGTGGCATAATTTAGTATTCTAGTGTGATTTTCTGTCTCAGAAAGTCATGCAGACTTAGGGACAGAAGGGTTTGAGAAGGTTGGAGCCATTCATCTGTCCAGAGCAGGACCGGGTAGGGTGTTCATAGCTAAGGTTTGTTAGGTCATTTGCCGAGACTTGGAATACTGGAGTCTGCTCCAGGAGTCTGAGACTTGTGTGTCAGTGTATTGCAATGCTTCATTCACCATTACCATTAATAGATGTGTAATGTGAATGGTCTGTTCGCTGCTTCTTGTCCTCCTGGATGTGGATAATAAAATGTGCTATTTTCCTAATTAAAGGTTGCTGTGTTCACCAACAAGTTTCTGCTGTAGGTTAACCATGTAGTTTATGATCCTTTTCAAAAATTTCATCAATTGTGGGTTTAGGCCTTACTTGTATTCTGTTTTTTTCTTCACAGCCAGTTCAGACTTTTCCTCAGTATATTGAATGGTACAAAATTATTAATTTTTACTCTAGAAAACAAAGTTGTTTCCATTTGTGCAGTTGGGGAATCCTTATTATTTGCTGTAATGCATTAATTCAAAGTTATATGAGTTTATAAGAAGAAATTCATATGAATGGTCTGACATCCAAAATACAAATTATTTTAAGATTTCTCTGTCATGTGAAGTCAGTGAATGTGCAGCATTATTCCACTAATGGTTAAGAATCATATTTTTTCTAGAACTGCTTTCAAATTTCACATACTTCAGTAAGTTTCTGACAACTATTTCCAACTTTATAACCAAGAAGAGGTTATGTTAGAGTAGAAATAATCTGGTTTTCAACTAAATGTGAAGAAAATAATTGACTTGGGCTTCTTTCCATGGTCTTAGCCTTTTCATTTTTGCTGGAGTGAGATGAAAATGTCTTAGACTCACACAGCTGTTCAGAAAGGGATCTTCTGCCTAAAGTTGAATTCAAAGTAGGTTACTCAGGGATTGTCTAGAAGCCTTGAAGTCCTCCAAGATGGAGAACCCACAGTGGCTGTTCTGTATCCTCAAAGTAAAAAATTTTTCCTTGTATCCAGCCAGAACCTTCTCAGTTGCACTTTTGAATCCATATTTTCTCTATTTATAAACTACTTTGAACCTAAGTCAGGAGAGCAGCTCTGTCTTGGTGACCGGTTAGTGGGGGTGTGAAAAGGCTGCCAGCAGGTTCTCCTGAAGCTGCCTCCTCTCCAGACTCAAACCCCCAGTTCCCTCAGCCTCTCTGCAAGACCCCTCAAGTAGGTTGTTCATGAGTGTCAGGGAGGGAAATTGCTTCCCTGGCTCTGTCGGCTGCACTCACCCAGATGCAGCTCAGGATACTGTTGATGCATGTGCCTTGGATGTTAATATCTTGATGATTCAGCTCTTGAGAAGTATGTTGCAATTCAATCATTTCAGTAATCTAGGGCACTAAGAGAAATCATAAAATACATACAGTCATCAAGTGTGTTCTGCTACCTTAATACATTAATTAGGATTCCTGTGATGCCAGCCCAGCTGTGTTAATGTTCCCTTTCTCTCTGACTTCACCTCCTCCAGGTTTTAATTATATTAGCAAGTCTAATTTGTCAGAGCAATATGGTGATCAGATTTACTGTTATGCTCCTTCTTTTAGCCATGTGAGAATCAGCAAATAGAGCAGATGAGACACCCAAAGAAGTGCTCCAGAGAGGGGAAGTCAGGTTGTGGCTGCTGAAGCCCTCATGCACTGCAGACCAGGGGTGGCACTTGGCAGCCAACCAGCACAGCCCCACCTAGGCACCAGGTGCTGCTGCTTGAGTGAGTTTGGGCACTTAGAGCTGTGCGACAGAACTGGAAGCATTGCAAAGAGTGAAGGGAAAGAGCCAAGTTCATAAAATTGTGAAGTTTGCCGGTTTGATTGCTCCCAGAAACCTTTTAAGTTCCACGATGGGAGTTAAAATTTAATACTATGGAACTAAACGTGATAGAAGACGGACTCTTTGTCTGGTAGGAAACTGGTGATCTGAAATGAATGTCGTCTCTAGAGGTTTTCCTTATAAATGGCTCCTGCTTCTTCCTGTTTTTTGACTCATTTCTAGAATGTTTCCCACCCCAAACTGCTTTTAACCAAGAAATTTGTCTGTTTTTCAGTGTGATTATAAGTAATGTGTTAAAAGAAGAGTAAGTGTCAGCATTACTCAGACTGTTACTAGTGCACTTCTGTTTGAGAGAACATACTCATTTTGCTCACCTATAGTTTGGCAAAACACAACTTCTAAGAAATAGGAGATTTTCTGTGACTGAAACAAACACCTTTCTCATTCTGCATTGACTGAAGGCCAAAAATTGGTAACATTCTGATGGAAGAGTAGTTTATGTTCAGTTGTTGTTATGTAAAGGTATGAATGTCCTTTTCTGCATAATAGTACCCTTAGTTGATTAGGTGATGTTTCTAATGCCCAAAATGTTAATGATTCTTTGAAATTATTATTTTTGTGGACTATTTTTTATTTTTTACATTTTTGTCTGTGCAGTTGCTGGACCTGGAGATTGTAGTTGCGTTTTACAAAATGCAGGCAGATTGAGCAACAAGCACTGTCATACTCAGAGAATTTGCATTCTTAACCCTGAGCTGCTAGAGGGAAAGATTCAATAAGTAGTCTCAATTAATTTATACTTTTCGTGGGCTCTGCTGTGAATGATTATGTTAATGGTAATTATTTCTGTGTACTTCATAAGAAATTACTGGGAGATTGTCAGGAGCAGTTCTGTTTAGGCACATTGCTGCTGACATTGTTTATATATTGGTCAATAAATGTGACTTCTGTAAGATAACATAAAGATGTCAGTTTTTGTCTGTATTTTTTTCACTGGTTATCAAAAGAAAAAGCATAGCTTTTTCCTAGGGGCTGACATGTCCCAAATTATCTGAATTAAAGACTGTATCATTTCTTGGCCATGGAAGCAGTAGGCAAATACAGCCTTGGGGTAGTTCTTCCCATGAGCTTTGTTTTATATTTGTATAGTACCTTTGCTTACGTGAGCTTCTTTTTCAAGCCTGGTTTAAATAATTAAGATAGATAATTAAATTTCAGATACAGAGAAAGAGAAAAATCCTAGCAATCACTGTCACTGGGAAAGGCATTTTCTCTTCAGTGTAATACATTTAAATTTCTCTTACTGGCATGACACACATCTTCATTGTGTTTCAGCGGCAAGTGCAGTAAACAAATGACAGCAATATGAAGCTGTGTTGTGAAGGTAGGCTTTTTAACTGGCAGGAATGGATACCTGCCTTGGAATGTTGGATGTTCTATTTTCTGCTATTTTAGAAAACTATTTCAGAAACTGACATCATAACATTAGGGCAAGATATTCATTACTGACTTGACAGAACCACTAGAGATCATGAGCACAGAGCTGGATTGTTTAAATTCTAAACTTGTCTTAAGTAACCTTGCAGCTCCATTTTCTGTTTCAGTGTAGTTCAGAGTACAGTATTCTAAACTATACTGTTATTGATAATAAAATAATCTTGTGGCTTTGTTACAGTCCAGTGCAGTTCCCTGTTATTGGCCAACTATGTTGTCAGTAATGTAAATGGAGAATAAATTTAGTGATCTTTTGTAACACAGGCCAACGAGAGCAGTTCTGTTCACCAGACACCACAACTGTCCTGTTCTTTAGTTTCTGTCTATAATTTCTTCTGAAATCTAGACAGATTACAGCCAGTTTCACACCAGCCACAAACGTTCTCTTCACAAGGTACTTTCACACTATATATAAAATATTATTAGGGTTTTGTGCAATATTAAGTCCTTCCCCAAGGCCTCCAGAAGATCCCTGCTAAAGCTCTACTCGCTTGCTTTACACTGGGCAATTTAACAGAGAGTTCTCTTCAAAGCAAAAGCTCTGAGACCAATAATTAGTTGGAAGAGTTCCCAAAGCACTTTCTGTTGGGCAGTGTAGTTCCAATGGATCCGTGTAAGAGGTTGAGATGTAAGGCGCTTTCTCAATGTTTGCAAAATTGCTGGTTTGGGAGGAAAGGAAATTAAAGCAACAGGATTTCAGAGACTCTCAGCAGTACAAGTGAGACACTGGGTTTGACAATGATTCTTCCCTCTGCCTGTGGCACTTTTGTTGCACAGGTGGCTCTGCTGTGTGCAGAGCAGTTGCTGAACTGGCTCACATTACAGAGCACAAATTGTTGGTTGCCATAAAATTCTTTTTCAGTGGACCACTGGAGGTTCAGGAACAGCTGGCATGGACTGGAACTTTTCTAACAGTGGAATTGCTTAGGATTTGACCTCTTCATCTCGAGACACTTGGAGTATATAGGTTTGTCTTGGATAGGTACATTGTAAGGTTTTTCTTCCTGCTCCATTTCCTTGTGCATTAAGTCGTAGGTGAAATTCGAAAGCTGGCATTGTGGTGACAAAAGCTGTGCCTAACTCATGCAAGTTGTATGTACAGTTGAATTGTATGATGTTAAAGAAACTCCAAGGGGGGAGGTGCAATGCAGTGGTAGTTAGCAACTTGTTTTTTCATGAATGTATCACTAAGGCTGTGGTTTGCTGCTACTGTTCCCACATAACTTTGAAGTAATCTTGTCATATTCACGCAGTAAATTTTGAAGCGTTGATGGATCCTAATTAGAATTGTACTTTCCCAAAATGCTTCCTCTGTTAAGTAAATATCTTCTTTGAATCAAACTGGAGCATATTATTGCATGGTTTGTTTCTGTTGACAGCACTTGATCCCAATTAATTTCTACTGTTCATCATTTCACTGGCAGGAAATAAGAGGTAGCACTGTAGGGACATCAGAATATGGCTACAGCCTGAACATCAAAGAACCAGCATATCCCGAGCATGTGCAAGTGCTGTGTTACTTAAAGGTCACCACTTTTTCAAGCTTTGAAGTACGATACTATGCATTGTGCCTGGCCTTTGGAGAAATAACATACTTTTAGTGGAAAGAATAGATATTTTAAAATTTGTATTATTAACTGCATTTCATGTAGGTAAAGTTAGGCATGTTAGCACAGATGTGGAAGGTGGGTTTTAAGACCTAGCAGTGCTTTTTGCTTCTTATACATGTAAGCATTGCTTGTCTGTCTGTCACTGCTGCTTTCTCATGTAGCTTGAGACTCTGCAATAACATTATCTGAAAAGGAACTTAAAAGAGGCATGTGCTCATCTTTGTGTCTGAATGCAGTTTTATTGATCCATAGGCTGTTTGGGATTTCACATCTAAATCTACTCAACTTGCCTCTCTTATCACAAAACTTGTGTTTCAGAAAGCTGAGGATCCTCCAGTGTAAATTTTGAGATTTATTGTTTTAATCGGAACATAAAAATGCATCTTGTTTGGGGCAAAAAAGATGGAAGAGAGAACACCATCATCAAGCCACGCCTGAATTGGCATTATGTTAAATTCCTTTAACTGGAAGTTCTTGGTTTGAAATTAAATTTTAAGAAATTAAAGAAATTAAGATTTGGACACGTATAGCTTGACTATCACAGAATGGTTGAGGTTGAAAGGGACATGTGAAGCTATAAATATGCATGTGTGATGTTACAGTGTACCTTAGGAATCTACATAAATTTCTTATGGAACATACTTTCCATAAGATAATAATGCTCCATGTTTATTATTAAGATCAGTGTGTCCCAAGTACTTGGTAAAGTGTATATTTATGAGTCTATTAGGATTGGAGTCTATCTATATGTTGTTATACACACACAAATGTAGCAGTGCAATTTGTGAGCTCCCATGTGTGTGTATGCACAAGGAACTAAAGACACCAGATCTCATCTTTGCTCGTTTGCTAGTAACATAAGGAACACTTTCGCAAAGGAAAAACATCCAGGGCTCTTACTTGTTGTAAAGAATTTGTGCTGGGCACGTATAAAGAACACATTGCTACTGAAGGTACAGCACATGTGGTCTCATGCAAACTCTTCTGTGTGTGTGGAGGTGTATCTTTCAACTTATTTTTTTCCTATTTTTTACTCCACAGTTTTTGATGGTTCTTCCTTCTGCAAGCAAGCAGGAGCTTTAAGTGAGCATAGCTTATCTGGCTCAGTGTGAGAAACAGAAAATACCTCTGTCAAACACTTGCTAAATGAAGAGAGAATATTAAATTAGTGCCTGCTTGTGTTTCTGTTTTGTGATACTCATGCTGAAAACACCAGGTTTACTCTGCAATTCATGTTATCATGGTTAATATTTTTGATGAAACAAACATTGCTGTTACATTTTTACATATTAATTGCATGAAACATTCTTACTGTTGTTGAGACATCTGTTAAATTAAACTTTTGGTGTTTTTTAGGTGTATGACTTGGATGGCATTTCCTTAATTCTGGACAATTGCAGCATTGATGACAACAATCCTTGTATCTTTTACAAAATAATTCTGTTTATTGAATATGACTCATGAGAAAAGGTGTGGGGGTTTCATGGATTTGTGCCAGCATTGCTTTCACTGGGTATCTAAATATAAATGGCCTCATGAGCTTTTAGCTTATATTTAAATGGTTCAGAAGTGAGCAAGGGCACAAATAGGCTTCCATGAACTGGATTCTAAGTAAGTTAACTGTGATTATATTCTGTTTCCTAAAATAATAAATATTACTGGTTTGCAAGTGCCTATTCAAAGAGCTGTGTCAGAAATCTGAATTCAGACTCTGGTTATTGTATCAGATTTTAGAGCTTTTGCTTCCACTGAAATCTGTTCAGGAAACTGAAATAAGTACCTCATTGATTCTTAGGCTTGTTAAATCTGATTGGGGAGCTTATTCGAAGCACAGAGACAAGGCTAGCAGGCTGTTAAGAAAATGTGTATAGTTGAGAAAACAAATTATGCAAATTACTGAAATGTTGGAGAGATTTTAATATAAATATATAAATGGCTTCATGTTAGAGATTTTTTTTTTCCTAGAATTTAAGAGCAGAAACTTTCAAAAATAGATTGCTATTACAGGGAAATAATCTTATATTGAAGATAAGCAGTTTTAAGCAGAGTTATCCATCTCTTCAAGTAATACAAGTGTGTCCAGTGACTGAGCTGTGATTTTCTGTTATCTAATCATTAGCTCTTTATAAGTTTCTGATAATTGCATCTGGAAATCAAATGTTTTTCCTGTACAGTGTCATGTCAGCTTTTTTATTCTGAACACATGAAATAGATTTTCAAATGATTATATAAGAAAAAGCACATTATTTTTAACAAGTATAGCAAATAAACAAAAAGAGTAGTGAAAATGTTTCATATTCTCTCAGTTGTGTCCTGCAGAACATCATGTACATATAAATATATCCTAAAACAATGAAATAATATAGATGATAGCACAATGTTAACAAACTGGGTGGGGGAAAACGGGTGGTAAGTATCTTCTGAGTTATTCAGTTTGATGCTTTATAGCCACAAGTTTTACATCTTCAGTATTCCTGTAGCTTGAGACCTGACAGTGCACTGAGTGGCAAAATTGTATTTCCATGGTCCAGATCTGGTAACGGGCACTACTGGATGTGGTGGGATGGGCAGGGAAATCTACCTTTCCCAAAGTGGAAAAGCAGCCCTGAGAAAACCTAGTGAGGAGTTTTTGTCCCAGGTGACTCTTCATTGCTGGAAAGCACAGCTGTGCAACCACTTCTAGGATTAATCCTTCATTTTAGCTGTAGTAGAAGAGGATAAAGTTGGAGACTCGCAAAAGGTAGACTTGTAATTTAGGGTCTCAAATGAACGGAAAATAAAATACCATGAGAGTCTTTACTGTGTTTTGAGCAAAGTGGAACTTCTTGCACCTTTTGATACAGGCTGACATTATGGCCATGCCATAAACTTACTAGAGGATAAAACTTTGTTTACTTGGTTTTTAAAAGCATATTAACACCTCTTAATGTGAGCTTTCACCAGTGATCCATAGCATACAGTATTAGGGGATATGGAAAAGTGAGTAGCACATGGGCACAGGGAGGACTTGCCTGCTGTGACAAAGTTTGCTGGATCAGCTTCTGGAGTGCAGATCCTGGTGATGCCTAAAGTTTTAGCTTTCATATTTTTTAGATTTTGTACTGGCTTGGTGTGTGGCTCTGAACTTCATATAAAGTGTTAGCAAGTTCTCTTCACAGGGTAGTTAAACAAAACAATCCTTTTGCAGCTTGAGAACCAAGGACACCATTACAGCTTTAGGATCAAGAAGTATAAACAACGGTGAATTGGGGAGAGCAATCTGGGAGGATGGGACTTCATAACCTGAAGCTGCAATTTGTCAATTGACCCCAATATATAAATGGACCAAAACTTCCAAAAGTGTGAGAACTCGTGACTGGTCATCCATCTTGTGTCCATCTTGTGTCCATCTTGGGCAGAGCCACGACCAGGCTCTTGTACTGCCCAAGATGAAGGCCTTTGAAGGCCTTCTAATAAATACCTTCTTTAACTCTGTCTAGCCTCTTTAGGCATCACTGACTATGGCTCTGTTTATGGTTTTGACCTCTTGCTATTCCAGGTGCTCTTGTGCTACATGAAGTTAATGCTCCCCTGCTTGTCTCCTGCCTCTAACATTCCTCATCTGCTGCCTTCCCAGCAGGTCATACACAGGGAAGCAGAGGACAAGTTTGCAGTTCAGATCTGTGTCTACTTTCATCTGCTTTGCAGCATGTTCTGCTACTTCTGGACACCTGATGCCTGAATCCATTGCATAATGTTTCTCTGAAGAGATTTGACAGTTTCTTTGCACTGTCTGTGTGCTCCAGTCCTGCCTGGCACAAATCTCAGAATCACTGAATGGGTAAGGCTGGAAAGGAACCACAGTGGCTCATCTGGAGCTTTCCAAAGTGGGGTGGAAAGCTGCAAGAAAGAGCTCAGCATAGCTCTTCAAATATAGCTCCTTCAGAAAGTCATGTCCAGAAAGTTTATTTTACATTCTTATTCCTAGTGCCTGTTTTTGTAGTTTCAGGCTGTGTTACTTGAATTTCTCCTTGCATAAAGCTGACTGGAAAAAGTTTCACCCATAATCCTTTGATATAATAACTTCTTAGATTTCTTAGTAAGTCTTGGTAGATGCCCATTTTTGTTGAATCTGTTTTGGAGTCACCCAAGCTCTACAGTTAAGATGTTGTTATGTTTTCTCCATTTTACTAGAAAAGTTCTGCCTCCAAATTACACATACAAAATTTCTCACCAAAAATTGTAACTTTTGTGGTAAAAGCGATAGGATATTTTTCTGGATGGAAAAAAAAAATTTCCCTAAAGTATGCACTTTCAATTTATCAGGGGAAGCTGGAGTGCCACAGTAGATGTTAAAGGGAGCTCTTTATTGTATTTGAGGGAAAAATTATTTGATAAATATTTTTATTTGTAGCATGTGGAAGTATACTGAAAGAGGAAATGGGTCTTCTCTTATCCTAAATTAAATTCCTTTGTAAAGCTGTCATTACCTAAAATTGCTTTCTTTGAGATCCTGAACAGTTCTTTAATGTGCATAGAAATACCAGGGAGTTTGTAGCTTACAAAGTTCAACTGACATGTTTGCATTGCTGTAATTATTTGTTTAAATTCATCTTTCAGTCTGAGTTTGGGAGAACTGTTATATTGTCTGATTATATCTCAGACTTGTAACTTCTATATTTATATAGTAACCAGGTTTTTTCTTTCAGGAAAACCACCACTCTCGTAGTTACAGACAAGAAGATTATTATGGACAGTTAAAAACAAATTTACTGTACCTCTGTAATTATTTGAATTGGTATTTTAATTTTCCAGCTACTACAACTTTGCATGTAAATGCAACAGAGAGATGCTGAAGGATGCCAGATTTTCTGTGGCTCTTAGGCTTTCAGCACAGGACAAAGGGTAAACATAATGAAACTGGGGAGATGCAGTTCATTAAGAGTTAAACTTCAAAGAAGGTTAATACCACTTTTTCTATACCTGGTAAATCTTCCATGGATTGGCTGTGTCCTAGTCATAACACTCCTTCTGTTTCAAAGGAAAACAGGGTGTTTCAAAATGCAAGCAGAGTTATTTGCCTTTAGATTAAGGAGAGATTCCTGTATGAGCTAATCTTTATTTTTGAAAATTCAGTTTCTTGTTCTGCTTCTGAAAAGTGGGAACATCATGCTTTACCTTTGTAACCTGTGCTTAAAAACAAATAAATTCAACCTGCTAAAGGATAGCAGAGTCGGTTGGAGATGCCTATCTGGGTAATACCAGTAAAAAATTTACTCCAAATCCTGCTTTTCAGGTTACTTGTGTTGAAAAGGTGTTCTAAATTCAAATCTCTTCTGTTTTGCTCTCTGAATCATTGTCTTCCTCATCTCTGACTGGCTCTATCATCAGACAAGAGTACTTCCTTTTGTTCTTGCCTTTTACCTCATCCTAAGCTCTTCCTGCTCCTTCCAGCTTCATTTCTGCCCTTTCACAGGTTACATTTCCTTAAGGTAAACATGAGCAGGGAGGTCAGCCTGTTCTGATCAAAATACTTTTGACCCTAATCACTCAAAAAAAGGTGCTTATGAGAGGCTTTAAATAAACTGACCTGTTTGTTATTGAAGACTTTTCAGTTTACCTAAACTAAGCTGCTTGGTTTTTCACTGCTTCCTAACATTTGTGCTCATGAGTAATACACAGAGGTGTGCTTTTTTTTGCTTTTCAGTGGTTGTCCATAGAAATATTTATTACTATTTTGGGGGAAAAAATTTTATCCAGAGTACTGCAATATAATAGCTGTTAGTTAGTGGTAAAACTTAAAAGTCAGAAGTGAACTGCAGTTTTGAAGACGAAATATTCTTGTTTTTTCAGGCTTCTTGCCTGTATTACCCTTTTGAGATTCTTATAGGTGTCTCAATAAATTGATTTTGTGAATGTCTGGATTTAATCAGAATGACCTTATATAAGTATCTATTTTAAATAAACCGTTAATTAACACAGTTTTCTGTTATCTGGATTTAATCAGAATGACCTTATATAAGTATCTATTTTAAATAAACTGTTAATTAACACAGTTTTCTGTTAGCCAAGAAATCAGTCATACATGAAGAAAATGTATCCTGCTGTGAGGATATATATTTTTATATATATATGTATGTATATATATAATATACACAAATATATATATATATATACATATATATGTTATATAAGTAAGCAAGCACCTAGCAAGCTGTGTTTCAGGAGTAAGAATTTTCAGCATTTGTGAAAGGAAAAGCTTGATATGGAAAGGAAAAGGTTTATATTAATATCCATACACAGATCCCTTAGTATGAATAATGGATGAAAATGTAGAAAGAGTAAGTTAATTTCCAGGTACTCCTTCCAAAACTGCTTCTATTACATTCAGTCATCTGAGAGGTAGATTGAAAATACTTTTGACTTCATGGCAGCAGCAAGTATAATTGTGGTTCATGAAACTGGCTAAAGCAAAGCTGGAGGAAATCAAGTTGCTATGGTCTATAGCAATGGCAGTTTGTTTTTGCAAGATGCCAGCAAGGACTTTTGGGGGAGCTGACAGACATTTTCATCTAAGTTACAGAGTGCAACCTTAAACAGGCCACATGCTGTAAAACAGCCTCACCATTGAATGGGAGCCAGTAGAAAGCAAAAAGAGGTGAGTTGACTTTTTAGAGTGAGCCATCACAGAGCTGAGTGTTTTCATGCATGTGTGACTATCCCATGTGTGTTGCCAGGAAAATACAGCACAATGTCACTTCAGCAATGGTTGCCTTTTTGAGGAAAGCTCATTTCAGGCACTGACTGTGCATTAAGAAGTTTGATGTGACCTATTTGATTCTGTATTTTTATAAGCATAGACAAAATCACATTATTGTATGATCACTGTAAAGGACCCACTGGTGAGTACTGATGAGAACTGTAATGGTCTCCTCATGCCCAGTCAAGTTCTGCCCACTTGGACAGAACTTGGCCCTCCCAACCCAAGCCATGCTGTGATTCTGTGGAATTACCATTTTCCTCCTCACAGTGACACTTGCTTTGCTCCACAAGTAAATTTGAAGGCTACCTAGGCAAAGGGGGATTGCCTTCTTTGGTAGAGGGCAATCAATTTTTACATTATTGTTGGTTGCTCTGTGTCATCCAGAGATGACAGAGAGTGCTGCAAACATCTTACTATCAACCAGTACTGAATGTGTCACTGTGATTTAATAAGCAGTGGTTGAGGTCAGCAGTGGAAGAATGGGACTTGTCAGCGCAGGTTAAGAACATAAATTGCTTGACCTGAACCCTTCATTCATAGAGCCAAAGGCAAAATAAAATAACAGCTGAGTGGAAGCCAGCTCTACCTCATCTCACTGGCACAGGTTGCCCAGAGAAGCTGTGGCTGCCCCATCCCTGGAAGTGTTCAAGGCCAGGTTGTACGAGGCTTGGAGCAACCTGGGATAGTGGAAGGTGTCCCTGCCCATGGAATTAGATGAGTTTGGAACTAGAGGTGGAACTAGGTTGGAGCTCAATGAGCTTTAAATCCCTTCCAACCCAAACCAGTCTGGGATTCTATTCTATGATTCCACCATAGATGGAACTAGGGAACCAAGAAGTCACTGTATTGCCATGCTCCAGTTCGGACCAATTCAATTCCTATGTGCTGAGAATTGTTTTTAAAGAGAGTGGAGAGAGTGGAAGATTCCTGCCTTGTGACATATGCACAAACCTGAGCTCTGTGTGAATGCAATTTTAAGGTACAGAGAAGAACTGGTCAGACAAGAAGCTGGAACAGGTACAAGTGTGGTTATTCATTGAGCAAGAACAGTCTGAGTGGGGCTTATTTCTTTCACGTTATTCAGTAGATGAAATCCTGTCCTGTTCTGCAAGTTGCTGTGAATTCTTTGTAGCTGTATTTTGTTAGTGGCTGAGGGAGACCAGGGGCCTGTATGGGTTTAGAAGGGAATCCCTCAATGTTTTTTCAGGGTGGGGCTTTAGCAGGCTAGTTTCTGAAATGATTCCCAAGAGGCTTCAGCCAAACAGCTATTTCCAAACACCATATTTGGTTGTACTTGGGAAGGTCACCTGCCTACCAGTGCCTGCTGCTGTCACTATCTATCAAGGGTATTTTTTTACACTCTTTAAAGAAGCATTACCGGATTATCCAGTCTTTTCTTACATGAGCATTAATTGACCAAAGAGATCTTGATTCCACTCCAAGTAGATTTTTTAGTATATTGCCTAAAGTGTCCTGAGTGGGATTATTACAAAGCTCCAAAGTGGGAGGAGCTGAGTGCTGCTTCCTGTTGGAAAGGCCACAGGAGGCATTCGTGTAACCTAACCTTGTTTTAAATCCCACTGAACATTGGCTGCGCATCCAAAGAGTTGGGATAACGTAGCTTCCGTGTCTTAACTCATTGTTTATCTTTTCTGGATGCTGCAAACTCTTTGGGGCAAAACTCAGTTAAAGATGGAGAATCAAGGGAAAAACCTACCGCATTAAGCATATTTAGTAGATTTAAATTCTGACACAAAGACTGTAATTCTCAAGTATTTCTTTCTAGAAAATGTTTATTTTAAAATGAAAACAAATATGAAGTTTTCTTGTGAGATGTTCTACATTACTAATTTTGTCTTCCACACTGTTCCCCAGGAAAACTTTTCTCCTGTCAAATGCAACATTCTCCTCTTATGAAAAATACTTGAGACGACAGAAAGAATGCAGTGTGCAGTACAGAAATAGATACTCTGAGAGATTAAAGGAATTAACCTATTTGTCTTCTAGAAATGACTACAGATCACACTTTGTTTTATGATTTAACAAAGTTACAAATTCTAGTGATATATTTCAGGTTGCTGATCATGTAATTGCTAAAATTCATTCTTTTAAAGCACCTGCAGGATGATTAAAATATTGAAAATACTTAAAATGGTTTAAAAATATTGACCTTCAGTGTTTGGAGGGGGTGGTGGTGGTATTAGTAATTTCCTTGAGAGTTTATAAAATACTAACACAGATTTGCAGAGATGTGAATATGAATCTATCCTTCAGTATCTCATTTCTACCCAGCTATCACCATTAAGAAACATGGTGTACAGGGTCCCTCTTAAAGCTGGAGGAGATCTAACAGAGCTATACAGAATGTGAGAAGGATCTTTCAAATGATACATTCTAATATTTCTAATCCCTTATGAGGAGTAATCTCTGTAGGCACCAACTCATGCATGTAAAAGTGAGGAATTAAAGTTAATAATTCTATTTCTAAACCAAATATTGTCATATTTGTCCTCTTCTCTAATCGTCTTGGTGGTTTTAAATCCATGACAGGCTTGAATTCTTGAAAAAAAGTTATCAGGATCACCTCAAAAAAATTTCACTGCTTTCATAGCTCAAACAGCTTCCTTGATTTTTCTGTATGCTTACTTTTGAAAAATTCCCCTCTGGGCTGAGATGGAGCACTAGAAATTTGAGAGCCAAAGATTTTTGGTCTTTTTAAGTAAAGCTAGGAGTGGTTCAGAAATATTGTAGAAATTGAATGCCTTCTACAACCACCTTATCATATTTCAGTCTGTCTTCTTGGCATTTTTTCTTGTGCATACCTCCAAAGAATATTTGGATATCATCTGGCCAATGCTTTGAATAATATTTTTATTCTGACATTTTTCTGTTGCCCCATTTTTGATCACTGTAATTAGAATGGTTTTATCTTCAGCTGGTGAATGTGTTCTCCTGTGTAGCTCCTTCCTGAGCCTTAAATTGTTTCTTCTCACTTCCTCAGAGCTTTGGTTAAACTTTGTTCTTTAGATTTTCAAATGTTTTTTTGAAACCTAACCTTTCCTTCCTCACTCAGATATATTTGCAGTCCTCTCCACTCGCCTTGTGGATTTGTTCCTTTCTTTTGGAGTGTGTAGATTTCCTCAAGGAGATGCAGCCAGTCCCTGAAATTGTAGACAGGAGTTGTGGCTAATGGCTATTTTGCTAAACAAATAGCTGGTTATTATTTAGTTGCATCTTTCAAAACACCCTTTTATTTAATGGTTGTTATTTTTGGATGCACACTGGGCATTATTTGGTGTCTGTGACCGTAGAACTGGAGTTTCATTTACCTTCAGTGTTATGATTATTTGTCATAGAGTGGCCTTTGAAATGACCATAAGCAGCAGGAGGCATGCCACATAAGTTACTCAGAGAAACTGAATCAATAAAATATGCATGTACTGTGCTGAAAGATAATGTAGCATAAAACCCATGTTGGATCTATATTAAATGCATGAATCTCTAACATTTCTAAACAAAGAAAGAGCTTCAGTCCAAATTGTGTCAGCTCAACTCATCATCTGTCTTAGAGTGGTGAATTATAATTGGCTTGACCACATCTCAGGCATGAATTAAATTGGGTTTTTAAGTGTAGTGCTAAATTTCTGAAAGTTTTATTTGACTCCTGTAATTGCCATTTTAAAGCACTTTAGAAAAGGTATTTATTTCTATAGGTATGCATATAAATACACATGAATATATTTCTGTGTAAAGGTGGAGCCTTTTTCTTGATATGTCCCAGGAAATTTAAAAGGACTACAGACTGCCTGATGATCAGTTTGTGAACAGTTACCATTCCCTTGTGCTTCATTGCTTCACATCTCAGTGTTTGTAGTAGGTTTTAATAGTAATTTGATGCATGAGTTTCAACTTAATGAAATGTTGCATTTTTTTTCTGTACTTGGAAAGAGAACATAAGGTAAGGCATTTTTAAGTAAGGTAACAGCAGTTGAAGCTTTTTAACATACCAACCTGCTAACTCTGGTACCTCTTACAGATAGATCTTAAAATTGAATTATTGTAAAAGAAGGGACTGAAAGAACTGAGTATTCTAGCTAGCTTGAGATTGATCAAGAGTGTGATTCTTTCTGTTTTAAAACCAGATGATTTGTAGTTCCTCATAAATTATGGGTTTCTATTAAAAATGTAAGTCATAATTTTTAAAAAATTGGCAGCCTAAGCAGCAAAAAATGAATGTGTCATATTCTTGGTTTTAAGCTAGTATTACAAGTCTGAGTATAGGGAAAAGGAAAACAAGCTGGAGGTTATGGCCTTTTTTTTTTTTTTAAGTTTTGGCATGAGAGACATTATAATAAAAATAGCCTGAGAGAGCTAAACCTGTCCTATGGCTTTTGTAGCTCTGAAGTGCTAGACCCAAATTTTTTGTTAAAGTTCATAGTATGCTAAGATGTTCTGGCACTGGGTTTTAAGTCCCACAGAACATGAAAAGCTGCACACAGGATATAGATGAATATAGATTAAATGTTTAGTTTGAAGGCATTAAAAGCTAATAACAATCTGGGTGCATAATACTACTCAGAACTGTTAACCCAGAAATACAGTGATATAGGGAGAAAAATTCCTATATGACTCTAGTTAAGAAATGTCCAATAAATATCAGATTTCTGAAGTAGTAAACCTCATTTAATGAACATAGGGTGCCATTTAGCTGGACATCACTGACATGAAGGTGTAGTTAAAAACAGGGAAGCCTTGGAGCTCAAATGAGCCTCATGATCTGCCCTGGCTGTCAGTACTGGTGAAAATGTGAAAGGCTGGAGAGCTTGGACTCTACTTCTGGGAGCACAGTAAATATTACATATACATATATATTCATAATTATCTATTAGATATACAGCAACTGGATATTGTGAGCTGTTTTTCTTTTTCTGAACTACTCACAGCCAAAGGGCCAGGAAACTGTGCTGTACCTGTAATCAGCCACATAGCAAATTTTGGCAGATTTTATTACTTAGTTCTGGTGCCTGTCCTTCAAGAAGGATGCTGAAAAACATAAATTGAGGGAAGAGACGTAAATATTATGCAAACCTTGGAATAATTCTCTTGGTTTCTTTCTTTAGTTCATGCAAAAACGACCGAATGCTGGTTATGATCTGGGAATTACTTTTTTTTTTTTTTAATCTGTGCTGAAATGCCGTGTTCGAAAACAATTCTAAACAAATCTAAGCCAGAAATAAATCACAGGCTGTAATGAGTGAGATATTTAGCTACTAGGAAAGTTTATTTAGGGACACAGTGAAATCTTCCAGTTCAACACTGAAAGTTTTTCAGAGAAAAGGCATGAAAGCATCTTGTGCACGAAACAGAATTGACAGGCTTGATTTCAAGAGGAGCTCACCTTTGGTCATCTGTGTTTATGCAGAAGAGTTGGGCAAAAGAGTTTCAGTAGTCCATTCTGGTCTTCAGAATATATTTGTTGGCCATAGATACTTAAATGGATGAATTGTCTCTGAAAGCCATACATGAGGTTTAATTTGTCTATGTTTTGTTTAATGTGTCTGGTTATATAGAAGATATAAGTCCCATTTTAAAGAAGCCTGTGTCCCACAAGGCACACTTTAAGAAATGGATTCATCATTGCAGATCATGGGTGGACTGCTCGGAGAGTGAGATAAGTGCAAGTAGCCAAAAGGATGGTGTTCGTCTGCAAGAGGAACTGGAGTGGGAGGATAGTGAGGGCTACGGAATTGGAAGAAGTACCTAAAGTACAATTATTTTGTGCTGTGGATGTTTCCTGTTGCCTGTAGGCTGTGAATTACAGAGAATATTGCCTCATCACTGAAGCTATTTCAGTGCCTTTAAACCAAATGGTTTTGCCCGTTTGTCTGTTCTGAGATGGTGTAGTTTAAAACCTATGTCAAAGCCATGTTCTGCAGGGCAGAATTTGAGCTGCAAACCCCAGTTCAGGTTTTTGGGGATAGGCTTGCTGTCTTTACTGTAGTAGTTTGTGGAAGCAGCTTCCTTTGGGGAGGGCTGTAGGTAGGAGTGAAGGGCTGGCTGCAAGCTCCTCATGCCACACGTGCTGTCCAGTGAAGCTTTGCTGCCACGCTGTGGTGGAGATGGAACCTTGTTTGGTGCTGGATGGTCCAACACTCTGACCGATACCTTGGACCAGGTGAGTGTTGCCTGGAGCAGAAGCATCTGCTTTCACTTCCCCAGTGTTACAAATCTTATCCCTAAAAATTGTGATCAGGAATAAATACCTCTGACAGGTATTTCTCTGTATTTTGGAGGCTTCTAGACTAGATGGGTTTTGCTACATCAGCTCTGCAAGAGCGAAGTTGAACAGAGGGGGGAGGAAGGGACATTCCCAGCTTATACAGTACTGCCCATTTCTAGCTTTTAAACACAGAATGTGGTGACTGCAGTCACAGGTGATAAGAACAGCTGTGGAATAAATGGAAATACAGGCAACTGAAATATTCTAGACTTTTTCTTTCCCACCTTCTAGGCAAAATATTCTAAGTTTATATAGGATGAATTCCTGATGTTTTCTGGTGCTGGTAATTCAATGCCAAGTATAGAGTCTAAAGCATTAATTCTAAAAATATAAATTAACTTTTGAAAATAAGTAAATAAGATAAAACATGTAATTCATTACATTTTCTGTTTTTACTTTTTTGGTAATGTCTTAATCACAGGTAGAAGTCACATAAAAATATAGAGGAGTTATAAGAAATAGCTCTGATCTTATACAGCTTCTGGAACTTCATTAAATTACTAAAACCCCAGACAGAAAGAAACTTGCAGAGCTTTGTAAGCAGTTTGGCTGATGGTGAGGGGCCAAAGTCCTGACTGTCTTCTGCGTGTGGTCCATCACAACTCCAAACTGTGACAAACAGCTGTGGTAGTTGTCTAAACACCCCTTTTAGTGGTGGGAGGAATTATCTTCAAGGTGCTGTGGAACAAAATTGCTTGAAAAGACAGAAAGACTGGTAAGAAAAATGGTTTATGTCTTTTCAGTGCAGTCCAGTCTGTCTGCAAATGGAAGTGACTCTAAGTGATGTTTCAGTATTTCATTCCAGTCTGCAGACATTCTAGTGATAATTGGATTACTTGTTGAAGGCCAGAAAGAAATGTAATTATTGTACAATACAAATACTGTATTTTCATTACCTCTGTTTTTTAGTCATACAGTCCTGTTCCAGAATAGGTCTTAATAAAAATTGGGTGGCTTTAAGGAAGGGATTACATAAGCAGCCCGTTTGATGAGGGTTCCAACCTGTGAGTGTTGGCTTTGGTAATGAGGCTTTGTATCTCTTCCTGTATTTGATTAGAATGTAGTTGCTATTTAAATAATAAAAAAAATTGATTTAAATGAGGTAATGGGATTGGGCAAAGAATACCCTCTTTTTCGCATAAGACCTAATTCCTCATAGGGAACAAAGGTCCTAAGTAATAATTTAGTTATGGAAAACTGACTGCAGTGCAGGAAACAGTCTAATTAAAAAAAAAAAAAAAAGTCCTGACACTATGTAATAAATCAAACTCTCCGCTAAGAATGTTGCATTTAGAGATCCTTCAGTATTAATCACTAGTGTTCTTTTAGGAAAACAGATGTATGTATTTCATTCTCCTTGTCATCCCTTCAGTATCCTGTATTAGTTAGTGATAATAATTAACTTCTAAAACTTGCCTTTTTCAAGCAACACACTTCCAAGATTCCTTGTGCATTGCCTTTTATCTACCTCATCAGCTTCCAACCTCATTAATAATTTTTTCTGTTCTCCATCATCCATAGAATCCAAATTGCTTTTTGGAACAATTATTTTGGGTCCTGATGGCTACAGTGGGCTTGTCAGTAATGTTTAGTTCTAATTGAACTAAGAATAAGAAGGTGGAACACTCTCCCTGAGAAATGGTCTGTATGTCCTCCTCTCCAGTATTATTGGTTAGCAGTTCCTGGCAGGACATCGTTGTATTTTCACACCCCATTAAGCTTACAAACCAGTTACTGTGCTCTTGCATTGACTCCAGCAACCTCTTGTAGCAGAATCCAAGTGAAAAGAACTGGGAAAACTGTGAAAAGTTCCCTTTACAGTCAGGGACAAAACTTAAACAGGATTTAGTGGCATAGATTTTCATGGCTTCCAGATAGTAATATTTTTCATCCTTAAGGGACAGTTTTCTCCACATTTCTTCTTTTCTCTGTGTTCCCCTCTTCCTGACAATTGAAATTATGACCCAGTGGATGATTTTAAATTTTAAATTGTGGAATGAAGATGTTATTTAGGTATGGAAGACAGGGCAAGTTGATTCAGTTGTGTTATTTGTATATGTTAAAATAGCATAGAAATTCCAAAGCACACAATACTGAAAGATTTTGGAAAAGTGTTGCTATAAATGCACAGAAATGTTTGTTTTCAGTCCCTAAGCACAGGTAGTCTAGTGTTGAGGCTTCTGCAAGAGAAAATGAATTGTTTTCTTCCTTTTGCATGCCGTCTTCTCTGTGACAGAATATCATAATCTTCACTTGTCTAATAATATTAATTTATTTGAGAGTATAATATGGTGAGTTGGAAAAATCTAGACAAGCCTGTGCAATCAGATCTGCTGTGTTGGTTCTGTTGGTGCAGTTTCACAACAAACAAGCTCACGCTCATATTTTTAGTAACTATGGCAACTTTAGAAGCTCTCTTTCTGAAGCTGAGCATACAATAAAGTGCCAAAAGTGTAGGTAGGATTAGAGACTCTCGAATATGTTTAATTTTCTCTCTGTGTCTCTGTCTTTGGAGAGGAGCAAGAGGGTAATGTGAGTATTAGCTGGGGACTGGCTTTAATCTCTGCAGACACTCAAGTCTGCTCCCAGCTGTCCAAAGGCCTCATCCTTCCCCAGCATTCAAACAAGGGGATGATGAATATTCATGGCTGTGGTCACAATGGAAAACCTACACACGGAAGGGGGTTTCTGAAGGACTGAAAATGTTATTGAAACCATTTTGCAGCTTCAGCTACAGTAGTCAGTAATGATAAATGCCACAATGGTGATAGAGTTCATAAGAGAATGGGGATGTCTTAGATATTATGTAAGCATGAATGGATCTGGTAATAGGAAAAGAGCATTTGCCATGGGGTTTAGCAGTGGGTTTGTGTTGAAGGACATAAAGACTATAGTAGCAAGATGATTCTCAAGGCTAATACACACAAAAGTTTTGAGAGTACTTATTTTTGTCTGTGTGGTACTTTGTGTGATTGAGAACTGTCAGTCTCTGAAAATTGCTGTTAATATTATAGAAAATATGCGTTTATGCAAGTGCTGTATTTTATGCAGAAGCAGTATTTTAGGAACACAACAAGGAAAGTCTGCTTCTCATCCCAGGAGCCAAGCCAGGGAGGGTGGTAGGATGTTTTTCACAGTCCACTGGGAGAACTTCGTGTTACTTTTTGGCACTCATTACATGCCCTAAATCAGGGAAAGGCCTGATAGGTGTCAGCCTTGGTTTATCTGCATTCATCAGCTTGCATGCTTTGCTGGTCTGAAACCTATTCTCACCATTGGCACTAACTGAGAATCTGCACATACATGATTTTATTAATTCGGCATCTTACTGTTTTATATAGTCAAATGTGATCTTCAGTGACATACCAAGTTTATGTAACTTAAATGTAGATTGGCACTTGTCTTTTTACTTAATTCTAGTAGTGGTGCACTGACAGAAGAGAATATATTCGTATTCTCTGTTGTGTTCACCTGTTAAGGCTTTGATGAGATGCATAATTTGTTTTGGTCTTAAATTCTCTCCTCTGTCATTACCTCACACTGGATTTTTTTTGAATAATGAAGCAGCATGCTTTCTGACAAAGTCAAAAGAGGTCTGTCAGGAAAAGAAAAAGGCTCCATAGTAGTTAACACTTTATTATTTTTTTGTTTTCAATTCTGGACTTCTTGAATTTGAAAATAAATATAAGCTGCTATAAAAAGGCTGATTTACTGACACATGCCAGTGGAGGGCTGTTCCCTTATGTTTATGTCGAAGCTACTCTTCACCTAAACTCTTCTCTCTCTGTTGAGGTTGTGTAAGATTCTTTAAGTCCAGTTCCTCTCTTCTGTTGTTTTGTCTGAAGTTCCCCTCTGTCTGAGTTTTCCCCTCCTGTCACCCTGTGGCAAATGCCCACAAGAACATTTATCTCTGTGCTTAGATGCTCCCCAACCCAAAAGACGTCAAGGAGATGAGTAAATTATATATATTCTTCTAATGGATGTGAAGCTACATGTAGTAAATAATTGGTGCCCTGCAGGCAAACCACTCATGGGATTCAGAAAGGATTGGCTCCTGTATGGGTAACTTGGGAAAGATTATATCATAATTTTTCAGTTGCAGAATTGGGACCAACATCTCTGACACTTCATACAAGGAACACTGTAGTTCACTTGGAAGATGCCTGGCTGATAATCCTGGGAATTTAAATCCTTTGTCTACATCCCTGACATGTGCCTCAATCCTGGCCTCAAGGGACCACCTTGGGAGGTGAATGAGTTGCAGCTTGTGCCCATTTAAACATCAGTGGGAGCTCCCTGCCAGTGATCATAGTATCTGGTCTTCTGGCAAGTGTGTAAAAGCACCCAGGCATAAAGGACTGAGTTTAGGTAATATTAGAAATCAAAGAAGTCTAAGTGTCTCTGATACTCTTTGTGCTATTTTCAGATATTAACCTGGATAAGTTGTCTTTTTCTACATCTCTTCAACTTGTGCAGTGAAAATGATAATCATCTTTCCTGTACACAATATACAGCTTATTTTGTTTGCCAGTACTTGGAAGTGTAGTGTTGAAGTGTTCAGATCATAAACAACTGACTTATTTGTTATTTAAACTCGCTAGGAAGATCATTGGAACATTTCAATTGACTGTAATTTTGGTTTAAAACAGTATGTCTTTTTAATTCCTGCAGTTCATTTGGTTGGGTTTTTTTGTTTCCTTGTTTTTTTTTTTTTTTTTACTTAATATAAATCCTAGTAAATTTGCGTGAAGTTCAAGGGCAAACCTCTTTTAAAATTAAATTGCCTCATATGCAAGTATTTGCAGGTTCAGTGTCAGCACTTGTAAACATCTTACTTGTGCAAACCCTTGATTTCTACCACTTTTCTGAGTTTAAGAGAGTGGGGCAGGTGAATGCTGTAATAAATCAAAATAAACAATGTTTCATCTTTAAATAAATAAATGATCCTTAACTCTGCCCAACAGTTGTGAGCCAGTGGGCAGTTTATGCGATCCGGAACCTCACTGAGCTGAACGAGCAGAACCAGGCACTGATTGCGCAGATGGAGCACAAGGGGCTGGCAGACAGCTCTGCCCTCGAGAGGATGGGCTTGGAGATACAGCGAAGGGATGACAAGTTAATTCTGCGGTCAACCAGGAAAAAGCCCTCCTGAGCAAAAACATTAGCAATAGTCAAATTGCTAAAAGGGAATTTCTCTTATAAAACATTTTCCCTTGCTCAGCAACTATTTTTTTCAGTTTTAGTCCCAGTCTGTTGAAAATGCTGTGTTTGTTCTCAGAAAAGCTGCCAGATAATGCTTCTGCCTTCTTTTGCTCTAAACAAAAGGTCACCTCTGTGCTTTCTATGTACCTGGGTAAATCAGCTTGTGAAAAAAAGGTCCTTCTTTCAGTTGGTTGGAGTTTCATTACTTCTTTTTCATTAGAAGAAGAATGTCATATGTGCAGTATTGACTTGTCATAATTTTCTTTGCTGAAACTGGAGATAATTATCGTTAAAAAACTCTTCAAAGAAAGAGCTCCTTTTCAGGCTGCCTTCTCCATGTAAAAGATCTGTGCTGAGTCAGGGCTAAACAAGCAAATTTACTAATTTTCAGTCAAGGGTGTCACCGTAGAGCAGGACGGTAACGAGAATGACTCCAAGTCAAAGGCAAAGAGAATGAACTCTGATTTATTTCAAATGCACCGCTCTGTATGTAGAGAACATCGTGCGGATTAATTTCATTGGTCTTAGAGTAAAAACATCTCACACCATTGGTGTGCAGTGAATGACGCACGGTGGCAGAACCTATCTATAAACAATGTGAACAACAAGATAGATTAGATAATTATTTACATTCTTTCCCAACTGTCTCCCAGGCTCTCGCCTGGTTAGAAAAACCCTCTCTTTTTCTCTCTGACTGAACTGAGAATATCCACACAAGGGACCTAAATATCTCTATTTATATAAGCATCAAGAGAACGTTGAATGTATTTAAATATTTAGTGAATTAAACACAACATGGCTTTTGTCTATTTAAATTATTAGTAAACTGTCTTTTCTACCTTGATACCTATCAGTCTTCATAACAAGTATATTAAAACCAAAGCTGAAGCTGTTGTGGCAACAGATGCTGCATTCCTTTGCACTGGGGCATGTCTCTGTTTTGGAGACTTGGGTGTTTGTTTGAATGTTATTTGTTCCTTTGGAGGGTAAGTCAGCCTACTTTTCTTTTATTTTGCACTTCTCATGGGTTTTCTGAACTTTGGCAGACTGCTGAAGAGGTAGTTTCTCACTGTGATTAATTCTAGCAGTTTCTTTTCACCCCTCTGCCTTTCCAAAACATTGACAAAACTCATTTCCAGTTAATTAATTCAAGAGAGGCAGAAGAATAGAAGGCCCTTCCTCTTCATTTTGGGTACCCTCCTATATTGTTGTTGGACCCTGCCACTGTGGAATGTGGCATGAATGAGATGGGGGAGAAGGGGGGGTGAAACTGGGGGCAGGGGGAGGAGGGCACAGTTAACTCTTTGTGTGCCATAGCTTTACCCTGGAAGCCAAAAAATGTAATCCTTCCTGCACAAGCAAAACAGGAATTACAGCTTAATATTGCTAGTACTTGTGCACAGTTACTGTCATTGGATTATCTTCAGCCATGTCGAACTCAGAGGTCTCAGAAAAATTAACATGTTCATGCTCTTGTTGACATTTAATCCATTCTTACACAGAAATGCAAGTTCATGACCTTAAACTCCATATTATATGTAAGCAGACCTTCATCCATGTGAATGTGCTTTTGCTCCTTCAACTGATTTTTTTTATTTAAAAATGGAAGAAAGTACACACTGCTGTGAGAAACACATTGTACTGCTTAAAACTGATGGTGAGTAGAGCTGGACTGCTAAGGTCATTTCAAGTTAACAGAAAGATGTTGATGTCTGCCATGCCAGACTATGGAATTGACCCAGTGGGATTTTAGAGACCCGTTGGTTTTAAAGGCAAGGATACAAAATTCCTGTCTACAACTGTTTGTTAAGTAAATGATGTCTGAAAAGGGATAATGGAAATAAGAACAAAGACTCTAACTCTTATTTCTTTTAGTGACTTTTTACTTAAAAAATAAATAGGGGAGAAGAATGTTCTTTGCTTTGCAAGGAGTAAATACGAATATAAGCAAATTGATTTGTTTGCTTTTAAAAAATAACTTGACAGGACTATTTTGTTGGGTGTTAAAATTGTGTTGAAGTGCTGTTGTATACAGGTAGGTTTGTTGGCTTTTGCTGGCTGAATGAAAATATGATTGTGGTTCTTCTTGAGCACATGGTTTCTCAATGACTTCCTTAAGCCTTAATGATTGTGTTTAGGCCTGAATTCATTCAGCGTTTTCATTACTGTCACATAAGATTTACAGCTGGGTTTGTAGAGGGTTTTGATCTTATCTCCATAACACAATGGAAGATTCATACTTCTAGCACCTAAATGGGAAAAAAAATAAAAATTCTACTCTTACAGAAAAAGAAAAAAAAAAAGGATTATTTGGAAGACTGCATCATTCAACTTTAAAAGGAAAAAATTAAACTTTTGCTAACACAAGAGCATCAAATATGACACTATCTGAAATAAAGTGAAGTTATTCTTAATTTGGTAATTAGAAAAACACAATCACTTTTATTTTACTGCCACTACTTAGGAAACTCATGGTAGATAATTTAACAAAGTGGGGGGGAAAAATATTCTGAACAGAAAATGGACTTTCTGTGCTTTCTGTGTAAGGAAAAAAATGTAAAGAATTTCCTTTTATTTAGGGTGATAAAGAGTTAAAATCCTGTTCACAAAACAAATCCAGAGAGAACTTTAGTTGTGGAAGAAGCAGTGGGAGTCCCTTTTCTTTTTAAGCAATGAGGAATAGACAGGGTGGGGTTTTTTTAACTTGATGGTTGTATACCCACCAATAGAATACACAACCCATAAATATAAGCCAAATAATAACAAACAAAAAAAGATTAAAAGAGTTTTGTGTGTTTCAGTACATAATGAAGTAATAGTTGTGTTTTCTAAAAGGGAAATGTAGGGCTTTCATAGTGGAGAACATGCTGATTACTGTATTGTGAGTGGCTGGCTTTTGATTTTCCAGGATGGATTAATTCTTGGAAGACAACAGCTTCCCTGTCCTCCCCCAGTGGAGTCCTGATCTCCAATAGACTCGTTTTATATGCTTGGGGATTAATACAACACAGCAATCAGTCATAAAAAGCAAGCTTTAGTGAGTTTGTAAAGGGGCAGAACAGGCAAATCAAGTCTTGTGACCATCTTACTGCTTTCAAGTGCTTTCAAACAATAGTGATCAGATTTTTTTTTTTAAGGTCCATTTGTTATTAAAAGAGAATAGGGAGTTGGTTTTTCATCATAAGTGGAGAGATTCTGGAAGTGCTTTCTGGGAAATTGTGAGAGATAACCTAAAATGTTTGCAAAGCTCTGAATATGCTTCTAATAATTTAAGTGATTTTTGCCTAAAGTGCTTGTAAAATATGTTTTAAAATACAGCCCAAAAAAGGAGAAAAAGTCACAGGCAGTTTATGCCATTGTCAACCTTTATTTAACATTTAGTTTGTATTTTGTGTTTGGTGCAAGTGTTTGTGTAGTGAGAATCAAAAAAAAGTCCACTTGATTGGCAAATGGGAAAGTACTAAAAATGTGAGGCTCTACCCAAAATTACCCTCAGTTTTTGTACCAAGCCTGAGCTGTGTTGTTGGGTTGTATTGACTTAGAAATCTCTGTCTTCTTAGTGTAGACTTCTTTGTATTAAATGGGGGGAATTTATGAAGCAATGCAGAAGCATTTAAGTAAGACATTGTTCCCTGTGAGGCTGGTGAAGCCTTGGCACAGGTTGCCCAAAGGAGCTGTGGTTGCCCCATCCCTGGAAGTGTCCAAGGCTGGGTTGGATGGGGGTCGGAGCAACCTGGGATAGTGGAAGGTGTCCCTGCCCATGGCAGAGGGGACTTGGAACTGGGTGATCTTTAAGGTCCCTTGCAACGGAAACCATTCTGTGATTCCCGGGACTTTCCACTTCCTTCTTGAAATCTCTCCGTCCCCCTTAGGCAGTGTGCTCCGACGGCTCCCTGCAGTGCTGTCCAGGGTCCTGACGAGCTGCCCTGCTCTGCCAACAATCCTGTCAATGTCGAGAGCCGGTTCCAGTCTCTTACAGCTTGGCCAAGCCATAACCATTTCAGTGGGAGGGTTTCATGCTGCTTTAAGCTTAATGGGTTTCTGTAAGGGAACTTTCTTTTCCAGTAGTTTCTGATAACATCCAGCAATTTATGAGGCTGAGAAACTGGCATTGATTTTTGAATAGATCTTTAGTATCTCTAAAACAACTTTTTTTTGGAAGCTTTACCTATTCTCGAGATAAATGAGGGTAGTGAATTTTCCTCTTGCATAATCCAGCCTGAACTTTGCCACATTGTAGGCTCTGGAAAACTTTATTTATATACTGGAAGTAGAGACATGGGGGCTGAGCTACTAAATTTACTGAATTGATGTTCCAGTCATGGATCCAGTGTCTGTACAGGACATTTCCCCCACCTGTTGCCCCTCACTAGGGTGGTGTTGGCAAAAGAAGGCAAAAACTGAGAGACTGTCTGCATTTCTCTCAGACCTGCCTGATGGTGTCCATCTAACACGGAATTCGGAGCTAAACTGGAGAAGGCAGAAGCAAATAAAAGTGCATTGTGGGGTGATAGAGGGAGGAGTTCAGGTCCCAGGGAGAACTGCTGGGAGATGGAAAACATGTTGTCAGTCAAATGAGAGAATATTGTTAGTTTGCATCTTCCCTCCTGCTGTCTGGACACTTGCAGAAATTTGCTGTCCAAAAAGTATCTTTTTAGGAAGAGCCTTCACTCTCCAGACTAAGATAAAAGAGTTGTCTTCTTTCACCCCAAATTTCATTTGGACAGAATTGGCATTGTATTGCTTTTAATTGCCTTATAGAATCATGAAATTATTAATGTTGAAAAAGAGCTCCAAGATTATCAAGGATACTCTGGAGTTTTGTCAGCATTTTCTGCAACCTTTCAGCTTACTCTAAAAGTAATATATAATTCAGAGAACACCTAAATAATTAAAGTATTTAAATAGTAAAGAGAAAATATACAAACAAATCAGAGAATTCTAATTTTGCATGGATTTTCATGGGAAAGGAAAATACAGCTGGAGGTAAAGACCAAGGGAAGCCCAGAGCATTTAAAATTAACCTCCTGCTTTTTTGCTGCATGGCATCTCATCTCAGTTCAAAAGTGGAGCTGATGCCACAGCGGTGATGACATGGAGATGTCACAGAAGTTCCTGAGCAAGACACACTGTAAGTTGCACTTGGTTTTGTTCAAATGTAAGATGGCTTCCATAACACATTTATGCTAAACTTTAAACTTTCCTTTCATTTTTGAGTAACAGTAAATATTAATGTGGAAACATAATTGCACAGAAGGGATTTGTGTTCGATTTTTTTCATTTTGTCAGGAAGTATTTCAACCTGTTTGTCCACTTGCAGAATTGTTACACAATGCCTTTAGTTCTGTAATAATTCAAGAGTTCTGAAAAATTTCATGCTTTTGCATACATTCATAGTCAATATTTGTTATAAGACAAACAGTCCAATCGGTTATGTGGCTTTTTTGTGGGGTTGTTCTTTAAACACTTTCTTCTCCTGGAGTTTTGAAAATGTGACCAAAGGAAGCACAAAAGCTGTGTTGCCTAAGGGAAAAAGTCTTGATAAAGCTCTGAAGTAGTAGTGCATTAGTCACTGAGAGGTACCTTGCCATGGTAGTGTTAACTCTAAAATATAAGCAGAACAAATGTTGATAATCACTATTCTACTGCAGACCTTGTTTTCAGAAATACATGCTTATGCAGTATTCACAGCACAGTAATAAGGAAAAAAAATTAGGATAAATTAAATAATCTTTACCAAGTCCTCAGTCTGGGTGGAGAGGGGATTTTCAGCTGTTGTGCTGGGCAATTTTGGTTTTGAAATTGTGTTTACTGGAAGTTGTTATAATCATAGAATGGTTTGGACTGGAAAAGATCTCTTAAGACCATCGAGTCCAGCCATTCCCCCAGCACTGCCAATGCCACCACTAACCCACGTCTGCAAGTGCCACATCCACATGGCTGTTAAACCCCTCCAGGGATAGTGTAGCGAACAAGTAAAAAGTAAGGAATGTTTCTCCAATGCCTCTTTGAATGTTAATTTTTGAAAGTTAGTTTTGAACTGCCTCTAACAAAAATTATAGCAAAGGCTTTGTTTTAGAAAATAAGGCACCCTGTTTGAATGCCATTAAAATTGCCTGTTGATTCACCAGGCAAACAAACAATGAAGTTTTGATATATGAGAAAAGCAAGTAATAAACTTTTTCTTGCATCAAGGAAACTTTGCCTGGATACCAGTGAGCAGCCAATGAACTCTTAAGGGAGCAAAGATGAAGTTCTCCCCAGACATGCTGTTGCTCTTAGGTAGATACAACATGACCACTCTATAAGCAAGTGCCCAACCTGCTGCAGGTTGCAAAGCCTACAAAGTGTCAGAGTCTTTGCTGTGTGTGCTGTTATTTGCTGTCCTGGCTGCTCCTGTGAGGCTGCTTGTGCCCCACCCTGCTGGTCCTGCTGCTCTGGCTCTGCTCTGCTGCCGACTCGCTGGCAACTCATGGAGGGATTTCACTGGGCATGGTTTTCCCCATTGCACTTTATGAGCCAGGACTGGACTCACAGAGGTGGTAACCCCTTTCCTGTGCTTCTTGTAATTGTTCTTGGCATTTTCCTACTTTTCTATTTTATCTCTTTCTTTCCTTCTATATGAAAAAAAAAATGAAGCTGAAAGATTGCTTTGGATTCCACTATTAAGCTCATTTATGTTTTAATATTGTTCTTCACTATGCTGAGAACCTCATTCCTTTCTGCAATTTTAGACTGGGGAAAAACTCACCTGTCCTCACCTTAAGCTGATCAGAACAGATGGGGGATTCCATCACTGCCCTGAGCAGCCTGTGCCAGGGCTGGATGACCCTTTCCAGGAGGAGATTTCCTAAATAACCACCCTAAACTTCCCTGGCACAACTTGAGGTCGTTTCCCCATGTCCTTTCTTGTTATTCAGGAGAACAGACCAATCCCAGTCTGGCTGCACCCTCCTGTCAGGGAGTTGTAGAGAGCCAGAAGGTCTCCCTGAGCCTCCTTTTCTTCAGGATGAGCCACCCCAGCTCCCTCAGCCACTCCTGGTGTTCCAGCCCCTTCCCCAGCTCCCTTCTCTGGACACACTCCAGCCCCTCAGTGTCTTTCTTGCAGTGAGGGGCCCAGAACAGGCTCCCAGATTCATGGTGCCTCAGCAGGGCCAGCACAGTGAGCTGTTTAATGACTGCTTATAAAAGCATTCAGCTTTCATGATAAATCCTATGTGTATTGCTTCTTTTAAATGTATTTAAACAACTTTGACTAGGAATCAGTTTAACACTGGTCATTTGCATGTTCTGTGTTGGCACTTTTCTTATGCAACAGGTCATGGAAATAGTGTACATGGGCTTTTTGAGGAGGGTAGTTGGGGGAGAAGAATCAGTTTGCTGCTTCAGATTACCTCTGTATTATTTGTGGAGGAAGTTACCTACATTTGCTACAGAACTGTTGAGCTGTAAATGTTAAATGTAAGAATTAACGTAAAGGAAGGGAAGAGCATGCTGGAAGAACATATAAGATAGGCTGAGTAAAAAAGATAATCCCTAGAAAAAGAGATCTAAACAGTTATAGAATCATAGAATGGTTTGTGTTGGAAGGGACCTTAGAGCTTATTTCATTCCACCCCCATGCCATATGCAGGGACGCCTTCCACTAGACCAGGTTCCTCCAAGCCCTGCCCAGCTTGGCCTTGGACACTTCAGGGATGGGGCAGCCACAGCTTCTCTGGGCAACCTGTGCCAGGGCCTCAGCATCCTCACAGGGAAAAGTTTCCTCCTGATAGCTAATCTAAGCCTACTCTCTGAGTTTGAAGCCATTCCCCTTTGTCCTGTCACACCATGTTCTTGTAAATAGTCTTTCTCCACACAAGTCCAAGGTGACAGTGTCTAAACAAAAAAAGTTGAAGTAAGCCTTGCAGATCAAGGCACTGTGGCAGGGGAGGAGTAGGTTTTTACTTCAGCAGTGATTTTAAAAGAGAAAAAAAGCAAATTCTGAAATTGTTGATAAACCATTTACAAAACCACGTTTTCCCAATCATGGGATATAGAGTGGCTGATATTTCTGTTCCTTGCTCCCTTTATTCTGCACCATGCATTTATTTTCTTATGAACATCACAGACTGTGCCTACTTTTCATTAGAAGTGAGGCTGATTTACATACACAAGGTGGGAAAAAAGGCAGTGTTGCATGTGCAATAAATGGGAAAACATTGATAAGGAAATAATGGATGAAAATGCCCAGTTATTTTCTGAGGGTAAAAAGCATCCTTAGTGACTCCTTTGAGGAGCCTCACCCTTAACTTTAAGTCTTCTAAACTGAGCCAACAGGCTTGAGCACATCATTTCTGCCCCTCACCAAGGGTAAAGTGAGTGCATAACACTGCAACAAATCACCAAGGGATCTTACTAATAGTGTCATTAAAATAACAGCACATCCCTTGTCACTGTAAATGTTTGTGTCCTGTAACTGTTGGCTTCACTCTCTCCTCCTTGTCTTGTAAACTCTTCCTTAGTGGAATTGTTTATTACTCATTTAGACAGACCTTGGCATCTCCTATCAACTGCTCTCTAGGCCAACATTAAATTTTGTTTCAGAAGCAGATTTCTTAGCTACATATTTTATAAAGTGGTGCAATTCCAGTCTTTGACCCAAGCCCATGTTTGATGATACCAAGATGTGTCTGGAAGAGTTTTCTCCTCAGTTCTGTGTCTTTCTCATTGCCAGGGTTTTTTTTTCTAAATTGCAGCCATCTGTTGTGAGTCTGCACTCCATGGGTTAAAGTTAATTTTTGTATTAAGACAAGCTTTCATTATGTTTTCCCTCTTTCCCCCTTCCCCCCCCCCCCCACCCCAGTTTGGAACTTTAGGCTTTCTAGTTACTCTTTTATGGTGGTCACAAACAGGTGCATGTTTTACAGAGGGTCTCATTCTGCAGCTCCCACTGGCATCCCTGGCCTCCTGAACTCCCTTTTGCTACCTCCTTCCCCCTCAATAATTTTTTATGAATGATAACTTTTCAGCACCCTGGGAATAGCTTGTTGGGAAGAACACTCTTTGTGGGGTGCAGTCAAATCCTACACTTTTCTCTGAGGGTTTTCTATGAAAGGGCTGGTTCTGTGTTCCAGGTATGACGTACATGTGGACTCCCCCTCCCTCCTGGCTCCCCCACCTCCTGCTTCTGTGGTTCACTGTGATAAATTTGCTTTTTAATAATGCTGGTAGACTCTCGCCACAGGTGCTTCTCAATTAAAATCCACTTTGTTTAAAAACTGAAGGCTTGTTTAACTGATCCCCTGGGGAGAGTTGTCAGATCCCAGGATAGGTGACACAAATAGATTGGTGACCTTCTGGAGCTGCATTGAAAATACCATATCCTGGGGTACCAGAGGGCAGCGTCACTCTGAAAACAAATCCGCACATTTGAGAAACCCTGGGTGGAATCCCTGGGACTTGTCATTTCAGTGTAAGGCTTTTTTAATCCATCTTTTAACGTCTTGTTTTGTTCCTGCTACCCTTCTCACACCCCCTCCCCCACCAAGTACTTTCACCTTCTTTCTAGTACTGATTTAGCGATTTAGAAAATACAAAGGTAAAAGGAACATTTATTTTTTTCCAAGAACAGTCTCTCTTTTGTATTCTAAATATATTTTCAAGAAATTAATTGGAATGGCAAAGCAGGGTGCGGAAAAAAATATTTGGAAGAAAAAGAAAAAGCAAATTGAAAGTGAATGACTTTTTTTTTTCTTTTTAAAGAGAAAGGAAAATGTACTTTTGAGTGATCTGAACTTTTCCCTGCCTTCTTAGATGTGTATTTTTAGCATTTTGAATACATGTAATGTTCTCAGATATTGCTTACCAGAGCACTTTGAAATAACTATAGAGGGTGGATGGGATGACTCAGGGGACTGGTAATTGAATTCGGAGCCTTTTCACCTCGAAGTCCCCAGTTTGAATCGAACCCAAGTTGAGAGCAACTTCGTGGTTACCCTCAGATGGGTGTTTAGTGGCCTGTCTGAAGTGAGTTGGTGGTCTCAGTCCAGCTCTTGGCAAACAGCTACCACATCACAGCAACCACAGCCGCAGTTAGTGCCAATTATCAGCCAGGCTGGCAGTGCCGGCAGTGAGGGGAAGGATGGAATTAGTGTGTGCTGCTCCTGCTGTCAGAGGTGGTCCCTGCTGGTCTTGGAGCCCTTCAGCAGCAGCAGCAGCTGGATTTGGTGCTGTTGGCCTTGTGGGATGTGTGTTCCTGCACTCTGGGGTGATGTTAGCTCCCAAGTGCTGAGCTGGGTCCCTGTGTGGGTTTGGTTTTGCTTTGCCTCTGTAGGTTATCAGTCCCTTGGTTCAAGGGTATCTTCATGCATGAGAATTTCCTACACACCCTTTGTCAGTTGGATTTGTCTCTTGACATCTCTGCTAAGCATGCCAAAAAAGAGATTCTTCACATTTGTGAGTCCAGAGAAGGGAATGGAACTGGGGAAAGGGCCTGGAGCACCAGGAGCAGCTCAGAAAGCTGAGGGGTCTCAGCCTGGACAAAAGGAGGCTCAGGGCAGACCTTCTGGCTTTCCACAACTCCCTGACAGGAGAGGGGTAGTCAGTCTCTTTTCTCAGGGAACAAGGGACAGGATGAAAGGAAATGGCCCCAAGCTGTGCCAGGGGAGGTTCAGGTTGGACATCAGGAGGAATTTCTTCACCAAAAGGGTGGTCAGGCATTGGCAAGGATGGCCCAGAGAGGTGGTGAAGTTCCCAGCCCTGGAGGTGTCCAAGGAATGACTGGATATGGCACTCAGTGCTCTCTGGGTGACAAGGTGGGTATCAGTCATAGGCTGGACTCAATGACCTTGGAAGTCTTTCCCAACCTGAATGGCTCTATGAGTCTGTGATTTCAGTCCATTTGTTTGATAACAGAAGTCACACTTCTGGCAACTCTCAGCTCCCAGAATTTTTATACCACCCCATTATTTTGCAATCCTCGTTCTGAAGTGGTTTTATATTTTATCTCTGAAGAAGTTTTTTTTTCCTGAAGCTAAACTAAAATGTAGGCATTTTGAAAGTGTGAGGACAAAATAGGTAATTCTTACCCTTTAAAATCCCTTATAGCTGAAAAAAAAATTATGCATAAATTTCTTGTATTTTGAGAGTTTTAGAGTATAGCCCTCTCAGATATTCTGAATGGAACTTCAATGGTTTCCAAAGCCCACAGAGGATCCCTCTGCTGACAGTAAGACTTTGGGTTGATAAACAAATCTTATCTGTGGCAATCTGTCTGCAAAATCATGACAATTTTCACATGTTAAAGAAAAGTTGAAGTAAATATGGTTTACAACATTTTATGCTGTAAGACAGCTCTTTCCAAACCAGGGAGTTAATTTTTTGCACTCTACATTTCATTCAAGGGAACGATAGTAACACAATTCTAATCAAAATAGAGTGTGTTTTTCCCCAAGTACTAAACTAAGTCGCTTAGAAACCCATTTTTTATTTTTTGCCCCTAAATCCTAATGTTAACTGTGGTTTCTGTAAAAATAAACATTTTCTCAATGTATTGGCAGCCCAAATAGAGATGCTGAAACTGAATGTAACAAGAATGACCTTATGAGGAATTTATACCTCTAAATTGAGACAAATTACTGAAGTGAATAGCACAAATAGAAACAATGTCGATTTTTAATCCTTTGATTAACCTTGAAAATTTAAGCTGGCATTGGTAAAATGGTAAGGAGGATTTTGTATAAAAGGAGATCTAAGTATTACCTGTTGAGGAGGACAGGGATGCAACATTTGGAATCTGTAGTTTAGGGTAACATCCTGCTGCACGCATCCAAGTAACTAGTTAGGTTGATTTCCTCATTTCTGCTCATTCACTGATAGATGATTTGGCCAGGCTTCACTGGGAGGGGATGGATTTGGGATGGATATGGTTTCTTTTTATCCAACAGGAAGATACAAGGAAGCAGGTGGGAGACCAGCTTTCTGGCTGGGAACAGCCCTGCTGGAGATGAAGGGAAACCTGGCTCAGGGCTTTCTCTTTTCTTCTGGACAAGCTCAGGAAATTAACTCTTGGAAGGGTCTACAAGGACAATCCCATGCTTGGTGTCTTGAGCAGTCCAGAAAAGAGGCAGAAATAATTGCTGTTTGCAAGTCAAGATTAGGGGTTAAAGCCAAGAAGATGTTGGAAGTGATTTGCCTCAGTTGAGAAACAGATGTGTCCCTCACCTGGAGCTGACGGTGGCAGAGCATTGCCTCTAAAGCTCAGGCAGGAAGGAGGACTGTGCATAACACTGCCCTGAAAACTTATCTTAGAGCATGTGTTCATAGTGGAAGTGCTGTAAGTCTGGAGAAGATGAAGTCTTCTAAATAATGATGGTTTTATGGAGGAGGTGACGCTTTCTTCTCACAAAGGAAGGACATGGTAAAAACTGAAGTGAAAACAGTTGGCAAGGTCACTCTGTCTTGTCTCAAGAATGTCAGGAAGGAGGCCTCCAAACAAACCAAAACCCTAGGAGTGGGGCTATCACTGTTTTTTCCTGCTCAAATAGAATTCTTCTTCAAGGCATTTCCAAATAAGGGTGAGGAACTGAGCACTGCAACCGCAAGATGACAGTGCAAGGCTGTTAAAACCAAGACTTCTTTTTCTTTCTACTTAAAATAATCCATGTCCAGCCATGAATCAAAGTGCCTCTGTAACCTGCCTTGCTCCAAAATAGACCAACAGAAACATATACAAATTCTCCTGGAAAAATAAATTATGAGAAAAGCTTTAGCTGGAAACTCCAGAGTAAGAATTATTAGCAAGTTGCACCGTTCACTTAACATGATTTTAATCATGGGCTAGTTGTTCATCTCACGGCTAAAAATGCCACAATGTTTCTCTTGGGTGAGCACAAGGCACATAGAAATTACATGGCAGAAGTAGTATTTGCATAATATAGTAATAATAAAGGCAAAAAAAAAGAGATCAAGGGGAAGAATTTCCTGGCTAGTATGAATTAGCCTGAAATCAGTGGAGCTTTACTAATCCATACCTTTGAAACCCTCCCCTTCGGTGTTCCAGTGTTACAGCAGCAATGAGCCATGGGCTAGTTGTTAAGATGCCTCACTGAAGTAAAAATCAAACCACTCTGCTACTGAGGGAAAGAAGGAAACAATTTTAGCATGTAAGATTAGGGCAGTGCTGTCAGGGTGGGACTAGCCTGGAGTTTGCCAATACTTGAGCCCACTTACACTTTGTATAAACTTCAAAATACTCGGGAAACCTTTCTGTGATCTTTTGATTTCAAAAGCTATCTGGCGGCCTAAGTGTCCATACCTAACAGTTAAACTAATAAATTCAGAGGCCAGTCTTTAAAGTTCAGAGCTTCAAATGCTCTTACTAGTGCATTATTCATGGCTTGGTTTTTTCCTTTGATATCGCTCTATGGTGTGATCTGTATAGCAGAAGAGAACCCACATCTGTCTGTTTACACCACCCTGGAAATTCTTGTGGGCAAACAAAAAAGTCAACCACAAATAACTGCTGGGCTAGCAATAAACATAGTATCTGGAGTGCCTCCACCCACCTGCCATCAGGCAGACTTCTAAATCTCATTTGAAATGGGAAAAGTCAGATCAGGGTGGGAGGAAGAAGTAGAGGGAGGGCTGGGGGAAAAAACTAGATTGAAAGACTAACCTGAAATTAGCAGAACTAGGAATTTTGGTTTTTTTTCTCTTACATGGAGTAGGTCACATGTGGGCCCTGAGCTGAGCATCATGGCATGGCACAATGGACATCCTTCAGTCAGATCCTTTGACTCATTGTGGGGTTGAGGACTGAACCCATTTGTGCTAAAAGGGGACAGGTTCTTCTGAGCTGTGTCTTGAGGAAAGGTGAACAGAAAACATCTTGTAAACCATTTCAAAGTTCATGAAAGATTCTCCAATGGCATGCTGGGAAAGGCTGTAAATTCCTGTTTTGTTTGAGTTTTTGTTCTCAAAATCAATGGAAGTAGTTACATGCATAAAAGTAGGCATCCCTAAAATTGGATCTCATCCTATGACTCTTTAATTCTTGAGAAGTATGGAAAAAACTCTGATTTATTAAGCTGATCTTACACGATGCTACTCAGTTTGCAGTGTTCAGAGAGTTTTGTTATTTATCTCACACTAATATCCAATCACTTGCGTGTTTCACTTTAACTTGATTTATGACTTAAAAAATAAAGCCGTGGTGGAGATGAGGATTTCACAGTCTCTAAATAGCTTTCCAGTCTGGTGTTAGATCTATTTTGGAGGCTTTAGTTCTTGGGGAGGTAATTTCTCCCCAGTGCAGATCACCTCATGTACTGGAGTATACCACACTGATGTTGACCCACCTCCTTAGAAGTTTGTTAGTCTTACAGCTTTTGTTCCCTAAATTTGGGGAACAGTTTTTCCCCTTCCAGTTGTGTTTAGTTTTCTGAGAAAGAGGCGCCTTTTAGACTTCTCCCAACTTTCTCTCTTATTCTGTTTATCTTTACTGCAGAAGATGGCCACAATTCCTCCATTTTGTGCAAATTAGAGGTAGTGCTAGGGTCCCTGGCAAGTTCCCAATACAGGTCTCAGATGACTTAAATGCTTCCCATGGGTACATTGACACATTATTGAGCAATTACATTCTCTTGTGGCAGTCATCTGTGGAATAAGTAAACTGCCTCTGTGAGCCCCACAGTGATATCATGCACCATAAATGCATGCTTGGCCTACATTGTGTCAACAATCCCTCACGTTCTCAAAGGCAGAAATGCGAGTATAATTCTCAAACTACACTGACTAATAAACAGGTTAGTTTTATTACTTGTTTCTACCTTGAAGGGCAAGATTAAATTTAATTTATAAGGCTACCATAAAAGGAGAAGGCATATGGGTAAACATAAAGTGATTATTTGTTTATTCACTCTAAATTTATTAATTTGGGGTTTGGGGAGCGTAAAGGGAGGCCAGCAGAAGAGAGTGACATACATTTAAGTCTTACTTTTTTTTCTTCTGGCTGGGGGAAGGTTGGTCATGAAGAGAATTTTCTCATCAATAACTTTGGCAAGACCATGACATACATTACAGATAATTCCCAGATCTGCTTGCACAAGCAGAAAATATTTATGCAACAAGATGTCAAGTAAAGCTCTCCTGAAAATTAGGAGATCTTTGATTACACAATGTAGTGTAAAGTTAATGGTGTAATGAGTCTTTTTTTCCCCTCCCTTCAAAAAACTTGTGTCTAGATGTTTTGCAACACTTTGAAGACTCCCAAGGACAAAGTGTAACTAAAAAGGTGTCATAGCTGCTTGTGTACTCATTAATAGCATACACTATCTATCATTATTGAGATAGCCTGTGCTTTGGTGCTTTCTTCAGCCTTTGTGTGTCATTCAGTGATATATGGTTGAGGCTGATCACTCTCATCCCAACACAAGAGGAATTTGGGGTCCCAGCACACACACCTGGGGCACGTCCAGCTCTCACCCACTAGCACCCCCAAGTCCTTCACTGTTGTAAAATGCAGGCGAACCCAGTGGGAAGAAATGATGATGTCCAACTCCAGTTCAGAAGAATGATTTCTTTATTATAACTATACTAAAATGCATTAATATACTATTTATAGGAGATACTAAAACTACAAACCTTCTTTTCTAACTACCTATCTAACAGCTCGTGACCCTCTCGCGAGAGTCCAGACACAGGTGGATCTGATTGGCCATCAGGCTCAAACAATCCTCACCAGAATCCAATCAAGCAATCACCCCTGGTAAACAATTCTCCAAACACAATCCACATGGGAAAAACAAGGAGCAGAAATAGAAATTGTTTTCTCTTTCTTTCTCTCTGTGCAACTCTGTGAAAAATCCTGAGAGAGAGAAATGTGCTTGCCACACTTCACCAAGGGCTGTTCTGGATGACACTGTCCTCAGATAAATTTTATGGCTACCAGGTGTGTTGACACCTCTGAAAGAGGGAAGTCCAACACTCCTGCCTGAGTAATCCTGAAGGTGGATGTGACAGCACAGGGTGTCCTACACATGAGGCCAGTTGGGTTGTTTCCTGTGGATCTTTGTTGTGGCTGGGGACAGAATGCAGATCCCAGTGTGCTTTTCAGGGTTGTACAGTATTATTCAGTCTGGTTGAATGACTACCCTCTGCTTTGTCATCAGAGAATATTTATGACCGTCGAAGGAAGGCTGAGTTCCTGGAGACGGGATAACGCATGGCTTTCTGCTGCCAGACACAGAGTTCCTTTCCGTGGTCACACCAATGTTTTTTCATACTCCCACAGACACCACAACTTTTTTGGATAAGGAAGAAGATGATGGAACACAGATGAGGGAAAGAAATGGCCTCAGAGAACTTGGATACGTGGGGGTATTTTTACCCTTTGGGGTTTTTTCTTCCTGAATTTCAATGAGTGACTTATTGGAAACTTCTTAGGGTTTGAAGTGTTTTTTTTTTCCTTGTTCCACACACACGAAACTGTTTTGGGTTGTTTTGTTTGTCTTTTATAATGCAGCTGAGATAGGGTGACTTGATATTTTTAAAATAGAAAACTGATGCCTTCTAAGGAAATAGGCAAAAGAGAGGAGAACTCCATGGGTCATACCAAGGACAAATCCACTGCTGGTTCTCTAAATGCCAGATCCCAAGGATCCCTGCACCACTGCCACATATCTCTTTTGATTTAACTGTTTTTCCCCTCTTTCTTTCAAAGCAAATTCTAGATTAAGCTTTTCCAACCCATGGTGTTAGAAACTATCAGGCACTGAATGCCAAGCAGGTGCCTTCAATTTCACTCACTGACATCCTGCTATCCTCTATCACTCAATGAAAATAAACCTAAAACAAAAAAATATCTTGTCTTATTGGTGAGGTAAATGAATGGGATTACAGATCCAGTTTTTTAATTGCTAAGATGCAGAACCCTCACAGAAAATACTCAGCATCTTGACCCTTCTCATTTTGATCATTGCCAAAGCCTAAAAGGCAATGGGAGTTTAGGAGCATCTTCTGGAGCCTGTTATGTGCTGGAGGCTGCCCAGCACACCCTGAAGTGACAGCAGGTTTTCAGAGAAAGAAATTGTCAGTGAGCTGTCCAATGTGTTGTCGAACAGGAGTATATGTCAATGACAGAGTGTCTTCCAGGGATTACCAATCAAATGAACAGCTGAGTCTCCACAAGAGGCCCCTCCACCTGATGCCTGTTGGGAAAATCACAGTGCTGTTTTCCATGTTGTGTAATTAAATTAGTGAATAGAATAAGGTATTCTACTTTTTCAAAGACATCACCCTGGGGATAAATTAATAGTTTGAAAGGAATATTTCCTTGTCATTTCTATGTCTGTGTTAAAAGTATTATGCTAATATTGGCAAGTGATCACTGTAGGGTAAGTCTCTGTGAGGGTAATCCTCTTTCCCTTATCTGCTGTCATTGCCATTTCAAAGCTTCTGGAGTTTGCTGTGGAAATTATTCCAACTGGAGAAAGGGAATAGAAATTAATGAAATTACTGCTATTGTTCTGAGATTTCTGAAAAACATTTGCACTGGTGCTGATGGGTTCAAACACAAATTTGGATATGCTTTGCTGACTTCTGCAGGTGGACTGAGAGAGGGGGAGAAGGTAGCTTTCGTTTTACGTATCTATTATCACCTAATTTTGATTTTGTTGTTCTGAAATACTTGAGGGTTCATATATTTTGAGAAGTTTAGCAAAGGTACACTTTGTGCAGATGCACTTCAAACATCAGCAGATGAGCGCCAGGAAATAATGTTGGATAGGGCACTGTTACAGTCATCCTTTCTACCACTTCCTCTCAAACTGATATAAACAGATGCATGTTTTTATGTCCTTTCCCTTGGGAAAGGGAGAACTCTGAGCACAAATGATCAATATGTGGCTTTTCCATGGTTACTTGGGAAACTTCATCCCTGAAATCTTTTTTAAATACAAGTTATCTCACATCCTTTGACAGAATCCAGCTTTTTGTTTTTCATCTACTGTAAGTTATAGAATCTAGACAATAGGAACAAATCTGGATGAGCTGGTTTATGCAACAATAAAAACAGGTATGTGTGTTTGTGAAAACTAAGGAGTTTTAAAAAGGGAAATTGTCACTGCTTTTAAAATAGTGATTAGTTTTAGATTTTTGATGTACTGTAGACTTCTATATTCATTTACTGCTCCTTCCAAACATTTTTCATGTTTTATTTTTTCCTTCAGCACTTTTATCAGATTTATGGAAGCTGGATTTGATGATTTCTCTTCACTTAGGAAGGCCTTAAGTGAGGCAGTCCTGTGTGAACATGAGGTGCAGTGGCTGTTCTGTGGTGATCAGTGCCAAGACACACTGGTGTGCAATTCCTAGATTGTGCTTCTGGTTGTATTGCAGCTCTGGACAAATCACACCTGGGAGGTTTTGGAGGGCACATGTCTGGTGTTTATTTCCCACTGACATGCAGTAATATGAGTGGTTAACAGCCGGTTGTATTTTTCTGAATCCCTCCCATACAGTCTTTCAGTTTCCATGTTCTCAGTCATCCCAAATAAAAGGTGAAGGCTTTGGGGTTATCTCCTCTGGAACTGAAGCTCTCCAAAAATATACTTGCAGAGGTCCCTCCAAGAGCAGCAGCAACTCGTTCCTACAGCTGGAGCTGCTGCGCAGCAGGTGAGTATGGGCCTCCCAGACTGGATATGAAAGGGGTTCCTGAGCCACAACTTCCTTCTAGGCACGAATGGGTGGGTGAGACTTTGCACACCATGCTGCCAGATTTGCAGGTTTGGCAAATAAATTGTGAGGCAGATTGTTCAGAGGGCTGGAGGAGGTGGGAGGTCTGTGGGGTTGTGTTCCTAGGATGAGATGTCAGTTCTGTGTGTCTGGGAGCTGTGCTGGGAAATGCTCCTGGACTTTCCCCCAGCTTTGATGGGGGGTTAGGACTTGTGAGGCCAATCATGGGGGTTGTTGGAGGTGAGAACTTCTGTTTTGTAATGGTATTAAGAGTGATTTCGACTATGCCTGAGGACAAACACCGTATAGGTACAAAATAATAGCCCTAGTCAAGAGGCACAATAGCCCTGAGGTGCACACAATGGAGAGGAAGTGGGAGTTCTTGGATCAGTTTTTGACTTTGCCACAGACCTCCAGTGTTACTTTCAGGCAGTCACTTAATCTCTGTGTCCACCATCCAAGCAGCCAGGCTTGGACCAGTTTGTGTCTCTGGAAGCATGTATCTAATTTAGCTGTTATTATCAAAGTTAAATATTAAAGAACTGTTGTTATCACAGGATAAAACCATGACACACCATTTTCACTGTGAACTTTGTTCTTTTGCTATTACATTTTGTTTACATTACATTTTTCAGGAAAAACAATGTTTTCACTGCATATAAGTAAGTTAGGCAGAAATTCATGATGTATGTTGTGCAAGCTAGACTTGTAGATTTGATGTCTGACACTAAAATAAGAGATGCATGTTCAATGCCACTAGGAAGACTTCAGGGCTGGTTGTTCAATAAAATGAAGCACAAGTCTGGGCATTGAAAGTAAACAAATAATATAAGACTATGTAGAGATCAACCTTCCAAAGCTGTTTGGAAAGTTTCACAACATGGGTCTAACTGTAGGCACTCCTCATCCCCTTGGTGACAGGCATGTTGCTCTGAATTTGTTGTTCAAACTTCCATTAATATTCTGTGTCAGACAAGGAAATAACTTAGATAAGATCAAATGTCAAACATGTTTCTTCAGGAAGGAACTAAAGAGCAGTCCTGAAAAATATCTACTGGAATGAAAAAATTCTGATCTTTGGGAAAATAAAGGAACTACTGTGTGAGAGGAAAAATGTCAATACATTTGGAGGACAGGTGAGTTTGTTTGCCAAACTATGCAACCTTCAAGTCTGTCTTTGAAAGTGCATGGTCAGTTTAAGAGGAGGTGCTTTCAATTTTAGGAAGCACTGGTAAACGTCAAAATTATTTACATTTTTCACATAATGAAACATGGAAGCTTCCTGTGACAATTGGCAGTTTGTCCATGTTGGGGAGAGGATGAATGACAACTTTTGAGAAGTTCAATTTGGGCTTAATTGTGTTTTTCAGTATTCATTGATACTATGCAAGGTGGTAATTACCTAGTTGGAGTCTGGAGTAGTGTAACTCCCCAGTAGACATCTACAGCACTGTCCCATACACCCAAACAGGCAGGGCAACATGGGGCCATCCATGTGCTGTTCAAAACCAGCCGTTCCCCCAGTCCCACCCTGCAGAGTCTTTGTTCTAGCTGATGAGAAGTTTTACAGCATAAAGGCAGCTTCTGAGGGGTGGAACCCTGAAAGCCACATCTTTTCTCTCCCCTCCAGCTCTAAGCAGAGTGTAATAATAACCCACAGGTTTTTACAGAATTTCAAATATTTCACCTGTGTTGTATCTACATTGCCACATGCACTGATGTGTCATCCCTGAAACATTTCTACTGCCCTGTTAAGTATCCTGTTTCAGCTATCTCAAATTACCTTTTTTTTTACCACTGAGTATTTAAAATTATCCACAGACTATTTCAGATTGGTTGTGAACAACTCCAGAGCAATATTTTGAGCAACTTTTGCTCCAAGATCTATAGGACAGGCCACTTTCCGTAAGCCCCCCAAAGCCTGCCTGGAGCCTCCAAATCAGGGAAGTATTCAGTTGGAAAACCTTTCCCCTTTGGTGGGGAAAAAAAAAACCACCCATATTTTTGGATGGCTTTTTGTAATGCAGCGACTGTCACAAACCTCAAAACCAGAGACCTCCTCCAGCTTCTGAAAGAGCTGCATCTCTGCCTGGTTGTGCTCTTCGATGGTTTGGTACAGCTGTCGCAAAGCAGAGCCTTGCTCTGAGGCACCTCCATATCCCTCCCATCTGCTGGGACAGATGAGGCTGGTCATGTCTCTAACCTACCCTGAATTAGTCGTGTTCTTTACTGCAGTAGCATCTTCAACAACATCTTCTGTGTTCCTTCTGCTGGCAGATGTTGTGTTTTGCGTTATGGGGTTAAATTAGCATATCTGGTTATGGTTTGTATCATTCTGTGTAAACTTGAGTCTTTGAAATCTAAAATGCTTGGGATGTCTTTTTTTTTTTTCAGTGAAATTGTCAGGAAGAAAATACTGTTAAAAAGGAGGCATAATTTAAATTTAAGGCTTCAGCTGAGGTGTGCTGCACTGCAGGTTTTCATATTGAGTTGCACAGCCGTAGACTTTCAGCCATACAGAGCCCTGCAACAAGTTAGACAAGGGGCACTGAGGCATCTCCTGCAGATATCCCATGCCATGAGAAGCTTGATTTGTGCAGGAACCTCCCAAAGGAGTAGCAAAGTCACTGCTTGTTTGTAAGGGCCTGCTAGACTTTATATGGTGGTAGTTTAATAGGCTTTTGAAATACGTATTAATGGATCATGTGCCATCCAGTAGGTCCTTTCTGCCTGTTATCCCTTATCCATGTGCTGAACCTTAGATACCAGATGACACTTAATCCACACTATCAGGCAGAAGGCTTCATTTTAAGTTACTCATTTGAAGATTAAACTATTTTCATGCCGATAGTGTCTTTGACAGTGAAAGATCACAGAATAATTTAATTTAAAAGCTAAAGCAAAGCACTAATAATACATGGTATCTCACCAAACCCACAGTCACCTCCCCTGCAGCTGTTGGATTTGCAAAAAAAAAATAAAAAGCCATCAAATAATGGGTTAAGGATGTTTTCCAGCCTGAAAGCTTTAAGTAATACACCAATATATGATTCTTAATAGCAATATCATAATTTAGAAACCTAGCCAGCAAGCATTGGAATAATCTGTTTTTGTTGTTATCGTTGCAGGCTGGCAGTACTTCTCTCCAGATGTACCATTTGGCACATTAAGCAATTCTTTTCTTAGAAGGGGAACCTATGTTTTTGCCATGTAATGCAAAACACCAGTGGAATCACTACATAAGCAAAATGCCAGTAATGGTACAGTGGTCCAGCCACAAACATTGGTATGTTAATTTTGTTTTATTTTTCCTAGTGTGTCATCTGTAGTACTGTATTTTGTATCAGGACTATGGCTGGACTGTTTAGTATCAGATTTTAGAGTGTGTTTTCAGCAAGAGATTTAAGCTAGGAAACTAATGGTTGGGGTTTTTTTTTCTACTTAATATGGATGTAACTATAATTTTTGCTTGATCTTTGAGACCAGGCCAAATTTTCCCCTCAATTATAGCTGTTCTATCATTCAGCTGTATGCATCCACTTTTGATAATGGTACCTAAATACATTGGAAAGCAAGTAGTCTACACTAAGGCTGTGGCTTATGTTTGCCATTGCTTCCTAAGACTTGCTAGGCCTCAAATTTTTTTTCAATTAATTTGTAAGAAGATTAGGTAAATTACAGCATGTGCAGTTTCTTTGTGGGAAGCAGGGACTGGCCTTTCCATCTTCTGTGCTACCTTAGTTCTCTAATGGATCACCCCCAGTCCTTGGGAAGGCAGCAGCAGTCCCCTCTCAGCTGTGTCTCCTCTCGAGGCTGAACAGCCCCAGCTCCCTCAGCCTTTCCTCATCAGGGAGATGTTCCAGTCCCCTCATGATGTCACCCTCCCCTGGACCTGCTCCAGGAGCTCCAGGTCTTTCCTGTCATGAGGAGCCCTGAACTGTGCGGGGTGAGGTAATAAATTCCCCAGCTGCTTCTGGTAAGGACTTGGGAACTGATGACTGGGAAGCTTTCTCTAGATGATCATTTAGAGACTTAGGATGGTAAGAAAGGATTTTTCACCTTGCACAAATGATAACAATATTGTTGTAATTTCCTTTTCTTGCAGATGAAGGACAGGAAAGGAGCAAGGACGTTCCTCACATCCCTCGGCCACTGTCCACTGACTCTTTATGTGTATTACAGTTTGCTCCCATCAACAGGCCTACCCTTTCCCCTGCCTGAAGCTTCCTATAGGATGAGCAACAGGACAACTGCCTTCCTCCTAGTCTTGTTGCCAAGGGAGGAAAAGGAGACTGGCCAGGCAAATCACACGTGTTTTCTTGGCAGGGCTGGTCTTTGCACTGGGGAAGGGTTGTCAGCCTGGGGAGAGAGCTGTGACATACTGCCCTGCCTGACTGCCCAGCCTGACCCCTAGCTTGGGTTCTCTGCAATTTTTCAGTTTCTTACAACAAATGTCCTGTAATTCAAGCTTTGTGTTAGTGGGGTCATGCTACTCTGCTCAGTAGAGTTTCAGTAGTTAGCAGGTTTCTTTCTAGTTAATATGACAGGTGTTCAGTTTTTTTCCTACCATTCACCAGAAATCTCACCTTTATTCCTCCCATATTAAGTAAGTCAGTTCTGGCTTTTGCCTGTCCATGCAGTCAGAAAATCAGACTTTCTGATTACTGTCCTCCTGCCTAAAAGCAATGGAAAAGCAACAGTGAAAAAAAAAAAGAATTATTTCTCTCCAAGTTTCTAATTAAATGGATTTGTGTGGCTGTTCCAGTTTGATTAACTCTGTAATTAATAATGACCAGGTGAGGCAGGGAATTTGCTTTTCTTGGGCTTTTTCTGTCCCATGAATTCTGGGGAAGAATGCAAGGAAGGCACACAGTTATGAGAACACTTTCCCTCTCCTGTTGGTACAATTACTAAAATCTGGCCATGTTTTAAACACCTGTGAAGAGCAAAATTTCATTATTTCTCCTCTAGAGGATTTCTGCAAAGAAGCTAATCCTTGGTCCTGCTCAGCCACCAGAGGGAAAAGGACAGTGTTAATGCTGTGCCCTGTTTTGGTTTTTTCTATTTTCTTTTTTTTTTTTTTTTTTTCCTTTTTATTACTCTTTGAAGCAAACAACCCAGGGCAGAACATGGTTTTGAAGGTGTGCAGCTACCCTTGGAGCTGAAATGGAGAGAGCCACTGCAGTAGTGCTGTGAGCTCAGCCATGTGGGTCCAGCACTGAGGGGGGAAGGGATGTACATTCAAGGTAAACTACTTTTTAAAAAGGGACTAGCTAAATGTTTCAATGTGTATTTAGTCTTTTCCCACTCCTGTTTGTGTTGCAGGAAGTGATCATCTGCTACCTGTGGGGTACCTGGAGTGGGGGGATCGAGTTAGACTGTGAGATTACTATGGGACCGTTTCTTCTTTAAGGCAAATATGTTTAAGTTAGAATTGGTGTGTGAATGTAACTCGCAGCACTGGCACTGCTTTACTCACCAGTATGTTACGATTAGGAGTCCACAAAAAAATGTGGATTAGGCAATCAGCCTGTGTAAGACTTTTCCCTGTGGCACACCAGCTACTCTTCATGTTTGCTGTATTTTCATAATAACTGGACTTAACATATTCTCCATTCCAAAGTTCATTCCATTTCTTAGTACTTTTCAGTTAGAGGTGGCTTTTCACACCTGGCTGTCATCCAAATTGCCTGTTGAAGGCATTTTTGAGAAAACTTGAAGTTTGAGTGTTAATAAAGTGCTGCCTGCTAAAATAAAGTCAGATTGGTTCAATGTTAATGTAAAAGAGTAGGTAAATAGTAAATACAGAAATATCAAAACAAATATAGATAATTAAAAAATATCACCCTGTGCTCAAGGTAGGTTGGTGACATTTCACGACCTATTTTATTATTTTTCACTTAAAAATTGTGCACTGCCGTATGCTGAATATATCCAGCTGCCCTTCTACTGCTGCTGTTCATATGTTAGAGGATTCTTCTATAGTTATACAAAATCACATTATGTTCTTTTCCTTCCAAATCTTCCTTGAACCTGCACCTCAGGAGTGCCTACAAATACAGTTTTGTCTACAGTTTGTTACAGGTACTTTTACAAAGCTACTCTTCTGTCTTTTGACTCTCTGCCTGAATATGTATCTTCTCTCTTGACCTCTTTATTTGGGAGTCCCCTGAGGCAAGAGCCTCATACAGCACCTGGATCCTTGCCCACAATAATGCTCACTCTCTACACATCTGGCAGCACATAGTTTTTCCTAAGAAGAGTGAGTCCTTTTCTTAACAGAGGAGTTAGGTTGGTCTTTTATGAGATTAGTCTTTTAGCTTAGTTATTGTCTTGGTATGTTATTAGAGCTTTGGCATCAAACCAGTGCTCCCTTTACATGAGTTTTCACCTAGAAAAGGGTGTCCAGCTCATTGGTAGGACACATCTGCAGCCTCTCCCCTTTGCCTCACACCTGTCCACTTGTCTTTGTCCAAAAATCTCAAGGCTGTTGCACCACGTGCAAAATGTGGTTGTTGCAGGCTTGTTCTCCTGAGTTGTGACATTATGATAGGCCATGTCGTGGAGATTGAGAGGAGAATGATTCTGGTGCTGATTCCTGACCCAGTGAGATCCAGAGGGTACATTTCCATTTGGTTTACATGATCCACTGATAAGTATTAGGGTGGTATGTTGTTGCTTTGCAGGAAACAAGAGGAAGGAGAAGAGAAAGACTGGGAGAAGTGGTTGGACTCAAGGGACATAAGGGTTTTTCCCAACCTAAATGGTTCTCTTTAGTGAAACCTCGAAAGGCTTTTCATGTATTAGCTGATTTATTAAAGAAACACGGATATTGATCTAGTACCAATATCCAACTGTGATGGACAAAAACTCTCTAACATTTTAAAGTTAGAAAGTGTATGTTTATTGCGACGCCGGGCAGCGTGCGGGATAGCTCCCAAACACACACTGCACCTTCCAGGTGATTACAGAGTCCTTTTATCCATACAAGTATTGAATACCCAAAATGCAAATGCGTATTCATAATTCTGGTACATCCCATTCCTCGCTTTGTATGCTAATAGTTTCAAAAGCTATTAAGCATGTGTAGTTTGTTCCTTGAAATGGGTCAGTGGTCCCTTTCATGGGGAGGGGTCCCAAAATGAGGAAGTAAATGAAGTCTTCCTCATTCTGACCTTTCTACCTTTTCAATGCAAATATGAGAAATGAACCTTGGTAGAACTCCCATTCCCTGTTTTCAATTGGTTTCAGAACAGAGGAGGCCCACAATTGTCTTATGTTCCTAAAAGCTATTTGTCAGTTTCTGTATTCTTCATTATAAACCCAGCTAACTAAACATTGTGTTGACAAGCAATCAATTATTAGTTAACTACTAACTCTTAACTTCATCGAGGCCTACTCATTTATTTTAATTAACTCTAGTAAGGCTTATCTCTAACTAAAATCTTAGCTCCTCTAAAATCTCTAAATCCCTTAAAGTTTATGTTTCATAGTGAAGAAACTGGGTTCCAATACCACCAAGACAACCTTTGCCACTTCTTTCAAGATGTCTTGAAGCACATATAAAATTCAACTTCACATCAGTTTTAATATGCTTTTATACTACTAGACTCCACTTTAAATCAAAAGCAACTCTTGGTGAAGTTGGATTTGGTATAAAGAATAACATTATGTAATCACATAGGAAAGTGCTGATTAACCACCAAAATATATTTAAAATACTTTTCTGAGTATATTTGTTGCTAATTACACTATATAAATTTAAGAGTGGAAACTTTGTTTCTCCATCATCATGTCTTTCATGTCTAATATTTTGCACTGAGCTTTGGAGTGCAGCTGAAGTGCAGCTCTCCTTGTAAATCTGTTTTTGATCTAATCCCATTTTCTAGTTAAACATTTCAAATGAAATTTACTGAGAAAGAAAAAGAGGGCTACTTTGTTTGGGCTATTCTATAGGCAGAAGATTGCCTGAGGACTTCCTTGTTGACTGTACCTTATCTTGCTGTGTATCCAGTAACAGATCAAGTTGAAGTGTAGGTACCTCAAGCTCTGTTTAATTTTCTTTTTCTTTTTCTTTTTTTCATCTCCAAGTACATGGATTAGAGCTATAAAGATGTTGATCTAAGTCACAAGAGTTTTGGAGACCGGAAATGCTTGATTTCAGTAGTTGAATTTAAAGTTATCTGAAGGTAAATATTTCTTATCTAGACAGTGTGTAAATTGTGTATTCATCTGATTTCCTTTCCTTACTGGTTATCATTTCCCTTTGGTGAGTGGCTCATTTGGCTTCCTAAGCAGAACTAGACAAACTCCTAAATCACTCCAAGCTTTCAGTGAGCTGTGTCACCTTTCTTTTTTATTTTCTTTAATCATTCTTTTCATGCTTCCGGAATGAGCTGAAGTATTGTGAAAGATTTCCTATCATCTTCTGTGTGCCTGTCTCAAACTTCATGGCTCAATATTTGATGTGTTTGATATTCAGCTACCGTCTCTCTAATATTGCATGTATAGGGGTTTGGGATTTCCAACATGGCTGCAGACATTACTTTTCCAATGGTAGCTGTGTTGGATTACAAGGTGTAAACACTGGAATTGTGAATACTGGAGTTATGTGCCCTTACCAGTCTGGGGACCTGTAACCTGCTGCTGGAAATTCTTATTCAGGTTTCCCAAAGATAATACCTTGCTGGAATTCTCTGATAAATGACTATTGTGTGTTGCTAAATACTTTGTGTAGAGCCCAAAACTGACTAAATTCCAATGATAGTCACAGTTTTCAAAAAGGATGTGTGTGATGGATACTGTAATTGTATGAGCTTTTTTGCAACTACCATATGTGGATATTTGTTCTAATACCAAGTAATTATAGCAATAAATGCCATTAGTTAATTCAGTGCTTTCAGCTCTGAGAAGTCATTCAGAAAAAAATTCACCTTTCCTCTATACCATTATCGCTCCATAACAAACCGTTATCAGCAAATACCTGATAATATATCCCTACATGCTTGCTGCTGTGAAAGAAATTAATATTTATACTTTTATTGCTGCCAGCATGGCCAGAGTGTGTGGATGTCTCAGTTTTCGAATATGTCTTGGCATTTTTCACTATTTTGCTACTGTGGATGCAAATCCTGTCTTTAACTTCGCATTGTTCTGCCTTGTGGGAAACAGGGAGTTGTCCACATTGAGTTGAAAGCAGGGTATGACTCCTGGAATTTCTGTTCCCAGTGGTGCCATGCAGGCAAAATGAAAACCAGCTTGACTCCTGTCAGTGTCCAGGTGAATTTTTCTAAGCTTGGCAAAACATAAGTACTGTGTTGCACAACAGATTGGTATGAGGAAGGATTGATACACTAATGTCTCTAGGTTGACTGTATACTTTATGGTCATACAATTTAAAATGTTTTTTTAAAAAATAATATTCTCCCAGAAGCACTAACTGGATCTTCTTACAATCCCTACCTGGTGTCTGCATGTGCAAACCTGATGATTCTGCATTTATCCCAGCAAGTCCTGTGTGGAGACACTTTTTTTCATCACAACTCTTGATGGCCTTCCAGAGCTATTTAAGAGGCTGGCATGCCCTCCTTTGAATACCCAAGCAAGAGATGGAGAAAGGAGGTGGAAGTTTGGTACCATCCACATACATCTCAAATCATTTAAAAGCAAATTTGGAAGGATTATAGCAGCAAAGAATGCGGGTGCAGTCTTGAAGTCACATGCAAATACCACTGCTTTATAGATCTCTCTTAAAACTCTGACCATGCTCATATGTTACTTTACTGGCTGAGCAGCTTTGAAAAACCTCAATTTCCATGTCAGCTACTTGAGAAAATGGGGTCTGTCCTCTGGTTCTGTGGCCTTTTGTACTATTTTTTCTACATATTAGGGATGGTCTCCACTGCTGCATGACCTTCCTGAGCAGGGATATTGATACACTTCCAGTTAGGCTGAGGTAGTGATTCACTTTTTGGTGGCATTTATGCAGTCTCCCCTGCCAAAGTTGTGCAGCTGCTTTGTATTTCATCTCGGGAGTAGCATTTCCTTGAAACTAGTCTTCAGGAATCCATTGTATAACTTGGAGAGTGGGTGAGGGTATCCTCAATTTCATTAAAATTATATCCAGGACTTCTGTGGAGGAGAAGTCTTGGAGAAAGGGAAGAAGCCAGCATACTATTAATGAAAACATTAGATTCCTTGCAGAACACCACTTTCCTTGCAAGGCAAACTCCAAAAAGTGGAAGAAGTCCTTCTTGAGTTTCTGATTTCTGCGGCCCTTTGAGCTGATTTGCAGCAGTGAGAAAAGGTGCCAATATCTTTGTATTGTTTGGCAGAGAAAAGATTACCTTGTAACTCATCTTGTCTGGCTATGGCCTGGCACTGGATCATGACCAGGTTGATGGCAGCCTGACAGTTTTAAAAGAATATGTTGGCATTTTATGAAAAGGGAAGTTATTACACTTGAAAGGAAGTAAAAACAAAACCAGAAAACCTACACTTGTCAGTTTTATGGCAGAGAGGCTGTAAAAATGCTGGCATGTTACTTCAGCCAATCTCTGCAACAAATTACTGAACTAAATTGATTGCAAAATCAAAGATGGATTTACATAAGCATTTGTGTTTTAGTTACCCTGCTCTTATAATGTGTCAGACACTCAAAAGAGTCAACCCCATGCCCCTTACAGTTAAAATTAGTTTACAGCCTAAATTTAGATGTGTAGCAACAAGAAGGGAACACGGAAAGAAAAGAAGAGCATGGGAAGGGATGAGACCTCCTGGGTCACTGGCTCCAATCCCTCCCAGTCTCAGGAAACCACATTGTCTTGCCCTCTTTCAGACTGTGTTATGGTCTTCTGACATACTGTTAGATAATACAAAAGATGGGGAGTTAAATTTACAGATTTGTCCCAGTTCAGTATAGTTTTTGTCTGTCTCTATTAACTGCAGGATTGGACCCATGCTGAGACTTATCACAGATTTCTGCTGGTGGGCTCTGTTTTACAGCAGGAGATGTGCCAGGGAGCTGGGGACTGTGGAGACAAAGGCAGCAGCATTAGTGAGCAAAGTATGAAGAGCAAGGAGGATTCAGGGTAGCTCTTCCAGCAACCAGGAAGAGCATAAACTTGGAAAATAATGTTTCCAAACATTATAATTTCTCTTTCTGTTCCCAAGCTGCTGTCAGAGTAGTGAAGCAGATCACTTTGTCCTGGGAAAGCCTAATCTGCAGTGCAGCTTAGGGTGAGCCAAGGAGGTTTGGCTGCTGTGGACAGGCTGAACAGATGCCACATGCTGTGCCAGCTGGGTGGCATTCCATTCCCTTGCTAGCTCGAGTATTCCTATGTGGTGCACTAAAGGTCCTTGGAAACTCTTTCTCATGCCATCCTTCAAAACCCTTTATTGAGTATCTTCATCTTCGTGCTCATGGGGGAGTTCCATGTATAAGTGAGGGCTACAAAGAATGCTTGCTTGGTGAGTGCCATGGCCTCGAAAGCAGTTTTGAATTATTTTGCTTTGTCAGTCAGAACTGTAAACTGCAACTGTATGACTTTAGCTCCAGAGAGGGCTGCATGGAGATCCTAGCATTATAGCATGTTTTTAGTCAGACCACGTAGCCAAAGAAAACTATGAAACCAGACGTCTTCTTGTGGTCAGAAAGAAACAAACAATTTGTTTTGATTGAAGGCTCAGTGCTGTAGAGAGGTGTGGAGTTCGGAGCAGCTGCACAGGAATTACAATGATATGGGCTGGTGGTTGACAGCACAACTTACCTCTGTCACAACTGAACCTATGGCACAACAAGGGGCTGGAGAGCTGAGAGTAAAGAATGGAGCTGAGAGACACAGAGAGAGGTGTCACTGAGCTGGAGAGCTGAGAGCAAGGCTTGGAGCTGAGACACAGAGAGTTGTCACTTCTGGCAGGGGAGGTCTTGGCCAAAGTGATCCGCTTTTCTTTACGCAAATCAAGATTTTTGTGTATTGAATGCAATTTCCTGAGTAGATGCAAATAATCTGGGAGTAATTTTCTACAGGAGTTCTGGCTTCTGTGTTGGGAAGGAGCATCCTGATGGTGGGAGCTTTGGGTCAGTAGCACGTGCTATTACACCTGCCTGTGGCCAGAGAATCTATCACTTATGGCTCCATCACTACAGTGCCTGTATCTTCTGGGCAATGCAGCCTTGGTTTTTTTTTTTTTCTTCAGGTCAATGCCATTCTTGTCCCATCACAGTTATTCAACCCAAGTAGGTCCAATGTTTCCTGTTCAGATAAAACTTAACAAATTTGAATACATTTTCTTTACATGCTGAAAACAAAGTTGGTTGGGTTTGGGATTGAACTCAGTATAGGAAGCATGCTTTTGGCATGTTCAGATTCCTTAAAGGATTTTAGACCTTAAGGCTTCTCCTAGTATGTAGCTCCCAAACAGGTTTTTCCATGAGATAAGAATAAAACCTCTCTTTTCTGAGGTTTCAGAAAGTTTTCAGTCTTGTGCAAGTATAATGGGAAAACCTAAATATTACTTAATAATTATTATTTATACTTACATTACTTAATTGTAACCTATATTACTTATTTATTGGTTTTACTGAAAAGTGTTATGTCTAGACAATGTGTTTGAGAAAGATGTACTCGGATTTCAAGTCCAAATTTCACCTTGAGGACATTAGATGCTTATGTTCAGACTTTGCCTTTTATTGTGGGTTTGTTGGGGAAGGTTTCCTAATTCCTATTTTAGAGATGGAAAATTCAAAACACTTCTTAACCATTCAGGGGTATTGTTAAGATAAATATTTGAGAAAAAAAAATAGCATGGTAATATAGAGTCACAGCTGACATATGGTGAGCACCCCAATGTCAATTGTCAAAATCTCTAGTTGCTTCATGAAAGCAAAGGTGAGTAGAAGAATCAGAGCTGCCATTTAAAAATTAGATTTGCATAAAGCTGTGTTGAAACTGTATCTTGGGAATTTGTGCAAAAGGAATTTCTGCAGAGCTTGTTGTTAAGGAAATCTTGTGAGAAAATGTGATGATTTTTGCTTTGCAGCCCTTGAGAAGAACTAAACTATAAACAAATGAAGTTTAGAGTCTGAGTTTACTTTCAGAGCGCTACCATCCACCAGCTATCTGTCTGTAAGTCAGTCAGGCAGCTGTCTATCCCTGTAAATTTATGTGATGCAATATGGCCAAGAGCAGCAAGAGCTGTGGATGAGGATGGGAATTGCCTGGCAGGGCCACCTTGCTGCTCAAGAATACCATCAAGCTGTTCAAATAAAGATGAGCTGGGACGATGTCACAGCTGGCCAAGATGAGCATGGGAAAGAAAAATATGGTGACAGGAGATACAGAAGTGACTCGGTGTGCTGGCATTCCTTTCTTTTCAGGGTAAAGACATGTGAAAGGGCTTGTCACTGACAGAAAGACCCTCTTCATATTCTATTGTGGTGAAACTTTCGTCCTCCTAATAATACCACAAGTTGTATGTTTCAAGATGTAATTTGTGTACACGTATTCTTACACCATGGGAATTCAGCATCGTCTCCTCGCCCCACAGCCTCAACAACTCAGAAACCTGCTGGTTTATTTGGGCAAAGGGTTGGGGGTTTGCTTATTTTTTAATTTTTAATGCATGTGTCTGGTAAATTGCATTTCCTTCTAATGTTAAATTCTATGCAGGCTGAGATCCTTCTATTGTGCTTGATTAACTGAAACTCATGGATAAATCTTTAAAAGGAGAAGGGTTTCTAATTTCCATGGAGTGATTGCACTAGGGGATTAGGAATCTCATCTTGCACCTCTAAGCGTCTAAGCTCAAACTTTTAAGTTAGTGTAAGCAAAGCTCCTTCCTGAGAAAAATTGAAACTGAGGAAGAAAATAATAGTATTTCTAAGGAAAAAAATGCAATATACAGTGGGGGAGTTTATCCATCTGTATTCAACATGAAACCCTGTGTTGATTAGGGCTTTGTGAAAAGTTGATTTTCCAGTTCAGCAAAACTTATAGAAAAAACATTTGCTTCAGGTCAGCTGCAGCTAGTTGTTCTCTCTCTCACTCATTAAAATGAAAATCAAGTGTTCTCACTTCATTCAACCTTTTTGATCTAAAGCAGAGCTTTAGAGCAGAGCTTCTCCCAGAGCATGGTCCTGGTTACTGGACTCAGGAGGATTCTTAATTTCTGTGGTTGCAAGGGCACTTGAGGTCACACATAACTAGGCCCCAAAACAAGGAACACAATCCAGGGTCCCACCCCCTTATCTATGTCTAACCAATGGAATGTCGTGGCTTGCAGAATAAGTTTTCATCAGTCCCTTGAGAGGAGGAACTTCACTTTGTCTGAGGTGAGCCACAGATGAGAGGATGTTGATCTGTAGCTGATGGAAAGGGAAAGTGTCCCTGTGCTGGCACTGCTGAGACAGTGCAAATCTCGTGGGCAGTTCTGGGCTCCCCACTACAAGAAAGACCTTGAGGGGCTGGAGCGTCTCCAGAGAAGGGAATGGACCTGGGGAAGGGTCTGGAGTACCAGGAGCAGCTGAGGGAGCTGGGGTGGCTCAGCCTGAAGAAAAGGAGGCTCAGGGGAGACCTTCTGGCTCTCTACAACTCGCTGACAGGAGGGTGCAGTCAGATTGGGATTGGTCTGTTCTCCCAAATAATAGGAGATAGGACATAGGGAAATGTCCTCAAGCTGTGCCCGGTGAGGTTCAATTGGCCATTAAGGAAAATTTCTTCCTAGGAAGGGTTTTCAAGCATTGGAAAAGGTTGGCTAGAGAATGGTAAACTCATTATCCCTGGACATATTTAAAAGACATTGATATGGCACTTGGGGTCATGGTTTAGTGGTGGCCTTGGCAGTGTTTTGTTAACAATTGGTCTTGATGTTTTTTGAGATCTTCTCTAGCCTAAATGATTTTGTGATTTATAGAACAGAACATTGCCAAATAGCACTGAGATGCTATATTAACTTCTGAATTGGTAGGAAACATCAGTAGACTGGATTGACTGTTGGTGGAATAATTTTCCACATGGCCATAAATTAACGGTTTAATCAGAGTGTTAAGGAGGGTTTATTTTTTCAGTAATAACTTTGGTTAATTTTATTATGTGTTTCACTTTTCAGTCCAGCAATCTTCAATGTGAAAAGAGTGGCTTCAAAAATAGAAGGGAGAAGGGGCAGTGTATAAAGGAGCGTATCCAGCCTTAGGAATAGTGCCCTGCAGTGTCAGATCTTACAGAGCAGGCCAACCAATATTTTTATAGTCGTTTTTGAAAAACCTGCCTTGTGCAAGTTTGGAAAAGAGAGCTCTGCTCCTCTTCATTATGAAGCAGTGGTGTTGAGATGGTCTTGTCACATGCAGATCCTTTGCTCTAGATGCTTTGGGGTTTGATATTGTGCCTGAGAAGGTATGAGATCATACCCTGATCTCATACCATCTGTTTAACAGATGGGTGTGTATGGCAAGGCTAACGGTTAAAAACCTGGCTCCACTTAGGTCAGTGGTATCAAGATCTTACCCACGATTGGAGGGGGAGGAAGAAAAAAGTGTCCAAAGATAGGTCTCCTAAATCACTGCTGGGAAAGCCTGTAGGCTTTAGAGCCTTGTTTATTTACCCTCCTGTCGTTTGGCTGATAGTTATTGGTGAGTGGCATTTGGACAGAATATTTGATCTTTATGTCTATGTCTGTGTGTTTGTTGGTGCAGACTATTAATACATGTAACTGCTGAAAGATATGAAAGAAGTGCAGATCATATTTCTAATGAAACTCTGAAAATCATAAACTTAGCTGATATTGATCAAAATCCTGTTTGTCCATACTGTCCTGTAATGAATGTAGCACAAGTATCAATCATGTTTATTGGTAACTCAAGGTGCCCTGTTTGCTGCACCAGACCAGGTGATTAGGTTGTTTTCTTGTTAGCTGAATTGCCCTCTTTTTTTTTCTTTCTTTTCTTCTCTTTAAACACCCAACAACACATAGATCATCCCTGGATTTCTTTAACCCACAGAATACAATTTTTATACCCTCACTGAAATGTTAAAAGTTTGTGGACTGGAACATGGCTGGGTGGGGCACTATTCAGTTTCCAGCCTAAAATCCGGCAACGGCTTCTAAAATACAATCCTCAACAGATTAAACCTAGCTGTTGCACAGGTGCACTGAGGCTATGCAGCGAGGAAGTTTGCCCACTTTATAAACTTCTGCCTGTGTGCGTCATTAAACCAAGATATTTTTGGATCTCAACTATATACTCTTTGTTTTTTTGATTAGGCAAGGCAAGTGGTCTTCATTAAAGCCACAGACAGCAGAATGGTTTCATCTAAATTCTCCCCTGTAATTGCAGAAAGACCAACACAAGTCTCATAATGCTCTGATTCTTCCCCATCCAGCTCATTCAGCCATTTCTATAATTGGGAGTAAAGCCTACAGGATCTTAATTGTTTGTCTAATCTGACACTTCAGCATCCAGTCTGCACTGAAATAGTATAGGTGGAGTTACATTTTATAGATTTTTCTCATTGACTCTGAAAGAGCTGTGATATCCCATTAGGAATATAGTAAAGGGTCTAGAGAGTCAGTCCTATGTGGAGCAGTCCAGGGAGCTGGTGGGGCTCAGCATGAAGAAAAAGAGGCTCAGGGGGACCTTCTGGCTCTCCACAGCTTCCTGACAGGAGGATGCAGCCAGAGGAGTCAGGCTCTTTTCTCAGGGAACAAGGGACAGGACAAAAGGACAGGGCTTCAAGCTGTGCCAGGGGAGGTTCAGAGGTTCAGGTTGGACATCAGGAGGGATTTCTTCACTGAAAGGGTGGTCAGGCGTTGGCAGGGACTACGCAGGGAGATGGTGGAGTTCCCATCCCTGGAGGTGTCCAAGGAAAAACTGGATGTGGCACTCAGTGCTCTGGTCTGGATGGCAAGGTGGGGATCAGTCATAGGCTGGACTCAATGACCTTGGAGGTCTTTTCCAACCTGAATGGATCAGTGATTCTATGGAATGGCCCAGGGAGTAAATGTAGTAGAAAAGTTGCTTTAAAGAAGTAGTATGGTGTTTTTATCTGAGTGAATTCATGTGCAGACCCAGACTTCTTTTGCCTTTGCAGAATTCTGCAAATAATGTGCAATAAATGTGCCCTGCAGGCAGGAAATAGTGACTACAGTGTGTAACTTACTCATGCTGGCTACTGGGGGAGCCCCAGGTAGTGACAGTCCCATCTGTTCCTACTGATTCCAGCTGCAGGTGTGACTGATAAGCAAGGGGAAGAAAAACCAATTCATCCCCACATGTTTTTGTTTTATAAAGACAATTGTCCTAATACGTACAGCCAGTAATGATGGGGCTAATTGTAATCTTTGCCATAACCCTTCCTGGCTCGAAGACAAAGCTTGTCACTTGCAATGACCCTTCCTCAGGTGACAGCTACGGTTTGGAGGCAAAAAGCTTAGCACTTCCATAATTACTAAAAAAGGAGGGAGGTTGTAATTTTATGCAACTATTCCATACTACAATGTGCTGCCTTTCTGATTGTTGACTTGCTCCTGAACAGGACAGCAGGAAAAAAACATGCCTCTGCACAGGAATCCCCTTGACATTTTGTATTTTACTTTAAATACTTCTCTTGGTGCTTCTCCCAGCCAGAGATTCAGTCTGCACTCCTGTTTTTTATAGCTGCTGACATGCATTGTCATTGTACTTCTCTGATGGGATTTTTTATCTCAATCCCAAAGCCTGCTGTTTCAGTGAGGTCTACAATTTAATTATGTGTTTTGCAAGAAAGCATTTCCTCTGTGTATTTGATCTTACTATCTGATCATTGCTTTAGATCTACATTTGTATTGTATTTGTAAGCAGGCTGTTCTTGTAAGTTTGACTTTAATGGGCTCCAAAGAGAAGATTACCATGCTGATTCAATTACTACATGCTACAGATTGTTGCAGGTCCTGAAGGCTCAAGAACATTTTGCAATTCCTGAAATGTCTACTTCCAAGCTGAAAATGGCAGCATAGCAAGGCATTGGCAATAGCATTTCAACCCAAAAGTGCACGTTAAGTCTTCAAGCTGCTATTATCTGAAGTGGAATTTGGTGCAGAAATCCCATCTGGTAATTTATATTCTAGCAGAAAAAGTCACCATGAGGAATTGAATGTTTCAAAAGAATTGAGGCTTCTATTAATTTTCATTCAAAAATAAATGCTTTAAATGAGGTTATGAAGGAGGAGCTCACTACTGGGGTCAATCCTCTCCTTGAAGGCTTGAGGCCTGGTTAGGTTCAGGCTCTTAAATTGTATGCACAGCTGATACAGCAATTAATGGGATTGTGATCATTGGCTTCAAATGCATCAAGCTGATCCCTGATGTTTCTGAGGTGGACATTTGCAAACATAGAACTTGATCTGTGTAGAACCTTCACTTTTGCTGGGAAGAAGCTTTCAAGAGCCTTTCATTTTAAGGATGTTTCACTTGTTTACCAAGGTCTGCTTTCTTATGTTTCCATTTTAAAATAGACTAATGTATGTTTTTTAACTCTTGTTACATTTATGTTAATTTTTATTTCAATGTTTGCATAAATCTATTGGTTTTGTTGCTGAGAATACAAACTCTTTTACCTCTCCTCAGCTGATGTGTTGAATATCTATGGTCCTATTCATAAAGGACTGCAGAATTGAATTTTGATCCAGTCCCACAGCTGACATTCTGCTATGGGCTGTGGATGTCAATAATGTAAACAAACAAAATTTAAACAGTAGATGAAAATTATTGTGAGAACATGTTTGTTAGGGTTGCTGTTTTATGCAGTAGATTTCACTGTATGAGAAAGCTGTTATCAAGGTGGAATGTATTTTGCACTTGAATTCTTCAGAAAATAACCTATAGCTAAAGCTGTGATAGCATCAGAAAAATAGATACTTTGAATTCATTTTTGCAAATGAATGATAAAATCAGTGCCACAGTTCTCATAAGGGTTGCTTTCATGTTTTTAATCAATTTGATTGAAAGATGATGTGGGTCACTCTAGCTTCCCTCTTCATGGCTGATATTCTGCTGAGCTGCATGTGACTTTTTATGTGACTCCAGTCTCACTTTAGGCACACCACAAACTCAGTAAAACATTTTTTTTATTATTTATGTTGTCCTCTAAATCACAGAATCATAGAATGGTTAGGCCTTAAAGTTCTTAAAGATCATATAGTTCCAGTCCCCTGCTATTGGGAGTATAAACATCTAGTGCAACTGTGGTAGCAAAAATAAAAGGGGAAAAAAAAGCACAATTGTTCTGGTTTTATTTAATAAAAGCTGCAAAGTCCAGCACAGGTCATTGAATTCCCAGCCTTCTGCCAGTACCTGAAGTGACTTCTACACTCACAGCAAAAAACTGTTCATTTCCATTTGGTTTTTCCTCAGATACTCCTATGGGGAAAAGAAACTTATCATCTCTAGTCCAAAAGCACTTGTGAATTTTTTTTTTAAGTTGGTGGGAAATCCTCTTAGTCCTTTGGGTTACAGGACAGTGAGCTCTTTCACTTGCCATCTGCAGCTTTGGAATACCTGAGCTGGGAAGCCTGTGCTTGGCATCTGCCTTTAACAAGAGTGCTTCTACTTTTTGTGTCTATGTGTTTGCAGAGCAGCTGAGAAGGACTTTTGTCTTTCTTGTGTATGTGACTAAAGGAGAAAAGGGCAACTAGAGCAAAAGGCAAGGAAGATATTATTTGCAATTTTTTATTTTACTTTAAGCTTATTGTTTAAGCATGGTAAATGTAAAATCCATACTCTGATCTGCAATTCACCATTTTCTGTGATTTCCCATATTCTCTGTACTTCCCTTGAGATCAATGGTCCTTCATATAGAAAATTTTTCGTACAACAAATAATTTCTCTAGCAGCTATTTTCTTTGGGGATGATGGTAAAGCACATTCCAAGCCATTTAATTCAAAGTGCAGTGCCTGAGATTGCTTTCCTTGTCACCAGTGCTCAGTATGAGATTCTCATCAGATTTTTTTGAATAATAGGTGAAGTTATTGTTTCACAGTGAGTTTGACAAACTCACTGAGTTTGGACAAACAGTGAATATATCCCAGTTTAAGCCAGCAGTAAATTTATAGTGCTTGTCCCTGGACTTCTTTGTGTCAGGTACTGTTCCCAGTTCTCTATGCAGCTGTGGCATTACCCTTCTGTCCTGACTTGTAAGGACCTCTGATATTCCAGTCCAGGCTTTCTCTTAAGCAGAACTTTTCGGTTGTGCAGGATTGTATGGTGGGTTTTCACTGTTGACAGAAGTCCACTAGGATGCAAACCACCAAACTCACATTCTCACTGTGACCTAAACCGGGATTTAAACTGAAGTCTCAAGGTGAAAAACCAGGCTACTAACAAGTGATGGGAGAGCCTCACATAGCTTGGTTCAGATAAAAATCTTAATGTTAAGCTCTTCTGAAACCATTCTGGTCCAGAAAGCAGCATTTCAGTCCCATGAGAGTAGTTTGCCTTTTCTGATTTATTGTGTAATAAGATTGGGACTCCATTTCTGAAACACCAACAAAACCAACTTTTTTTTTTCATAATGATTTTGACTAAAACCAGTGAGAAAAGACATGTATGCAAACATTAAAACAAAGAAAAAAAAAACATTAAGAAGGCCTCATGTTTTGCAATCTCAAACACTGGGTTTGTTTTCTGGAAAACAGTCTGGAAATGTTTCCTCTTACTTGAAATTTTGTTTTACCATAATAGTAAGTCTCTCAATGAAAGAAGCAAAACTCTGGTCCTTATGCTAGAGGGGCCTAAAAGAAGGACTGGGTTTAAATAGACATTAGAAAAAGAAACTAATAGTAAGAATCTGAATCACTGGGACCAGACTGCCTAGGAAATGGGTGTCATTTCTGTCACTGAACATGAGTGGCTAGATAAAGATTTTGGAGAACTGAAAAATTTAGGGCTGATCCTAGGATAGGAGTGTGCATTATAAATTGTCTTCAAATGGCTTCCAGGTTTATGATTCTGTAATTATTTGTCTGATGCAACAAAATTCTCAAGTGTATTAATCTTCATGTGAAAATATCCTGGAAAAAAACGTTATCTTAAAGATCACTCATAATTTACTTTATTTGGCATAGCTTAGCAAAGACTTCCCTGTAAAAATCATGGCAGCTTCTGCTTTCTGGGGCTTCATTTTGGTCTTCCAGAAAACCTTTGCACAAAGCACTTGGGAGATGCCAATTGACTAGTAACTATATCCTGAAATTGCTGTTCTAATTTTAACCCCAAAACCGTGGTTTATTTTGCATCCTGAAATGAATAGGGTTTTTTTACTTCCCTTATTCTTGACACTCAAAAGTTTAAATATGTGTGGGAGAGACATGCAGAGGAAGAACTGAGGATGTGACAAGTAGTAGATACGACTACTGGAAACAGTGGTTCCAGTAGATGAGACCCACTCAGATAATAAAAATGTGAGTCAGCTCTCACTCATGTGCTAACAGAGAAATCAAATTTTCTCTAACCAACTGTTTTTAAATTTTCTACATAAACACAATGATGCATCAGGATATGTCTAAAAATAATTCCTCCTCCCATGGCGGATAGATCCACAAACCCTGCACAAAACCACTTGTGCTTCTCAAACACAACTACTGTGCTGTGAAGCCGTGGGTGAGTGAATGGGCTTGGTTAAGATGAGTTTCAATCAAACTCTAGTTAAAGATAAGAAAAAAAAATACAGAATGTCTGTTCTGAAGGGAAGCAATGAGCTGGATGTGCCACCCTGATTCCTCCATTTAACACAGGTTTGTCAAGTCTCACACTGCTCATTGGTGTGATGAGCTTCTCTGAGTTTCTCCGATTTTTGCTAGTTTCTGGAAGTGCTGTGTCCTTCTTAGCAGAGCTTTTTGCCTTCCCAAGGACGATTGAAAGGGCCCCGCATCTGAGCTGCATAGTTTCATACAAAAATTTAATTCAGCTGAATTGACATATGGCAAAAAAGGTCACTAGAGCTGTTCATTGTGCTGTGGTCAGCTCGAGTCGGAGCTGGCTGAAAGGGCAATATAGTATTTGAATGTCATGTAGGGAAAGTGGTGTTACACTGGAAAGCAGGAAACAACTTCATTTTTACATTTCTGCTTTTGGTTTTTAGGAATCAGCTCATAAACCTGTATTGATCTGCTATTGCTGTATGATGTTGACCTGCTGCTGTGTAGCTTAGTGAGAGAAGAGACATTCTGACTGTACCCTCTTTCTGCTGCAATGTTAGCTGGGACTGGTTGAAGTGCACACAGGTGATGATGCTGCCATTGGGGACTGTGTGGCCAGGAGTTTTAGGACTGTCTGTGGAGCTGGACACACATGTGGGAGACACAAGGCTGGAGAGGATGCGACAAGGCAGCACTGAGGTTTGCCATGGTGTGAAAACCCTGCTTTCTGTGAATCCCTGAAGTCAGTGACAGGCTTTGTGCTCTCCTTTATAGGAGTTCCTTTTGAGGAACGTCAGGATGTCAAAATCATGGAATCAAAGATTGGTTTGGCTTGGTAGAGATGTTAAAGCTCTTCTCATCCCACCCCCTGTCATGGACAGGGGCACCTCCCAGGTTGCTACAAGCCCCATCCACCCTGGCCTTGGACACTTCCAGGGATGGGGCAGCCACAGCTTCTCCAGGCAACCTGTGCCAGGGCCTCGCCACCCTCAGAGGGAAGATTTTCTTCCTAACAGCCAATCAAAGCCTGCTCTCTGTGGGTGTGAGGCCATTCCCCTTGTCCTGTCATTCCAGGCCCTTGTCAATAGTTTCTCTCCATCTTTGTACCAGGTTCCCTTCAGGAACTGGAAAGCCATAATGAGGTCACCCCTCAGCTTCTCTTCTGCAGGCTAAAAAATCCAAATTCTCTCAGCCTTTCCTCACAGCAGAGCTGCTCCATCCCTGTGGTCATCTTGTTGCCTGCTCTGAACTTGCTCCGACAGCTCCATGCCCTTCCTGTGCTGGGCCCCCAGGGCTGCAGGCCACAGTGCAGGTAGGGTCTCACCTAAGGGTACCAACTGCCCTTAAGTAACATAAACCACTCAGTAAAGGATAGAGATTGTTTTAAGCCTGACATGAGTAGTTCAGCTGCCATAGTTTCACTGAATATTATGTCTCAGAAGAGCTGTGTTTTTTTACACCTGCTCAAAACCTGCCTTGTGAGCTCCACAGCACCAGGATCCGTCCTACAGCTGGTCTCTCACACACAGACCTGAGTGAAAGCCCAATATTTCGTAAATCCAAATGTCAAAGTTCCATCTTAGATTCCTCTTGAGTAATGGAAAACGGTATTCTTAAGAAGGTTAGTTCAGTACCCTGCAAAAATTAGTTATTGTGGTCTAAATTAAGTAATAATAGGCATCAATTTTGGATTTTCAAATGTCTTCTGAAATGACAAAATCCTGCTCCCATTTAAGCCACTATTGGGATTGAGGTGGACTAGAGTTAGATGCAAAAAAAAAGTGGTTTTAGAAATCCCATCCTAAGTACAGAAGAAGAGTTAGGGATGTCAGTGTGGTGCATTCTTGAAAAGAAATAAAAAACAAAGAAACCCATTTGAAGTATGACTTCAACAAATTCTATCATTTTATGCAAAGAGGTGTTTCACAGATATATACAGTTCCTAAAAAGATAACTTCGGCATTAAAATTTGAAAGATTAACAATAATCTTTACAAGTTAAAAAAAAAATCTGGCTGGACTTTTCAAAGCAATTCTAAATTTTAAATATAAATAGTAAGTGTTGCATGTGTTGTATTTTGCCTTAATCCTCAAGTGCATAATCCTGAAATAAATTTTGAACTAAATCCCCTGTGACCAGAAATATTCCTTTAAACTCTAGGGACTGAGCCAGCTATAGTTTCATTTTATGCCAACTAGCCAGATGTATTTTAAAGAAATAAAATTCTATTCTAAGAAAAATGAATTCAAAATTCTTTACCATAAAGTCTAAAAAATAAAGCTAAAAACCAACATAGACTTTATTTCCACAATAGCTTAGAATAAATATGAAAAAAATCTGTGTCACATGTGATCAGAACTGATGTTTGTGCATTGCAGGAGCATTGCCTGAGCAAGGACCAGGGCAATTGCCTGGACACACACAGGAAAGGAATTGCTGCAGGGGTTTTATATTTGATAGTGGCATCTCCTTTCTTATATAGCATTGAAATATTTTTGACCAAAAACCACGGAAACTTTTGCAACTTTCATTGCTTGGCTGAGTTTCAAGAAGATTTGCTTTGACTGAAAAGCTCTAAATAATGAAAGAGAAGCAGAGGACTTGACAGGGTCTGATTCTTAATGCAGTGAATCTGAGTGCAGGGAAGTTCCCCTGGCCTGGCACGTGGGTGTTGGCATCACACACACAACTGACTCCTAGTAGTGATTTACAAACAGGGACTTAGAATTGTTCTGAAGTTGCACCCTCAAATGCATGCTGGTGCCCTGGTTTTCTCCCATTCTCCTCCACCATCCTTTCCTTGCATTCCCTTTTCTGTACTCATCCGCTGTGAATATTCCTCCATTCACAACCCCTGCTGCCTTTTTCCCCTATTTGCTGGCATTTAGCATTATAGCAGCAGAAAATTACTGCAGGAGTGACTTCCATAAAGCAGCAAGTAGACTTGAAATCAAGGAAGAGTTTCAAAGATGGGTTTGTTGTGTTCCTGTGAACGTATCATAACTATAATGAGGGTTTGGAATACTTCGACATATGCCATAGGGGTAACCTCATCATTACCCACCCACAGTGACTCCGATCTTGAGTGATCTCATTCCATATCCTCAGCGTAGTTCTGGCATGTTCCCTCTCTATGGAGGGGGGAATAGAAAATGACCTTCCTTTGAAATCCTAGATGTATTTACATGAGACCATGCCAAATGCATTAACAAGTGGTGGAGTGGGAACCCTGAATGAGTAAACATGGTCAGCCCAAACACATATAAACATATCTAAAACTTTGTAGTATATCATGCTTTGATATACACCACAAACTATAGGAGGAAATTCCAGGCCAGTGAGAATCTGCTCTGTTAATTTATTTTTAATTGGTGTTTTGTCATGGCATAGCATGTCACGCTCTTAGGGAACTTTTAAATCTCCTCTTTGCAAAGTAGATTTGGTCCAGGTGACAACCCGGTTTTGTTGTGACTGACATGGCATTTCCTCACACATAGTAGCAGCCCCTGGTGGAGCTACAGTTTGTGATGTTGCAGTCTCCTATATCCCTCCTTATCTGCTGCACTCCTACTCAGAGAAGAAGAGAAGGCTGCTGCTACTAAGCTTGAAGTAGAAGATATTTGGCCAAGTGCTTGCCTGGTTTTGGATGGGCATTCCTTGGAGCAGCACGCCTAGGCTTTGAGAGGCGCATTGTGATGAGTGAACAGCTATATGAGGAACTTTCAAACTTTAAATCGTATCCAAGGAACCTCCAATAATAAGGGCTTCAGCTTCTACCCACAAGTGGTCCTGTGGGAAAACTGGTCTTTGGGTTTTATTTCCTGAAAGGAAGGATTGTATGGCAGTGCTGGGGCTTCTGGGTCTGTATAATCAAGGCTCTGCATGATGAATTTGATGTACTGGCATCTGTTCTGTGTGCTTTGTAAGGCTTCCAATAAAATATGAATTAAAAAGAAATATGCTTCATATGCCTATATAGGACATATGGCAGTTAAATCTTTAGATAAGGCATTTTTGTTGAATTAAATAGGATGTGTTAGAACACACAGAAGTTGCACAGTTGTTACAAAAAACAGAGGCAGGGAAAATTTAGGAAGGCAGTCAATGTAGATCTGACCTTCAGTGGGGGGATTTTCTGGGGTGCCAGAGTTTGCTTCAAGCTTAATGTACTTTTGAAAACTGAGGCTCCAAATTTCATCATGTTACTGCATATAATCCTTCAAAGAGAGCAAGGTGTGAAAACAAGCTAATAAATGTATAAGGGCTAAAGGAGGAATTTTACAGATCAGAGTCAAGGTTGCCAACCTTTCCCCACCACAATACCCCAACAACCATCTCCAGGAACTCAACCCAGATTATTAGTTTTGGATGACTGCCTTTGCAAGTCAGTACAGTGCAGATGAGGACCCTCCCCCATTATCAACTTCCAGCCCTTCTATGAGTGCAGAAAAGGCAAAAATAAAAGATGAGGCTGCAGTTTGGGTGATTTTGGTCTGCAATTGATTATTCAGCACTGTCAATGTTCCCTGTCTTTCCATTGTGATAATTAGAAACATGGTTAGGTAAATCAGTTGTTTCCTATCTTGCTTGTGTTTTGTCCCAAAGCAAAACCAAACAGTCACTTTTTCTTCCTTGAACTTTTTCTTCAACTCCTTCTCCTGGCTCCTCCTCAGGGCTTGCCTGCCAGAGCTGCAGCCCAGCCCCGATGTGGGACAGATCAGAGAAGGAGCCCTGGGAGTCGTGCCAGGAGCCTCCCCATACTGGTCAAGGGTGACATCTCAGCCCAGCCCTCACCCCTGGTCCCACAGCTGTGGGCACTATTCTGTTACTGCCTGATCCCTGTCTGGGAAGTGAAAGTTTTGGCAATCCCTCTGAGAAGCCCTTTGAAATGCTGGGGTTACACCCGTAAAGCAAAGGGTTGTTGGATCTTTCTGCCATTTGTAGGTTTCTGAAGGAGCTGCAGACAGAACTGAAGAAGACAACACTCTTGCCCAGGAGGTGATCCAAGGGAATATTTGTGGAAGATACTTCACAAGTAATGGGTAGCTTATGAATCCCCTGCCTCAAATTTATGAGATGAATTGAACAGAAGATGAAATGTTTTGTAACGTGATTTGATTTCAGCCATTCGAGCTGATCATGAGCTACCCACTGTTCAGACTAGCTGCTTGCAAAGGGAAGGTATCGCCCTTGAAAAGTTTTTAAGTTCAGTGCACTGGACAGACAGAAAACAATTTATCATCATCCTGTGTCATCTCCTTGGAGAGCTTTCTCTGATCCCAGCACCATGTGGTCTCTTCCATGTGATGCCTGTGTTTCTGCTCTTCCTGAATCCCCCGAGACTGTGAAACATCTGTGTTTGTTCTGTTTTTCTCCTGGCCCAGAAATGTCCTTTCCTGCATCTCACCTGGGACATAACTCACCATAGCAGCACTAACCCATATTCCACAGTTGGAAACAGTCTCCTGGGGACAAAGACCAAAGGCTACTTCTACTTCTCAATCTTCTTCAGCATATGGGTGGGCTGGAGACAGAACCCTTTGAGGGAAACCACTGAGAAGGGAAAATGTTTGAGAAGGACCTGAGACCCCTGCTGGACAAGCTGTCCATGAGCCAGCAGTGGCATGGGGGACAAGAGGTCCAGTGGAACCCTGGGGTGTATCAGGAAGAGCAGTACCAGCAGGTCAGGGAGCGATCCTGCCCCTCTGCCCAGCCCTGTGTGGCACATCTGCAGAGCTGTGTCCAGCTCTGGGCTCCTCAGCACAGCAGGGCCATGGAGCTCCTGGAGCGGGGCCAGCAGAGGCTGCAGAGATGATTTAGGGCCTGGAGCATCTCTGGCAGGGAAAGGCTGAGGGAGCTGGGGCTGTCCAGCCTCGAGAGGAGCCCCAGCTGTGAGGTGCCCTCAGCCCTGGCTGTCCCTGTCTGCAGGGAGGGCTCCGAGCAGGGCCCAGGCTCTGCTCTGGGGGCCCAGCAATGGCACCAGGGGAACGGGCAGGGACTGATCCCAGGAGGTTCCACCTGGGCAGGAGGCAGAACTTCTTCCCGGGGTGGTGACCAAGCCCTGAACAGATTGTCCAGGGAGGGTGTGGAGTCTCCTCACTGGGGATATCCCAGACCCCTCTGGACACAATCCTGTGCCCTGTGCTCTGGGATGGTGCTGCTGGAGCAGGGATGTGGGACCAGATGAGATCCCTTCCAACCTTACCCAGTCCGTGATTCTGTGTTAAAAGAATAAAAATTTTGTTTCTCTTTCAGAGTAAACAAAGAAAGTGCAACTAATTTCTAATAGTGCAGATATAATTTATGACTGCAATTTCAGCCAGCTCTAAGGGCTTTTATTGCTGGAAAGAGACAAGTGAAAATCTGTGTGAGGTGAACATGGACTCCACATGAATGAGATTGGAAGAGAAATAGAAAATGCTTCAGATTGTTTTATATCAAGGCAGAATTATGGGGGTATATATGTTCTTGGGTACCTGGTCAGAGGCATCTGGATGCCATCACAGTGCACACACATTTATTTACCTGTTCCGTTCTCTGGGACAGCTCTCCTCCCTGCAACCTTCTTGCCAGAGGATATGGTAGCAATGACTCCAGGCCTTGCTGGGCACAGCTCAGTATTGTATACATATGACCCCATGAAACCAAAACATACTCTCAAAGAGCTCTTGTACTCCAGGCCTTCCACTTCAGGAAGGATATTCAATTTCAAAGTATATTTACATATTTACTATAGCACTTCCAAGAGCAAGGTTTTTTTAAAAAGGTTATAGCAACATCTGTTTGCCTTTGATGGAGACAATTCCTCTTGCTTATGTTCCCTATGCTGTTGAACTTCTGAATCTTACCGAATCTTCAGCATTTTAAATTATGTAAAGGTTTGATAGGTCTTGGAGTAAGTGGTTGGAATCTAGCTGGCTGCAGAGTATTCATAGATGAAACTAATAGTACAGCAGTGCACTTTTAAGGTGATGTGCTTCTTAAGTGTGTTCCATTTGCTAAAGTTAAAGAAAAAAGCAAAGTCTGACTATATCTGTGGCTCATACTATGTTGTGTGTGATGCGTGGCAACACAAAAGTGAGTTTTCTGGTTACTCCATAGCAATGAATTGGGTGAAAGGTGGGGAAAAAATTCAACAGTCAAGTAGCTTTGTGAATCCTTTGTGGAATCTTTAGTGTTCAGGACTCATGAGTCTAACAAAAATAAGATGATTGGATTAAAAATGTGAAATGCAAAGTGTGAAACTGGCAGGGCTGAACCTTGGACATAAACACTGGTTACACTTTTTAGCTATTTTTTGCAGCTATCTCATTCGGCAGTACATTTTTCTCTAAAAATTCCTGGTGGCTATAAAATGTATCGACATCAAATACTGTGAGATGTGTCAGTGCAACCCCATAGAAACAGGGTAATGCCAATTAATTTTGTTTGTTTGACTGTCATCTGTGCAGTCGGTGTTCACCTGAATGTAGGAACGCACTTTATAATAATTTATTTGAGTATGCTAAAATTAAAGACAGTATTTCAATGTAATTAAAGAGTTACTGTAATAAAACCCTCACAAAACATGAACTGGTTTGAAATCTATTCATGAAAAGTGAATGCATCACTCTTACCTTCACCTCAGCTGCTGTTTGTTCTGTTGATAGTTAAGCATGAACTTTGGGAAAGTTTCTGTTATCCTTGCTCCCACACTTTTCTATTTTGTATTTGCCCTGGAAACGCTCTTTCAGCTAGAAGTAGATGTGGCACAAGAGCAGGATATTCTTTTAGGAATTACAGAAGAACAGCTTTTTCTGAGTAGAAAAGCTGGACAAGTTGGGTCCAGCAGTCAAAGGAAAAAAAATGCTTAGGGCAACTCTTTTGGGGTTTCACCACCCCTTTTCAGCATTCATAAAAGTGCACACGACTTTTTCAAGTTGGGCTTGAGGGGAAGAGAGACAGGCTTGCAGGGTCCATGAGCTTTGGGAATGTAATTGGTCAGCAAATGCCCAACTCTAAGACTGTTGTGCTTTGATACAGAGAAGCAGAAAGTGCCCTTTCTGGAGTAGAGAAATGTGAATCCTAGTCCCAGTCCTGACTCTAACTGCAGATGCCCAGGGGATGGATTAAGGCTCTGCTTTTCACTTTAATGAGAATACCTTGGTATAAAAGTATAATCTAGACTCATGATTCCTCAAGCTGTCCCAGCTTTAAAAAGCATATGGCTACCAGACCTCATGACTGCTTCTAGGTTGTTCTTCAGGGAAGTGTAAAAAGACTTAAATATTTTGTTTATTTGTTTTACAAATTCTTTCAGTGAACACGGAAGAATGTAAATATTGGAAAAATGCAGAGAATTAAGCTAAGTCCTCCCAAGTATTAACCCATTAGTGAAATTGCAAGTATGATGGGTTTTGTTGGTATGTGCTAGAGTGAAAGCAAAGGTAGAAGTGGGGAGAAGAATCATGATTTTAGGTTTATTCCTAAAATACTTGTGTTTTCAAGAGGCAGTCTAGAGCCAAGGATTATGTTTACTCTATTATATATGTTGGAGGACCATACATACCACAGAAAGAGCATCTCCCTGGGTTGGATGGTAGAGCTCAATAGCTGGGCAGTTGGAGCATTAGTTATCAGCTCATTTAAAAAATTGGGAAAAAAATAAAATAAAAGGCCTGTTCTCGAAAGGCAGCTCACCCAGGGCTATGAATACACTTGTATGAGGAGAAGCAGGAGGATGATGTGCTCCTCTTACTTGTTCAAGGCATCTCTTTTTGTTCCTTCCAGTATCCTCGAAGGCAGTATAGGTGATACTGTGTCTTCCAAAGAGCTGTAATAGTCTACAACTAAGATTTGCTGGACTTCTTTGTCTTTGTAATCACCTCTCTCTTATAAAAGGAATGAAGAGGAGAAGCAATTTCTGGTAATATCTGAAGGAAGATCATTTGGTACAGTGAAAGTTCTTTATCCCACAGCTGCAATTATCTTAAATAAACAAAACTGTGGGTTTGTCCCATAAAAAGGATTTCTCTGATTTTCTGTGTGCTAAACCATCTCATTTGAATTATACCAGGGATTAGCCTGGGAAATGCAATGCAAATGACTGATTTTTTTTTTTTTTTTTAATACATCAAAACGCCTTTTCAGTTTATGAAAGCCTTTTTCCCATAATTGATATTATTCTTTCTATTTCTTCTAAGTCCTTAGAGGATTATGAATGTCAGTATTAGAATAAAAGAAAGATTGCTTTAGATAATTTTATGTTCAGGGCTCCGTTCCAAAGGAACCAAACTCACATGGAGATCTTTGAGAACACGATTAAAAGGACATAATGAAAATAAGGTGGGGGTGAAGAAGAAAAATCTACAAATCAGACTCAACATAGGCTCCCAGTACAGCTGACAGTCAGTACAACTGCACTTTTGGTCATTACAATCCATCTGGAACATCTTGATGCTGTAGCACAACATTGATTTAAGATTGGTTTTACTTAACACTGGTGGTTCTTTTCCTGACTTCTGTGAAGTTTTCCAGTAATTCAAGTAACATGATCTTGTCCTAGATTCACCCAGGACATGGCTGCAGGGAACCAAAGGCATGGAGACTGTGTCCCTCTGGCTGCAATTTGTAACACCACAGTTGTTGTTGGACTCAGGATCAGAATGTCCAGCTTTGAAGGACAATTCTTAGTGTATAAAGTCATATTACTCCAGTTCCTATGGGAGAAGGTGTTATCCCATATTGCAGAGATGATAGCAAACCTCTCACCTACAGCTCAGACAGAAGAGAGCAGTGGCTCTTTTATAAGTAAGGAGTTTTCTTCTTTTCTATGATGTAAATGTTAATTAATGCTTTTGAGATTAAATACAATATGATTTGAAATCACACCTCCCATCAAAAAACTACAGTGAATATGCTTGTTGATCTTTTGCCATTAATTTTAGCAGACATATGGGAAATGTCATAAACTTGTACCAGTCAGCTTACAAGTGTTTGTTGGCAGGCAGAGATCAAGATTAACATTTCCACCAGATTTTTTTGTGCATTGGCCTTAGCTACCTTAGATTAACAAGGAGAAAGGTAGGGATGTGAAGGAAATCTAATCAGCCTAATGCAGCTTTCTAACAATTTATAGCCTCCATCATGGATGATAACAAGGTTACCCCTAAGGGTAAATTTTTGGGGATGTTTACAAAGTTTCCACTTTTCTTGGGGAGAGTTGTCAGGTTGTTATATCTAGTGTTATGTCAGTTCAAGACTGAGTGACAACAGTAGCACAAAAAGAGCACAACATTTGAGGCTGTTTACATTAATTTAGGCTTTGGCTACAAGAGTGTCTTACACACCCACCAGTGTTGCAGAACCTGCTGGAGAGGACCCCGGTTTGTTTTGTGGGAAAATTGTTGTCCTGTTCTCATCTCCACTCTCCTGGAGGCCTCACATTGGTCAAGGTGCAGCCAGTGTCAGGTGATGTCATTGAATCATCCCATCCCTGTGCTGTGCAGTCGCTTGGGGGATGCACAGTGGTAGGCAGTGGTTGCTGGACTTCAAAGGAATTCTCCTTTTCCTGGTTGACGGTGCCCAGTAGGAGCACTGGGAGGGCAAGCCTCTGTTTGGGTACAGTTAGAAACTGAGAGTGTTGGGAGCATCTCAGATGCCATCCTTGTAAAGGTTCTGCTGGCTGGCTCAGTAGTCCTGAAGCTGCAGTTTTGAGTGACAGGAAGTGGCGCTGTGCAGGGGTAGTTTTGAGGAAAGATAGATCAGAAAGGAGGACACTGGATAAGAAGTGAAATAGGTGGTCTCCAGGCATTGCAAATTTATTCTGTAATCACAAGAGTCCTTATCAAGGTACAGTAGTCAAGTTAGTCCAGGAAATGAACTCCTAAATTAATATAGTCCAGTAGGAGCATTTCCACAGCAAAGCTTTTGCCTGCTGCTACTGGGCCATGTTTTATTTTCCCTTGGGCTAAAGTGCTTTTCCCTAAATGCCCATAGAGGAAATTGTGCCTCTATAATGTTCAGATGATTTAGCCACTTCGTGTGTTGATACCACTGAATCTGTGGAATGCCACTGGGCTTAGAAGCTGGAGAACTGCCAGTCCAGAAGAGGAATGAGTTTTGGTCTACGGCCAGGTTAACAATCCAGGCTAACCCTAAAAGTTAGTGTTTCACAGAGTTAATGGTAAATATATTAAATATTTTAAAATAGATTTTATGGTGGTGGAACATGCATATATTAGATGAATGAAAGTTTGGAATTCCACTCTGAAGCAATATGCTGCAGTCCAGAAATACTTAGAAACTGAATGAAGTTATGGAACTGTGATGTGGCACTCACCTACTTCTAGTATCATTTAGAGGTCTTGTAACTGTATTAGACCCAGCTTTGTGCCATGTGGACTCCTCTTCACATCTTGATCCTGCACCATCTGATTTTACCCAGCTACTTGCTTTCCAATGAACAAAATATGTGACTAGTGAAGATTTAAACTGCTCATGGCAACTTGAGCAATTTCTGCCAAATGATGTGGATTGCCAAATGGTGTGGGTCATAAACAGTGGATAGGCATTCCTGTCAAGATCTTTGAGCCCACAAATGAAAACCTGTAATTCTAATTTGCTATTTAGGAACATGAAAACAAGATCTGTGTTTTCCATAAAGCTGGGTTTGCACCTGAAAGCTCCTGTCAGAAGACACCTTTTACTCCAAATCTTTGAAAACCAAAACCAGTTAGCAAAGTGCTCAAATAAGAATTTAGGCAAGGAGAATTGGGCACCACTTTGGGAATTTCATCTCTGAACAGAAAGAGTAGTCTTTCCCAAATGAAGTGAAAGATGGCATGGAAGCTGGCCAATGTGAGATCAAAGCAGCCATAGCAAGGCTGCAGAGAAGTCAGCTGCAGATGAAAAGCAGAGATAAAAAGCTTTGCATATTTTTGTCAGAAGTCCTGTGAGCTTGCATTTATGTGGGTATCACTGATTTTATAATGAGTCACTAGAGCAGTTGAAGGAAATTATTAAATGAGAGTAATTGTGTGTTGCAACAAAACTCTGAAGGAAGTGGTGTGTCCCCAGTTTCCTGATGTCTTCAGACAAATCTCCTTCTGGAAGGTGAGCAGTGAAAAGATGTAAGTTACAGACTCAGGTGCAGAGTAGTTCAGGGGTGTTTGGCTGTGCTGACTGGCTGTGGGGCTGAGAGGCTGCCAAGTACCTGCTGAATTGCTTATTTGGCTCTGAGGGAAGAACTTTTTCTCACTGACCTTGTCCAAATAACTCTTTCACAAGTTTTCTGATCATAGAACAAGCTTGGATAGACTGTTACAACCACAAACTGGGTGTTTTCCAAAGCTATATTGAGTTGAAATTCTACAGGACTCACCTAGGTGGTGGCTACCCTCTAAGACTTCCAACTTTACCCTAGGTAAATGAATGGGCTCTGTTGTTTCAAAAGGTTGTTTTTGTGTTCATCTTCTTTCCTGTATCACAGCATAAGTGACTTCCCCTGCAAATCTGTTAAAAGCCTGACAAAATTCAGAGTATATCACAGTCTGCACTCACCTCATCCCACTGGTAAAACTGGTTCCCATTTTATTCAATCACTTTATTTCATTGATTTCAAAGTAGTTTTGCAGCAGTTAGACTGGTCTGTACTTCAGTATGTGCATTTCTTCAGTAAGGAGAAATCCTGAATAATTTACAGTTGTTTCATGACTGTACATTTACATGCAAGGGAAACTGGATAAATCTTCAGGGTTCTTGGTGAGAGGTTGTTTTCTTTTATACACAGCTTTCAATAAATTAGAGATGCAATTCACTTGAGGACTTTTTCCTCTCTTCTTCTTGAATAGTGAGATTCATTCTGGCATGTGGAAAGATTCAGTGCCATCATGTAGATTTTCAGTTGGACAAAATGATGCCATTGCCTTGTATATTATTATAAAACAACCACATCAAACTATGTAAGTGTCCTGTAATGTCATTATTACAGTGTTAGGCTCATTCCAGTTGAAATATATGACTAATTGAATATTAGAATATTCCTTCAATCATATGTTTGGTTGTCCACATACATATAGGAAATCTGTTAAAATACTATGTCAATTTGTATTATGGCAATCTTGGAAGGTTCCTGAGAAGGGAAGGGGAGGCTGGAAGTGCAGGTTTTAGTATGTATTGTGGTATCACCTGATCCTGCTATCTCATCAGAGCCTGCTCGTGGGGAAAACTATGGGAAAGAAAATCCCAAAGAACACCCAGACTGGTTCTGGTGGTCATCAGGGGCATGGCTGCTTTTCCAGCCATTCCTCGCTGTGGCATGAAGTGGCATCCTGTGGCAAGAGGAGCCTGTTTTTGATGATAGGAGAAACAATGGAGCTGGGCATAGCACAGCTTCTATAAGTATCTTTTTGTGAGAACTTCTGAAATCATAGAATCATTTAGGTTGGAAAAGACCTCTAAAATCAAGTCCAACCATTAACATATCATTGCCAAATCTACCAGTAGACAATGCCTGTAAGTGTCCCATCTACCCATTTACAGGGACAGTGATTCCACCACATCCCTGTTCCAATGCTTGATAACCCTTTCAGTGAAGCAATTTTTCATGATATCCAACACAAAAATTTGTGGCACTACTTGAGGCCATTTTTTCTTGTCTTGTCCCCTCCAAACCCTCACCTTGCTATAACCTCCTTCTAGCCTGTCTCTGCAGAGCACCCAACACTCCCACCCAATTTGGTGTCATCTGCAAAGTGTCTGAGGGTCATTGATGAAGATGTTAAAAAACTGACCCCAGTTCTGAGCCACCATTAGTGCCTGGCCCCAGCTGGATGTAGCTCCACTCCCCACCACTCTCTGGGCCCAGATGTCCAGCCAGTTTTTTACCCAGTGAACAGTGCATGTCTCTGTCCAAGCCATGAGGAAAATGCTGTGAGAAACAGTGTCAAAGGCTTTCCTAAAATCCAGGCAGACACATCCACTGAGGGGGTCGCTCTGCCTAGGAGATCAGGTGGGTCAAGCAGGACCCATAAACCCTGGCTGATGCCCTGGTTGTCCTGCATGTGGTGCATGATGGCACTCGAGAAGATCTGCTCCATGACCTTTCCCGGCACTGAGGTCAGGCTGACAGGCCCGTAGTTCCCTGGATCCTCCGTCCAGCCTTTCCTACAGGAGTGTCACACTGGCCAACTTCCCTTTACCTGGGACCTCCCTGGTGAGCCAGCACTGCTGGGAAATGATGGGAAGTGGCTCCATGAGCACTGCCACCAGCCCCCTCAGTACCCTTGAGTGGATCCCATCTGGCCCCATGGACTTGAAATTCTTTTTGAAAGAGTGTGATTTCTACTGCCAAATTACAGCCTCTGTAATTATATTCTGATTGCCTCCAGTAATCCTGCTATTTCAATTGCATGCATAAATAAATGAATAAATAACGTGCTTTAAAAATACTAACTGGACAGAATAGCAGGAGGCACAGGGGTGTGGCCATTTTGTTTGAAAAAGCATACTTTATTTTTTAATACTTTTGCCTGAAATAGCCTCATATTTTCAGGTCAGCTTATGGCCAAGAAAAACACAAGTCAAACCAAAGCCCACAGGAAACTCTAACAACTCTAAGAAAGGCCAGCTAATGAAGTTTGTAGAAAAATCACTGTGAATGATATCATTGACCACTGGCAGTGGGAAAGTTCAAGGACTTGTAGCTGATCATGAACAGGGATTGGGGAAATGAAATGTTAAAATATTCTGAATTTTTATTTATTTGTCTTCTGTTTTCTAAGAATCCTGGGAAAAACAACTTCGTTATGATTACCACCCATTGCTTTCTGACTTTTAAGGTCCCACAAATGCAATTTAAGCCTCTGAGTTGCTAGAGATACAGGACATGAAATCTGTTCCTGGCCTTGCTAAAGTTGCTGGGAGTTTTGCCATTCAGTAGGGGACAGATTTCACCATAGATTTTCAGCGCCACAATCTTAGCTTCTGACAGAGTCAAAATGCTGCCACTTTGAAGAGCAACACTTTGCAAAAGAAAGGAGCCCCCACGTAACTGTTTGTAGAATTCCTTCTGTGACTTTATTGGCATGGTGCTTGCTGGCACAGTGTGAAGAATGTGCATGGGATAAGAATTTAGGTGGTTCATTGGAAACAGCTTTTCTCAGGTTTGATGTGGATCTCTTACTAAAAAGCAAAAGTGAAGAAGCACAGAAGCAAATTCAAAGTGCTCCAGGTGATATTGAGCTGGACTTACTAGATAACAATCATCTCTGATGCCACAAAAGGGCTTTGTGTTCAAGTATCTTTATGTGACTGGCCCTAATCTTTTGTTAATGCATCTGAATGCCCTGGTTTGAGGGCTAGGGTTGTATTGCTCTCCTGTCCTATCTTTCAGAGACTCGATTGCATTCGTGTGGTGGACTACATTTTCACACAAAACTTGTATCATAGATCACCTTTCCTGCTGTTTCTGAGTGCAGACTGTGCTTCTGTAGTATCTGTTGCAATGATTTTAATAGAAATGTGATACTGGGAAAGCAGGAAAGATATTATATATATGGTTTCCACTGCTCAAAAGTCAAGAAGCAAATGCCATATGATGAGGCAATTCTCAGCAGACCTCAACCTGGGGAATGTGGAATGTGGCTGCACTACCCTGATGCTTTCCCTGTAGGAGAGGTGGGAGTTGGTTTCTGAGCTGTTCCTGTGCTTTGGTGTGAGGGCTTCCTCTGAGCAGTAGTTGATGACACAGTCTGTTTGGTGCTTTCCTGCTGCTGTTGGGGTTCCGTGCTGTGACACACAGAAGCCCCAGCCTGCCCCCACAGTTGCAGATAGTCCTACAAAACTGTGCTGCAGGGTCACCAAAGCTAAATTTGGAGCAGGGGCAAAGTGAACCAGGGCCAGGAGTGAGTGAACCCAGGACAAATCCATAGCTCTGTGTCCCAGTTCAATGCCTTTTCCACCCAGCTCGATGGGTGGAAAGCTTCAGCATCTGGCTAATACTGGAATTAACTGGTTGGATTTCAGTCCAAACAAACTGAGGGTGACATAGGCAGGTATTAGTGTGGTTCATCTCATAGAGATGGGAAAGGAACTGTGTCAAACACCACAGTTTCCACAGTTTTCTCCCTATCATTGTTCCCCAGAGTCCAAAATACTTTACAATGTTAAATTATCTGTATTAAAACAGTCTCTCCAATGCAACCGGAGACCACCCAGAACTGATCCTGGATACAACAGCATTCTCTCCAAGGAGATAGGCTGAAATTATTTGGAGTTCACTGCCCATAGGGCATATTCTGGGCTGGATTTATGCACACAGGCAGGGCTCAGGGGACTTGCCTCAGATCACTCTGTTTCTGGTGTGCTTTGTTTCCATTTGTGTAATGGAACCATTTAAAAAATAAATAGCAGTTTAAAAATAAGTGAGTGATCTTCATAGCTAATGTTTATCTAGGATAAGTGGCATCCATGTCCATGCTAAAAAACCTTTACTGGCTTTATGAATCTGTTTATTTAAGTATCTGTATTTGAAATGAGGCTTATAATATTTGCATGTTGAGTAGCATAGAATTTCTTTTATGAAGAAAGCTTCTTCCCTGTATAATTCTATGCTGAAAACAGGAAGTTGTGCTTTATAACAAAGTTGTGCTGACATAACAAAGAAAATGAGACCTGTCAGATTCTCAGTAGCACCAGTTGCTCCAGTTCAGTTTTGCTCTGCCTTAGTCTTTTGTCATAGAGTGGTGTTAAATCAAATCAAAAGCCTGAATTGGAATTGTAATTTTGTTCAGCTGTACCTGAAAAAAGTGTGCAAGGCCATCACCAGAGGACTTTAGAGAGAGTTTTCTGTGTGATTTTTAACTGAAAGACAAATGACTTATCGCACATTGATTCTGTATACACGGGTTTTATGGTCGAAGGCAATGTGGAATATTAGAGGAGGGTTGATAACAAATTAAGAAGATGTGAGACACTTTTAGCACCTGTCTGTTTTGTATGTCTCTGTATGGATTGTCCTTCAATTTTACATTAGTAATTTTATGAATTTACCATATAGTCCCAAATGTTCACTTCCTCAATGGAGCTGCCTCCAGGTTCCCTTTTGGGCTGTGAGTGTTAAATGTCCTTCTGCTGAAATATACCTGATACTCATTTCAGCTGTGTTAGCTGGTGTCCATGGTGCTAATAGGAGATACAACAACACAAGTGATGTAATTTCATTATCTAAAGCCATTTTGAAAAAGCTTGGCTCTTTCTTAACCAGCCCTAGTGTAAGTTACATTGGAGTGAGCTTACTGAGGGGATTTGAAAGACAGTCGCAGGGATCAGACACCAAGAGTTCATACCCATACCAAAGGAACAGAAGAATTACAATGCTCTGTGGAGCTTTGATTAACTGTCTCCAGAGTAAATACAACCTCTGGAAACAAAAGCTTTCTCTCACACCAAGCCCCAGAATTGGCAACTTTAGCACATTCTCTTTGTTCACCTCCAGGATGGTTGGCAGGTTCAGCCAAAGGAGAGAGACTGTAAATTACAACAAAAAGGGAATTAGAAGATGTTATTTTAATCAGACTACTGTATGACTTAACTGCTGAGCTAGTGCACGGTGTACACAGTAATCAGACTTCTGTAGGCCCGGGCAGGAGCTTTCTCTGTGGGGCTGTGCCGGAGGAGGCTCAGAAAGAAATCTTTCAGCACACCCTTATGGTTGAATGATCAGGCAAGTCATGTATCCCTTCCCTTGTACTTCTATTGTATCTACTTCAGACCGCTCTTTGCATAAGCAATAAGGCCTGATTGTTTTAGCTGGCATATCAGGCACCAATTTTGCAAAACATGATCTACTTATGTAGACCTGAATGCCCACAAAGAGTCTAACACTGTTCCAGAAGTGATTCAGGGGATCCTTGCTTAGGAGCTGCTGTTGAATGATTAACTTTCACCCAAGCCCCTGCATTATTTTGAACTCTACCCTTGTTCTTATAGATAAATGCAAAATATTAGAAAGTTCCTTGTGCTGTGCTATGCTTTACATTGTCAGAGCTAAAATCTCACTGTTAATTACTGTGTTTAGCATCCTGGTCTGACATAGCTCTCCCATACAGGCAAGCTGAATTTCCTTGCAGTATTTCAAATGAGATATTTACTGCCAGTGTTAGCCAAATAAAGGATTTTTGAATGCTCCATTATTTTGAACTATTTTCCCTTTTCTTTGTATGCTGCTTCACACTCACTTTCCCTAGGCTCCAAACAGTTCTCAGTGAAAGCGACCTGCCTTTCTCACAGCAAAGTTCAGGAGTTGTTCCCCAGACCCTGTTCCTGAAAGCTGGCATGCTTGACGCAAAACCAAACTGCAGGATTGAATTTTTCAAGGGAAGATACCTGCCATTATTCAAAAGAAAAGCCAATGTTTTCCATTGAACATTGCCATCACATCGTTGGCAGCTGCATGAGCAAGAGGGAGCAGGACTAACAGACTGTGCCATACTTAAAAACACAGCTGAATTTAAATTGGCAATTGTGAATCTGTTTAACAGGATCGTTTACAGAAGACCATTAGTCACCTGAGTGTTTCTGTGGCGCTTAGTGGAGTGGATAACACAGCTATTTGAACTTCTTTTACAGGAGGTGGTGCAAATTTGGAATATTCTTTATAGCAAGGCTGTGTTTTTAGGGGAAATGTGTGTGCACCCCAGGTCAAGATGCACACCACTGTCACCAGAGGAGGTCCATATTGCCGCACTCAATTTTCTAAAAGCTTCTCTGCTCAGAGCAATCTCCACATTTGCACCTCTGTCATCCACTTCCTTTTCCTAAAACCACCACTAACATATATCCTTGCCCTCGAACTTCCCCAGTTCTCTTTGTATTACGAGGCAGGGCAAGGATAACTTCACAAAATTCAGCTTCTGCATGTGAAGATGCATGGTGGGATCCCCTGTGTGATGGAGTGACCACATGGGGCTGTGCATGTGCAGGTGTGTGGTCTGCCTGGGCAGCAGCCAGGGCTTGACAACTCCTCCAATCACTTCTCCAAACATAAGCATAAACGTTTCCCCTGCCTGGTCTTCTGGGGCTGTCTAGAGAAAGTCTTGAAAAGTCCAGATAGTTTTGTTGGACTACGCTTAACCCACTCACTGATGAAGGCTGGGACTGATTGGCCCCCACACTGATTGTCCTTCAGCACCTTAAAGCCAGGCCACCCCTTGGAAGGGCAGTTGTCTGAGACATTAGGAACTCTTGTTTTACCACTTCATCACTTACCTGGACAGCCATCTCTTGCAGGATATAGTTTGCTATTGCTGGCATCATGCTAGAATTAAAAAAACACTACAAGAACAATAAAGTATTGCATAAAAGAAAACCCAAACCAGAATTCAAGATTGTTCCTTAAATATGTGACTTTCTGTTTCTTGTGTGAGAGGAATTAGGGACCTGGGTTTGTTCCCTCCCCCTTCGCCCTGTTGAAAGTAAGTGGAACTTCTGCTCCTAAACTACTTCATCCTCTTGGAGTGCTGTTCAGTGTCTTTGCCATCTGTTTGTCCTCCCACCTCTGCTCCTTGCTCATGCTGCTCTCTGGAGCACTGCTGCTTCTTGCTGCTGTTCCTGTGTATGTGCCTTTGGACTAAATGGTGGAATCCTGGTCACAGCTCATGGTGATGACACCTTGGAGCAAATAAATGCAGGGCCAAACTGGAGCTCCCTGTGGATGAATCTAAAATCTAGGCTGGAATGACCTGACCAGGGGATGTTGATATTAAACGTTCTTTTCTGTTAATCGGTTACGTATGGTGGCCTGAGTAAATGGGTGTATACAGGGCTGGGTGCAGCAGTTTAACATTCAGGAGGTTGTGAATGCAGGCTGGGGTCACAAACAATGAGGGTGGAGGAACCAGGAGCCTTTAGCAAGCCCACAAGTTGTGGATGAGTCCAATGCACATGGACAGGGCAGCAGCTGCTCCTCAGGGCTTGCAGACTCCACACATCCAGGTAAAAGCGATGCCCTGATCCGGCCAGGCAAAGCTGCTACAGCCACCCCCAGTGCAAGGAAGCAGCAGCAGAGGCCCATTATCTGCCCTTGATAGATCTGTGCCCAGCTGTAATGTAAAGGAATGTGCAGAAGGTGTGGGTGAGACTGCAGCCTAGCAAAGATTTTTTTTTAAAATCTCATTTTGGTTGAGGAAACAGAAAATGCTGTTATGTAAAATATGACAAACCCTTATTTATTAAAAAAAAATAGAAATTGGCAGGGAGTTTATTTCTCCAGCATTTTCATGTAAAAGTTAAGATATCTGAATAAATATTTTAAAGAGAGGAATTTAAAGCCGAAAAACCCAATATATGAGTTCACCTAAATGAATGACAAGTATGCATCAGTTCCATCAGAGGTTGATGTGAGGTGCACAAGAGATACTGTTGGATAGTGGGAGTTGTTACTCACTGGGCTGTGTCTTTGCAAGTGGGAGTTTGGGGTCATAACTTTATGGCTCTAAATCCGGTATCACATTGCTCAGTGGAAAATGTTACAATCTCTGCAAACTGTAAGTATTCTGGGCCACAAGCCTCAGACTTCCACCACTTGATTGTTACACCACTTGTGTGTAATTAGCAGTTTGACATCAGATGGTAACTAGAAAGTTACGTTAAAATGCAAAACCTAGGCAACCTGATTTCCAATTTTCATTTTATACAGACAAGAACAGACACCACAAATGTATTGTCCCTTCTGTGCACATTTTCTCTCATACATTTCAGAGGCTTTACTCTTTTAACCAAGGATGTAGCTGGCTGAATGCACATGAAATACATTGTTATTCATGCAAATATTTTCAAATTAGAAACTATCTGTGGTATATTTTACAGAAACTGTTTCGGTGTTAGCACAGCACAGCCACATGAAACCCACCTGGCCACCCCTGAGGTTTCTGGTTTCAGAGCCAGCTTCACTGAACCTGGCCCTCATTGCAGAGTTAATTGGAAATATTTGTCCAGGGAACTTGCCTGGCAGATTTTGTGTGCAGTTTGATTTCCTCATTCTTGGTGTTTAATCTGTCATATCAGAATGTGTGGTTTGGTGCAGTTGGTTGGTACTGTCCAGAGGAGAGGATGGAGCTGGCGGGTGAAGCCAGCAGCCAGTGCAACGCCTGCTCCCGTGGATCCCCAGCAGCTGGCAAGCCTGGCAAAGAGGAGGGGGACAAGACTGTGGCCAGGGAATTTGGAGGAGGAGGAGGAGGGCTGATGGACGGCAGCCTGCTGATAACAGGCGCAGGCTGGATCTTTGGCATTCAGAACAATGCCCTCCTTAGGGTAAAAGTGATAACAGTAGGATATCTCTGTGCAGGATCACTGGCTGAGTACCCCAGTGTAATTGCCAACTAATCCTAATTGTGTTTGTTCTTTATCCAAAATTAATCTGAGCTAAGTCATCTGGACTCTTAAAAATAAAAGCATTTGTTTCATTGCTGCTCTAAGGATAGGTAAATCTCTTCTTCCTTGCTCTTTTTAAACTTTTGAGCGATACCTTGCCTTTTTTAAGCCCTTTTGCCAAGTTTTTTTTTTTCTTAAATACCAGTGACAAGAATATCAAAGGAATTAGAAAATTTTTATGGGATTAAGACTCATGCACAAAAGACATATTGATTCCTTTTCCTCCAAAGAGGGCAGTATGGGTTCTGCAATCAAACCTAGGGGGTTCACAAGGGGTTCATGTGCCGTAATGTATGTGGTAGGTAGGATAGTAATGCATGAAAAAATCTTTGATTAAAAAACCAAACACCTCCCTCCCCCAGACAGTGTAAAAGGGAATAGTCAAAAACCTCTTTCAATTTTTAGAACTGAAGCAAATGTATTCTTCACTTCTGTTTGTGAAAAAATGTTATCTGTCAGTGGTAAATAGCAAAGTGGTTACACTTCTGACTTTACTGATTTTCTAACATATCATTTCTGTCTCTTTCTCATCATCAAAGAAATGCTTTGCTCCATGGACAGATATTTTTCTAATTCCATATTGAGTTCCCATATAGAGTAAAATTAGATGGAATACAAAAATGCTTTATTTGATACTTATTGGAGACTTGTCCTCCCCACCTGCTTTTCAGCAAATGGAAATGTCACCATCAATATCCTCTTCCTTTTAACCACGGATATGCCAACAGTTTTCATAACAATGCTGTGTATATGAGAATGAAAAAGTATTTTTTGAGGAAATTTACATATGGGATTCCTGTTTGTTACAAAATCTGACCAAGAAATTATTACTTTAAAACTCTACTGTCTGGACTTTGGGCTCTTGAGAACTCCCAGATAACTGAGGGCCAGTCTTAAACCATGAACTCTAAGCTTAGTGCTTGGAAACCATAAGGGTAATATTGGGAATTTTGCATCAGTGATGGCTTCAGGATGTGGCTGTGTGCCTTACTCTGTACCTTATCCCAGTTCCTGCTTTCTTCTCCTTTGAAAGCCTTGTTTGAAGTTGTTTCTTAATCTCCTCAGCTGTTGACTTGAAAATGCAGCAGACCTCCTAAGTATGAGTCATGCTAGCCCTCAATCATCAGTATTGTCCAGAAATGCTCAGTTTCCCTTTTCATCTCTTTTTACCCCTTAACCAAGGGCAGCGATGATTCATAGTGTAAAAGGACTTGATTTGCATTTGATATGAGGCAACAACTAATTCAAGATGAAGAAACAGCATCAAACAGGCCTTGTAAAAAAGGGAAGGTCACTTTCTTATTTAATGTGGCCAAATCAAAAGAACAGGCAAAGAAAAATCAAAAATAAAAAAAATTATTGAAAAATCAAAAGATATATTACACTGGCTTGAAAATCCCCTCATACAGATTCTGCAAATGATTGAAAAAAATCAATGTGTGTTAAAATTCACTATGTTCCAAATAAATCAAAATCTTGTTTCTCTTTTAAACATCTTTGCAATGAAACCTTTCTGCTTTTTTGGTGTTTTGTTTGTTTGTTTGTGGGGGGTTTTTGTTTTTGGGTTTTTTTTTTTGTTTTGGTTTGGTTTGTTTTTTTGTTTTGTTTTAGTTTGGTTTGGTTTTTTGTTTGTTTGCTTCTTTTTTCAACAGAAATTTCTGTGCTAGGCACTTTGCAGTCAAGCAGAACAAGATGAAAAAATCTCCCTTAAGGAATCTTTTTAGGAATGCACTTAAAGTGTACAAACCTCATCTTTAGTTTAGACGTAATTACTTATGTGCTTACCTGCTATTGATGTCTTTAGGCATTAATCACATCTTTAACGTTAAGTACATTTCTAAATTATTTTCCTCCAATGAGGTCTAAATACACAAAATAGGGGGAAATCTAGGGAGGGATCAAGAAAAAATGGCTATAATAAGTCTTGCAAGTCTAGAAAGTTACTTCAGGGATGTTGAGCTGCTAGAATTGATCAACTCTGGGTGAGTAATACAGCTGAGTAGGAGCAGACTTTGCGGGTTGGCTGCACCCTGTAGTCTTGGCACAGTTTCCTGTGAAGCAAATTATTCTATACACTACAAATATTGCATGTCTCTCACCCTCTCTTTTGCAGAACTCAGTTTGCCCAGAAGATGGTCTGTTTCTTTAAACTGCCTTGAAACAGATTATGGTGGAGATGGAAATGGAAACTTTTAGTAACATACTGAAGGAATTAGATAATTTCCTTTCCCTCTGCCTGTCTCTTGACATTCAGCTTCTGTTGCTTCCCTTTTCCCATCTACCATCATTATGGTTGTGTACCTGAACTCTAAGTTCTATGAGGCTCATCTTTTGTCTTCAGCTGGTGGCCAAAAAAATCACTTGGCATTTTCAAAGTAAGCTAACTGCTCAAAGGAAGAGTTTGGGAGAAAAGGAGATGTCTCCCAGAGCAAAGTTAGGCTGCTTACATTGGTTGGTGTAAACTAAAATAAGGTCTTGGACCTCACTGAGGACTTAAATTTCTCCATGAAGGAGGGGACAAAATTCACCTGATGATGCAGCAAATTCTTCAGAGCTGTCCACTGGGGTCTGAGCTGGTGCTCCTTAGGTTGTAGCTCTCCACAATGTTTTGTTCAGTTCTCAGACAGATGTTGGCCAGTACCCTCTCCATTTCTAGTCTGCTCTGATTAAGATCTTGGAGGCTCAAGATGTCTGCTTTCCCTCTTTCTTTTGTTCAGCTTTAAGAGGGGCACTATTTGTGTGGACTTTCTTTGTAATCTCAGAGAAATGAATGAACTTGTTTTACAGAACACAAGTGATTTTCGTAACTGAGTTTGCTGTCAAATATCTTCAGTGTGCTCTTGTGTGCATAAAAAGACTTTTAGTCATGTGATATGCTGTCATAGTGTCTTCTGTATCAGTTTGTTTCAATATATGTATACAAATTTAATAGTGTCCTTGGTTCTCCAAGGCAAGTAACTTCTGTGCAAACAGAGATTTTGTATGTGTGGTCACAAATTTCATGGTTGAGTACCCTAATGATCATATTTCTGGAAATTAGGAATAACCATACAATCACAGAATTTTTAAGACTGGAAAAGACCAAGATCATTGAGTCCAACCTGTGCCCCATCCCCACCATGTCACACAGACCACAGCACTGAGTGCCATGTCCAGGCATTCCTTGGACACCTCCAGGGGTGGAGACTTCACCACCTCCCTGGGCAGCCCCTTCCAATGATTAACATCCCTTTTGGTGAAGAAAATCTTCCTGATGTTCAACCTAAACTTCCTCTGGCACATCTTGAGTCTGCATCTGCTTGTCCTGCCAAGCAAAACATGAACAGTTATTCCTCTATGTATGTACACCTATATACATCAAATGTGGTCTGTAGGTCTTACCTTGTTTAAAATTAGTTCCTCCCCCACCCCTCTAGTTTCTGAATATTTCTATTTTTGACATTTGCTATTGTATTATTAGGACTTTTTTCTCCCCTGAATCTGCACTAATTTTGAGTCAAATAGCTTATGATTTTAAACCAGTCTTCTCCACTCCTGGTGTCCATGAACCTTGCAGACACTCACTTTTGTATTTCCTAGGTTGCAATTTTACACACCAATGATCTAGAACCTCTGAGCAAAGTGCTGTCTGCCACATAAATTTCTCCTTCAAAGTTGTTAAAAGGAGTGTGTTTACACTCAGAAGTCAGCCAGCCTTAATCACTGGCATTACCTTTTGCAAAGTCTCATTTTTGCATTACTGTCTCTTGCATTGACCAATCACATCCTCTCTGAGACAGAGAAAACTTTGTTGAACCTATTTACATGAACAGCATTAGACTCTGGTGTTTGTATTACCTCTCTTTTACTGAAACTCAGACAGAGTGTCTGCTGACACAAGATCTTTTCCAGGTTTGTATTCTGGCTGTAAATCATCCATCTGCAATTGAAATTACTTTTTCTGTTTGTGAAACTTTTCTCCACCACTGGCATAAGCGGTTTACAGCCTGCTTTGGCAAACGAGGAGGGCTGTGCATGCATAAGCACTGGGAACCTTTAATTTTTCTGTCCATATTTACTGGCATTCACCTTCTGTTAGGTTTCCTGCAGCATTACCTACAGTCTCTGATGATTTCTGTAGTTGCACAAATGTTATTGCGAGACCTCACAAAGCAGGTCCAGGTGATGATTCTGTAGAGCAATTACTACCAAAAAATCAAAGGAAAGGTGTCTTCTTCATAAGCTGTTCCTAAGCTAATTATTACGATTAATGTGTTTTGTACACTTTTTTTTTTTTTTTGCAGGTTAAGTTTTTTTAGATCAACAATTATGGCAGATTTTTTTTCCAGCCAAATTTATCATTCATGTATACTTTCCTTCTCTGTAAGTAAAGCAATATTGATAGCCATCTCTAACCCCCCAAGGCCTAGAAGGGCCCCTAGATCAGTCCTGGTTTTCCTATAGAAGTTAATTATTCACTTCTACCTTTACATTGCTGTTCCAAGCATACAGCACCAACTCCCTGTTCATACCATTCTATTGTTTATACTCACAGCAAAATACCATTGCTAAACTTCAGTATATTCCCATGTCTGGATATCCTTTCAGGAAATTATATGGGTGCAGAGCATTGCCTAATATTTACAGGGAAGCACTGTGTTTAGAGGGTCTAAGTTAAAATTTCATGGACTATAACTTTCTTTCTAAAGAATTTTTCCCCCACCCCATTGAACTAATTAGGGTGAGATGAGAGGAAGAGGGGGAAAATGCATTTATTAAGAAACACTCTTCCTGGTAGATATGTGGAGATCTGTACAGGCTTGGCCCTTTAGGGGGTAGGTAGAACATGAAATCACAGAATGGTTTATGTTGGAAGTGGCATTAAAGCTCTTCTCATCCCACCCCCTGTCATGGACAGGGGCATGTCCCAGGTTGCTCCAAGTCCCATCCAGCCTGGCCTTGGACACTTCCAGGGATGGGGCAGCCACAGCTTCTCTGGGCACCCTTTACCAGGGCCTCGCCGCTCTCACAGGGAAGAATTTCTTTCTAATATCCAATCTAAAGCTACTCTCTCTCAGTGTGAAGCCATTCCCCTTGTCCTGTCGTTCCATGCTCTTGTAAAAAGTCCCTCTTCTTCTGTCTTTTAAGCTCAAGGTGTGGGTAAAAAGTTTCTGCTTCCTCTTCTGGAGCTGGTAGACAAAAGACCCATTTTAAAAATGTATCAGTACTCTCTTCTAGATTCAGAGCAATAAGCCTAATTTCTTCCTTAAGTTTTCATCTAAGTATGCTTCTAAGTATGTGTTGGCACATGTGCAACAGGGAATTTGAATTCTGCTAACTTTATTTTGTGTTCTGCTGATAGCTCTGCTATGCCATTAAAAACATCTGAGAATATATTTTTTAGCTTTTAATGGCTTCTGTCCTCCTACTCTATTCACTTTCTTAACAACCTAATATCTGGCATTTTCACCCCTTGAGTAAGTACTCATTTTCCTGAAAATGTTTTATTAGAAAGCAATTATAAATGACATTTCTTCTAGATTTTGTTTTGCTCTCACAAGAAGTCCACATTCACATGGTATGGTTTGATTTTACCCTTGTGTCATCAAAGAAAGATTTTATCAATGCTTTCCCTATAAATAGGTTTTCTTTTCAGAATTATTTTGGTAGTTACATCTCACTAGTATCCTGTACCCAGTCTCTGGGTGTGAGAATAACTTATGCACCCAAGTCTAACCTATAAAACCTGTAGAGCGAAAAGAGTGAAAAGAGTTCCACAACATTTTCTTCTCTTTTATTTCTCCCAGTATTGGCATGCACAATCTCTTGCTTTTTGTCTTGATACTTGGCTAAGGCTATGGCTGAAGTTTTGGTTCTGTGATCCACGGAGCTAAATCAAAATCTGATTACAGCTTTAATTAGTCACAGTGAAAAAAATTTTGCTAAATACATCAGAGGTCTTTCCATCTTTTTGTCTCTCCTAGGAAATTTCTATCCCCATAGCTTGATTTTTCCCAAAACTGCAGCATTGTAATTTGTGTAATTTAGAATGGCAACTAGTTTGCTCTTCTCCTCAATAAATCTAGTGTTTCTGACCTAGTTCTGTGTAATAATAGCCACTTTTGCCTCCTCCCCACTCGCTGTCTTCCCAAAGAGGAAAATATTGCTCGAACCTCTTTCAGTTGACTAAGAGATGTAGTGGAGCAGTGCTGTGGTTGACATGAGCCCTGCACTTATCCCTTTATCTTCTCCCCAGGTTCTAGAGGTTGCCTCCAAGTTTATGGGACCACATAGTGCTCTGTCACCACTCCAGTGAGAACCTTGCATTGCTACTTACAAGCCATAGATAGTTTTTTATAGAATAAGCTAACTGTGAAAAGAGGGAATTAGTGAGAAATCGAGGCAGAGGGGGCTCGCCACAAAATCAGTGAACATCTAAGGACAGGATGAAATTAAATGCTCTATGACTTTTAGATGGCCAGTTCTCTTGCAGCGTGTGTCCTCTTTTACCCTAAGCCACAAAAAACATTGCCATCATGCTCACAGGAGCAATAACATGGGCTTCTTTTTAATCATGTTCCAGTTGCTCTTGTGCATGATCTGGAAAGGAAAATACCTGAGGCCAATACTTGGCAAACTCTTTTTCTGTAGCAGCTAAGATTAAATGAATGTACTGCTGAGCTAATAATCAGAATAAATTTATATCCAAAACAATTTCTGAAAATATTTATTAATGTTTTAAAAAAAAATTCAAACTATCTTTCCTTCCACAATTTTTCAAAGAAACTAAAGAAATATTAGAAAATACAAAGAAACAATAAGGATTATTTGCAGTGCTTAGATTACATTTTTAATGTATTTTGGGGCATACATTCTGAAAATTATTTTATTCCAGTATTCAAGATTTTGGGAATTCATCTTTTCCCAATACGCTTCGTTGAAGGACAAGAATTACTCACAAAAATAATTAAGTAAAACTCAATTTAGCAAGTTATTTACTGTTTATCTCAACCACTTCCGCAGTGGAGAAAAGGGGAGGCTTCAGGTAAAAGCCAAGAGCCTGTAAACTCATCTTTTACTGATATAGGATAATGCAGATGCCATCCAGTTTGAGAGGAATGACACAGAATGGGTTTTGCATAGGTTGTTAGAGTCAGGCTGATTTTAAGTCAAATAAATACAAAGGAGAGCAGGTTGAAGAAGGAGATCAGTAAAACTCAGAGGAGGACACAGGTTTTGCAATATATATCCGTTCTGATGGCTATGGAGTTATGCTTATGCATATGCTCACAATCTCTTTGGTTCTTGCCTTTCCACTCTAAAGAAGTTTACAGCAAACATTTGGGTTATAAAAATACTCATAAGTTAAACTAATACCTGGAAAAACACCAGGTGAAATAGTACTTTCCAGTGTTCACAGCTGATTTTCCTGTGTTCTGGAGAAATGTAACTCTAAGCCAGTATGTCACAGTACATGAGGTTCCTGTGAAAGTTGGTGGGGATATATTCTGAAGGATTGTTATGGAGCATGCAACCACAAAATATGGATCAGAAACATAAAAATGGACACAGAAATCTGCAACTAGTTTGGGCTATGCAAGACAACGAAAACATAAACTGCATGAGATTTGTTTAGTTTGAGGTTTTGTTTGGAAATTCAGAATAAAAACTGTGATTGTCTGATGTTTTATTCAAGTCCACTGACTTGTCTACTGATTCTGAATTATTCTTTCAGATAAGTCTGGGCTGATTTATAAATTGGTATCAAAATCTCACTAAACTCATGGTTTTGAGCAGTTTAAATTGGCCATGTTATAAAATCGAGGTAGCAGCCAGTGGTTTTGGCTGGCTTTTGAGTGGCTATTTTGAGTTCAGTAGAGCCCCAAGCTCAAGATGGAAAACCAGGAGGTGCCAAACCTGTCCTGCTTCTTGCCATGAGCCTTTGGCAGGGCTGCAGGAGTGCACAGGAGAGCTGGGTCTGCTTCTGCATAAAGGACTTCAAGTGGAGGAAACTGCCCTTTCTCCCCCAGCAGAGGTGCTCTGGTGCTCAGTCACAGAATAGTGTGTGTGTGTCTGCAAAAGGCTGAAAAGCTGGTCTGGGCAGTGAGCACTCAGGCAGAAGAGTAACTGCTGCAAGTTTAAGACTTTTATCCAGTTGTGAGTTGAGAGTGTTTCTACTTGTGTTATTATGTCTACTATCATTATTAACCTCTTTCTTCAACTCATGCCAGATTTTATCAGTAATATGTGTTTTGAGAGACAAACAGCTCTTTTTGGAATGGAGCTTGTGTTTCTGTGACCACTTATTTTGCATCTATCTTGGGTGATTCAGGAGCAAATTCATCCACTTGTGTCCTCTGAAGTATAACCTGCTGTGCTTCTATTATGTGCATGATTTCACATATTAAATTTATTTCTTGTGTTGCATTTGTTTTAAAACTTTATTCAGTCATGTGCCTCTTGGTGCATTTAAAAGGAGCCACAAATATTTATGAGGCAATTTTAACACTTACCAATTAGTTTTGTGGGGTTTGGTACTTTCATAGCTGTAGTTGTACCAGCCTTGGCTAATATTTCCTAATTATTCATATCCTGACATGTTATCAGCCATCATAGAGCATTACCAGCATCATTTTAAGCTCTCTTCACCTTCTTCAGTCTGGGTTTTATTTGAAAAGCAGACATGCAGTCCCCAGTGAGAATTAAAGTAGAAGCATTAGCTTGCAAAATATATGCCAATGACCTAATGATTCTGACATTTCCACAATACAAGCTTTACAAGAAGGCATGCAGACAGCAAAGTCTGTTTTTCTATCTCATATTTTTTTAATGGCTAAATGTTTGGAGGAAACAAAATGGATTTATTCTGCTCAATCCAGGGTATAATATCAGGTCTTATCCGGTTCCGGGCCCCAGGGCTTCAGACAACTAACAAAACACATCTTACTTCTGCTCTGCTAGTTCTCTGTTATGCTTTTCACATGCAGGAAGAAAGAGTACAAGCATAACCCAATTGAATAAAGCAGCATGGCCTGCTATTCTTTGCTTATGAAGCATCACATGATAGACACCAAATTAAGAACCCCCCCACCTGTGGTTAAGTATGTATGCAACTGTCAAGCTGTTTTATCTAATATAGAGGGAATCTTATCATTCCCTTCACTGCCAGAGTACAAGAATATGTTTAAAATGTTAATGCCTTACCAAAGCATGATTCATTGTTTTTGAATAATCCAGTGATTTTACATAATTTAAATAAAAATTAAAGCTGCTCCCTGATCTATTTTGAAATCCTTCTACCTTTCAAAGCCTTTGCTCTGATATATGGAAAGAAGGCTAATCTGACGTGGTTCTCCTTACAGAGTTTAAGTTGCAATTTGTTTTTTGGCTCTTCAGTCACTGTTTATGTAAGGATGTATTGGGATAGGGCTGTCTGCCATGATATGGTAAAAAAAGCAAAACCATCTTTCCTAATAAAAATAAGATGCTATTTAAACAAGAGGCTGAAGGAAATCTATCCTCTCTGTTGACCTTTCAGACTGTGGTAAGCATAGAACATACAGTGCCAATTTTATGACACCGTCACATCAAATAGATTGTATGTGACATATTTGAGTTGTGATTTCAAAGAAGGTTTAGATGTAAGAGTCAGGAGGGAAAACCCATTAAAATATGTTCTTGTTACTTTTTGTGCAGTGACTTCATGGACCAACCACCTAATGACTAAGACATGCCAGTTGCAAGAACATTCCCTTAACCACAGATTTTTCTGGTTCATTTGCTTGAAGAACTCCAAATTTTTCCTGTCACTGCCCAGGAAATCACAAGAAAATCTGATGGTGGTGTCAAAGAGTTAGAGATGTCTGGCATTTGTTCGGGTACTGGGTTGGTCATCTCCTCCTTTGTGTTTTTCCTTCCTCTCTTTTGCAGCCTTTATCTACTCAGGTGATGAGCTGGCTAAAGGAACTTCTCATACCTGCAGAGAGTGGGGTCCTTGCAGTAAAAGGGCTTAAATGTCAGACACTAAAACCATATAAACCTGGATTGCTTTCTTGTGATGCAGCGCTCAGAAAACAAACAAAAAAAGAATCATTTCAGATTCAGCAGAAGGAGTCATACTGCAGTTCTCATTGACAAGTTCTGTGACAGAAACATTCCAAATACCTGTCTGTAGACCAAGGACATGCAAGTTTCAGAAGGGGCTTCTCACTGGGTGCAAAACCCCAGTCCTTGCTGAGCATAAGAATCATTAGTTGCTTTCAGGGATTTAGCCTGGAATTAATATGACTCCTTTTAATCCAACATTTTTTCCCTGCAGTTGCTGATTCTCTCTGTGCATGTAAAAGAACCGATAGGGTCATCATTAATGTACAGCACCTCTTTTCTTCTATAACATTGCCTTCTCTTTACTGCAGAGGTAAAAGCTGTGGAAGCCTTCTGCCTTTGAAGAACTACTTAAGATGAAATGGTTCTGAAGTGCATTTAAGGGTGTTTACTTTAGGCACTTTATTTTTTTCTTTATTTTTATTCCTATTGGAACTGACTAATGTTATTCATTAAACTAACAATTTCTCCCCTGCCTGTTCTTAAGTGTGACTTGTGACCTTGCAATCTGTGTATTTTGTCATCACAATGTGTTACCATGGCACTGATTTTGATGTCATGAATAAGGGCATTGTGAGTTTCCACGTTCCCAAGCATATTTGAGACACAGGTTTGGAAACAAAAATGACTTCACCAGTTAAATATTGTTAGATCCTATAGTATATCAAAGGTAAGAACACTTGTGCCCTATATTCCTTTACATAGAAGAATCTAAGGTTAGGAATTTCAAAGCAGGTATACACAAGAATGACACTACAAATAGCATTTCACAAGACTAAATATTTTGTGAGAGTATTGAACTCTAACCCCTTTATGTTACTGTAGACAAAAATCTTTCATATTGTTCATGGAGCCTCCTCAGACTGTCTAATAGGGATTCTGTATAAAGAGGAAGAAATGCAGTGTGCTGAACAGCTCCAGGATGCTGCTGGGACTTAACTCCTTCAAGACAATAGTGGCTGAAGGGAATTTTCCACCCAAGATCACTCACAGGCAGACAGAGGGCAATGTACCATTGCTGCTTTTGAAGCTGAGAGGAGTAGTAAGGATTTTTCAGAAAAGAGCCTTACACAATGCACAAAGGGAAAATACGCTTTTGTTGTGCAGCAGAATACATGTATTGCATGATTTAAATTGAAAAAAGCAAGTTGCCTCAGTGATCTACCTACCCAAATGAGGTTAAAAGTGTTCAATGGAATCTCTTGTCAAGCTGTTCCCCAGGGTGTTTAATTCATCACATTTAAAGTCTTGATAGCATTCTATTATAATGGAGAAGTTTGAAAAGACTCAAGTGGGGTTAAAGTCCTGGGTTGCAAAAAAATCTAGTTTAGCAGGAACCACATATATAATTCTGTTTACTTCATCTGCTGGATTTTTTTTCTGGATGAGACTTATCCATCCCTTGGATTTTACAATCTACCTCAGCAGCATTTTGCTCCTGGCACCAGGCAAACATGTCCTCATTAAGTAAAATTTATGCTAATACCATTCTGATTAGCAGCAGTCATTGATATTCACTCTCATTAGCTAAATTGGTTCACTGGAAGACATCCCATTGAGAGTTTTTTTTTCCTGTTTTAAATGGAATATAAAATGTATGGATTCACAGAGAAGACAGATGATGATAATTATACCCTGTGTTTACTCCAGCCATTTTTTAAATCCTAAAGCCTCCTGAAGTACTTTGCAGCATTTAGATCTGCAAGGAGGGAGAAGACTTTTTTTCCCCCTTAGAGAAAAATCTCTGTCAGATATAAAGAAACATTCTGGTTTTACTGTTATTAGCACAGATGACACAAAGGAGTCTTCCATTGTGAATGTAGGTGCACTTTTTGATGGCACAAAATACAGGACATTTCATAGGAAATCTGGCCTGGGAATAAGCTCAATTCATGGAGTAATGGGGCTTTCTACATGCAGTCTTTTTGAAGTACCCTTGTGATTCTGACTTACCATCTCTAGGAGTTGGGCCTGCATTGATATTGCAAAATTAGCTTTAGTGTGAACCTTTTATCAAAAGTACAAGGATCCTCATCTTTATAAATCTTGGTCGAAGGAGATGATAATTTTATTATATTTCCTTATGTTAAAACATACATGATCAGTTCAAACCATGGTTTGATGCAGTTTGGTATGATGCTGTGAAGAATTACTACCTGTGTTCTCTTAACTCTCTTGAAGGGCTCTTGTTGGGCAGAAAAGACCCAAGTTGGAAACTGTTATTGCCAAGGTGTGATAATCTTGCTGTTAGAACTGTCAGGTCCAAAACAGGTTTCTTTGTATCATAGCCTCCAATTCAAGTGCAAGAAGGAAAGCAGTGCTCTTAATGCCTTATATTCTCACCCATATTAACAAAAATCCCAGTTGATGTCTCTCTCTATATGCAGACATATCTGTCCTTTACAAACTCTGTCCCTATAGTTGTCTGATAAAGTTCTGTTTACCTTTAAATATTGACACTGCACATACTCCATTCTCTTTAAAGAGGAAAAACATTTCTCTGGTCCATTCAACCCTTGGCCTTACTGGAAAGATTATAAACAAGGATGTCTCTTCTTGCTAACTTTTTACCTTTTGGATCTGCAATCAATCCTGCTGCTTCCTCGAGGCTGCCAAGCAGCAAACAGATGGCAGCAGCCAGTGATCACTGGCAGTGGTGAGATGGGAAACACTGGCCTACAGTGACCTTTGACTGAGCAAGCTCAGTTTGCCTTTGAATTCCCATCACTGAATAGTTCACATCACTCGTGTGCAATAATTGCAGCCTTTTCACATGTGCACTTCTGTTTCAAGTCATCTCACTCTTATATTGATCTAATCTTTCTTCTTTAATCAAAACTAGCTCCATATCCGAAAGATGCTTTGAAGGGGAGATCTGTGACCACAAGCAGCAACGTGAAACTACCCAGATGCAGATAAATTGCCATTCTCTTTCGCTGCACAGAGAAATTGGGTCCTAATGGTACCACAATTACTTTGTTTCCATGGTAACATGTGTGAGCGCTATAAATAATGTTTGATGTTTATAAACAATTCAGTTTACACTGAATTATATACACTATTTGTATGCTAATATATGGGATGCACTTCTAGTTGTTTCACAGCAATAGAAGAGCAAACAGAAAGCCGCAAGTTTTGTGAGCACTGCACTGAACCATCTGATTATTATTTTTCCCATGTCTATGTCCAAAGGAAAAACTGCATGAATGTATTTCTTTCATAATGTATACACTCAATAATGGAAAAAAAAATCCTGGAAAGAAAAACTTACGGAATTAGCAGATTGTTTTGCTCCCCATCATCATTACTGTACTGGGAGTTTTGTCCCAGAAGGTAAAAAATATTTAGGCTGTGATTCAGCAAAGTGGATCTGTGCATGCTTATTTTTAAGCTTGTAAAGTAATAAAATAAGTTTGATGTTTTAAAATTACTTTCTTTTTTCCACCTTTTATTATGTAACAGCAAAATATTTTCTCTGTTTTAGATTTGGCCATGAATTTTCACTTTTTTTTTCACAAAACCAATAAGGAGCTGCTGGTACTTGTTCAAATAACATATAAATTCACTGCAATAGTAGTTTATTTGCTAGTCACAGGTAGTGGCCGGGGGGGAAAAGGGGGCTACTGCAAGTATTTAATGGGGTTGCAAGAGTGGTTGCAGAGAAGGCAGATTTTAAGAAGGGGCGTGTGCATGTCCACTGGCAGCTGGAAACACAAGGACAGAAACACAGCTCTGAAACGATGAAGCTCTGTCATTATCAGCACGTTGGGAAGCAGGAAGGGAATTCCTCCTCCTCCTCCTGCATGGCTGGGGAAGCAGAGCTCCCTCGTGTAGATCCCTGGCCACGGGCCACCGCAACTGGAGCTCTGCACCTACCTCAGCGAGCTCTAATTGCTGCTGCACACTCTGCCAGCAGTGTTTGTACTTGTTTGGCTTGGGACCTGTGATAGGCTTTAGCAGCCAGGCTGGAAGAGGGAAGCAAACACGAGTGAACAGATTTGTATTAACAGACTCTGAGTGTTCATAGGGCACAACACCTGTGGGCAGACACGTAGACAGCAGTGGGTACACCTCTGAAACAGCAAGAGAGTGCCATTTACCCATTGTTAAGGAGTAAATTAAACACATTGCATTAAATTTGTTCCTTGGCAGTCATCCCAGTTGAACTGCCATGCTGGTTAGCTGAGGATAGTCCTGTAATTACATTAAAATAGTTCAGAAAATTTCACCTTTATTCATGCCCTGAGTATGCAAACTCAATCTCCTCAGTGCAAGCTGCAGGCAAAGCATTGAGGTGTGCTGAAGGCTGGGATTACACCTCTCTGGTTCCTGGTTCCACACCATGGCTCTTTGCAGGTAGCAGGGCAGCTCCCAAGGGCAGCAATCCCAGCCCATTCCCCTGAGCAGATGGGGTCTCCTCTGCCTTTGATTTCCTGACACAAGGCACGGCCAAAATTGCACAAATGAAATCATCTAGGCAAGACTTGTTTGTTTGCATCATCCACACTCAGAGTGACGACTCAGCCTGTGCTGAAGCTGTGTAGCAACAGGCAGCATGTTTATTTTGCACTGTTTGGTTGCTGGTCTGGAAAAGAAAGACACTCGGCTTTCAGAAAAGCACCAAGGAAACAAATATGAGTCAAGTAATAAGGCTGAATAACATGGGATTCAGTAAAGGGTTGTTATCATTGTGACAGGGCTGCAGTGTCACTTGGGAGGCTCTGCTTGGGCACTGACTGCATCCTGTCCCTCCCTGTCTTAAATAACTTCTCCATCACTGGCCTCCAAGTGTTCTCCCAAGCTAATGCCACGAGATGCAGAAGCAACCACACCAAGTTTCCCATCACTTTTCCTGTAGCTCCCAAAGTCTTGCCTTCTGCCCTCTTCTCCCCCAGAGGATGCAGAAGTAGTCATTAACCAAGAAGTGCAGAGAAACCAAACATCTTCCATTTGGAAATACTGAAAATGACTGAAAATAGTTCCAGCCATAGATGGCCTGTGGTATGGCTGTTGGCATGAGTATTCCTGTGTTCCACAAATAGCTGTGGTGAGGTTTGAAAACCCTGCTAAGTCTGTGCCTTGCTGCACCTACCATGTGCTCCTTGATCTCCCTGTTTGATTTGATCTCTTTGACATGTCCTCTGACGCACCTGACCTCAGGACTGAATTTTACTGGAGTCTGTTGAATGAAGGAAAGGGGAAACTACCCCCAGGCATTGGGCAATATTTCACAAATGACATCTCAGGTCAGGCCAGTAAGCTCCTATTTAATCATTTATATTTATTTTAAAACTATGACAGAATATTATAGCCTGGCTTTGTTTTAATGGTACTTTGGCTATTTAAATTTTGTTTTCTGCATTTTTTGTGGTTTTTTCTCTATATCTTAATATCTTTAAAAAGTACTTTTAACACCTTTTGGCTCCACATATTTCTCTAAGATGAAGATGGTGGTATACTCCAATTTTGTTTGATTAGCATGTCTGAATTTAGAAGAATAACAATAACAGAATATATCTGAGAAAGCTTAGAGAGAGGAAAAATACAGCACTATCTTCATTTGGAACCAAAATACGAAACTCCATACTGTCACCCAGTCTAGGTTTTTGCAAAAGTAGGAGGAAATAAAGATTATTGACTGCATTAGGACAGAAATGTTCAAAAAGCTAACATGCTCCTTGACTAGGAGTACAGTGATTTCCCCATCACAAATACACACACGCACATACACAAAAGAATCCTGAAAATGGTTCTCTTTCCAAGGATGCACAAAAAATTTATGGTTCCCTTGATTTAAGACAGGGTCTGGTTTGGACCAGCCAACTAATTTCAGTTTGATATTCATGAAATCTTTCTGTATTTTGTTCTTCCTTTTTTCAAGCTTTTAAAATAAATATATTAAAATATATAATTAAAATAATGCAAAATCTAGGACACTGAGGAAGCCTGCCTTAAAAAATGTCCTCGCTCCCTAGTCTTCTGGTTTCATATTGAATTTGAGAAATATATCACAACTCTATTTTGGTCTTCATTAATCTGTCTTTTGTCGCCAAATAATTTTTTTGCAAAGTTTGAGAGGCACACCAGACTTAGAAAACTTCCTTGTTTACTTCATAGCATTGTCTAGTCTGGCTTTGCTTAGTGTAGAGTCAGAGCTGGATTTGGTGAAAACCATCACCTTGGACGGATTTCAGGTCAGGAGCTTGAGCAGGGCCTGATTTGATTTATTGCTCCTTAAGCTGATATGCCTTACCTTGCAGTCATCCACAGTGGGAGGGGAAGCTCAGCTCCCTCCTCTTTCACCTGGAGACAATAGGAGCAGGCAAACACTTCACTGCTTTGAAGTGCCAGCAGAAAAGCTTTCAGGATGGTGGCCGACACCCTCTGCAATTGCCTTTTGGATCTGTCTCAGCTTGAGTAGAGACATTTGAACAGGTATCAGGCTGTGAGAGAGTGTAGCCAACTAAAAAGCTGAAGTGGAAAAAGAAACTCAAGTGAACCCGCCTAGGGAAAAGAGACAGCTCTTGAATGCAAAAGGCTTTAAACAGAAAACTGAGGGTACTGTTTTTAGAGGAAAGCAAATGCAGGTCCTTGGGAAAGCATTCATTTAGCTGGGTTTTGAAAATTTTATTTCTGTTTATTCTCTTTGCTAGTGGGTAGTTAGGGATAGGGAGAATGTTTCAGGAGTTACCTAAAACAAAAATTGACAGTGTTGGTACTTTCACTGAAAGTATTTGAAGTATATATGACTTTCTAATGCGGAATCAAAAACTACAAAAACTACTACCAGTAGATTTGAGTCTACTGGTTCAAATACTAGTAGAGGGCATTCAATGCACTAAATCTTAACTTCCACTTCAGGAAAACATCCCCAAAGGGGTGTGTTGACCTCTTATTATCTGCTTGTAAAATTGCAAATGATCAAAAAGAGTTCTAGGTCTCCATTTAAAAAGTAATATGATTTGAATAATATGCACTGATTAAAAATTAACATTTTCCACATCTACCTTTTCATTTTAAGTTTGCAAATACAGCCAAAGCATAAAGTGGCATCACCAGGGATTATTAAAGGCTCATTGCTTCTTCTTCCAGGTCTGTGGGACTGAAAGTTGATATTTACCGATACCTCTAAAATGGGGATACCTCTGGATAAGTTAATAGGAGCATTACAAACCCAGGAGCTTCTGGTTTATGATCCTGAAGACTAGAGAAGCTGAATTTGAATAAGGTGCTTGGGAACAAAGCAATTTGATGTTCTGGCCTGATTGTGTTTTTGCTACATTATTTTCCTTTTCTAAAATTAACTCTATTGAGCATCTCAGGGATTATTTCTATTTCATGGAAACATTTCAGCAGAGACTATATGAACTGTTGCAAAGGGTTTGGAGATGTAGAGTGCTAGGAGTGTAATTAGCCAAAATTAGTGCAGCTGAAAAAGTCCAGGTTATTCAACTTCTGTAAAAAGACCTTCAACTTGAATAAAAAACCAGAGGCTTATACCAGGAACATTATTGCTTAGGAGTGGCTCTGTTTGACTAAGAAAATGCTATTAGAACCAAGTATTTATGACTAAACACACTTGAATAGAAAACATGCAGAGAAAACTCTTGGTAGTTAATTTGTCAAAAGCTGGCTGAACTGTAGCCCTGTAATAATTATGTACTGGATATCACAGCCAGAGAAGCTGGTAACCACAAACTGACTTCCTCATTCCTTCTCCTTCCTCCAGGAGTGGTTTGGATTAGGTAGTCAGCTGAAATTTCCAAAGCACGTATTTTCTTACCGAGCTGCTGCGACCCATCTACAGGTACTTCTTGCTTAGATTATCCCTAACACCTTCTTCTTTTATTTCTTTCACGACAAGTAAAGTTTATTAATGCATTGACTCAGTAAATCTTTCCAAGTCCCTCTGCATGTGTGCACATGCACAGAGAGTAAAGCAACTTAGGCACTAAAAAAAGACAACTGGGCACTGTTGAACACAATCCAACAACTCTGTGGTTCCTTATCCTGAACAACAGATATTCTATATCACCTAGTATTAACAAACAAAAGACTTTTTCCCACACCATTATATATTTACTTTACACTACTCTTCAAGCTTGGCATGTTAGCTTCCTAAGACTATTTCATCCCAGATGCAGCTCAGTGCCAGAATTGCTGGAACAAAATGCAGTGGGTGGACAAACCTGTCCTGCTGCATTGCTTCTGGCCTTTTAAAAACAGAAAGCACTTCTCTGACTCATTACTGTAAATGTGCTAACAGAGCATACCAGTGATGATTTTCTGACTGAAAGTGCCTGCATCTGCTCAAAAGGTTAACATGGGTGCAGATCAAGTGCACATCATGACACATTTGTTGATATCAGCCAGGGGCAAATATTAAGTAGCTTATCTTTTAAGGAGAGAGATAAGGAGGAAGGGTTGTGAGGTGCTTGCCAATAAAGGTATATTCATCACCACTGTCGCTCCTGTGCGCTACAGGAACCATGGGAGGTGGGGAAGGTAATAGCACCGAAAACCAGGACCTCTGAATTTAGTCCTTGCTCTTGGCCTTTGCTGGGGCCTTTGGCAAGGGATTTAGAATGGAATTAGTCTGCCTTCTGACTAGGTGGAGGGAGAGAGTTTTCACCCATATCCCCTTTTAACAAGTGCACAACTATAGAATCACAGAACAGTTTTGATTAGAAAAGGCTTGTAAAAATCATCTAGATCCAATTCCCCTTCTGCTTTCCATTGAGTCCTACTAATAAAAAAACCCCTACAAATAAAAGAAGGAGGTCTTATCAGAAGTTACTGGGTGCTGATGACACAGATATATGGAAGACAATATAGAAAATTTGTATCCCTATATTTCAGTAGAGGCCACAAAATCCACCCTCCTTGAAAAGGGAAAATTGAGGAAGGAGCTTATAGAAATTGTTCTGAATATCTGCAGTGAGTTTTTTTCAGATATGCACACACATATGTAGTTTTATGTATTTACATGTGTCTGTAGGTGTGCATGGAAATACATGGATAATGTACATGCATTGTAGGCTTTTTATTTGGGATATAAGATGCAATTTGAGGATTACCTTTTCTCCCTCTCTCTGGGTATGCTAATTCCTTCAAGTATCATAGAATATCCTGAGCTAGAGGAAACCCAAAAAGATCATAGAGTCCAACCTCTGGCCCTGCACAGACACCCCAACAATCCCACCCTGTGCATCCCTGAGAGCGTTGTCCAAACGCTCCCAGAGCCCTGGCAGCCATGGGCTGTGGCCATTCCCTGGGGAGCCTGGGCAGTGCCCAAGCAGGGGGAAGAACCTTTTTCTGATATCCAGCCTAAACCTCCTGTTATGTGTATATTTCTGTCTTAAAAGAATGTAATACTTAGCAAAGTGCTGAGATGATGTTTAGCACTATGGAAAATTCTGTGTTATGTCTAGCACTACTGAAAATACATGGTTGTTAAATTTCACTGCCTGTTGAACAAGGCTAACCTGGAAGCTGAACTCAGCTGGGTGCAACGGTAGGGTGCAATCCTTGCAGATAATTGGGATGCAGTTGCTGTGACAGCCTTTCAGTGCAGCCTGGATCCACTCTGGTGAAAGAACCAGGAGAGGACTTCTATGAAGTCTAGTCCTTCTACTATGAAATGTTCACCCCTTGAATAAGAGTTCTCTGGACAGCTTATATGTTTAGAAGAATTAAAAATCATAAATAAGATGCTTTGTAGGAAATTGCTTCAATCAAATAATTGGATACTAGCCTGGCTTTTACATTTCCCTTTGAAATAATTTCTGTGGGGAGATAGTCCATGCATTAAATCAGGAGTAGGAGATTGGTTGGAAGAGAGGAGAGAGTGGCAGTAAAAAGCAAAAGCAAAGCTAATTTCACTGGTGTAATAGAGTATCTATTCCACAACATTAAAAATAATAAAGCTTGCACTTAAGCCTAGAGAAAATGGAATTGGTACCCAAGAGCAGCTAAGGCAAATGGTGGAGGGGAAACGGAAATTCTTTTCTGTGATACAATTTTTGGTGTTCCATTTCAGCAGTTAAATTATCCAGCGTTTTCTTCCTAGAGTTTTTCTCCACATGAGAGGGAGAAGGTCTGTCAGAGCTGAACTAAGGCCCCCCCCCCCGGAGCAAGATTGCTCTCCCTATTGTAGAGGGACTCCAGAGAGGCTGTCACTTCCCTTAGCCTGTCTTTTAGTCTTTTAAGTTGAGTGGTGTGAATAGCCTTCAAAATGCCTTTGGGTTTCCCTTTACCCAAAGATTGAGGGAATGCTCCTTTTCATTCTCAGCCACAGGAATTAATAAGATCAAAATCTTGTAATCTTCTTGGGAATTCCTTTTAGTTGTATGGGATCTAAAATGCAGGGTTTTCCCTAAATTGCTGGGCAAATGAAGGCAGAGGCTAATCATACAGCTGGCTTTAGATGCAAACATTTCCAGTGTCTGGTGTGGTTGCCAGTTGTTTGGGATGCCTATGAAACAAATATCTTAATCGTTTTTGTGACCTATGCAAGTTTACGTCTCATTAAGCTGTTTTTTTATTGATCTGAGGATCTGTTTGCATCAAGAATAAGAGGACCCGGAAACAAAGCAAACTTTAATATTTCAATTTTTTGGTCTTTCATAGCACTAACTTCTGAAAAGGATGATCAAAATAGACTCACACAGGGGTCTCCAAACAGCTAATAATTAATATATTGCTTTTAGTAAAAAGAGCATGACTAAAGATTTTGAGTTTACAGTAGTACTATTCCCTCTGTCTTGGTCCTCTGTGGAACACATTGCAAACAATTACCACGTATTATGTCAACTGCCATTCTTCACTGAACAAATCTTTTAAAGGAAACATATCTGTTCTGCAGGATTGTGCAGGGGGGGAAAGCCCTAAACCTCCATTGAAAAAACTAGATGCAAATTTCAAATTTGCAAATATATGTTCCCTGCCAGAAAATTATCCCCTACCATTTCCTAATAGCAGATAAAACATGAAAAAGGAGGTACTTGCCAACCTTTGGGTAGGCTTTTTGAAGTCTGAATGTGTAGACATGCAGACAGGGACATTGGATTTGAGGGGAAATGAGTTTGTGGGTGAAGTTCAGCCTACATTGCGGTTTGTTTAGCACACAGGAGGTTTCTTACAATATCAGTAACACAAACTGAAATTGCTTACAACTTCCCCTGCCTTTCCAACTTTGATGGTTTTTTTCTTAGGCATGGTTTTTGTTGTGTATATCCCACATCTTGTTGTGGCCATCACTCAGAAAGAAGAATGTTGGGTCTTTACTGTACCGTTTACTCTATCGCCTTCGCTGTGGGAACTGTCACTGCAACAAAAGCTCTGAAGGGCTGGAAAGGAAACGTGCAGTAATTCTTTCCAGTTATGAAAATTGCTATGAATGCAAATTAGCTTTATAGAAAGTATTTTCTGCTGAATGTCAATTTTGCCTTCAATAGTGAAAGCCACACTGAGTTATTTGCATGGGAAAGCTGCAATAAGGGAAGGTCTTGATTTGTTAGCTTCAGTATCACTTTGGGGTTTTAGTCTTCAAGTAACAAAGAAACCCACGGAAATATGTTTAAAACTTTAGGTGACCCGCTTACAACACGCTTTAGATTTGTTAAAAGATTTGCAAAGCTTTTGATGAGTTTCATCTAGTTTCCAGATGTCATCATAGAAACAAATGTAATATTACCATGTGCTATAAAAACTTCCTGCAGCTCTATTAACAAGTTTCCCATGATGTAATTAGAAAGAAGGTGCAGTGTTTTCTTTGGCATCTGGGGTAAAATACTGTGCATATTTATGCTTCTGTAAAACCCAGGCCAACTTAGTTCATTTTAATGAAGTTTTTTTGGACTCAGTTCATGTAGAATTTCACTATAGTGCTATCTGTATCTGGATACCTTCCCTGAGGGGTAAATACATCAAAAGTTGTACAGTTTCCTTAGATTTTGTAAAGGAAGACAGTATTCTCAATATTAAAGAGGTTGTAACTATTCTAGCCAAAGTAAATGCTGTAAAATCCTTCAGGTTCAGATTCAGGTAGAGTTTTCAGATATCTCCATAGCTGGCTTGAATAAACTGGAGCATGTATAAGTGCCCAAGTCAGGACCTTTAACCGTCTCCTCTACAGCTCTTATTCCTCTCTGTTTGCTAATCTGTTATGTGAGGTTCATGGTTAAGCACCATTTTTAGTTAGATGCTAAATTTCTATCATAAAATATTTATTTTCTTCCACCAAAAAAAAAATAGATTTTTTATTGTAGCTGACTAAAGTCTCTGGTAGCAGCATTGTTGGTGCTGTTTTCTCTGTAGCACTGGTGTAGGTAGATGGCTCAAGACTGATACCACACATAGTCATGTTCATTACTATTTTTCCTGAAATACAAAAACTGCTTAGGACTTGGAATTTGCCTATAATTTCTCATGTGGAGAAGTCTGTACACAAATGGTCTTTTCATAAGACCCTGTTGCCTTTTTTTTCCTTAACCAAGAACAAATAAAAGGAAATGGAACAGGAAGGGGAAAAAATTAAGTTTTAATGGAAACACATTTCATCTTTTCTGCTTGCCATAAAACATTAACGTAGTAAACAAATTTCATCTTTGCTCTTAAGTTCTTTACTAACATAAAGTATTTTGAGTTTTGTCATGGCTAAGGTATGGTTAAACCACATGTTCTTGGTCATGTTCCAACCTCTATTGTCACAGGTCTGTGACATCAAATTACATTTTTAAAAATAAAAGTTGTGTGTAACCCACTTCTATTCACGGACACCTTCGTTAAAAGTCGTGACTTTGGGGAGTGTTTCAGTATATTAGTGGTAATGGTATTTTCTGACCAGAACTGCTTTTCCATGGGACATATTTCAACGTCCAAGCATTCCCACTGCCAGCCCCTGCTTTGTGCCATACAGCACCTTTTTCAGTGCTGCACCTCCACATGAGCAAAGCTTTTATAGGATGCTCTGAAACATTACATTCTAGACTGCTCACCCAGTCATGGGACTGTTACGGTGGTCTAACAGTAGCAGACAGAGCTATTTCAAATAGGGGTGTGGAAGAGAGAAAGTGTCACTTTGGTCCACTTTTCTGAGTGGTTGGTGTTATAATATATAACCTTTTTTTCCTTTTTTTTCTGTTTTCTAACACAGTGTAGTTTGCAATAATTTAAAATACTCTATAGACATTTAAACGATATACAATAATATAACTTAATTGGATTCCTCAATTGTACTTAACAAATTTCTAATAAATTTACAGTATCTAGTACCATAAGACTGTGCATTACTGTGTTTGGGAGCTTTCTTTGCTTCCTGTCAAGAATGTAGTGAAAGTACAGTGTCATCACTATTACCCAACAACAGTACCCATGAATCCAAGATTACATGGAGTGAATCTAGTATTTTAGGGGCCCCTGTTGACGTCTGTGAAGTTGCACTCATTCATGCCAAGGCTGGTATTTAGAATTCAACAGTAACATTAAAAAAAAAATTAAAAAGCAATTTTGCATTGCTCTGTGAGGGAGTCATCAAAGGGGTCTGATTTTCAGAGGGTAAGTGCTTGGGGTCAGAAAGGCAGGTCCTTACAAGTATTCAAATGAAGGTCCCCAAATCATTAGTTACCTTTGATAATACAGGTCCACAAGTTACAGAGGTAATTCTGGCTCATTCACATATCCAGCACAGAAGCTGGTGGAGATCTAGGTCCACCAGCCCCTTGCCCCAAGAGCACCATGTGAATGGACAAGTGCTTCCATGTTAGGTGGGGAGGGCTCATCGCCCCGCAGCCCCTCAATATAAAGAACAAAATTAAAAGCTAAAAATGCACATATGCAGAGGTAAGGAAATTTTTAATCCAAGTTTTCAGAAAATCAGGCAGGGACCCTTGGGACAAGCAAACAATTACATGGTTAAATGGACTGTGTTCTAAGTGGGCATATCTGGGCTCTTGGGGTTAAAACACTAGATTTTACAGCAGTAAAATATCTGAGACTGTTTTTAAAATCTCTCATAGGGAAAAGGTGTGGGAATTAGGATTGAGTGCTTTTAAGAAGTGAGCTTCTTTTGTTTAACATTCATGTGCTTACCAGGAGGTACGTTATTGCCAACCCTAAAATAATGATGACACAGACTAACCCAAATTTTGACTTTCTTATGCTCATGAAGCCATGACAGCTCAGAGGTTGCAGTAACCTAGAGCTCAGCTGCCAGACTTTTATCCTCTTCTGAGTGCATACTGAGCATAAGTTTCTTTAAAGTCTTGAAAATATTAACTTTCAACCATTAAAGGGAAAACACAATGCCTGGAAGACCCTGCCAGTGCATTCATTGTCAAAGCAAAACCTTTGATACTTGTTGAAGCACATCTTTGTATCCTAAAACTCCCTATGAGGATCTGTGAGCAGGTGCTCCACACTTCAGACCTGGGTCTGAAAAAGTCATTATTCAGGAGGCAAGTGGTAAAAGTCGATATCAAACATTGGTAACCAAAGTTTCATGTGATGTTTTCGCTCAGTTCTGGCAATTGCTTAAGGCCTACAGGAATTGAGCTCTCTAATAGTGGAGTGACAACAGATCAGTAGCATTGAAGAACTTAGGCAGAACCAAATACAAAAGTCATAAAGTCAGAGTTCCAATAAGTTTACATTTAGTACAGAATTAAGACATAGCTACCCGTTAGTGCTTAGAATTTTTTGATACTATTAAAACCATAAATAATTATTTTTATGTTCGTTCAAAGAGTTCCAGTGTCACTGGCAGCTGATGTAATTTTGTGAATGCTTGTTGGGTTTTTTTTCCAAAGTGGTAGTGGAGTATTTCTGCCATAGATTTTGCTCCCTACCTGTGGTTTTCTCTCTATCTGCTTTCTTAGAAATTTTGGTTTTTGCAGAGACAAAGCTGTGTTCTAAATTTCATTTCCTTAAAAAAAGTCTTTGTTTGCACAGGGCCAGACAGTTTTGTTGCTGTAAAATAGGAGAAAGTGTCTTTTTCTTTTAAATGTCATGGGAGCTGCAATGCAATCAGCTTCTCTGATATGTATAATTTAAAACACTAAGAGAACTCTACAACACCTGGATTGTAGTTAAAAAAAAAAAAAAAAAAAAAAAAAAAAAAAAAAGAGAGAGAGACAGAGAGAAAGTTTCATGTGGTTTTCAACATCACCTTAATCCTGTTGCCCTTGTTTCCAAAGCAGTTACAACAGCCAGCCAGCCAAAATGCACCATCCTTAGAAGTATAGGTAGTTGTGGGGAGGGAGTGGTTGTTGTGGTGTTGGCTGGGGTTCTCTTCCCCAAGAGGATTAGATGTGCAAAATGATGCTGTCGTTGTTTGCTGTACTCCACTTTCCTCACTTGTGGTGGTTTGCTCTGTGTGTTTGCACACAATGCCGTTATTTGCAGGTGAACACCTCTGTCCGCTCACTGCATGTGTTGCACTTCACAAAGCAGCACCAGTGGAATTTGCAATTGCATTGCCACACCTTGGTGTACTGGTGTGTGTTGTACCCTCTTCCGCAGCACATCATGTCACACCCGTCCGCGCTGGGAGAGGTACGGTTGCAGAGTCGTCCCTGGGTACCAACGCTCCCTGTGGAAGCATCTTCCTCACAGTAGTTGGGTGACTTTTCAATATACACTAAATCTGTTTCCATGGGTTTCTGGTAGCTCTTGATCTGCTTGATCTTCAGGAAGGTTGGCTGTCTCAGTCTACTGGCTCTTACCACCTCCACTTGCACTGCGGCATTGTATTTCTCTTTCAAAATATATCCAATCTCTCTGAATTTAGGAAGTGTGGTCCAGCAGGTCTTAGTTGTACAGGAACCTGAAACTCCATGACACTTGCACTCCAATTTCATTCTCTCTTCGAGAACCTATGTGTACAGATATTTGCATATTATTACTGCAGGAAAACAATGTTGCAAGCCTGCCTAAACCTCATTCTGTTTAGTTCATATGAATATTCATTACTGCTTGTTGAAATTTTTCAAATGCATGTTTATAAATCTTCTCACCTCCCAGCAGAATGCTCATAACATTTTGTTTCAAGTGTCACCTGGCTGGAAATACAGTGTTTTGTCATTTTTTGGGAAAACATTTCCATTCTTTTTCCAAATATGGGAGAATATTTACTTATGTTTTAGGAGACATTTCTTTAGAGCCACAGAGGACTTCAGATTTTTCAAATCTTTTTTTTTTTTTTTTTTTTTTGAAAACAGAAAACAAGAATGTGTTTGGGGGTTAAGTGGCATGAGATTCAAAATACTTAATTGCTTTAAGTAATGTTTAAAGAATGCTTAAGAAGAGCAATATATACTGTGTGACTGAATAAGCCTACATGCAGGGAACTGGAACTAGATGATCTCTAAGGTCACCTACAACCCAAACCATTTTATGATCCTATATTCACTGCATAATTAAAGATTTTTTCCTATATACCTATACCAATACCACCAGTGGCAAACTTACAGACAATTCCACCCACAGAATGTCCCATTCCCTTTAAAAGCAGCATTCATTGCAGTATTTAGTCCAAGTATTCAGCAAATAATCAGCCACAAATACATTTTTTTCCACCAGGGCAATGATAACACAGCATTAGAGGGAAAAAAATCCACCAAAGGGTCTTGCTCAACAGTGAGACGAAAAGTATTGCTGTTGTAAAAGAGGTTCAGCCAGAGGGGTTTAATTCAGAGTCAGAAGTGACATAAACTGGTGGGTGCTCAGGCTCATGCTCCACTGTCATCCTGCTGATTTTGCTGCAGCCCAGACGTACCACGCCTGGCACATCCCTACTTCCCCTGGCCAGGTTGTGCTGGAGGGAAGGCCGGCAATGTCCTCCTGCTCCATGTGTGCAGCAGGGGGAAGCCAGCTCCGCGGAAGCGCCTCTCTGTTTTTCTGCCCTTGCGTTACCACTTAAGCCTGACCATAATTACACCCACAGTCATCATTAGCTTATGAAAATCAAGGCCTAAGAACAAAGCGAGCTGATCTTTCCCCTTCGCAATGGGTTGCTAACAAAGAAATATGAGCTACCAGGCTTGTCTGAAAGCATTACTGATGCTGCAGACCATCTCCTGTAGCGGTTTCACTGCAGATCCCAGAACATGACTGAAATGGGCAAAGGATAAAAGGGCCGAAATCTGAGTACAATGGCATAATGAAGTAGGAGGGAGTAAAAAATGCTTACTGCTTCAGAAACTGGCCTTAAAATAAAAGCTGTACAGATCTGGTTATCCCTGCAAATAGAGGGCACCCTCCTGAGTTGTTTGAGTTTCACTTAAATTGTATGGTTTGTTTTTCCCCAAATTTCTGGGGTTTCAATATTAAAGAGAATATTTGGATTTGATTTTCTCTTACCAACATACGGTAGCAAGTATAAGATAGCTGAGCAATCTATGCAAGAATCACAAAATATCCTGAGTTGGAAGGGGCCCTTTGAGTCCAGCTCAGGACAACTCCAAAATCCCACCCTGTGCATCCCTGAGAGCATTGTCCAAACGCTCCTGGAGCCCTGGCAGCCTTGGGGCCATGACCATTCCCTGGGGAGCCTGTTCAGTGCCCAACACCCTCTGGAGGAAGAACCTTTCCCTGATATCCAGTCTGACCCTCCCTGACCCAGCTCCAGCCGTTCCCTCGGGTCCTGTACCTGGTCACTGAGAGTAGCAATCAGAGCTGCTCCTCCTCTTCCCCTCAGGAGGAGCTACAGCCCCTGCTGAGGTCTGACCTCAGTCCGATCATACCTTAGACCTTCTGGAACCACAGGCTTTACCAGGGTCAATGTCAATTTATCCTATCAGAAGCAGAAAAGGTGTTTCCCAGCAAGGTTTACTGAGTTGGGGAAGAAGTTCCTATAGCTACAGCCGTTCTAAAAGAAGAAATCAGCAAGGCCATGATGAGCTGGGTTTTTGTGGACACTGGAATGCACTGTATCACCTTCCTGTCTTCCATACTGATAGAAGAGAAAACTTGCCATCTTCTGTTGCAGTAGCAGCATTTCAGTGGCAGTGAGGAGACGGATGCACTGTGACACGCTCTGGGGTCTTTTCAGGGTCTCCAGAGTCTCCTCTGTATCCATTTCTGGCCTATGGAGAAGGTTTTTCTCCAAAGATCCCTAAATAAGATTTCAATCCCGTTCCACAAATCTGGGTTCAAATAATCTATTGATATTTAGATGTGTTTGTATATAAACATAAACATGCTTAGACGTTGTGCTTGATATGAAGTTGTGCTGAAAAATGTTTGGTTTTGTTGAAACTAACCCATTCCTACAGCTTTGTCAACATGCAGTTGTAGCTGTAAGAACTGCAGCAAAATCCACAACAACAGGTGAATGGATGCAACTTTTACACCTCCACCAAAGAGCACTAGGATCTAAGGATTTCTAGGAAAGCATTGACAATGGGATCTGTCATCCCTGAGTCGTACTCCTCCCTGAGCAGTAAATCTTGGTGAAGGGTTCATATTTTGTCATGCCCTACATGTGTGTCTGGTGCCTACATTTTGGATGAAAAGGCCAAGTCAGTAACTTGCTAAGAGAGTAGGAGGAGGTGAAGTTCATGAGGCTCCTTATTCTTCTGAGGGTTCCACACTGTGGGTACTGTCCCAGGGAGCCTCTGGTGTGCTTTCCTGATACACTAGAAAGTGCCATTGCTCCTGAGAGACAGACATCACCCATTTCAGTGTCCTAGGTGACATCTTTGGAAATGTATATTTATATATGGATGTCTATCTATATAATTGTTTGCCTGTGTGTATTTGGTTGAGATGCTGATGTTTATATACATTATTACATACATTATATATATATTATTTATAGACATTACCTGGCAGCCTCTGTAGTACAATCTCCAGCAACTTTATCCTAAGTCTTGATATTTTTTCTTTTTTTGCCGTTGTCTTTCTGAAGGTCCAGTTTTGTGATTCATTTTGGTGAGCAGAAACCTGATTTCACTGCTGTGTTTTTTCAAAGATTCCCACTATTTTTGATGGTGGGAGGACTTGCAAATGCAAGCCATGCAGGCTCAAAAAATCAGAAGTTTCAAAAAGTATTAATTCATGCTCCTGAAGCCGATCTTGCAGGTTTTTTGAATTTTTTTGGAGTCTTCTCTCATGAATGTGGAATGCTTGGGGTTACAACACTGAGCAGAGGCCCAATCATTAGGTAGTTAAATTCCTGAATGCTATAATTTGTGTGCCCACAGTCAACTGTGGGTATAAAATTGTGCCCAGAGAGTTGGAGGTCAGGGAATGCAAGGCCCAAACTAAGCAGATTCTAAGCAACATTTTTTCCCCTCTTTCCACTCAGATGCTGCAGAGTGCCCTTCCTTGCTGACAGGCCAGCATGTTCTGGCCCTCCAGAGGAATGTCTCTCTGTGTGGTAAATTGAACAGCTTCCCACTTGCCAGGGAGGTGCCATGGGGCCTGGCAAAGGTGGCCGGATCTGACCTTGTTTGCTCAATGCCCTGAATGAAGAGTAACTAATATTTTGCTTCCTAAAAGTCTCTCCAGTTCAGTTTTCCTCAGCAAAATTCCCATCAAAGCTCTGACCCTGAACCTTAAAGGTACTTATTCACTCAAATCTAAGACACTATGCCAAGCTAGGTGCTTAATTAAAGATTGAAAATCATTAGCTCATATGAGCCACTCAGCAGTTTCATTTGTCATATGTCAGTACCTCCTATCTAATCTTGAATGGTTTAGAGCAAGATCTACCTCCCAGAGCAAATTCCCATCGCTGGGCTGTGCTGCTTCACATTAATCATAGGAACATTTCTCAGGTCCCTTTTCCACATACAGGCCCACTCCCACCCCAGTATGATCTTGCCAAGTAAAATTTTCTAACTACTGCTACTTTGTGAAATGAATTGTGAAATAGAACGTAAAAGCTTTCTTAATCCCACATCTTTTTATACCTGTATAAATCATACATTTAAAATGCAATGTGGGGGCTGTCTGCTGCCAGCTAAGTAGAAAAAGACTTGTGAAGACCAAAATAAAACAAAATTATATGCATTAAAAGAAATTCACTTTTTCAAGTTCCATATCTAGACTCAACTGCTTAACATCAGATACAGTTTCTGTACATAGTAAAAATCCTATTTGGATAAAGTATGTAAAAACAATAGTTACATTTTGTGTGTGTATGTGTTTTGGCTTACCCCGCTGGTTTTTGTTTTCCTTTATGGAAATGCACATTGTTGGACCAAGTGTTGAATGTAACAAAATCCATATAACTTTTTGACTGAAGTATCAAAAAGAAATAAAAGACTTTAAGAGTTTTGCCTCATTAAATATGCAAGTGATCAACTTTTGTTTTGGGTAATAACTACCAAAAGAGACAGATTCTGGTCACAAGATGTCACCACTTCTTTGATGCTCATGCAGCTGCAGCCACAAGAGCTGATGGCTTACTGATGATGTGTGGGCACTGGCTAACCCAAGTCTCAGTGCAGCCTGGGGCCCAGGACTGCTGACAAAATGTTGATCTCCTGTGCCCCCCTGAGTATCCAAGCTCAGTTTGTTTGGGTTTGGTTTTTTATCTTGGATAGGCAGGGGTGTAACTAAGATTAGTAGGGTGTAATGCTACTCTTCTAATACAAATGTCCTGAAATTATTCTTTGTTAATAGCAGATCATAGAGCCCAAAATTGAGTAGTTCATGGCGTATCTCCTTGGGTTGTGCCCAGCCCTGTGAAGAGGGAGCATGGAGCCAGCAGGAGAGGAATAAGAGAACTTCAGCTGCATGGTTTTTTTTCTGCTACTCTGTGAAGCTGTTCCATCAAGCATCACAACAGTATTTATATTGTGTGGGATGTGGGAAGGGAAAATGAGTTACTGTGTTTATTCCTCTTGTCACATCCTTGCTTTTCTTATTGTTTAGTTTAACGGGAGCAGGGAGTCTCTGCTTTGCAGCAGGTCAGTGTCCAGACACAGCATGAGGTGGTTTTTCCCTGCCACTGGACAGAGCTGAGCAGGGCTGGGGACCACCAGGGGTGCCAGGAAGTGACAATTCACCTCCTCCTGCCCTCCACTTGCCTCCCTAGGTAAGGCACCTCTTCCATAGTGTCCTCACTTAATGTGTTGAAAAAGCTGAGGAAGGCCCACTGCACTCTTTAGACAAATTCTCCTCTTGACTACCAGGAAAATTAACCCAGCATTTTGGGACCTGCTGCCCATTTGAAGGATGTCCCTACTGTTATGAGGATGAACAATAGCCTAATCTGTCAGTGTTTCTTCTCTACTTTCTAGGACAAGAGAAAATAGATGTTTCAGCAATAAACTGCTGCAATTGGTTAATTCTGAATATTATTTTTACAGTGAAATGTTGCAAAGCAATTTCCTTCAGAAGCATCCTCCCCATCATTCCCAAAGCAAGTGTGCTTGCAGTGCTCCACTGTGTTCTCAGTGGAATTTGTTGTAAACCTTAAAGGTAAAATATCACCTGAAATAGTTAAAATATTTCACTGGTAGTTCTATTCTGTCAGGCAGAACAGATGTGTCAGGTTTGAGGTCATACAGTGATATTTCACTAAATGTTTGATACATGCCTTGCATGCATTACATGGTATGCATGGGCATGCACATTTCTTGAATAAAACCATTTAGCAAGTCCTAAAATATTTGGCTATTCCCCCCTCTAATTTTAAAGCAAATTGTTCAAAAAGTAGGGTAGTACCAGATGTAGCTGCTGGCAGTCTGTTTTAAGGGTGTGTTTCTGGAAGAAAAAAATAAGCTAACAAATCCAGCCCAATTGGAAGCAGGAGATCTACCCTCATGAGATTTTGAGCCAAAACTTGCATATTCAGGACATATGGATAAGTCCTTAGTTATCCATCTAACCCACCCAAGCTGTAACACCAAAATTTTTGAAACTGGATTTATGTAACTGTCTGCAAATGACTTTAAGTGGGAAGATGGAAAGTATGGCATGAAGCAGTATTATCAAAAGCTTTTCTTTCATGAGTGGTCTCACGCAGGATGTGTAGTGAAACAACTTGTCACTTTTAGAGAAAGAAACTTTCAGCAAATGTAAAACTTGGAAAGTAACATTCTTTGCATCCCTGAAATTACTTAGGAAACAAAGTCATATTTTAAAGACTATTTTAGGCTTATAAGAGCATGAAATTAGTTGGCTTTCATGTTTGAAACTGGGATTCAGCCTCCACCGTGACTTCAGAATATTTCATTCAGAGTCTTTTTCTGGGCATTGCTTCTTATCTTTACATTCTGTCAGGTGACAGTATGAACAACCTGCAGCAAATTAGGCACTGTGCATCTTGTTGTAATGAGCTGTCTAATTACAATGCTTCACGTGAGGTGAAAGGAACTAACACTGTCTTACATTATATAGGCACAGACAATATATAAAAATATGTATAAATATCCATAATTACATGCACACACAAGATATATATCTGTTTATGTATATATAATATAATATAATGAATATAATTTTTGTATCTTTATATGTGTATATATGTAATGAATGGTAATCAACAAATTACCTCATTAGCTGTTCTACAGCCAAAGCAAGGGAGCAAAAGAACCCCTTCCCAGTACCACAGGCCTATTGCACCAGAAACTATGAAAAAAAGCCATGGCTTAGGTGGAAATGTTGTCCCAAGTAATTGAAAAACCTCTTCTGAAGAGAGCCTGAATTATTTTTTTCCCCACACTCTTATTGTTTCATATATAAAATAAGCTGTTGTCATCTTCCAGGCATTCCAAAAAACAACAGGAAAACCCCATTGCTGTTACAAAGGAGTAAATACTGGGATGGTGACAGGCGGAGTTGCTGGCAGTCAGTGTGATGGGTGTGTTTCTGGAAGGACCAGTTTTTTCTCCACATAACCACAGTCACTGTCTGTTGTAAGAGCCTAATTGATTGATAAACTGTTAGAAACATTTCTACTTTTTGGTAAAAGCTGCAATCTGCTACCAATTTGTCAGTTTGTTCTTTTAACTCACCCCATAAAAACAAACAGAAACCTCCATTTTTATAAATGAGATTTCCCCTGAGACAGTCATTGTTTTGAAACTTTCAACAAAAAGTTAAGCTTAATGATGTGTGTTCCCAGATGTTACTCAAAGTTCATTTATTCCAGAATAAAGATACTTATTTCTAAAAATACATGGTAGAAAGCTGTCTCATAAAACAGCATCAAAGCTGACTTGGTTTTTTGGTATTCAATTTTTCATTACTCTGTCAAAGTTTTGCCTACAGATCTTTCTGTAATCTTTCAGATTTGCAACAAAACGTTCTTTCAGTAACATTTGTGTTAGACTTATTCTAGTCCTCCTCTGGGTGCTTATTTTCATTTACCACACTTGTGCTTTCCATCCTGAATCACAGCAGTTTAGAAAGTTTGACGGGGAAGTTTCTTCCTCTGCTCTCTCACACCGTGCAGTGCCACTTTGCCACCAAGCATAAATCTTCCGTCAGGAGAGTCTTGTGTCACCAGGAATCCCTGAGCATCTATTTATTCCAAATCGCACCAATGACAATATTATGATTTTGTCATTGGTGCTTCTTATTGCAAATTTAGCAGAAGCTTTGCAAACCTGCCATTAGCTGAAATAATTATTAGCAATTCAATGCAGAGCCATACGGGATGCAGTGTGGGGCAATGAGGGTATTCATTCATTCCAGAGTCATCAGAAATTCCCTGAGAAACCTAAATGTCATTTTTTTCCAATAAGATAATTTATTAGAGGGTCGTATTGAACATCTCAGCCCTAGACAGAAGTAAAAGCCCCCCCACCCCAAGACTGTTTTTCCCCTCATGTGTTTGCAAAGTTTGTGCAATTATTTTTACAGCATGCTGCTTGTTCCACAAAGAAAGCAGTGAAGTACCAGCAGGCCAGCTTTTGAGAGCATCCCAAAGAAGGCAAATTATTAAAGCCATACTGCTGTACTTACAAACCCCTCTGACACCCAGGCATGTGTGGGACAAGTGCTGGAAGAGATTGAGAATGGGCAAGATTTGTGAGAGCACATGAGAAAGTCCTTGGGTGGTGGTATAAAAGAACATTCAAATATTTGCTTGGGGGGCAAAACTGGCGGCCAGTGTCTTGACTAATGATCCTAGCAATGAACCTCTGGCCACCTGGTAGATGTCTAGTGAGGTCATCAAGGGCCTACCACTGACTTCAGAGCAAGTTGGAAACAATTGCATGCGGGGTTGGGAGCTTTTCATGTCCTTTTTTCCTCATTTTTCTGTCTTGGAAGGCTCTGAGATTCAAAAAGACTAGAAGGAAGGGAGCATATTTGTTGGCTAAAAGTTGTTCTTCTTAGCTAACTCAAAAAGCCAGTTTGGTATGACTGAAAAAGAACTGCAAGCCTTACCATCACAGATGTGAATGCAGGGTATTTTAAATGGTGAAAGTGCTGTGAAATCTCTGTAGGAAGCGACAAAAGCATATACTGCCTCTACTGTCTTTACTGTCCATTACCACTCTAAGGTTGAAAATACCTTATTTGAAAATATTTGAGAACTTCTAAAGCAATGAAAGAATTAAAAAATTCCTGTTGCTGGTGTTTTCTTTCTTACCTTTTATTCCTATTCATAACACGGATAAAATTCTGTACTTTGGTTCTTTATAATAGCAGTAATGAACCAGAAATTTGGCTCCAAAGTGTTTCCAAATTTTAAGACAAGCCACATACAGATCAGCAGGATGGCACTGACAGATTGTCTCAGAGCAATACAAGCATTTCCCAGTTGTGTTGTGAGAGTTTTAGGAAGGAAAAGGAGAAAGATGGAAGTTCAGTGTCCTACCCAGGCAAACAGAGGAGCCAGCAAGGGAAGGTGTGCAGATGGACCTTACTCTAACAAACAAGGAAGGTCTTGTTGGGGACAGGAAGGCTGGGAGCAGTCACGGCTGTAGTGACCACAGGACCATGGAGTTCAGTATCCCATGTGGAGCAAGGGATCTGCATCAGTTGAGGCTGTCCAGCCTCGAGAGGAGCCCCAGCTGAGAGGGGCCCTCAGCCCTGGGTGTCCCTGTCTGCAGGGAGGGCTCCGAGCAGGGCCCGGGCTCTGCTCTGGGGGCCCAGCAATGGCACCAGAAGAACGGGCAGGGACTGATCCCAGGAGGTTCCACCTGGGCAGGAGGCAGAACTTCTTCCCTGGGCAGTGCCTGGGCACTGAACAGATTGTCCAGAGAGGGTGTGGAGTCTCCTTCTCTTGATATACTCAAAAGCCATCTGAACACAATCCTGAGGAACATTGTCTAGGGGATCCTGCCTGAGCAGAGGGCTTGGACCATTCCAACCTTGCCCTTTCTTTGATTCTGTGATTGCTTCTGCAGTTCTGTGATTTCTGACTTGAGTGTGAATAAGGACCATGTGGGGTATATGAGAATGGTACTCATGCATAAGCAAAATCCCCGTGTTTCAGATTTTTTTGACAGGCTCACAGTGCAGTACAGGTTTCCCAGGGACCCACAAAACAGCCAGATTTCAGGTGAATGTAGGTCAGATTTCAAGTCTGCCTGCATTCTCAGAAGGAACTTGAGATTTCACACTGAAATTGCAGAAAATTCTGTGACTGCTTTTGTAAGGGTCCAACCCAGAAACACAGGAAGCATATCCTAGGTTCCAGAGTTTTTTTCTAACCTTAAGTTTCAGTCAGTCTTGAATTTAAAATGTCTAATTTATACAAATTGAAAATTATCTCAGAAGAACCAAAATCACTAAATATTATTTACTGTACAAATCTGAATATTCACTTAAAGGGACCATATATTGTAACACCAACATTATTTCTAAACGTGACCCCCAAAACCATGTTTTGTATTAGCACATTCCTCTGGATTTTATGGATTATACTTAAAAACAAAAGACTATACCAAAGTCTTTCAGTCATTCTTAGCTTTTGAAAGCAATACAATGAATTAATGAATAGCTATGGGTATAAATAACTACTGAAAAATTCAATAAAAAGTTAATAAACTTCAAAATACTATTTATATTTTAAAAATTGGGAAAATATATTGTTGGTATTGCAAGCCTTTGTATTCCTTTCTTAAAATATGAAAGTATTATCATTTGTTTTTTGCAAGAATATTTGAAAAAGAGTTTAGAATTGTTAAATAAAATGTATTTGCATGAATTCTGCTGCCAGAAGTATCTGTAAAAACATGCACTTATTTGGTTTGCTTATGTCCCTCTGCTTATGAAATTCTGATGAAAAGTAAAATATAATGTGCTTAATAAGAATCAGCAGTGTGGTCTAGTGGTTACTGGGCTGTATTTAGAACTGGGGATCCCATGATCAGTGCTCGGTTCACATAATGAGCTCTTTCTGTCCTTGGGACTTCACTGTTTTCCATCTCAGTATCTGTTTTTGCTCTTTTGTCCCTCCTTCACATCTAGACTGTTGACATGTTCCAAGCAGGACCTGCATCAGTATCTCCATGGGGGTGGCACAGCACACACCACAGAGGATGCCAGTTTAAGCAGGGATGATAATGCATCTAGCAGTAATAAATTCTCTTTAGCAAGTTTAAGAGTTGACTTCCATCTTCTTTTGCCTCCAAACACAATTTATGATGCTGAGCTGAAATTCCTAGCCTAAGTGAAGTGAACAGACCTGGCGCTGGTCTTCCAATGTGATAGTCAGCTGCTGAATGAAGTCCTTTCATGCCCGTGGCAGCAATTTTTAAGAAAAAAGACTGTGCTACTCAAGGCTGTTTTTCTCTTTGGCTCTTCAGTCAGCTTTCTCCTGCACACCTGGAGACCTCAGTGTGAACTGTCACTGAAGTACCTATCCTGTCTCTACACTTGAGTTTGTGCCTCTCTCACCACACTGAATTTATGTAGTATTTCCATTCCAGTGAACTCCTGCCATACAGAACCTTCTGTTTCAGTGCATGGTCAATGCAACTGTGCTAGTAATCAAGATCCAGGCAGTAAAATAATTGCACTGTTTCTGTCACCACCAATTCTACTCTCTCTGCCCAGTGCTCAGTAATGGACTGAAAGCACACATGGTTTTAGAGGAGGAAAATTCAGTCTCACTTTGGGGACTAGAGAAGGAGGCAGATTTTATTGGATTGCTATATTGGTATATTGAATTCTTCTGCAATACTGAAGCAGACGGCTTTTCCTAGGGGAAAACACTTTGAAGGCTATAATCTCTCCTGAGGTAGGTATATATGATGCAGAAATATTTGTTACATTTTTTAAAGGACAAGCTTTGAGAGCTATGAGGATTGATGAACATAAAACAGCATAGCTTCATGATGTTTATTGTTACCATGAGAAGCAATTCAGTCATGGTTGTGGACATGAAACTGCTTCTTCTTCTGCAGCTATTTGTAGCTTTGTAGTTACAAAGAGACAGTAGTGCATCTGCTAAGAAGTGCATTGTGTACTACTATGTGTATTTCATTAGAGCTGGGGTCAAATAAGTGATTCGGGTTTCACTGGAATAAATAAATGGAAGTGCTGTGGAAGTTGAGCAATGCAGACAACTCAGTTCTGTCCCATCACAAGCCCCAACATCCCTTGCTAGATTTTTTGCAAATTGGATGCAAAGCAGTGATTTATCATTATGCTTAACAGATCCAGCAAGATGGATCCATTATGCTAAACAGTTCCTCCCTGTTATTTGGGCTGGAAAGAAGGCTTAGGAAGCAGAAATTTTTACAGGAGTGCCTATAATACATGGCCAACTCTGAATAAAAAGAAACAGCAAAAAAAAGGTGAACAACAGATGCCATCCGGTGACTCGATGTGGGTGCGGGATCAGAGAGAAGGGTGAGTTCTCGGGGAACGCCTCCTGCCACCAAGCCAGCCTCCCCCCGTCCTCCAGCACACACGTTCCCATCCCTTGTTCTTTCTCGAATACCTTTCTTCCAGCCTCATTGTTGTGCAAGTTCATCAGCCTCCGTGCATTCTTTTTGATTTCTCGGGCATCAACAAACCTCCGGGAGAACTCAATGCCGTATCTGATATCCGCGGAGCAGCCTCCCCACTTCCAGCCCTCCTCCTGGTTGTAGTAGCCCTGTTTCTCTCGGTCACAGCCACAATTGCTGAGGTTGCCCTGGCTGCAGGCGGCCGTGACAGCGTGTGCAACCCCGGCAGCAGTAATGGCATAGGTGAACGCAGCTTCCCTGCTTCCTGTGGAGAGAAGCCAAAAGCTGATGGGTTGGCAGAAAGGCAGCACGCACTTACTAAAGAAAGTACACACGTTATCTGCATCAAGGGGGTCAGGCAGTAATGTGAGGAGGGCATTATTCCTCAGCGTGGATTCCTCATCTTACAGAATTCCACACCTATTTAAAATGCTTGGCTCAGCTCGGGTATATTACCCCAGGTATGCAGCCATGTGGTAGTCCCACGTACACCCCTCCACCAGAGGGGAACTTGGCAATGAATCTGGACGGTGGTGAGGTGAGGCCACAAGATTTGTTTTCACACTGTCTAGTCAGGTTTGCAAGCTTGAAGTTTATGTTTCAGATGAATAAAAAGTGAGTTAATAGCTACCTCTAAGCATTGGCACTGCATGGAAAAAGAGAACTGTTCAGACAACAACCACAACAAAAAAACCCTAGGACACAAATGGGGCTGATTATTAATCTAACTTTATAGATGCTCAGTAGCATCCATTAGTGATGCTGAGTGTGAAGTACTGCAAGAGAGACCTATAGAAACAAGAACTGGGTAGGGTTCATTTTCTTTCAAGGTAGAGGTTACTCATTTCCCTTGCAGACTTCTCCTGTGCATAGTTTTGCTGAAGTGACCCTTTTCCACTCCCACTCCGACTCAAACCTCTGCATTACCATGGCTATTGAGCATACAAAGGGCATAGAAGTGCTGTGACAGCACTATTTTCTCTCCAAATTAGGTGAGATGCTGTCATGGAAGCACAGAGTTATTTTTTTTAAATAGCTCTTTTAGAAAAGGAGGGGTTTTTTGTTTGTTTTGTTTTTGTGTTTTGTGGGTTTTTTTGTTTTGTTTTGTTTTTTGTTTTTTTTTTTTGTCTGTGATGCTGCTACTTGCAAAGGCTCCTGATTGCCAATTCCAGGTAATAGCTGTTGATAATGAGTATATGAGGAGAGGTGAATAAGGCCCCTTTCTATACTGATTGGCTGAGGTGCCTGTGAGGTGCAAGGAGGCAGAATGATGGGAGGGGAAGCTACAACCCATCCCTGCTCTGATGTGAGACCACACTTTGTCACTGACTTCACACAGGGCTGGATCGTGGTGTTTTGCTGCTGTTATTTATAACACCCACACAAGTTCCCTTTTCAGTGCTTTCCCCATAAGTTCCCTTCTCGTTGCTTTCCTCTGTGTGTTTCTCTGGTAATAAACAGACAATCCTTTAGTGCTGCAGCCAAAGAATAACTGTAAAGAATTTGCAGAAAGTTGCTGAAATGCTTTAATGACCACACACAGAGCTCTAGCATCATTAGTGGACTTCAGAAGGGAAAAAAAGGAACTAATTTTCCAGAGGAGGAAAAAAAAAAAAAAAAAAAAAAAACAAAAAACAAAAAAAAAACAAAAAAACAACACCACCAACTTAGAACAACTTAGAAGCTAGTTTTCATATTTTAATTTTTGGATTTAAAGATCTAATTATTCTGGAATGACAACTCCACAGTATGGGGGGTTTATATTTCTTATTTTCATAGCTTCCTGAAAGATTACACCATTGCCAGATATGAGGGAGATCCTACAAGAAACAATCAGAAACTGAGGTTTGGCACCATTTTCTTGTTTCTCCAAAGAAATAAAAAATAAACTTTGGGTAGGGAAAAAACAAAAGGGTTTTGTATTCTTCAGCTACCAAGAAGGTTGACCTGACACGTGCATTATTTGAGTAGATGGTGCAGTTGCAGGACTGCCTCTGCTTTTAGAGACAACAGTGTTTTGTTGGGGTCTACGATGTGTGCAGTCTGGTTCAGTGCTTCCCAAACCATGGTCTGCAGAACACTGGTGGTCCAGGAGGCCACGGTAAAGGGTTCACAGCTAATCCACAGAGCCATATTAAACACAATTTTAAATAGTGTTTTCAATTAACAGTTTGATGATAATGATACCTGGTGGTCTGTAAGAAATTCTGAGGGTTTATAGCAATCCAAAACAGCTATGGAACCACTGTTCTAGTTCCTAGTGTGATTTTCACATGTTGATATTCACTCCTATCCTCTTTGCTTGCCAGCTAAATTCAAATCTGGGACTCTTATTTTAAAATGTGTTCTGTTGACTTGCAGGATTTCTTTCTTCTTCTTTTTAAAAAAAATCTATTTCTAATCTATAAATTGAAATATTGGAAGTATGAGATGCAATAGAAGCTACATATATAGATACAGTTTGCTTTTCTTCAGGATGAGGGTAAACAACAATGCAAAACCAGACCCAGGGAAATTTTTGGTCAGATATCATTGAAGTATATGTAGAAAGGCTTAATAATAAGAAGAATCTTATTCCTGTGAGGGAACTTAGCAGCTGTGACCTACAGTTCAGTAGATTTACTCAGAGATTTAGTGACAGTTGCTCATATTTTGTGTTTAAGCTCCCCATGTCTCCAGAGTAGGTGGTAAGACATTTTATTATAGCCACTATGTCTGTGACTTCTTTGTAAATTTTCACACATTGCTTCCCTTGATCAATTTTATAAAATGAAAGAAAATCAATTTTCTCAAGTCATGGGATAATATCAAATGGAAACCACACTGACTCTCTTAAGAGATTACTCACCTGTTTCGATGCAGCTCTCAAATAAAGTCTCAGAAATTAGCAAGTTAAGTTGTCCTGCTAAGAATTAAGGTTTTGGGGGATTAGTATTTTCTTAACTAAAATATGTTCTAAAACTTCACTTGTGTTCCTGAAAGTTTGCTAAGGTCCCAGGATCAGTGGAGTCTAACAGAAACTGCAAGGGAGGAGGGAAGGGAACCTCTGAGCTCAAATAATGTCTGCTGTACACAAAGCTTTTCATTAGCATGTCATCACTTGGAATCAGTTCTAAGCAAGTCTTTGTTAGGCAGCTAAAAATATTTAAGTAATGATTGCTGTGATACCTTAATGGAGAACAATAATCTCATTTTACAGAATTTTCTGAGATTTCAAAAATATTCTTGGTCTGCAACAAAAAGGTCTTTCCAGAAATGTTCATGAAATGAAGATACAAGTAGCAGCAGATTTGGGGTTTGACTCAAATTTGGGGCTAGATATTTCTTTTTCCAGTGAATATCCCGATTACCTAGTTATTTGGCACTGTATACACTCCGTTTCTCAGTCTCAGAAGAAAAAATCTTGTCTGACTTTCAAAGTTTTCCGTCACATAGACTAGAAAAATTCTGTTGAGATTTTTATTTTGGTGGCAAAGACATTGCTTTGGCTTTATTGCAACCCTCGGATTTGTCCATTTCATTATTAGAAATGCCTGCCTTGGTGTCAAAGATGACAGTTGTGACTTTATTCCCAAAACATAGAAGGGATGTTTTCATGAGTAACATGAACTAATAAATATCTGATCTGATAACTGTCTAATCTAATAATTCCAAAAAAGATGACTGCCAGTATTAATTAAAATTAAGCCTTTTTTCTTTGGTGAATGTTCTCAAGGCCACTTCTAGCAATCTGCCAGGCTATCAGAGGAGTCTCTCATTTGCCAGTCTGAGTTCCTGCCATTTTCTTGAGTTTATTTGCATTCTGACAGAGGGCTGTACTTTAAAAGTGTTCTAATAGCCAGCAATGCAGGCAGCTGCTGCTCAGACAGACAGATATTAGACCACTGATTCCTTAGCACATGTCTTCTGGCAGATAGGCAGAGAGGAGCCTTTATCTGTCCTGGGAGTCATGGAGTTTTACCCCTCATTTAGATGTCATTTCTGCCTAAGTTTTAGACTTCTAACAGAGCACTTAACTCAGTATGGTTTGATTTGGAAATTCTTACCAGTTCCACAATTGCTGTAATTCACCAGACTCAAACGTGCACAGATTCAGCAGAGTATTTTCAGCCTGGAGCCACAATCAGCTGAGAATCACATAGGCTAAATACATATTCAATTATTCCGCTGTGAGCACAGGGTTAAAGATTTAACTGTTCCATAGGGTTAAAGATTTAACTGTTCCATAGCTATTTGCAAGACATCTATTTGTTGGAGTAATTAGATGAGAATTCTGCTATTGCACACACCACCCTGAAATGACTCATGTCAGCAGCTAGATGAATAAGGCTGCTACTGAATGTCAGCTATTAGAACTGTAATTTAACTTGAAATATTTAACTGCAGAACATACAGTGTTTGGCCAGTAATTTGCTAGATCTTGCATCAGCAATGATGGAAAATATACATACTGTTATTAAACAGAACAAATTCTTCATGCACTTACACAAGATACCAGATTGATTATATGACACAATACAATAGGTCAATGGGAAAAAGAAATTAACCACAGCAGAACTAAAATTTTTTGACAAACCTATCCTTTTCAACAAGTTTGGTAAGCTGATTGAGTCATTTTTTTATGGCAAAAGACAATAGATGCATCTAGATGAGTAAACTAAAACTCAGACAACAGCACCCTAAATAGTGTTAGATGAAGACTTTTACAGACAAGTTTATTTCTTTTGTAATTTTGTATTTTATTCAACACACATTTTAACAATTCTCAAGGAAAATAGTGCAGGCTCTTCATTTTGGTTTTGATCCTAGGGCAGTACAAGTGAGAGGGAGTTTTCTCACTGTCTGGAACAGATCCTTTTTTTTTTTTTTTTTGCATTTTCTGTGTAATTATCTTTGAACTTCTTGGTTTATAAAAGCAGGAACTAATTTAATTCAATTTAATTCAATTTAATTTCTGTACTCAATGCTACATGTCAGAACTAAAGGCTACTAAAACCACTTTGTACAGGCAGAAAAATTAAGGCAGGAGAGCAGAAAACTCATGAGGGTCTCTACTCTGCAACCCTGACATAGGCTAATAAGACAGATGCTCCTCACAACAGCTTTTATTGTTCCTGTTCTTAAGGATCTTCAGTAGAGGAGGTTCCAGGGTCTAGTCCAGTACCTTAGGACCCCTACTGGTATGTATTTCACTAATATTAACCTAAAACTGTCTTTCTGAGTGCAAACCCACTGCTTCTTTCTCTAGAGCTGCCAAGAGCAGATTATTCCCTCCTTCTAGCAGTAGCCTTGAATATGTAAAGACTATCACCCCTTCCCAGACGTGTTGCATCATCAGTTCTTGCCCTACATCCCCAAGAGCTCTGGGGGTGCCCCTGCTCTCCCAGCTGTCTGGTTGGTTTTGTAGTGCTGGAGATGTGACAGGGTGTTCCAGCTGAGGTCTTGCCTCCTTGGGGCCAGAGCAGAAGGAGCCCTTCATATGCCTTGTATGCTGTAGTCCTGTTTATTTCTGCCAGCATTCCTTATTTCACAGCAGCAGGACACTTTTGACTCTTACTCAGTTTGCAGCTGTCTCCTGTGCAGCTGCTCTCCCACCAGATGTTTCTCATCTTGCATTTATGCAGATGATCATTCCCATGTACAGATCTTTGCCTTCCTGATTTGCTTCCTCTTTCTTTGCTTTAAGGCTTTTTTTTCTTCTTTTGTGGATCCCTTTTCCATGATCATGTTCAATTTTGACCCAAACTTCCTCCAGCTTCCTTGTAGTCCTTCGCAACATAATATAATTCACAAATGCAATGTGCACAGCTTATTTTCTTGGTTAAGTCAAGAGTATAATGCTGACTGGTACCAGCACAGATCACAAGAAACCTAGTCAGCACACCTTTCCATTTTGATAACTACCCTCAACCTCAAAGTATGATTTCCAGATGGTCTGTAACCATCTGGCAAGTTCTTATTTTTCTTATGAGAATGTCACATAAAGCAGTGTCAAAAGCTCCCTTTAAGTTGAAGAGCTATGGTATAAACTGCTTCTGCTCTGCCTCTGAGGCCCTGGGTGGCCAAAGAAGGAAGGAAATTAGTTTGGTTTGATGTGATTTGCACTTGACAGATCCTGGTTTACTGTTACTCATGTCCTTGTTCTTAGTTATGAGCTTACAAATGCATTTTTTTCATTTACTGAAGTTAACCTGATTGGTCCTACAATTCCTTTCTTTTAGGTTTTTTTTTTTTGGGGGGGGTTTTGTTTTGGTTTTTTTTTTGACAAATGCAACATACTTGTCTTTTCAATTCTTCTTAATTAGAGTTCTCCATTAGTTTTCACTAGTGGCTGCAAGGACAACCAGCTATACACTCACTCCATTAAATGTTCTGAGATGAGGGACATCTAACTGGAAAGCAATCAACATGGACAAATACTGTTCTCTAATGCTCACAGGGTTCTTCTGTTGATGGTGTAAGTTTATAGCCATCTGGTCACCATTCACCTGCTTAGTAAAGTCTGAGGAAAGAAGTGCTTGGCCTTCTTGATATTATCCTTGGTTTGTACTCTCCTCAGGAGTCCACTCCACTGAGTAGTGGATCAGCCTTTGTTGTACATCTCCTACTCACTGACAAATTACTACTACATTGATTATTAAATAAATTATTACTACATTGATTTCTGTGTAGCCTACTGTAAAAAAAATAGATATAGCCATCCATGGTTGTGAGGTTCCTTTGAAGCACCTGTGCTCAGAAGTGTTCCTGAACAATGAATGTGGTGCTGGCTGAATATCTGTTACTGGCAGGACTTTCTGGTCAACTCTGATGGAGCCTGCTAATGGTCATGTTCAGTAATGTTCTCTTTACAGTATTAATTCATTTCACTTTTCCTCCTTAAACCCCTTATTTTTCTACTGTAGTCTAATTAAAATAATCTTGTTTAATTTTGTTTCATCCATATAGGTCTGTTTAGTTGAACCAGAGCTACAGCAGGGGTGATTACAGCAGCTTCTTCCTAGGCTGTCTGTGGTATCTATTTTCAATTACACATGGCCAGGACAGAGAAAATTGCAGATCTCAAAGCTGAGCATGTGTAGTGATATGACATAATGGTTTATTTACAGATTCTTCTCTTACTCAGCAGTTTTCATCTCCAGGCTCCCACTAAGTTTTTATGGCTGGAGGTGCCAGGATCTTGGCCATCAGTTTAGAATTGCTTTGTCAACTGGATTGTTTTCTGCTGCTCATGTGGGTTAGTCTAATCGTTTTTTAGAATGGGCTGTACATGAGTCAGAATTATTTCACACTAGCTTTATTGCAGCTTCTTGTTGTCACTCTTTATATACTTTTGAAAGTATGTCTATTAAAAAGAGATACTTACTCTGCCTCTCTTTTTCACATTTTTTCAAACATTTTTTGAATGTCGGGTATTTTCTAAAGACTTAGTGTTACTTTCCACAGTGATTTCTGTAATGAGTCTTCCAAGGATTTACAGGGATTTTTAAGTTAATTAACCCCCTAATTTATTTAGTTAAGTCCTGGCAACCTTAAACAATAGTCAGCTTTTCTGTTCCAGTGAGCATTAATGCTGTTATGTTTTTTACTGTCTTTTGGCAACATGTCCCTTGGTGAAGTTTTTTGGGATATTTGCTCTGAGGTAGTTACTTTGCTGTAATCTTTGAAAAGATGTTTAGCAGTGCCCAGAGATATATGAAATTTTTGGGCTCTCTGCTGTAAAACTATATTTGCCATAACAAATATTTCTTACCAATTCAGCCCTAAGAAGCAAACTGTATCCTATTCTCAGAGAAAATGGTGACATTGAGTTTTAGTCCCAAAGCACCACTGCTTATTTTTGTCTAAGTTAAATCAGAACATGGTGCTGAGCACACATTTAAAGAGTGCACGAGAGCATGGCTGGAGGAGCACGAGGAGGTAGTTCCAAGATGCACTGTGCCTTTGAGAGGAGCCTGTGTGTGTCACAGACGGCTGTGTTTTGACAATGCTGCTGCTAATACTATCAAAGTAGCATGTGGGAAACAAGAGCTGGAGCAGAGAGATTGTCTCCTGCTTGTGTTCTCTTCTGGACCTGCTGATGTCCCACTGCGGCGCTCAATGGTTCCCTGACGAATGTTTGGTGCCTTTTCTTTTCAACAAGGACAAGAGGTTTGATATGTCATAGTATGTGAAAGCTCAGCTGGAGACATCCTGCAGTGTACTGAGGTTTAAGAAAGTTCTTTGCACCCCTTGCCAGAAAGATGGAATCCTGAAGGCATCCCAGAGAAACTGTGTTCTAAAGTATACCAATGTCCTTAAATTAAATGAGACTGTGAGGAACCAGATGTGTTATACATTCCATTCTATTCTATTCTATTCTATTCTATTCTATTCTATTCATCTAATCTCTTCTATTCTAATCTAGTAATTCAACTGCCTCAACCTGTTAACAGCAGTTCTTATGTAGGATTTGACACTGCATTACAATCTTTTAAAGGGCATTTCACAGAGAAAAATAAGTCCAATATTTAGCAAAAAGGGCAGGGAATCTATAACTATGTGGGCACATATTTTAATCCTTTTTTTAGGTTTGCTCTTGATAGTATTCTTGCCCTATAATATGGCCTGATAAAGGTTTCTGAGGTACCTGTGTGGTGCTCAGCAAGGGAAACATTTTCCACTTGGATTTAAGAAGTAGAAAAGATGCTTGCCACATAATAAAAAACAGAAGAAAAAAACAAGCAGGAAAGAAACCTCCACTCTGAACATGAGAAAAAAAAAAAAAAAAAACAGGACAGTGCTACCAATCACATTTTTAAAGTATATTTGCTTTCAAGTCAACTTCATGCTCTGTTTAAGGAGATACAAGAGCAGAGGAAGTGACTACCACAACCTCTGAGATGTTCACGTGCATAGATTTTAGAGACTTGAGCCTTTCATGAGTGAATCAGTTCAGAAAGGATGCACTCTAGGTAGGATCCTACCAATCTAAGCTATTCTGTGATTTTGTGACTGTATTTGATTTTGCTGTGGACCCTATTTCACAAATACTCTGTCATTCCTTCTATTATACTCATGAGTATCAAAAATCCGCTACCATGCAGTATCAGACCTTCTCAGTGGACTTTTTGCTGGGTCAGTATTTTAATTGATTAAATCATCTCAGTGGTGTGACATTATTGTACTGTGTTGAAGACCACCTCTCTAAAAATAAATCTGCATTGCCATTTGCATCAAGTCATCTTTTCCTCTATTATCTTATGGCATTTCTAGCCCAGATAACAAATCCCCAAGGGCAGTGGTCATGTCCATTTAAGTCACTGTGCATACCTGTCCTTTGTTGTAGGAACACGTTAAATAATCCTCTAAAGGTTCCACTGAATTATGGGTTGTTGTAAGCACCAAACTCCTATACCTGGGCATGCCAGAGTGTCTGTGGATGGGTTTCTGTATATTCTGCAGATAAAATTTCTGATCTTGCTTCTGGAGGTAGTTTAGTAAAATCATTAATATTACCTGAATGTTCCGTGCAGAGCTTATGAATAGGTCAGTGCCACTTTGCCAGAATTATTGAATGTCAGAATTATTACAATTGTCTGATACCTGGATGAAATTGGTGTTAGACACAAATCTATTTCTGCAAGAGGCAGTCCTTGCCTTAAGGAGACACATCGTTCAGCTGGAGAGGGCAAGAGAAGAGAGATACAATTACCTCTCTTTCCCAGAGGCATGAGGAAGTTAAGGTATATATACAGAGGACATAAGGACATGCAAGAGAGCAAGCTGTCCTCTTGCTGGATTCTTTTGTGAGGAGAGAACAGTAATTCAGTTGCAATCTTCTCAAGCGACAACTGAAATACAAATTCAAGCCAGGGAGAATATCCATGGAGCTGCATGGTGGGACAGGAGCCCACCCAGAGAGGAGCAGTAGTCCTAGGACTGGGAATCCTATGCTCTGCTTCTCCACTGTTCAATACAGTATTGACCTGCACATCTACTGCCAGAGACACAGAGGGATCTGACACATCAATGCTCAATATCCCAGTGCCTACCAGAAAAAGCCATGGCTGTAGGAGTCTACTCCTTACATTCACACTCACACACATCCTCAGATGCCATACCTGCTTAGCATGGATCCATTCTTTACTTTTAATTTGGAAAAAATAACTGACTAAAAAATAACTAACATGTCTTCCCAGAAGAATTGCTGAGGTTCTGTTTGTTCTGTTTCAGAGAGACACCAAATAATTCCACATCCTCATTTTGAATTGACATTTCTTGACTACAAGTGAGATACATGGAACTTCAAGCTGGATATTCTCTTTGTCAGCATAGACTTTTTTCTTGTACTCATTTTTTATATTAGCCCACACAAATGTTTGAGAGAGATAGATGGATGGATGGATGGATGGATGGATGGATGGATGGATAGATAGATAGATAGATAGACAGATGGATAGAAAGAAAGAAACATATAAATCTAGAAACCTCCTTTTGCAAACACATACAAAGCAAGCATAGCTGAGGACACTTAGCAAGTATGAGATACTGCTTTCGGACCAGGTCCTAATGTGTATGGGATACAAAATAATTTACATCTATAGGACAAGAGCTAAGCATCTAGAGCTAAATCTGCAACAGGGTGTTGGCTCTAAAAGCCTGTCTTTCAGATGTTCTTCCACATAGCATTTTCCATGTGGCTGGCACAAAAATCCAGCCTCACCAACAACTAAGAGAATTAGAAACCAAAAAAGCAAGGCTCCCAGAAGGTATCAAGCTGCATGGGGAAGCCCTGAAACTGGCAGTAGAAAATGCAAGGAAAGGGAGAGTCTAAACTTATCCCATCAGAGTTAAGCCAGATTTCCCTGCACAGTGAGTCTTTCCAACTTTGCTGGCAGCAATCATCTTAGTGTAATTGCTGGAGGGACATGGTGGTTTTAGAGAAGGAAAGCCCACCCTTAAGTATTCTGATTGGGGAAAAAAGAATTCTTTACACGAAAAGCCAGGAGATGACTTTGTTGCTTTCACAGATTAGAAAAAAGACATTCTTCTGAACACAACTTCTTCTAGTGTATTTTTCTAGGTTTTTTTTTTCCAGTATCATTTAACTTATCAAGTACAGAATTAGAATGAGTTTATATAAAGTACTAATTCTACTTTGTCATGACATTTCTAAAGAAAGATTTATGAAGAGCAGCAGTATCTTTTATTAAACTGAATCACATGCACTAGGCACCTATGTGACCTAGGAAGGGTCTAATAAATATATATTTATTTACTTATTTAAATTCTCTTTCAGACTTTCAATCTAAATCCAGACAAATACCATGAAATGGAATAACCACTGACCTTTTAGTTCTCACTGCAACAGCAACACAAGATGAACATTATGTCAAATAACTGTGAAATTTTGACCTCTAGAAATACCTTGTTCTATACAACATTTCATGGTAAGAGCAGTGAATATGGAGGACATCCTGCTCAAACCAAGAAATGGTGACAGCCAGACTGGGAGGTCTGAACACACTTCAGTCTGCTGGTCATGGAGAAACAGCTCCTGTGTGCCTATGACAGCACTTTCCAGGCACAGAGGTTATTATGCTTTCTTGGTGACTCTGCTCTTCAAGGTGGCCTTCTTCTTAAGAAGTGCATAGACATAGACAAAAGACTTACATTTGACCAAAAAAGGAAAAATAATTTGTGTCAAATAGTATACTAGAATGTTGTCTTCTTCTGTAAAAATTCTGCACAGGAGCACAGCAGAGAGGTTCTTGCTGCATTTGCTGGGAATTGCTGTTGGATTGTTTCCTGGAGGATGAAGGTATGAAGGTTGTCCTACAAATCTGTAGCTCATGCAAATTCCTGGCGTGGTTTCTAATGCCTGTCAGGATACCTTAGAGGGAAAACTCAGTAAGTCAAATTCCACAAGCAAGTCACTTGCACTGTCACAAGTGACCCATCCTGTAGGTGTGGGGGCTTTCATGTGTTTGGTGCATTCTTGGCAAGGCAGAGTTTGGAAGGGGAGACAACAGTGAGTGTTATGTGGCTGTTTACGATGCTCTCATTCTCTGGATATCTCCCACAGCAGCCAATGTGCCTCGCTGGCTTTAGCCCACTCCACCCAGCCCTTCCATGGTGGCTGCAGCAGAGGGGCTGGGCTGGCAGCCCAGCATGTGTCTGTGCTCTGCTATTTCTGCTCAGAGGTCACATCTCCTGGGCTGCAGCAGACAGGCTGGGCAGTAACCCTGCAAGTCACTGCAGTCCTCTCTCCGAGCTCAGAGGATGTGGAAAGCAAATGAGAAAGTTCTGGTGGAAGGGCTGAGTTGAGACTTGCCTTTGAATTTGCTTAAATATTTTCGAAATGCTCTTTCACACTGCTTGTGTAGCTGCATTCACCTTTCTGATACATCTGGCTAGCTATCTTGCTGGGAGGAGAGACAGGGTCAAGTAATGATGTCCACCCTTCTTGGTGTTTAAAGGGTCCTTGCCTGGTCACATTTGTAACCCCAGGGAGCAAGACACAGCACAAATCACACATATGAAAGAGATTCAAAAGAGTTAAGAGCTCAGAGAAGTTTGGATAAATACACAAAGTTTAGATTCTGATCCAAACCTCTCTGGTTTGCAAAATAAGTTTGGAAGCATCACAAGAGAAAAGTCTGTTTTTTCAGCTCTGGAGTTTCTGGTCCTGACAAGAGTTGGGAAGTGACAAGATTCACATAAACAAGGAAGGCTTATCTGAATCTTCTCAAGACTTACAACAGATACTGAATCAATGTTTCACCTGAGCCTGTCCAGCTAATCCCACTGCGTCAGGTTATCTGATCTAGTAGACAAGTGGTTGCTGTACATTATTTGTGTTGTGTTAAGCTTGTGTCTTGCCACGGACTGAGCAAGCTCACCCTAAAATGGGGATCCAAACCAGCAAGAGATTGACAAATGGCAGATGCCATAACAACTCTGCAAACTACCTGCTGAAAAAACTAAATTTTATAAGAATAAAATTACCACATTTCTAGCCCACAGTCAATTGTTTTTAAGCAGTGTACCCTAGAAAGGAATGATGAGTTTTAAACAAAGACAAGAAGAAAAATTTCTAGGTTTTTAAGGTACTCCAGCTTCAGACCAAGATCCAGGCTTTATGACCAGAAAAGGAGAAACAAGGCCCTTTCTGCTGTACATGATTATTTCAATAGATAGATTGGTATTAATACCAGTCTTCGAGATGCTGCTTATGTAAGACTGCTTCTAAAACCCATGAGCAAGTGTCTCTACTGAAAATCCCCCATTAAAGTGAAATATGGGTCTCACTAAATAATTTTTCCAGTAGCTCATTTCCAGATCTGAACTTTGGAGCTGACCCCCGTCTTTGTGATGGGCCAAACCAAAAGCCAGATCTGAACACCACTGAACTCTGGGAAAGTTCAAATCTATCGTTTGTGGTTCAGGTTCAGCTCTAATTAAAATGGACCAGTTAGAAAGGCAAATGTCTTAAAACCAAAACCAAACAAATGTTTCACGTGAAAAGTTTTGGATCGGGCTATATGGTACCAAGTAGTGTTTTTGTCTATCACATGATGTCATGTTCTTCTGGTTAAAACTGACAGCATGCACATGCTGCTGTATGAGGTGTTCCATGCAGACACTTTGAATCCAACATCAAGAAGAAGACAGTATTCATGGAAATGCTTTCATGATGTGCAAAACCCCATCAGCAATCTTCCTGCCAGTCAGCTCTGAAGGTAGGCTGCCACCTTTCAAAATTTCCATGTCCATCCCTTCTAGCACAGTAGTCCAGGGTCTCTCAAAACACAGTGTCTTGCCTTCTCTGAGTGAAGCTTATGCCTCATTATGTCACCAGTATGTGGATTAATGCCACTAATCCCTGAAAACAAACAAGAAGGGGGTGCTACAGAACCTTTGGTTGCATAAGAGGGCAGGGAAAACCCAGCTAAATCTCCCGCTCAGTGCTTCTGTTTATACTATAGCTAACACTACAGTGTAATAAGCAAGAGGGTTGATCAGTGGACAAGGGGAAAGCAAACAAAAGGGAAGGAAACTTGGTTTCAGCATTACTGAACTGCTGACGTGAAAGAAAATGAAAGACAGCATGGAGAAAGAGAAAGGGAAAGAGGGAAAAAGTGTTAATGCCCCATCTCTGGTGTCAGGATGTGCACCAGTAGCTAGAAAAAGCGGGAACACAGACAGGAGGATTTACTCAAAGAATCACAGCACACATACAAAAAGTAACCAGAATTTACTCTCCCTGTGGGCTTTATTCTGTTCCTTTTATGTTACATGTATGTACTGAACATGAGTTCAGTATTTTCTCTTGGTGAAATTTGAGTGGACAATTACCTAAGGTTTTCAAACTTCCATCTGCAAACTAAGCTAATAATCCTACTAGGGATCATCTACTGGGATTTTTCACTATGTTTTTTTTTTTCAGGCCTTGGCTCACTTTTTAGAAGACCATATTCCTCCATGGTATTTCTTTCTTTTCCTTTTTCTTTCTTCTTTGAGTAAGAAGACTTTAACAGCAAACAGTTTTGTTTGAGGATACTTGCCAAATGTTTAAGTGGAGGTTAATCCCCAATCATTTCAATTCCTCACTGTAATTAGTCATTGTTAGTTTCCAGAGAGTGAGATATGAAGTGACTTGCCCAAGGTCACACAAAAAGGCACAGCTGGGAGCAGAGAACGAGTCCATTATCTCCTGGTCCACGCTTTCACCATAAAATGACTGTTCTTACATTGAACTAGGAGACACAGGTATGTGAAAAAGGATAGGAAGGGAATGGTATTGAGCTTTTCAACGTGATTCCTTCCTCTGAGCTTAGATAAAGAGAATGAAAAATTATTTTATCCATTCTGCATGAATACTTCTTGAGTTAAAGAATATTCAAATGTTTTCACTCAGGAATTTTTCAGTTCATTTTCACTGGTGAAGTTGTAGCTAAAAGAACAATCTAATTAATAATTCTTAGCAATATACTAAATTCTATTTACGGCATAATTTTAAAGACACCATAACAACAGAAAGCAGTAAAAGACCCACCTAAGCAAAGGAATGAGACACAATATTTTTTTTTTCTGCATAAGTTTTGTGAGGTACATGAAATAGGATTGCCAGGAACCTAGCTATTACTTTGGAGTTTTCTTTAAAGCAAGAAGTAGAGTAGAATGGAAATAGATACCAGCTCATGTGCTACACATGGTAATGTATTGATGGTTGAAAGAATCACGTGGTATTTTGTAATTGTGACAAATATGGCAGAAAATATATGCTTGTCAATTTATGCTAATCCTGCTCTGAGTATGGAGGACCCAAATGCTTAGGAATGAGAAGCAGTCAGAGAATAAAACCCACCTGACTGTTTAGGAAACTTCACCACCTTTACTATGCCCTTAATGAAATACCCTGTCTGATTCTGCCTGGAATACTAGCATTAGCAAGTTTCCAAAATAGACACATCAAGATTATCCTTCAAAAATGCACTGACAGGTACCCACCACTGATAGCCAGAACTGCCTCAACTTAAAACAGGAATGCACCAGTGCTCTGTGCTGGCCACTTCGGATTTTGGATCCTGTCATTGCCCTTCACCATTACCAATTTTTCCTGCTTCTGGCCCATCCCTTTTTCTTTCCCTCTTCCTTCACATGCATTTATAGGTCTGCTTCACTCTTTCCCACTTCCTCATGTCCCTAGCCAGAGAGTTGAAAGGCTTCCATTACAAAGATTGAAAACATACTCCGTATTAAATGTAACAGGATAGTATGATCAGCAGGTCCACGTTTCAAACACATTCAATTTATATCACAACTGAGAATAAAGAGCAGGGGAAGCTACTTGGTGGGTTGTTGGAGGCTGTGGCTTCCATTTTTTTGTGGAACATGTCTCTGTCACTTGCTAAATAGGTGCACCATCTGGTGGTAATTTTGGCCTCCCAATTCTTAAATTTCCAAAGAGCAGTGGTGGAGCTGTGCCTGTGGTTGCAGCATTTATTTTTGATTTATACCACTATCTGTCTAAAAGTCCTCAGCTAAGACAACTTTTGCAGGTACTACTGGTGATTGAGTACTAAGAATTGGTAGGACTTTAAATAGGGGTCAAGTTTCCATGTCTGCCATGTGGGGAAGCAGGTATGGCTTTATGAGAGGACTAAATGCTCCCCTGCGAAACTATATACATAGAGATGGAAAAAATTTCAAACACAAAGAGAATTTAGGTATTAAGGGAGTCTAAACTCCCGGGATAGGCAATAGGGACCATTGTGCAGTCAAATTAAGATGCAAATCACCCTCTGGAAGTGTTTCTCCCTGTTCTTTGACCATACAAGGAAAACAGCCTGACTAGGTTCCTATCTCAGACATCTCAAGAAAATGCCTGGAGCTGTGTGATGTGAAACTGGGCCAAAGAAAAGTGAGGGAGGGGCTCCTCATTTTTCTGCCTTTGCTGTCTGAAGCCCTTTAATTCAGCAGCAGAGAGAAACCACTTCTACCTCTTGTGCCATTCCCCTCAGGAACCGCAAGGTTGCACTGACCGTGTCTGATGGGACTTAAAACGGAGATCTCTTCTGAACAAGATGGCTGGAGGCTGAATCAGACAGAATATGAGTTTCCACATTTTGGTGAAGAAATGAGTGAACAGGTAGAAATAATGATCCATGAGCAAATTTTTTCGTTTTAGCAACGTGAATAAAGCTGTAAAGTCTACATGCAGTTCCGTGCATGTCTGCTGAGCTTCCATCTACAGATAGCAGAGCCTTTTCCCAGTGCACCAGTGAGCTTTCTGGGGTGTGAGCAAACCAAAAAGACACATCAGTAATTCAAGCCCATTTAACTAACACCTAAGTCTTAGGCTAAGTCTTAGGAATCATCCCTCTCACACAATCCCAGAATAGGAGTTTGAACCTCTGCAGTGGAGAGAGCATTATAGATAGCAACAAACTACACTTGTGGCTAAAAGTAGTCTCCTGGATCCACTCCAGGTGGGTCTGGGATGAGAAGAAGGACCCATCATTGGCTTGATCTTGCATGCTGGCTTTCACTATGACTTCTATATTCTGCAAGCCACTTGGTTCTGCCTTTAAAAAGAGGCTTTCAAAGCCTCTTTTATAGCACTTACTATGGAGGGTTTAAAGTTAAGCATGTATTGGGTAAGAAAAGCATGGCTGGAGTCAGTTCCCAGTTTGAATACTGAGAGAATGACTACCTTAGAATGCTAGATTCACTTTTTCGAGTCTCCAAATAATAGATTAGAGAGTCCTCTTGCTTGCTTGCTTGATTTCTTTTTTTAATTTTCCTCTTCTATCAGTAACTATAATATTATTCTTCACAGTATGAACATCAGTAAGAAATAAACTACAGTCATGCACAATTTAATCCAATGCTAAAAGGTCAGGCATGATACGCACGAAGGAAATTTTGTCAATTAGAAAATGAGGTATTTGTCAGATGTAATATTTTGCAATACACCAGCCACTTTGTTAGGAAAAGAAATTGCTCATGACTGGAGGCACGATGGCAAACTGCATGGATCACTGATCTAATCCTGAATGCTAAAATATTTGTTTGCAAACCAAAATGTGCAGATAACAAATGCTGTGTTTTTTGTAATGTTTGTACATGCCTCTCTCTGCATTTCAAGCTTTTCAATTTAGAAACACACAGTTCACCAAACAGAACATATCCCTAATAACAGAGGAGGAAAGGGAGGGATGCTGCTACACATGTAACTCTGAAGTCTAATGTTATGTTAGCCTGTCCTGCTTGGCGTAGATGTTGGACTAGATGACCAAACCTATCATCTGTAATTCTAGGGAAGAGATTTTGACAACACACTTAACCACAGTAGTAAAGCTCAGGGAATCTCCAAAGTCATTAGAACCCTAAGTTATTAAGGCATCACACACCAGAAGGTGCTGTCCTGCACTCCCTGTCACCCTCCATAAAGAACTTCCCCTGCAGTGGCAAAGTTTGGCAGCACCTGCCTGTTTGCAAAGTTGCTCTGTACTTAAAAGTCAAATGTTGTATGGTTGGTTGCCATTTAACTAATTGGGGTTTAGCTGAGTCCCTCTATGAAATTCAATTTCAATTTCAAGTTCTGCTCATGACCAAAAGCCAGGAGACTTTTTGATGGTTCTGGTGAAACCAGTGGCAAAATTTCTACCGACAGTAATAGGACAAGAACTTGGCCCCTGTCCTTTTGGATGAAGCCCAGTCCCTCTTTATTTGACTTTCAATGTCATTTGCCTTCCTGGCTTAAGCGTGCATTATGTTCTAAGTCATTGACCAATAGGACTGGGATGCTGAAGTAACTAATGAGTCAGCATGCTATGGAACATTTGTACTCAGCAATTTTTTTTTGAAAGTGATATTAAAAAATGACACTAAATGAACATTAATGTTCCTTGGAGGCACTTGGAAGTGAGGAAATGCCAAGCTTAAAGCTGTTATGTGAAGTTAGCCCTGTGTTCATACTTTGGTACAGTATTCAACTAAACCATAGCCTAGAATTTGTATACTATCTTTTCCACAGGACTTCTGACTGACTCATCCCTAGGGAAACCAGAAAAGCAATATGGTAAATGTTACCCTGTATAGCAAAAGAAAAGCTAAAAGACAAAAGGAGGATTTTGTTCTGGCCAGTGCTGGGCAGGAAATGATCATCAAAGCCCCAAGGCCCCATCCTGCCCCCTTTACGCTACACCTAAGTACACAAGTAGGATGATCAAATGACAAAACTTTTGAGTACCCTCCCGTCTCCCCCAAAAAATGTTTATTTTCCATACTGACACTTAGATGGAGCAATTCCATACAATAAAAGTTCCATTTAATTTTGAGCCATGGAAACAATGTGTTAAACCCCATCCCCATGTCAGTCCATTGGTTTTTCAAGAGATCTGAGGTTTAGGGTCACAGGAAGACAGTGTGTTGTGCTATATGATGTTTCCTACCACACTGTGCAGTGTTATGGGCCCTTACATCCCAGAATACCCATGGAACCATGTGAGAGCAGATTTCAGGAGATCCAGAGACTTGTCTCCCAACTTTCAGCTCTTGGCATTAATTTACATCAATGCATGGAACAAATTTAAAATTTAGTGCTCTGAAAACAAAAACGGAATTGCTCACAGTCAGGTATGTCAGTGTATTTAAATTTGAAAATGTCTACAGAAAAGCACCTGTTCCAAGAAAATCTTCACTTTTATATGAAACAGAATGAAACAAAAAGCCCTTTCCTTAGAATGGAAATTCCAGATTTCATTCAGATCAGTAACCATCATTCCTCATCCAGCTGCAAGCCACACACAGTTCACCAAGTAATTGTATTACCATATTAATGCTGTGTTTGGAATAAAGATACCTGCCTTTAAAAGAAAGTCTGCTGCCAAATAGGTAAATATTTAAATGGCAACAAGAACATTTTAATTTAAGAGAATTTATATTGTTCTTCACACACATGACCCTTGAGGGAAGAGAAAATACAATTGAGCTATACTTGAACTAAACAGTAAAACCTTACAAAAAGACAAGGAAATGGAGAAGATAAATTGAGCTATATAAACATCTGTCTGTTCATGGCTGGAAATTATCATATGCTGCAGACTATATATGCTTTTATTTCTTTTATAGGGAGACAAAGAAATAAAGATTATAAAATTAATGTGGCAAACTGATAATTTTTCTAGTAAAGTAAAACAAAATTTATTTCGGACAACTCATAATTTACAAATGGTACTGTCCATTTATGTTTGTCTTTTCCTCTACGATTTACAATGTATTTTGAAAACATTTCTAAGGCTTCCCTGAATAATTTTGAGGTTCTGACAGCTAAGAAATTTTTAAAGCACAGAGAAATTATCACCCACAAATGTTTAAATTGATTCACCAAGCTGGGAATCCTCCATCCTGTCAAAATAGGATGTTCCTTTAAAACAACAGTGCTTTCTTAAAATAAAAATATTTTTTTCTTTTTCTGAAAACATCCAAGTGACAGACATTAAGAGTCTGAACCTACCACTCCCACAGTAACCTGTCTCCTCAGTTAAAAAAGTACAAATTCATAGCACCTTAAGGGTTTCATAACTTTTTTACTGCTCCTTCACAACCTCAGCTACCGCCAGTTGGGAGGGTTTATTTTCTTATTCTGGTTTGGGTTACTGCCTTAGTTTGTTACTTGTGATAGTGAAAAGCTTATCCAACCTTCTACAGTAAGAAAGTATGAACAGTTTGAATCGACTCCTCGATTTCCCCCAAAGATGATAATACAAACTGAAATGCCCTCTCACACACTTTGCCTTGTTATTGCTACATTATCACACCTTTTCCCCAGTGCTTGGCTTTCAGCTGAGATGAAGTGCACTGTGGAAACTCTTCTGCTAAGGCAGCCTGCCTTTGAGGACTTCTCTCACTGCCTGTAGCGTAGCTCAGACCAGCACACAGGGCTTTGGGTGGAGCAGCTCAGCTTTGCTCCAGCATGGCCTTTCTACCTCTCTAAGGCAACTTGTGGGATAGCCACTGACACACCAGAATCCTTCTGCAGTAATATATAGCTAATAAGTGAAAACAAATAGACTGGAAATTCTTAAGGTTAAAGATATTTTAGTTTCTTCTTCCAGCAACAACATGCCAGTTGTGAAAATAAAGGTTCTGTCTGAGACATTTTAAGAGGAAGCTTTGCAATGACTGTTTGCAGGGTGGTAAATCTTTCCTGCAAAATGAACACGCGGAGGAATTCCACAGATTTTGGAGGTTTTATCTCTTTACTGCCTGCCTCTACCTGCCAGCCACTTACCTTGCTGCTAGGGGTGGAGGTTCATCATGCATGTATTTTTATTTATTTTTTTTTATTCAGGCTAATAATGAGAAAAAATAACCAAGAAATATACATCTTGTTATGCACCACTGTGCTTCGATTAAGAGTTATGCTTGCTTAAGCCACAGATCATTAAATTTGCCATGGTATTCATAGTTTAACTAAATCAAACGGGCAAATGCAATGACTCCACATGGCATCTTGCGAAATGGACACCAGCAATCACTCCAAGTTGGCTACATGAGCAATAAAGACACAGTTTGTATTGGTCCTACATTATTTTCTGGAGCTGCACACATCCTCAGGACAGATTGTAGCCGATTGAATGCATCCTATGCACCTCTCTCCTGGAATCCCAGACAGCCCACTGTACTAGGAGCTGAAAGCTGATGGTATGCCCTGAGAAGACACCCCTCACACTGGAAGGTTTATACTATATCCTAGCACCAATGGAGAAATCCAGTTCAAATTACTGAAAACAAATTTATTTCTGCTCTGTTGCTTGAATGCTCAAATGCTTGTCTGGGCCCATGCTATACGACAACAACAAAAAATCCCAAATTTTTCCACATTAGGTCCAAAAGCCACTGTGCAATTGAGGTTCTCATAGCTGACAAATGCCTAAACCAATCATAGCACCTACTGCTATGACAAAGATAATTACTGCCTTTCCGTTGGTAAAGTGTGTACCCTGCTCTGTATCATATTTAAAATAATCTAATTTCAACTCATTTTCCTCCTCCAAATTGTTTCCAGCTGTACAATTCCTTTTTTCCCCCATATTGTTTTTATTGGATATAGTGCAAGTTCGTAAAGATAGATTTTCCCATAATAAATACACAGATGTTAGAATAATAAACATACAGTCAACCTGATATATGAATATTACTAAGCCTTAACAAACATAACAAAAAACATAAATTGATTTTAAAAAAATGAAAATGAGAACTTAAAGTAGCAGAGAAAGAAATGGCAGGAGAAAATAAAGGCAAAAAGTGAACTAGAAATGTACTTACTTTAGCAAACTGTCTGGATTCATTTATGGTTCCCTTTATTGACTTGCTGATAGCATTAAAGCACAGCTATGGTTGTAAAGCATTCCTAAGAATGCCGCCTGTCTTCATGCATTGCAAGATTTCTGCTCACACTGAAAGCCAAGCTTTCCAAGTTGGCCAACTCATACCACACTAGACACTACTGTGCTAGATTAATCCATCTGCTTGGACCGAAATATCCATTTCTGGAGAATAATGAGCCTCTCTACTCCTCCCATTTTTGGTAGGAAGTTTTTATGAACATTTGGCATCTCGGTTAACCATCATCACAGCCCAGAATAAAAATGACTGGATTTATATGTGGAATCCAAATTTAATTAAGCCTATATATGGCCTGAACAAAGAATAATTTACTGGCTGACACCCCCTCAGCACGTACGATAAGATGCCAACTGCTCCTCCATGACGCCATCACTTAGATATTTTTCATGCCCAATTCCAAAGTTTTTTCAGGCCTGCAGCTGAAACATGGGATCAAGAGAGGACTGAGAATGTTACCTGTTTCCACTACAAAGAGAGCAAGAATCACAGTTATTTATGAGTATCTCTCCTCCAGAAGTTGTCCCCCTCCCTTTCCCAGTCTTCTGTTTGGAATTATCCATCCTCTTCCCAGTTTGTGTGTGCACATGTACAAGTGCATGCTTGTAGAGAGCTGTGACATTGAAGTTTATGTTCTGATTGTGTTTGCCAAAAGTCTTCTTCACCTGGGAGTTAATAAAATCCATGCACAGATTTTGTTTGTTGCTTAAACTGTAGGGTTTTTCTTCTATCCCTCCCCCTTTCTGCCTGGAGAGTGGATCAAAAGTTAAGTGAATGGAAAGAGACAGGAAACTTCCTAAGATGTTCTTCTCCTAAACCTCCCCTGGCAAGTGGCAAGCAGAGCTGTAACTTCCTTTCAGATGCATCCTTTCAACACACAGAAAACTACAGATCAAAACAAAGGGTAAGGCATTAAAAAAAAAAAAAAAAAAAGCCCAGCTGCAGAACTCCCTTGGGTTTGGCCTACTTGTTAATATTTCTCTGTTAGGTGTCCAATTTAATGATATTCCAAATCACTGCACCAGGGACACAGCCATATATTGGTAAATCATGCTCATTTTCCACATCATGAGTCTGAGAAAGAAGACAGGTACAGATCACTTTGGATATCTTGACCGATATATTTTTCAAAACACCAAAACAGCTCAGTTTTCCCCTGGATTTAGCACTGGTAAGAGCTGCCTTTTCATAAGCACTTCAGTTTAAAGGATTCCAGTGGAAACGGTCAATGCACAAATAATTAGCCAGAATAATCCACTGTCAAAGAACAACAGTAGGTTTCATTTCTGTTATTGATTCAGACTTCATACTACAGAGCCTGCACTGCTTCCTTTTCTGGGGGGAGTTCTTTGCTTTCAATGCTGTTAATGATCTGCAGCTTTCAGAGGCATGTAAGTGACAAATTGCTCTGCCCATCATTTGGGGGAATAGAGACCTAGTGCTGGAGCTGTCTTGTATCAATAATCTGATAGGACCAGAGGCTTTACTTTTCCAGATCAGGGTCCTCACTTTTAAAATGTTAGAAGGGCAATTATCTTTCAACAGTGATTACCAGTAATAACATTTGATGTATAATTATTTTTTAATTAGTTTAAAAATATCTAATTTTTAATTTTTGAATTCATTTGTTTAAAAGGCAATCTTTAAAGAGGTTTAAAGCAAGAAGAATGAATGGAGAGTACAGAAGAGTATGTGAGAAGCTGGCCTGAGAACTATGGATGAGCACAGGAAGGTGACAAATACAAAAATGTACAAGGACAGCATGAGTAAAGTAAGTGCAGGACTGACTTTCTTTGGGGATGACATGACTATGGAAGAGTTCCCAGCTACAAATATATCAAAATAAGCTGTGCATACACAATGCTTGGCAAATTCATCCCATGCTACAGCCTTTGTTCATGCTAGTAATTTAGATTTCTCTGTCACTTTTATGTCTGGCTGCTATAAATCTTTCACACCAACACGAATGCTCCATGATTTCTACAATTGTTATTCCATCCTCTGGACTACTTCAATTGTTTTTAATATAGATTCCACATACTGTATTGGTGATGCAGGCCTCATTCACTGAAGTACCTCTTTGAATAAATAACTCCTCACTGATCCATCCTAGAACTTAGCTAATAAACTGAGGACTTCTCCTGGCACAGTAGTATCCCTAGAAATCACAAGAGGGGACATGTGTCCCTGTGTCATGTCCTCTGGCTTGGTGGCGGGTGGAAAACATGCATAGTTAGAACTATAAAGGCACCCAAGAGGTGATGGTAGAAACAGATGTACATCTGTTGGAGGAATCTCATGTTGGGTGAGTCTGAGTGTTTGCTTTGAATTTTGAAGGGGGAGTGTTGCATCAAAATACAAATTAAAATAACCCTAATTCTCTACTTGTCAGTGTGGTGGTAGAGTCTTGATCAGTGGCTAAAGAGTAGGTCCTCTCCTTCCCACACAGCAAGAGAGCAATTAATATGTCATCACTGCTTACTTTCCCTTCTACCCTGAGACCTGAATAATTCACCTTCAGTGTTCATCTCCCCAAGGGGCTCTGGGACAAAGCTTTCCTTTGGGGTGAAGTGAAAAACACGCCTGTCTTTTTTTCGTGTTAGTCCTTTCTTCAGTGTGTTCAGGAAGAGCCAAATGGCTGGTTTAGTGTTTCTGTGTCAGACACAGGTGTGTTCATCAGTGCTGGGTTGCCCGACACGTGGGAAGAATGATGTGCAGGACTCCAACGATTTCAGAAGGCTAATTAATTATTTCATTATACTATATTACACTATATTACACTTTATTACTCTAACAAGAACTATTACTAACTAACTATATCACTAATAAGAAAAACCCGTGACACTCTTCAGAGAGTCCTGACACACACATGGATCCAGTTGGTCAACGAATCCAAAAAACCATCACCAGAATCCAATCAAGCAATCACCTCGGGTAAACAATCTCCATACCACATTCCACATGGGCACAAACACAGGAGCAGCAAATGAGATAAGAATTGTTTTGGTTCTCTTTTCTCTGCTTCTCTCACAGTTTCTCTCAGGAGAAATCCTGAGAAAGCTAAGTCTCTCTCTGTTCAGAGGGCATGTGAATACCACATGTGTTTAGTTACACATGTGAATATTGTGCTTAGAATATCTTGCACTTTTAAGTAGCTGGGGTTTTAAATCTTTGTCCATTTTTTACCTCTTCCCCCCTTCCTAATGTAATAACACTGCTTCCTAAACCTTATCCTTTTCCTAGGTACTGACCTCATCATCTTTGGGTGCTACTCCAATAATAAAAAAAATAAAGACTTGTGGATTATGGGATTCTTTATAGATCTGCATGGAACTCATCTGGCTCGGCTGGAAGGGGTCACATAAACCTTCTGCAACTGTTAGAGTCTGTGTGGTTTCACACCCAACAAATGTCAAAGCAGAACTCAGCTGTAACAGCCAAGTTTCATCTATGTTTGGTTTAATCCATAAAAGAACCCACGAAATTCCACATCAGTCATTTCAGACTTGCAAGAAACCACCCAGCTTCAGCGAAGAGGTCAAGAATCTGGTAAACATTTTGGCAAATATGTCTTGAACAGTGGCTCAAGAAAACCCTGTTTTTTTCCATCTTTGTATAGTTTGACCAGCCTGATAGCTGGTCCATCCTAATGACAAATAATTTCTGTTCCTTGTACCTCTTACTTTGCAAAGAAACATTGAGGTCGAAAGCACAACAACAACTTGTCTTCTTTAGGCATTTGAACAGCCCTCACTTGCAAAGTTTTGGAGGATGAAAGGAGTCTCTCTGGTGAAGAGGATTGTTACCCACAAGCACAGTGATGAAGATGATGAGGCAGCACATGATTCTCAGCTTGAAGAGGAGAGCAGAAATGGTGAAAGCCTTTTCACTGGAAAGCTTTGTGATGACATCCACTCTGGTACAACCCTCCAGAGCAGCCCTTCTCAGGCCATAAGAGATCTCACAGAAAGTAAGACAACTCACATATCTAAGGTCAGGGCATGCCTGCAAGCTTTGGCAGATGAAAACAGAGCATGAAGAAGTACAGAATGCTTGGCAGATGTGTATTTTCTTACAGCAACGTAATTCTGATTACCAACTGAAAGCAAACAAACCAAGGAGGACCAGACCATGCTTCTAACAGTGAAGACGAGTGACTAGATTTTTTTTCTGGTTCATTTAAATTTGAAGGTAGAAGTCAAAATTTAGATTAATTCCTGAATATGATGCCTTGAGAATGTAATGTAAAGCTCACAGAATATGACAGACCCCCTGCAAATGTAAGTCAATTGCCCAATGCTAATGGATTTATTCCCTAACAACACTTTACAGCTGAACCACTGTGTCCCTAAAGAACTCAGACCTCAGCTCAACTCTCAGATTTGGATATTCTTTCAAAAAATATTCAGTTCCCTTTCTGACCCAAACATACTTCAGTTTTTGGCATTCATTTCACAACGGTGTCATTAAAAAACCCTGACACCTTGACCGCCACTAACAACCAAAGCACCATGTGAGTCAACACCTCTTTGCACAGATGAAATTAAATGTTAAGCCTTTTTTCATACAGTTTTAATGAGATCTTATGTCTGACCACACTCAGCTGTATTGGAAGCACAAGATTCACCCAAACCATTGAATGTAAGAGGTGTCACCCAAAGAAAAATGGGACACAAGGAGAACAGGCTCCAACCCCACTGAGAAGCTGGATGGTATCACTTTAGTGCTCTTTCTTGAGAGAGCCACACAGTACAACAAGTTATCCCAACCCAGAGCGGTAGACAGGAGAGCGGGCAGTCCTTGGGAGAGAGAGAAAACGTCAGGAATAAGTTAAGGATACCCAGCTGGGTGATGAGGAAAATAGTGACCTCAGTGCTGGAAAAAGATTTACATAATCTCCCCTGTGAAATAATAGCAGCATAGGGTAAATGAAAAGATATTGATTTAACTTCTGCCAGCTAGCAGCTTGTCAGACCAAGGCCATGTATTATTTTCTTTGAATATGTTTCCTGCCTCAAATCACTTGTAGTATTTTCTTTGCAGTTTGATAGAAACACTAAAATGTATCATTGCCACATATTGGAAGGCCAGTGTTGATTGCACAGTACTTCCATCAATTGTTTGGGATTCTCCCATTACTTAAGCTTCTGGGAAGTCTGCAGAGGGATTTGTCTGAGCTGCTTTTAGTTAATTTTTGATTGGCCATAATATTCACCACAGTTACCGTGACAACGTGTAACAAGACAACAATTGGAAATACTCTTTTCATGGGCTGTGACCTTGGATGGCTGGGCAGGCACTGAGGCCATTGCTGGATCTGAAGTTGCACAGATATGAATGACTTCATCTACAGATCACTGAAGATTCCATGTCTCTTGCCAGTTACTATTCACTGAGTGGAAACACACAATTTTTCTGGAAGCATCACTGTTGAACTCTGAGGGTGATAAATCTTTGCAGGACCATAGCAAGAAAGGTAAGAGAAAACCATCCCAAACAGGTCCCTACAGCACCGTAGCAGAGACACCCTTACCTACTCGAAGCTCTTGTCCAAAGACTGTTTTCTCTCCCAGCGCAGAGCAGTTCCACCTCCCGTACCGAAACTGGTACTGGCACTCATTGATTCCCATTTGTGCCCCTTCCCCGATCACAATGATGGCATCAGGGCGGCTCTGGCAGATTGCGCGCTGCCGAGGGGCCAGGCCTGGGATTTTGTTGCAGATTATATTAGCTCCTAAAGCCACCACGGATGACAAAGCTCTGAAGAAAAAAGCAGAAAGACACGTTATAACCAAATTGAGGTGACCAGGTGTTGCTGTGTGGCTGGCAAGGTGCTGTGCAAAAGGGGAAGTGTGGGAGGTTGAGTTCCTGTAATTATGCCGACTTGGTACAGTGTCTCTGGTCTGGTATAGCAGCCTGGAAATCTTGCAGTAATTCCTGATCTGGTTTATGCCAGAAGAAACAAAGAAATTGAATTTTGGCACTTCTGTTTCCAGTCCTACACAGAGACATCAGCTTGTAAGATGTGGAAAGAAAGACTTACTTAAAATCGAAATATAGTGATAAGCAATCCTCCACAAAATCTCTGAAACTCATGTCTACTTTGACTGCAGGTTCAGAATTAGTGTTTTAGTTACTGCAGCCAGTTCATTCACCCCTCATTTGAAACTGTTAAGCACAATTTAGAAAATGACTTGACACTACCAACACTCTTGCCCATTATTATGCTCAGAGTATTGAATGACTAATGAAGTCCACCAGCATAACTGTGCTTTTAGATCTGGCAAACATCATGGAGCACATAGGAGTTATCCTTAATATGTGCCATCCAGGCTAGAAACATTTGCAGTTCTCATTCTTCAAGTATATTTTCAGAATTCATTATGAAGTTTGCATATAACTTGCACCTGCCATATGTTTTAACTTGAGCACATTTATTTTTCATTTTTCAGCTCACTTTTCAACATCTTCACAGGCACATTTTCAACATCTTTACAGTCTACATTTTAAATGGTAATATTTTGAAAAAAATAGGACAACATAGGTTCAATGATGCCTCTGGTCACATCTACTGAGTACCTGCCAGGCCCATGGAGATGCGTCAGCTGGCTCTGGACAAGCACACTGACTGCCCCATGATTTTACTTCCCACCTTGAACAGCAGCCTAGGCCTTTCATTTAAGTGTTAAAAATTTCCCACTGAAAATGCTCCCTTGGGGAAATGGTGACTTAACAAAATTAAAGAATTATATAAGGATTTGTCAACTTCATCACAAGGTAACTGCAAAATTACATAAATGCTGCATTTCAATAAAATCAGAGTGTTTAATTTTATAATTTCAATAAGATACAGTAAAGCCAGAGCAAGGAGGGTGAAATTGAGAGATCTTCCCTGGCCAAAATGAAATACTGCTATTCCTGTGGGATGAAAATTCCATGATGATCCACTCAGCCTTTAGTAGGTATTTTTGCATCTTTTCCAAAGTTAACAGTCCATGAGAAATTCATAATTGTGGGTTTTTATTTATGGCGGCAGAGGGGGGTTATGGATATAGAAATAAGGTATCACACAGCACGTGCATCCCCTGTTGTTCTGCCTATTAAACAGAAGTAAGAACAAAAGGTAGTTGCAGTCTGACCACTCCCAGTGTGTTGGAGCAGGAGTGCTCAGACCTGCAGTTTTAATTTGTGTTCCTCTAGATGCTGAGCAACAAAGCTGGAGCATCACCTGGAACCAGAGAGTCCCTGAGATTCATGCAGGTTTTGAGCTAAGGAGTTTTTTCCTGGCAAAAAGTGTTTCTCCTCATTAAAATTAAAAAAAAAAATAGTGATGTCTTTAAATTAGGACTTTCCAAAAGATGTGATAATCTTAAAAAACTAAAAAAAAGTATTATGTTTGATATAAGGATAAGATTCTCTCTATAGTGGCTTATGACCTTTATGTTATGGCTTCAAAAGCTAATGAATATCACAGAAGAAAGTATCAGTATTTCCAGTATTTCTTTTTCTCTCTTTTTTTTTTTTAATCACACACTCTTCAATATTGAAAAGTAAAAGTGTTATTTTCTTTGAAAGGTCATAGAGCTTTTCTCTGTCTGACTTTCCACACAAAGTAGGATGGAGATTCTGCAAATACTGCAGTAAAATACAGAGGAAAGCATTTTTCCGTAATAGATGATATGTCAAATTCACAAACATACACTCTTTGATGATACTAAAATGCTGTGCCCCATTCTTGCCCCATCCCCTCCACCTGGCTTTGCCCAGTTCCCTGGGACAGACCAGGTGCTCAGGCTTCCTGCAAGACCTTCCCACCTGGTAACCCATTTCCACTGCTGCTTCAGACACTGACCCTTCCAGGAAAATCTAGCCCTGAGGAAATCTGTGTTTGACTCCTAAGAAAGAGACATGCACAAGGAATTCAAAATTCCATTTGATGCTTGGCACATACACAAGACACACAGTTCTGGTCTTGTAGCTGCCTGATGGTCATCAATTTACTGAGGCTATGCCACCAACTTACACATAGCAAAACTTACACATAAAAATTATTTGTATGTTATATAAATACTTTTTAAAAAATTAAAGAATTGATAAAAAACTGTGCAATAACTTTCTGACATAATTTTTTTTAACTGCTGGACTTCCACAGTTTCCATTAACTATTCTCAAGTTGAGCAGCAAAAACCTTACAACTTTCAAAACAAAGGAAAGCAAGAATTGGCCACAGCATCTAAACTTATAATTTTCAGTACAGTTGCTTCCTTCATACATGTCACTGGTCTCTCATAATTAGGTTTAAGAGTATATTCTTTGGTCTCCCATTGTTTTTTGGAGCAGGCCTTGGTCAAAGTATTTTAATGCAGTGGGTCAGCTTATTCATCTAGAAAATAAGCATGGTCATACCTGCTTCAGAACGTATTGTGAGGGTCTTGTGTCATTATAATTATAATTATAATTATAGTTATAATTATAATTATAATTATAATTATTGTGCGCTTGTGAAGTGTATTATAACAATTAAACTGCAATTGTTGGGAGTGGAAGGGGTCTTAGTTTTTCTATTACTTCCAGAAACTTCTCCCTCACTGGCCTGAACTTACCAGCATATTCCCTCAGACTTGTTTAGCCTACTTTTAAATTGTTACACTGCCAAAAGAAATGCTGAATCATGAAACTGAGGTTTTGGAAAGCTTTATTTTTATTAAAGAAATGCACCAAACAGCATTTCAAGCTTCCTCTCCTCTATTTCTTGTGGTGTCCCTCAGTTTGTGCATCCATCACACATTCGGGAGGGTTGTGATGTGCTCCTGCCCCTTGGCAGGTTGAAGGCTGCATTATTTTTTTTCAAAGATGAAGATTGTTTCAATTTATAGCTGTCAAAAGGCAGATCCTCCATGCCACATTTTGGCATCTTCTTTCATCTAATCTTTCTTTGTGGTGCAAATTGCCTTGATTCTTATCACCAGAAACTCCTGAGTGTGGCATTTTGTTCTGATTTCTGATGCAGTTTACAGTAATTGCAACCATCCTGCGTCACAACGGTCTCCACACGGCTCAGAGTGTTCTGCTGGGTCATCCACATGGGCTATTCAATTAAACATCATCCACATGGCTTATCCAGATAAACAGAGTGAGTGGAATAATGGCACATTTCCTAAGGAATAGGCACTAGTGTCTGGCATATGGAGAGCTTTGACATTTCTTCATGCCTATGCCATTAATCTAAGGGAAACACCAGCACTGAAATTGAGCAGTATCTATAAACAGTTATGCTCAAATTTAAAAACAACAACAACAAAAACCCACAGAAAAACAACAACAACAACAACAAAAAAAAAAAAGCACAGGAAAAACCCAAACAACCCAATAACAAAAAAAAAAAAAACAAAAACCCACACACAAACAAAAAAAAAAATCCCATCAGATCTGGGCTTGGATAGGACCTTGCAGTTCAAACTTCCATCAAATAAAACCTGATGAACAAGATCTTGAAAGGCTTGGTTTCTGCATAAGAGTTCTGAAACATCAGGTTTTTTATCATTTGAAAAAATAACTAGGACTGTGTCACAGCAAGCAGAAAATCATGGTGGTGGGAGACAAGTCTCAGCTTATTTTCTGAAATAATGCTTGCTTACTTATGCAAAGACATGAATCCTGTCACAAAAAGTGGAATTTCTCCTTCCAAATGTATTTCCTGTTACAGTTGTATCTCCTCTGTAGAGCCTAAGCAACTCCAGCTTCCCTTTTCACAAAGTGAAATAAAAATTATTAGATATTCTATGAGAGTCATTAAAGTAAAAGTCTTTGAAATGCTTCAGAAATTAAGCATTAAGGCCACTTGAGTTTTTAGAACTGCTTTTTGGAAGAGAAATGTACTCCTCATTCCTGGTTGGCTTGCTTGAGTCTCCATTTTATATTTGCAAAAGTAAGCATTCACTTAACTTGAGCATGAGTAATTTCATTGATTTCAAATGTTATTGTGTCCTTGCAACTTCTGATTAATTTTACCTATAAGAAGGTCATCATGTGAACTGCAGTTTACAGAGTCTTTGCACGAGTGGAAAATATATAAAGTATATCTGTTGTATATCCATATAATGGACAGCTGTGCAAGCACATGAGAAGAAAACATTTACATTTTCTTCCTGTTAAAAGAATCTGAATTTTGATAAAATTATGAAACAGAGCTGTCTACTTATAGAAGAAGAGCAGTAACTGACCAGCCTTTGGCGATGGCCCCAAGCTCATGCACAGGCACAGATGTGTACTGAGATGTCTTCTAGGAGCTTAATATACCATTCTGACAAATACATGACAAAAGATGTAAAATAAGAGATGAAACCAACAACACATTGGATGCAGATTAAACACTTAAGTTGATTTTAACCTTTTGGTTAAAAAACTAAAAAGTTGCTTTTAAAATTCTCTGCCAATCTGTGCTCTCTGGACAAATTACATTTTATTGGAGCCCAGGACCGGCATCAAGAACTTCTGCTTCTCCAGCACCCTCCCTCACTTTCATTCCTGGCTGCACAACAGCACAACATGCACTTCCTACCGAGGCAGCCTTGCTGCAAGCCCCTGGATAGGCAACTGTAGGGTCACTGTGATCCCACCCTAGCTTTGGTTTTTGATATTCACCTGAAACTGCTGTTGGGCAGGGGGTTTGTTTTCCGCAAGGAATGAAGGAATTTAGCCACATGAACCCCATTAACAGCAGAGGAGTTGTGCAGCTTTTTGGCACACTGTACCGAAAACTTACCCCACCATCTCTGACAAAAAAATCCACATAGTGGGTTCTTTGTTAGCAGGAGCCACTGAGGTATTTTGTGGCGATATTGCGACGTGTCTGAAACCTTACACCACTACTAAATGGTTGACTTAATTAAGAATTCCTAAGTAAATATTTTGAGTGCATATCAGTTGCAGAAATTGGCAGGAGTGTCCTGGGCTCTGAATGCCATATGCATATGTTTAGGCTTTCAGTTTTGTTTTCCACCCAGGCTTTGGGAAATCGATGTTCGGCACATGTGTTATTGAAGCGGAAACCCAGTAAGGCTGTGTGGTTCAGCCCTGTGGTGCTCTCCCCTCTGCTGGGGCTCCAGACCTGGCGGCTGCACACAGATGTGTTCATTCCCACCAAATGAAAGGCAGAGATTTCTTTGAGGAGCTCACCCAAAAAAGTGCCTGATATCCTATGCAGTGTTCTTGCTGGCATGGCCAGGAATGAACGCGGTGGAATGGGTGAGCTGAGGGATGACTCACACAAGGGCAGAGCATGCCTTGGGGTAAATGCCTGCTTGAGAGAGGAGTGGGGGCATGCCCCCCATTCCTCTGTGACATAGTGATGGGGGAACACCAGCAAACCCTTGGATCACACCCTCCCCCACCTGCCCGTTGGGATGGTTGCTGTGAAGCCAGCAGTGAATCATTAGGCTTCAGCAGGAGGGGAGGCATTGCCTGGGATGCCATTCACAGATCGGCACCAGCAACCAGCACCAGCTCCTGCAAATTCTTGCTGTTCACTGAGCAAGAGAAATCTGATTTTGACACATATCTTATTTGCTGTATGACTGGTCCACTACAATAATTTTTAATAATCTTTCAGTGAAGCAACACTTGATATGTAACAGCAGGATATCTTGAAGTCTGTTACATCTGTAGTTTACCTGTATTCAACTTCTTTACATCAACAAAAGGCTCATGGAGAACAGAAATGCCTCACAGGCCTCATGTGTCCTATTGTAAAGGCCACAGTAGCAAATTTACATTTCCATTTTCATTGGACTTTCACTGTCCTCCAGAATTTTTATGGCAAACTACTGTATAATGAGGATTTTCTTTCTTGTCTCAAATTACTTTACTCTGGGGGCATCTTGTTATATGGTAGAAAACACATCCTGTGGATATAAGAATTTATAAAAATAAAATTGTGTGTTAAAATATCTGAAGTGTGGCAAATAATTATTCCAAAGGAATTTGTGTTTCAATAAGTGTTGGGTTTGCTAAGCCACAGGAAACTGATAGGCCAGTGTTTGAAAGCTGCAGGAAGGTAGCAATTCTAGCATTCTCCTGGGCATTTAATGGAAGGCTGGAATACTCCTGCTTTGGTCTTGTCAGTGGTGAAGGTGGTGATATACATGGTGCAATTGAACTTATTTGAATAGGCTTAATGAAAAATGGTGTTGATATTAAATTATTTGATTCCTTTTATAAACAGAGCTTTATCAGATTTAGAAATCCAACTGAAACACTTTTGTTCCGCACAGTTTTTTTTCTTTTGTCTCTATAAACAGTGTTAGCAGGACCTACCAGTCCAGTTCTGCAAACATGCACATGCCTTACCTTGCAGAGTACCAAGCAGCTTCCACCCTCAGTAACAACAAAGTCCATTCCTCAATGCCAAGATGCCCCTTAAGCACTCACAACTGGTGGTGATGTCTAGCACCATAATTTGCCTTCCACCCCATTTCTAGTTTCCTTTAGTACTAGAAAGAGCCACACTAATATCTGACAAGGAGGCCCAGAGCTGTTTGCTGAGCAGCAACCCACCACTGTGGAAAGCAAAGTTACCTTGCAGAATAACTGGAGTGGGATATTGCAGTTCTCCTGGCATGGAATGCAACTTTGAGATACCAAAGTGGCTGGAAGAGATAGCTCACAGATTTTCTTTGTCTATGCAGAAACAGTTCAGTATCATAGAAAAAATTTCACACTTCTATAAGTGAAGTCCATGGTTTTGTTATATTTTTCATATAGTAAATAAGAACAAATGAGCTTTCTCCAAGCACACACAACATATACATAGATATGGGCATTTTCCAAGCTTTATCAATTCCAAGCCTTAATTAAACTTAAGTGAAGTGCATATTTTGTCTCTGAACACAGTTTTTCAATCTGTTCTGTTTGGAGAATGGATTAAGAGGAAGAAAGAAATAGGTAGTCTTCAGGCAAAGCCCAAGACTTATTGCTTGATTTGTGAGACCTGATGAAAGCCTGTCACAGTCCTACCACAGATCTCCTACACAGAAGAAGCTATCCGTTGGTTAGCTCATTCTAAAATGCCAGGTATGCCTTGTGGCTTTAAAATCTTAAAGGTGGACTGTTACTGGAACCTATCTTAAAATATATGCTTTGTGATATTTTTCATTAAACATTTTTGAAAGATCTTATTTTTTTGCTTTGTTTGCATAGGGCTTTCACGGATGTGATACAAAAATTGAAAGAGGAAAGCATGTAATAATGGGTCTACAGAGAGGAAGACTCTTCCTTCTCAAAATGAAGTCAGCTGGCTTTACTGTTGTCATGGTTCAGGTAGGAGCTCATCAGGATCTGAGCAACCAATGAGAATAAATTCTGAAAGTCTACTGATTCATTATGTTGGAGAATTTAGTATATTGTGTTAAAATGTTGAGACTCCATTGCAGTGTCTGCTAATCAGGAGGATCAAAATCTGAATGCAGCTCTGAGGTACCCCTGAAAAGCCATACAAAGTTGTCTCAGACGTTCCTTTATTATTAAGGTGGAGAGGACACATTGACCCTTCCCATAATGCACTTCAGACTAAATGACCACTGAGGGCTGCTATTTGCACACAGATATATGATCACAAAACAAGACTTAACTGGTCTTGAATTAGCAGCAGAGGGAAAAAAATTAAATTGTCTTTGTCGGTGACATTGAATTTTTATCCACTGAATGTGACACTATGATGAGCCATAATTTATTTCTTTTATTCCTTCCCTCACCACTGTTTTCATGGTAAATCTTTCCTAAGGCCATAAAAAGTCAGGATATGGAATTAAGTAATATCCACAAACAAAATTAAAGCAAAAAACCCATAGACTTGGTGCTGTCACATTTACTTACTGGCTCCTACATCTAGAAGGGGAGCATTGCTCAAACAAGCAGCAGTGTGTGCTGTTCTCATCTGCTCTAAATGCCTCACTTCAGACAAGACCATTGTCATGGGGTACAAGGAGCAGGATAAGTTCTTCTTATGTTTCTCTACAACAGCTGAAGCTCTGGGATGACAGACAGAAGGGCACCTCCTCCTGCTCTGGTGTGCAGCAGACGAGGAAGTGAGTGTGCGGACTGGGCACATCCTTGGCACCATCCAAGTGGGACCAGGCAGATCACTGGTGCCTTGACAATAGTTCCAGTTTGGTTGTGAAGCCTTGAGCCCTTGTTATTTTTCCTCCTCACCCACCTTCACCTTTCCCTCAAACTACAGTAGCTGAGGGACACTCATTCACAGTGAGCATATTTGCATTGTTCTCAAGATGTGGGAAAGACTGGAAAAGAAACACAAAGTCCCAGAAGCAGAAACCGTGGACCTCTCCAGGTTTAGCATGAACAGGTAAGAATGAGGAAAACTGTGGGGTTTTAAAATTTTCTTTTTTATTTCATGTCAGAGTTTATTCCTTCACAGGAGAACTGCAATATCCCACCAGATATGGGTGGTGTGTCTGCAAGAGGCTGGGTTGGGGTGCAGAGGTACCTCTGTCAGAGACATGGGTTGAATGTATAACTACTCTCCATCTCCAGCACCAAGGACAGGAGGGAGGATACATCACCTCAAAAAGAAACAGATTCTGCTCCTCAAAGTGTTTGGGTTGGAAGGGACCCTAAAGCCCATCCAGTGCCACCCCCTACCACAGGCAGGGATACCTTCCACTATCCCAAGTTGCTCCCAGCCCCATTCAACCTGGCCTTGGACACTTCCAGGGATGGGGCAGCCACAACTTCTCTGGGCACCCAGTGCCAGGGCCTCACTTTCCACTGGAGCAGGTTGCTCAGATTGGCACAGGGTACGCATTCTGCTCTCAGGAGAGGTTTGGCATCCAGGAGGTTGTGCTGGGGCTGGAGAGCCAGCTTCAAATGACCTCCCTGGGCTGGCTACAACTTCAAACAAAAGTGTCCAAAAAGTCCCTTTCAACCTGCATAGCTCAGCTAAGGTTTTGCAAAGCCTTAATTTAGGAAGGAAAATTATTTTAGGACCACCTTATTAAATACAAGAGATCTATCACAGATTTCAAGGTGCTAGATGTATGGCTGACACCCTTTGTGTTTTCCTGATCATGTAGTTCTATTTGCTTCCATGGAAAATTTGTTGTTAACTGCAAGTCAGCCCAAGTCAATGTACCAGAATATGACCCTATACAAAGACCTCATGCTAAACACCAGATCCCAAAATAAATTAAGAAGGTAGAGATGTTTCACTAAGGAAGTTGCCTAAGAAATGCAGAGTGCAGAAATATTACACCTGGTAGGTTTTCTATAATTTTAATTAATAGTTATTGAAAAGAAAAAGAAAAAAAATGCAACATATTTTTAAGCAAATGTCAAATGGCATTTCGAAATAATTTTTTAATAGTCTCTTAGTGTGTTAACTAATTTTGTCTCTCATTTTCTGACTCTGTTCCCTGATGAGAAAATTATTTGCAGCCTTTCTTGTACCACCACACCAGCTGTAAGTAAAACTGCTTGGCACTTCCATGAATAAGGCCTGCATTCCCTGAAGCCAGCTAAACTCCCCACTGGCTATTGGTGATCATGCAAAGAGAAATTCTGATCCATCAGATAGATAATTTATGGTTAGCTCCTTACAGGAATTACCCTATTGAAGTTACGAGACAGTTTGTCTACTTGAGATTATACATATTGGTTAGACATGAAAATAGGGTTTGATGGAATCCATGGAAATAGGGTTTGATCACTAGCCTGATCAGATCTTCAAATCTGTACCTAAAAGTTGGATATTACTATAAAATAGCTTCAGTCTGAGAAAGTTTCAAGTATGGAGAAAAAGGGAGAAACCCCTCGGAAACTGCAGAATATAAACGTTTATTTCCTGTGTAGATTTCCAAGCATTTAAAACATTATTGTATACTGCATGTGGGCTTTCTGTGAACAACTCTCTGTTTTATAATCTGAACTATCAACACTGGCACAAAATAATGTGACAACAAACAGGGCTATCTATGAATGTCTAAGGTTTCTTTCAGCTACTTATTTCAAAATTTTAATTCTGAGTGATAAAAGAGGCCTGGTAAACCACACAGTAACTTTTCTAGTTCCCTGGTTTGTTGAGTCTATTCCAGGTGTTCAGAAGGATTAGCAAAAGTCATTTTGAGTTGTTTTTCTAGGGGGAGTTTCTAAATTTGATGTGCAGCCATAAAAATCTTGCATCTGTGTTATTATTCCAGTGGCCCATGCTGGGTGTGTTCTTGTGTTTTGCAGATCACTATAAGCTTGTGAAAGCAGCTGGATGGAATACTTCTTCTAAAATCCTCTGTCAAAAGATCCCGCACACACTGTCAGTCATACACGCACAGGCATATTTGCCTTTTTGTAAGGTGGCATACTGACCCCAATTTAGCTGCTTCTTGCCTTCAAACTGAGGATGCCGCTGACTATGGGCATCTTTAATTTCTTTTTTCCTCCAGTTTTCTTTCTGAATTTGATAATTTGAAAAAATCCCTCTATGGCCATGCAATCCAAAGAATGAAGAGGTTTAAAGAGGTAAGTGATAAGGACTGTTTGGGATTCACAGCTGAGCCTGCAGAGGTGGTACTAAAACAGCTCTACCAAAGTGAGTCATATGCAATCTGTAGGGGCTATAGGCAGCTGATGGCAAACACAGTGTCAGCCAGTGAGCACCCAGAGCAGGTTAAGCTTGGCTTAACAGCCACATCTGAGCCACAGTCCAGTCTTCATCGTCAGTCAGCCCCACACTCGCACAGAAATCTCCTTCCACTTCTAACAAATACTTACTCTCATTTTCCCCCTGATGCTACATCCTTTTGCCACTGATCTTTTTAACTTTTTACCCCTAGGTAAAACTGAAATTGATAGAGAAGCTAGCTTTCTGTCTGAATTACATTTACCTGTTCCACAGAAGAAAAACTTAAACTAACAGCAGCATCGCAGACTGTTAGGAAGCTTAGAAATTATTAAAGTTTCCTAAAACTCTATGACTTAAATATTTTTTAAGCACCATAGCATACTCAGAAGATGAGTTTGTTTTAAAAGGGTTGTGGTCATAGACAAGGACAGCCATGGATATTCTCTGAGATGTGAAATCTGCAGCCTGCCCCCTCCGTTCCCCCAGTGGTTACCCTGATGATGTGATGTGACTTTGTACATGGTGTTAGGCCAAGAACACCTAGGCACTACAGCTGCCTAGGCACTGCAGGCACCACAGAAGGACTCCTGCACCAAGGGATCCAAAAACACGTGCCAAGGCATGTCAGACTGGCAGCTGTGCATGCAGAACTGGCCCCTGTGTGCTCACGTGGAAAGGCACCTGTTGGGAGAGTATGAGACCATGAATGCTGAGGACTGAATGAGCTTCATTCCCCCCAGAGAGCTTGGTGAGAAAGCAATGTAGTGAGCACATCTGTCTGAGTGGTGATGGGAAGACACAGGTTCCACAGAAGGGAGCAAACTGGACAGTAAGTGACTTTGAGGAGACAGTAGTCCATCCACCTTCCCTGGGAAGGATCAGATGCACCTTTCTCACTCCTGACAGACACTTCATACCATTTATAAATCATCTTACCTAAATTTTCCCCAAAAGGGTGGTTGGGCACTGAACAGGCTCCCCAGGGAATGGTCAGGGCTCCAAGGCTGACAGAACCCAACAAGCATTTGAACAACACTCAGGCACAGGGTAAGATTCTTGAGGTTCTCCTGTGCAGGGCCAGGAGATGGACTTGACCCCCTCCCTGTGGGTCCCTTCCAACTCAGAATATTCCAATGTTTCTATTCTATGATTCTATTAAATTTCTGCAATTAAAGCTCAGGGCTTCTTCTCTCATACCCAATGGGAACAGAATATTTTGTCCCCACAGGCCTTGCACTGCCCTTTACAATGTTTATAAACCTTCTTCAGAACAAAATAGCCCTCATTCAAATTTTCCTTTCATGCATGAGACCTCATTATTTCTATCCCCCTTTTCAATGTTCTCTCCCACTGGTCCAAGTTTTCTGCACAAGAAGATATACTACACATCATGACTGGAATTACACTCCCCTCTTCTCCTCTCAGGGATACAAAAACAAGATAACTGCTTTTGCCGTTCCATGTCTTTAGCTCCACTTAGTAAAATAGAGTTGAGACCTAAAGTGGCTCTTCAGTCCTCATTCTATAGTGAATTACCATTGCTTCTGACTTCTTCAGCTCCTGCATGGACTGCATTGCAGCTGTGTAAAACAGGCCCAAAAGTATTTTGACTCCTTGTGTCTCACCCCCTCATCAGTGGAACAGAAGCTGTTCAGCATTTAGTGTCCAGTTATGAGCACTCCTTTGATTTGCAGCATCTGACTTTGAGAATATGGGGCAGATGGAGGGGAAGTATGGTTAAAAGTATAGAAAAACAATTTGCTTAGATTGTGCTTAATATTTACATTAAAGGTTTTACTGTCTGCGACAGGTCAAGTAAAAGTACCTTCACTAAGTACCCAAAATACACAAAGCTTGTGTTTTAAAGCACCTATTTTAAGAGTCTTAAAAATATTGCATAAATTGCCTCCCACTGATACACAGCCTGAATAAATCTATGCCAAGTTTTGGTGCAGTATTGAGTGGAATTACAGCATAGGAATCAATTTTCCCAATAAACAGTAGTTAAAGTAGGCTTGATGTGTTTTGGTTTCTTTGCACTTCTGAGAGTCAGAGCAACTGCTCAGGAGAATGACAATTGCTCCAACTGGAGATCTGTGAACTAAGAAGATGTTCTTAGCCTTACTAAGTCATTCTTTTGTGTCTCCAAACAAAGCCAGAGAAGTTTTTCTTGTGCGGAGCTACGTGTTTTGGTAAAAAAGTACCTTTCAGTTGCAGGCTTAAATACTGTCATCCTTTGTTTAATTTCTAGGCCAGTCTGTACATTCAAGGAACCCTAGGAGTTAAGATTTACAGTTCAGATCATTCAGTGCTTCTGAATTTTCTGTAATTAATGGATTTTCTGTAGAATATGGATGATATAAAAGTTTCTATCCAGTAACAGTTCTAGAATTAAGCCAGTGTTTTCATCCAACATCTGACCATTTCATCTCTAGAGAAAATCAAAGTGCCTGATTTTATTGGATTACCATTGCATTATGCCATTACCATGAATCATTAAACACCAGTTTCTCTACCTCACACATAAAGCATTTGTGCCATATCCTCAAGTTTTCTTAGCATAGCCTATATAATCCAGGATGAAAGTTTACTGCCATGGTAGAACAAACATGCAGCATGGGAAAGACATTACTATAAAATAAAACTGAGTGGAAGCTGAAAGCCCAGAGCATCTTTGAAAGCTGGGTTTTGGTTTTTTTGGATCTTTAATCCCCAGAATGGCTCCTTTTTTTTTGTCCAAATTGTTCACCCAGGTCTAATGACCATTGAACAGTCTGGCAGGCACAACACATGAGATAGGATTAGGAGGTCATGGGTTCAGTCTGTAAGTAGGACCACTCACTCCTCTCACAAATCTACTCAGTTGACAGACAATTCTTTGTGATGAGTTGGCCACCCATTTGGAGGGTAAACAGAACTCTCACTTATTTTGAAAATTTGACCATGAGACACAATATACTTTTCTGTCTGGGGAAGCCACCCCACAGACAGGGGAAAAAAAAATCACAGTTCATGCTGTTCAAAATCCATCTTCCCTAAGGCTCTTCCTGGGCTGACCAGTGTTTTCCAAACTGAGTGCTTTTATTGTGTCTTCCGGTGTGTTGTAAAAAATACTTACAGAATGATAAAAATGTTTATTTTAAAGGAAAAACTAGTTGCATTAATGGAACAACATATGTATTTGTTCAGTTACTTTAATTAAGAGAATGTTTTGCATGCTTTCAGAAAAAAATAATTATAAATAATACCTTAATGCCATGTCTTAAAGTATGTTTTAGAACTCTCCTAAGCATCTTGTTTGTTATGCTTCAAAACTTTCTGTCACCAGAAAGGAAAAAAAATCAACAGCATTCCTTCTGTCTTACAGAAAGATGAGAGTAAGAAAATCGCCCCTTTGGGGATTTTTAGTTGGTGTAGAGAAAACTATAACTTCATGAAGGATCTGATAACTAACCCATATGGTACATGATCCTGATAATACAATCCAAACATCACAAGCCAACTCCCAAAAGCTAACAAGAATCAGTGTCTTTGTTGTAGAACAAAACAATGAGATTTCATGCTAACCCAAAATCCAGTTCCTCTGGAGATAGCAAAGACCTAATTCACAAGGAAAATAGATGGCCACAGATGATGATGCATGTCCTACAGTTTGTTGTTGCCTTCCACATATGAAACAGAGGGCTTGATCTCTTGTGGTGTTAAAAATCCTCTGGCATTTTTTTGGAATCAAAGAAACGATGGAAAATCAGATAATTAAAAATGCCTGTTTAGAATCCCTGTAAGTATTAACTAGATGTTGTATTCTTCTGCACTTTCTGTTTAAACAGTTTTTCTGCATTTTTTCTGTATAAAAACCATCCTAGCTTTTTTATTTTTGGGGGCAAGAAACCTGCTTATTACTTAAGAAAAAGGGCTTACGTAAAGGGCTGATATTTTAGAGTTCAGATTCAAATGATTCAACCTAGAAGTTCAGACACAATATTTAATTCTGTGGCCCAAGAGGACAATCCCATGAATGTAAAATTGAGTACACGTGTCAGAGGCCTGCAACTGTTTTAGGACTCATTTGGGGACATAAATATTGTATATTTATGACTTATCTGTATGAAATGCATACAAAGTATAGGTGAATGTGGGTTTAACTCAGAAAGAAAAGGTGTAACATTTCATGTGTTTCTTAGGGTTCTCTCTGGCTGGAGAAGTCAAGTGATGCCAGGATAGATTTTGGCCATATACTACCAAAAAAGAATTTTGGGTGGCAAAAGAGCCAGACTTATGATATAGGCTCACTTTTTAAAAATGGTAATGAATGAATCCACACTGCACAGAAGAGATTGTCTGCCTTGTTTTACTAATAGAGGAAAATGTGATTCACAGATTTAGAGACTTCAAATGGGAAACTTGACCTTATAATGATTTTTATACTGTGGGCTATTTTTGAATCATAACTGTCATGATAAGTTCCCTATCCAGTTTGGTTATTTTGCCCAAAACCACTATTGTGCTATTTCAGTGAAAGACAAACATTGACAGCCAGTTTCGAGGTGAAGGGATCTCAGTTCTGTCAAATATTCAGCAGTGTATCATCAGGTATGTCCAAATGACATCACTGCATGAAACTCTAACACAGAGAAAAGGTCATAATTAATAAAAATGTTTCCCATGCCAAAAAATCACTCATTCAGAAGGAAAATGTAAACCCAAAAGAGAGATCAAATAGCTTGTAGTATAAGGTCCTAACACACTGCAGCCAACTAAAGTCACTTTTACTGACTGAAGTCTGCACAAGGCTGAAATTGTAATAAATTCCAGGAATAAAACAGGACAGACCAGAGAGAACTGGAAATACTGGGAGAAAGAAGTCTCATAGAGTGAACCTTCTGCTCCCTACAGTCAGTGTCACTTTATTCATGATGTGGTCCCAGCTGTGACAGCACCAGGAGAAGCTCTGCACAAGAAAGGGGAAGGCGACGTGGTGTGGCCTGAAGGAGCTGCTGGTCCATGCCAGGCACCACTGACTGCCCTGCCAGGGGCACCCAAGCCAAGCTGGGCCTGGGAATGCCAACAGCTGCACTGTGCCAGCATGCCAAGACTGATCCCAGAAAAGATGGGCACTATGTCAGAGAGGATTGAGCTGCTTGACCTCAGATGACTCAGTGTGACAAATACAGGGCTTGCAGAGAAAAATAAAACTCTGCTTAGCCAACATTAAAAAAAAAAAGTGATAATTCAGTGTTTGCCTGATGGCTTTTTTTCCAGTTATAAAAAGCTTCCTGTTCAGCTTTTACAAGATATAGCTGGTGTATTCTTTTTTATGCAGGAATGAAAGGAGAGAAAAAAAATTTTGGCACGCTTCTTCTGGTAAGTGTCTAGAAACTGATATTCTCCCTCCCTTATTTCCCTACCCACATGCAACGATTAATGTATTCACTGCTGAACTGGAAAAATCTCTGAGGATGAAGAGAGAGTTCCTGTTCTATAACCAGTAAATCCTTGAATTCTATGTAGAGACTATCAATGAGGCAATGACAGATAGCAGCTGTGGTGTTCTGGGTTCTGGAAATTATCCCAAGGCTGGCCAAAGTCACATCATTCCAAACTACTAGTTTCATCATGATCTGAATCAAAAATGTGAAAATAAAAAGCTGTATTATATTGGCTTATAGTAACTTATCTCACTGGCCACCAATTATTTGCATCTTCATGAGTTTCAAATTCTGCACAAAATACCAAAATTCCACCCATGTTCCACACGCTTCACTAAATTTGGTGAACTCACACAGAAATAAGCTAATACTTTCAAACTGCTGTTACTCCAAGCTAGAAGGGGTGGAATCAAATATCCCTGACACTGAAGCATGGTAAACTGGTGGGTAGCTTTTATTTTTGTCTTATTGACAGACTGTGTTCCTAGTGGCTGAGATCCTTGGGTTTGATTCCAAGCTGTTAACTTGCAAGCTTGCAGCTGTCCTGGCCTGGGTATAGTTAGAAGGAAAGCTGTTTAGAAAGCACCAAATCGTAACCTGACACTGACTAAAAAGAAAACATGAAGAAATAGGTCCCTGAGAAGATATTGTGAGTTACTGTAGCCAGGAATGAAAGCTGGACTCCAGCAATTTTTGTATGGCAACTTTATCGAGGAATTAAGCAGTGCTGCAGGAACTCTACTCTTATCCTAGCTACAGTGTGTTAGTTTCCATCATTTCTTCCTAATTGGCATCAGCTGATGGTGGGATCCAAAACATTCCGAACCTTCCTTTGAGCATGGTGAGACACTGTATAGGCAAACAAAATAATCTTCAAACCTATCCTATGTGAAATAAAGAAAAGCCTAGAGTCTTAAAAAATCAGAGATTGAAATTCTCAGCAATAGCAATAGATGAGAAGTGGCACTCTAAGATGTGAATACTGAAGCACAGAACTATGCAAAAAGCTGGGTTTTTTTTTAATTTGAATGTGGCAGTTAATCCAAAACATCTTCTGGTTTGCAAAGGTTTTAATGAATTTTAATGAAAAAGCTGGCAAAGAGTATCTTAACTGGCTCCCTACCATCTTAACATAGTGACATCTTCCACATACAATATCTTTGTCAACCAGCCTCTTGCTCAGCTCCTTGGTGATTACTGAAACTTAAAGAATCACCCATTCCTTTTTGGAGAAAATTCCAACCATTATAGCACAATATAAAAAGAAGGGATTGAAAACCCACACAGGAGCTTGTAGAAAATTGTTAGTTAGAGTTTCCAGCAGGTGTACATCTTTACAGGATCAAACCCAAGCAGTTGCTGGACACGGGATTGCTGCTTTTAGTTGTCTGCACCAGTATTTGCCACATTTCAGAGGCTTGCTGCTTCTAAATGGCATGGGAACTCTCCATGGCACACACTGAGGGCAGTATTTTACAACATTTACATTGCTCTTATCCTTCTAAATGGAAGACCTTAGGACTATAATGTCAAATCATGGGAATGATAGGCCAGTTCATCCCATAGGTTAGAATTTGAAACAAAAATCTGAGATTGTCCTCTGGAGTCGCTGACTCATAGAAAATCAGGCAACCTGACTCAGGTCTTGCACTGCTCTGTTCATACCTAGAACATCAGCTCACTTCCCATATTTGCAAGCTAAAGCAGGTTGTGGGAAGGATAAATCCAGTAGGTGCAGGATATTGAGAGTCTTCTGGTCTTGAAGAGCAGCCTAAACTTGCTCTCCTTGTTCACCTATTCTTCCAGAAGATTCACAGATGAGAAGTGGAGAGCCACTTCTCCAGTAGCTCCAATAGTGCATCAAAGTAACAAGATCTGGTCCTACTCTTGGCTCTGATTTGCTATGTTGGTTTGAGTGTGCCACCGCCTTGTAGTGTGCTGCTTTCCTGCCTCTTTGCAGTCTTACCTTCCTAGACAGAGTGTGAGCCAGGACAATGACTTGCCCGTACTTGCAATCTCTTCCACACTACAGACTGAGTGCCAGGCATTAATTTACTTGAAAAAAATTAATTAGAATAAATATATCAACTGACTGTCACATAGGTACCACCAGTAGCAAGCAGGCTGACAGCAAAAAGGAGAGGGATTAAAAAATTAGAGTACCATCAGTTTTAGTGCTTCCCTCTGCCATCCAAACTATCCTAAATGATCAATTTGCTGTAGCTGCTGTTATTCATTTGCACAGAAGAAAGATGTTGGGTTGGAATCTGGTCTTACCTCTCCAGCTGCCCATAGATTTTGCCTAGCTGAGCTGGTGTTGTTGCCAAAGTAGTAATTCTAAAACAACCCATCCTCCTCATCCTGCCAAACATGTCAGTGCTTTCCAGCTCCAGAGTAGGTACATGAGTGTAGGCACAGAAAATCTTAAATATCTCCTTCAGGCTGCTCAGGAGTACCATCTAAAGGACAATTTTCAAATTCAGCCATGTTAAACAGACAAACACCAAAAAGCATGTTAGTTACATCCTAGGATACTAATACTAGTTTGTGGATCAAATATTTCCCACTAAGGATGAGGAGGACATCCTGAATATATTAAATCTCAAATTCCTAACACAGATGAACCAAGTATAAACCCAGCACAAGTTCTGTGACTTTTTAGGTGCTGACTCCACACTTGGCAATAACACACCTCATCTTCTCCACTGTCCTTGCCTACTGCACATTCCACAGGTCTGAAGGAGCTGAGTTCCTACAGCACACTGAAGCCATGGTGCTGTGCCTTGGCTGGTACAACTACAGGACACTCATATCTGCACTGCTTCTCTCTCAGGACCCAAGGGGCTGCACAGTGCCATATAACAATTTGTAGAATCACCCAAATCCTCTTTTGACCCCTGAAGAGGTCATGAATCACTCATCTGAGAAACCTAGCTTTAAAGCACATGCTGGAATGGATTTTGATTTTTCATGAGCACTTTCCAAGATGAACAGCCCACCACTTCTCATAGCAGTTTGCTCTAGCAATTCCAATTGAAACATAAAAATATGAATTTTTCTGTTTTCTGCCTCCAGTCATTGATTTAGACACACATATTTTTCACAGAAGAGCAAATGACAGCCAAAAACAAAACTGAAACATCTGCAATATGAAATTTGTTCCTGCTCTATGACTCTGACAATAGCATCCTAAGATATAGATGCTTTCTCTTTCTTCACTAACCAATCTCACTGCTTTTTCCTGGGTTAGTTAAATAGCAAGAGAGCAAGCTTAACCCATCTCTTTCCCTATCTTAAGTTCTTCCCAGCTGCCCGCTCTCTTTGTGTATTCAAAGGATACTACAGTGCTCACTCTACAAGTTTAGCCACAACCCAGGGGCCTCTCAGAGGGAAAGTTCTCACCTTTCCAGGCCTGCCCCATGGCCATGGAGCTAACCCTGGAAATAGGGGTGTTAATTACTACTGGTTACAGAAGTGGCCCAGCGGGCCCCATAGGGGAGCTGCTGTGAAGCCACAACAGCTAGTTTCTCCTCAGCCACCCAGCAGCTGTTGTGTGGTGATGTCTCCCAGCTAATACTGCTCTAGACAGAATTTGGGCAGCTCACTGTGAATCTGGGAGATCTCTGTACAATGGACTTCGGTCAACCACTCTTCTATCTAGATACATGCCTCAATATCCTGCTCCTACTACCTACAACCTTTCTTCACTTACCCTGGGAAACACAGCCAAGCTGCTTTGCAGGCTGTACCTTTTACCTGGGTTTTTTTCTTAAAAAAAAATCCAAAGCAAATCCAGAAATTGCTGATGTTGATTTTCTTCTTTCAACTAAGACTCAGCTCCACCTTGTTTCAGATACTGGCACACACGTACACACGTACCTAGGCTCCTACACACCCAGTCATTCACCTTCTTCCCCTGCTCTTGCAGAGTGCAATCAGCCACAGAAATTACAGTGTTCTAATGTCTTTATCTAAAAGCACATCTTGCTTTAGTTAGATCAAGAGTTTAGGAGCTAGAATGGATTTAATCAAGAGTTTGTAAGCGGGGTGCAACCTTTAGGAAATTTACTGAAATTATCACTTAGCGGTTTTCCATCACCCATGTAGCAAAGTTTTCATTTGCTCCGTGAATGCTTCTGTTTCTTTGGCAATACACAAAATAATTCTTTTTTTTTGTTTGTTTCTTTTGTTCCCTGCAAAAACATCCAGATATGTCTCTTTGTTTACTGAATTGTTAATACAAAGTAGTCCAGTGTAATAGGCCAAGTCGATGTATCCCTTCACTGTGAGTAGGACTAGTAGGATTAGCCTTCCAAAATGAAAGGGGTGCAATAAGCCAAATACCAATGTCATTAGAGCAATATGATGGATGAATTTGAGCAATGCCTCTAAAATGCCAAACTGTTAAACTGAAGGATTTAACAGGCTTCAATTAACTTGGTAATTAAAAAATGAGTGAGCCAACACATTACGATATAGATAAAGCCTCAAAAAATTAAGTATTAAAAGAACTGTTACTTAAAATGAAAAAAAAAAAAAAAACGTTTACATCAGGGTTTTATGTCCTAGTTCTTTCTGCCAGTCTTTCCATTCAAACCTCTCTAAGCATACATAATACTAAGTGATAGAAAGCAACTCTACACTAACATTTTCAGGTCATGAGGTCAAGCACTTGCAAGTCAGAAAATGCCAAGACAAGTGAAACTTGAATTCACCTGTCTCCTGTGCATGCACAGGAATGCAGCCTTGCAGTTCTACAGCAACACAACTTTTTTTTCCATGTACCCCTCTCATCCACCTGGTGCACAGGGTAGATGCACTCTCTTGATGAGGAATTGCGTTGTCTGCTTCTTCCTTGTCCACTGTGCACACCCAGGCTTTATAAGCATTTCAAACTCCATTTTATTGAAAGGTTCTGAACTTGACCTTACCTTTTGCATGGTGATGATCAATACAATATGTGAGAGAATGACAGAAAAATTATCCCATAATACCCCTTTGAGGACAGGAGACATGAATCCTCCCACCTTAGAAATTCAGCAAGATTTAGCTATGGAGTATTCACTGGTCCAAGGAGTTGAGTTTGACAACACTTAGGACTTCAGCCTTCAAAACAATTTTTGTTGTCTGATCCTTCTGACTACTTCTGCAGCTGGGATCATTCCCCATTTCATCAAGTCACATTCTGGGAACCAAGCAACCAAATACAGGATTAGCTACTTCTCACTTAAAAACCAAAAAAACTTTCATATAGCAACACTCAAATATTTGACTCAGAGGAGCCTTCTGCTCCCCCTGCACAGCCCATGCCCAGACACAGACCCTGGAGGAAAGCCGACAGCCCAAAGCCACTTGAAGTAAATGCCCTGAGGCAGAAATACTGTAGAAATATGTGACTGAACTAGAGATGAGAGACACACTTAGGTGGGAGCCACATTCAGGATCCATTGGCAGTTGCCAGAAAAAAAGAAATAACTGCTAGACTGAAATTTTAACCCAAATGGGAACTTTCAAATATCAAACGTGGACACAACTTGGATACCAACTGCAATTCTGTTCAAAAGCACATTATGACAGAAACATGAAGCTCAGGGTAGCCTCACTTTCTGTAGCCTCTTTTCTAAGCATCTTCTGCACTAAATCATCTGAAATCACTGAGGCAGAAACTTCATGTCAGAAGAACAGAACAGGAAAAGTCTTGACACCATATCAAAATGCATAACAATCCCTCCTATAATTTCAGATAAAAATTCTCTGTCCCTGCTCTGGTTTGTATGCATAGCCCTCACATCTGTGGCCGAGTTTCCCATGTTTATATCCATTCTGAGTAGTGGTATTCTTCACCTGCAAATTGAATCAGTTGAAATGGCTTAGGTACATTAGTGACAACTTCATTAGAAAATCGTTGTATTCTGTCCTTCAGAAAATGGGAAAAAAAACCCACTTCTGAATTTTTGCAATGCCCAAAATTTAAGCTTTATAAAATTGTAAAAGGGTTAGAGAAAACTCTGCATTGTCCTAGACATTGTTTTGCTGTCTTAGCTTCAAAGATGCACTTCTATCTTTTTTATTTCACAATGTCTGTTTTGTTATTAAAATCTAAAACCTGAGTAAAAATATTTTTATAATGCTTATTCACCTCTCAATGCATTTTCTAAAGAAAGAAGATAAATTAATCACTGATAGGCTATTGCACCCCACAGTGCAGGCCTTTGTAAGGGATAATGTTGCAAGCAGTAAACAGTCATCTGTGCATAGACAGAACTCCCAAAAAGAAACTTCAAGAGCTAAAAATGTTTCTGCAGACTGCCTCACATTTAGTGCCACCTGAAAACCAAAGCAAGAAAGACACACAGCACTGAAATGAAGCGGCCCTAGGAAAAAAATTAGTGTCCTGCAATGCTTTATGGGCAAAACTTAGTTATGGAAAGAAAACCACTAGAAGAAGGGGTTTTCTTGTATTGTTCATGCATTCTAGCACCCATTTAATAAGAGATTACTGGGAAAAACAGCACAACATCTTTCTGGAAAAGCTAATCATCCAATCTTGTGCCCCTGCCACATAATTGCTGCTAATCCGTGTTCCATTATGTCATCCTCCACAATACTCCTTTCCTTGTGTTCACAGTCCTGATATCTCCTCTTCCTCCACTCACGTAGTCTTCTCTGGTCCTTCTAACCACAGGAAACAGTTTTCTTTTATTACTTTCTGAAAATTGTGGTTGCTAAAACCTCTTTGGTATTTATGATAACTATTAGCATCTATAGGGTTCAATTGACTCACACAGCAGCCCTTTGCTCTTTCATGGTAATTGCCTTCCACCCACACTCTCTACCTTCCCAGATCTGAGCTCCCTTCTCTTTCTCTCTCTCTGTCCCTCCCTGTGACTCACCCTCACTGCCTGGAAGTCCCAGGCACATGCTGGCAGCTCTAGAGATTATGCTCCCCTTGCCCAAAATGCTGCCGAGCCCCTAACCTGTTTGAGAAACCTTTGCTCTGCTTCCTTCTCACTTGTACACTGATAAACCAAAACAAAGCTGGAGAAGCTGTTTTGCCACAGGAACAGGAGTGGATTGGTATAAGTGGAAGCTGTGTCAGGGGAGGTTTAGGCTGGATATCAGGGAAAGGTTCTTCCCTCAGAGGGTGTCAGGCACTGAACAGGCTCCCCAGGGAATGGTCACAGCCCCAAGGCTGCCAGAGATCCAAGAGCAGTTGGCCAACGCTCTCAGGCACAGGGTGGGATGCTTGGGGTGTCTGTGCAGGGCCAGGGATTGGACTCGATGATCCTTGTCTGTTCCTTCCAACTCAGGATGATACACTACCCCACTTTCAAAGAAATGTAACTGTCAATGTTGTCACCCTCCTCAGTCCAGCAGCCTAAAGAAGGATGGCGCTGGTGCAGCACCTCAGGACTATTTCAATTTATGAGGGGCTGTTACAGGTTCAGTTTAGCAACGTAAAAATCCACGCAGCACAAAGATTGCCATTGCTCTATTTCCCCCAGCACTGCTTTGGTTCCTTGGATGTGGTGGATCACAGGCACAGAGCAGAGTTTGGTCCTCTGCCTCTTTAGCATCCCTTTCACTCCCTTCTAATTCTCTTTCAGCTCAGCATTCGGGCAACCAAGCTAGGTCTAATTAATTTTAATGGGAATTAAAAACAGATTTTTTACAGAATCATGGAACATCCTGAGTTTTGGTAGACTTCAATGGGTCCTGTTTTCTGTCCATTCACAGTGCCACTAGATGCACCTAAGGGAAGCAACCAGGTGTACCAGGTACCTTCTACCGTCAAGGAAAGAGCCAGACACCTCCCAGGATGATTCAGAGCAGAGGTGGATTGAATTACTCCATGGACCTGCCTGTCTCTCCATTAACTGCAGAAGACATCCGGTGAGACTGGACTCCTAACTTGAGAACCTCTCCTCATTGCCTAAATTTGGCTGTATGAATCTACCTCTGCATGTTGCTGCAGATAAACATTCAAATAGATTGCAACACGCCACTGCCTTTCACAGCTCCTTTTGTTCTTCTCCTTGTTTACCTCCCTCTTATCATAGAGCAATTGTGGTTTCTGCACATTGAATTTTTCAAAGTAAAAATCCGACACACAAATATGTATTCTAGTTGACTTTGAAAACAACTCTGGATTTTAACACCGAGGCCAATTTTCTGTCACTCCATAGTAAGTCATCTCTGAGGAGCCACTCTGGTATGCTTTGGCTTTAACAGAAGCTGCCAAACATTAGCAGCAATATCTGCTGTCCTTCTGGGCCATGCAGGAACACAGTGTGTGTTATCAGCCACTCCAGGGCTTCATCTAAAGCTCATTGAAAACAGCAGGAGTCTTTTCACTGGATTAATTGGACTGGGAAGTCAGTTCTCATAGTAAAATTATTCCTTCACACGTTCATCAGTACATAACAGATGGGTGGGTTTCAAATGTTTCATGATACAGGGGCTTGAGCTATGGCCAGATTGAGGTGTCAGTTCTCTACAGATCAGGGGCCATGTGGGTCTGGTGTCACAGTCTCTTGGGTCCATGCCTTTTAATCCTAATGGGTGTGCACTAATCTTCCTTTGCCAGGCTGGGGATGACTTCTTACACGCACAGGGGATTTACAAGTGAAGATAAGTGCCTTTTCCAACACTTAGCTCCTCTCTATCTGCTCCATCCAGCATTCTGCATTTGAATAACAGGGTGTCAATTAATCTCAGACTTCACTCCAGTTTATGGCTTAGCTTTCCATTTTTATGCAATTAGAAGAATTGGTAACATTTACCTGCTTTCAAAGGAGACTATTCCCTCTTCCTCCCTCTTACTGCAACTCCACACTCTCCCCTTCAATGAGCTGCATCTCACACTGGAAGGGAACTGGAGTAATTTCACTCACATTGTTAAAGCAAATTATTGTATCAAAAAAAGGCAACCTGAGCCGAAGGACATTTAAGTCTACAAGTCTCTGGGGACGCCAAAGAAATTACTGTTCTCACTGGCAATGAGTATACTAGGAAGCCAAGGATTAGTATACATGCTCATGATTGTTGCCTTAGTGTTCCTGTCCTGTGCAGGACCTTACCAGTGCATCTTTTCCCTTTTCTTTCCCTGCTAGACCAGGAAATGTGGGGTGGATGATGACCCCACGGGTGCTGATGATTGAGCCTGCTAGAAAATAGAAGTTTGGGCAGCTGTAGAGCCCAGCTTAAAATAAATAAATAGCAAATGTTAGAATGGCAGTGAATGGGAAAGGACAATGCCGGGGTGACCACCCCTAGAGCAGAGATGGAGAAGACCAGGAATAAAGGGTCACATTACACCTTTGTGTATGGATGGGGTGGTGAGGCAGCCCTGGAGGCACCTCTGTGAAAAGAGGCACTGGGATGGGATTCAGGCTATAGCCATAGCCAGGGAATGTGTGCATCTTTGGCTGAGTGCACTGGCAATAGTACAGGCACGCAAGGGAATGAATGTTCTTCAGGCCTTCAGAGAAGGTGACTACCTTCACAAAGCTTTCAGCAGTGTTAGGAATGGTTTCAGAGAATGATAATTAAAAGGCAATCTGTCTAGCAGCCAAATTTTCCAAAGAGTTGAAAGCCATATATCCAGCACAGGAGCAGCCTGATTTCCTGAAGAGCTCAAATCTCCTTTGGACAGTACATGACGTTACACAACCAGCGTGTTCCATATGCAGATTTGTCACTTCCGATTTTGCTGATTGCAGGCAGATTCCCTAGAGGTCTGAGCTCCTGTGCTAAAGGCAGCTCTTAAAAAGAGCAACACAACTGTGTAAGCAAAGGGGAAAGGGACAAACAAAGCATTCCTGGTCAGGGAAAAAAATGTAACTGAAAACAGTCTGGTAAAGCAACCGCCCACCCGGGGGACCAGGCTGTGACTGAAGCACGCGCGTCACTGGTGGCTGCTGATGACACTCAGCCTCTTGGTGCTGGCCCCGTGGAGCACACCAGGCATGGGCTTTTGACACGCTCTAAAGTGTGTGTGGAAAGTTTTAAACACACATATGCTCCAACTGAGCTCAAACCAGAGCCAGTGGGATACTCCCAGACTTCAGTGTTTTGGTGAAATTAGGCCACAAAACACCAGAACTGACCCTAGACTGGAACACAGTACAACAGATTGCTTTGTTCAGCAAGAGATTGATATCACTTACATTGTGGTGACATCAGCTGCTAAGCTGTGGAAATCCTCCTACGGTACTTGCCCTGCACCTTTTGTACCCATTAATCCAGGCTCCCTGGAGCCACTTCAGAAGCCCCAGACCTAAACAGCAGTTATAAAACCATCAGCACATACATAAACATATTTGCCCCCAGAATCAGTATTTCCTACGTCAGGCACAATAGTCAGCCTTGGATGACCAACAGGCTTCATGCGTAATATCGCACAAGTCATTTTGGTTGGAAACAAGCATGCTGCACCCCTGAGGAGCTAGGAATTGTCTTCTGTCCATTTCCAGGCCTTACAGGATCACAAGACTTTAAGGCAATCCACAATTTTACATAGCTTATGGACTCAGGTTGCCTAAAAAAGCATCCTTGGTCCAACACATTCTCATTCACCCTGTGGTATACAGTTTATGAGGCTTTTTATACTTTCAAAAATACAATTGCTTTTTCTCCTGGTTGCAAATTACTATGCTGGACAACAAAATGGTCCCAAAGCAGGATGGGATGAAGTGAGAGGATATGATCATAGAACCATTAAGGTTGTAAAAAACCTCCCAGATCATCAAGTCCAGCCTGTGACCAATTCCTACCATATCAACCAAGGTGTTCCTTGGACACCTCCAGGGATGGGGACTCCACCACCTCTCTAGGCAGTAAATGTCTACAACCCTTTCCAAACGTCTACAACCCTTTCCATGAAGTTCTTCCTGACTTCCAACCTGAACCTCCCCTGGCACACAGCTTAAGCTGATGTCCTCTTGTCCTATCAAACTGAAGTTGAACTTCAATTTCCAGATCTTCACCAAATGCCAAGTCATCAGAGCTGTGCTAGCCAAAATTATTTTGCACAACTGAGCACTTTCACACCTCCACAGTGCCAGTGCTATGTTACAGACAAGAACCTGAACTGTCACTATTAGAGACACCTGGTTTTGGAGGGAGGTGAGCATGACCAGCAGTAAAAATAATGTTTCATAACTCTCTCAGGTATTTCCAGGATAAACCTTTTTTCTGCACAGAGCATCACAGAAGAACATAGAAGACAGGTACAGAATTGCTCTGGGTGCAGAAATCCCACAAGGAGCCTGAAACCTTAAGTCCAAGAGAAACACCAGCTGGCTTGTTCATGCCACAAATCTGCTTTTCCTGAAATCTGGCAGAAATGGTGATTAGTGTGCTTAATCATTCACTCCTAGTAATGCAACCAAAAGCTTTTAGGCAATGTGCTCACAGATCACTTTGGGTTGAAGTAGCATCTAAAAAGGATGCAGCATGAAGAAGATTCCTCAGTCATTGCTGATGTGGGACTCAATGAAGGAATTCAAGCTCTGCATCTTTGCACATGGCCCTGCTCCACCTCCTGTCTAAAAGATATCCCAAGGACTCAAACTACCAAAACCCCTTCCTGTGCAAACTTCCCAAGTTTCAAAGGTGCCAGCTTTCAGATCTTTGTGCCCAAATCCCTACTTCTCTTCTGATAGCCTCTTGCATCAAGGAAACAAGGGGAAAGGATTCATATTGTAAATTTAAAATTTGGAGCAACACAAAATGCCATGCTTCTTATCAGAATATACAAAAACGCAAAATACGGCTTTTAACAGACAAGAGGTCATGCCCACCCAGATATAATTTAAATGCAATCCTGATGTGATGCATTTTGCTGGCACAGGCTGTATGAGAACAGCTCCGTTTACTTTCTTTCTCTTAAAACTCAAACTTGTTTCCAAAATCTCAGCTCTAATGAGACATGAGATTTTGAAGAGTATTTAAGTTAGCTCTTGGAGCTAGTCCAGCTTCAGAGGTGGTGCAATATAGAGGAGGAGAGCAAGCAGACATGAAAACACTAACGATAATGCATTAGGATCTTGAAGGAAGAGAGGCATATGAGTATCATTCTGACATTACTTTCCCTCTTTATACTCCAAGATCATTAGCAGCCAAGTCTAGCACCTTTCTGTCTGGTCAAATATGCCAGCATCCTGCCAAATAATTTTTGAGAATTCCCTGCTCCTCAGTGGTTAAATTTTTGTCCTTTGCAATTTCCAGATTTCTGAGAGAACTCCTAGTGACAGTTGTAATAATATTCTGTAAAATGTTGTGGTGGTGATTCTTTGAATGCCTTTGTGGTTTGCTGTCCAGAGTTATAATAACCTATGCTTGCCCAGATATGTGTTCTCAACTTGGAAACACTGGAGCCAGCATTTACTCTTCTGCCTGGGCAACTGCATGTGTGTGCCTGCATATCTTGCTGAACATGGGAGTAAGTCTCTCTCCAGGTAATTGCCAGGTGCTTCCTTGTCCCTGGGAAGTGTATTTTGGGGTTCACATCTTTGGGAAAGTGAGTGACTTGAGGTTTATTCCAAATAGAAGGATGCATCAAAGGGAATCACAGGTGGTTTCTGAGCCTCCTTTGAGTTTCATGTGTTTCTCTATCAGTTATCTCCTTCCCTAAGCATTTTATTTTAGAAACAACAATAGGGGGGAGAGAGGAGGGGAGAAAAAGAAAATACAGCTCTCCAACTGTATAGCAAGACTGAAATGGCATAGCTACACTGAGACAAGCCTCGATAAGATAGCTTACTTCAGATACCAATCTTCACCTTCAGGAGTTTGAGTTACTGAGAAGGATGAGATACAACAGCCACCTTATGTTAACATTTGCCTGGTCTCAGGTCTACACATATATGCCCTTGGTGAAAACTGCTGAGTGAATCCTTGAGCATCAGGCTTGGACACACACCAAAATCATATATGTATGGATGAGGCACCAATTTCAACTAAAATGGTGTGTAACTTTGAGAAGAGGACTCTAAGCAAAGCTAAAAAGAATATCTCAAAACCACACAGTCATACCTTCTCTGGAGCCTTTCTATACCTTATAAATATTTTATATATATTTGTATCCATGAAAAAAAAAAACAGAGAAGAGAGATGTAAAATATTAATTGCTCTCAACTTAGTTTTATATAAAAAAGATATATCCCAAAAACACTTTACAAAGTAATAAACTAGACCCTTGTAGTGCATAAATGCTATAAAATCCAAGGTCTTTATTCTGTGCCAAGCAAATGATCCTATATTTTTTAAAAACTGGATCCCAGTCAGCTGAAATATTGAAAATAGTTCTAAAGATAGCAAGGAAAGGGCTGAATTTAATTTGGGAAAAAAATCCCTTATGGTTTGGCTGCACACAAGCAATGCTATACTCCCTGAAAGCTGGGTTTTGAAATTGATTCATGCTCTAGAGGAAGGCAAAGCTGAGCATCCACTCGGCAGTGACTGTGTGAGTTCCTCCTCACACACCAGTGTCACACCAAAGATGTGCAATACTGTGGGTTGCTAGTACACACTGCAGTTGTAAACTCACAGGCCAAACCATATTTTTACCCCATGCCCACAAATTAAAACCTGTAAAGACAGCCCTTATTCCACATCTATTTTGACCACCAGTATTAGAGCATTTCTGAATCTCTAAGTTTAAAAGTGCACCCATGTAAAGGCCTTAAGTTTCTCAAATGTTAAATTGCAAAACTGTCCTTAGGACAATTCAAGAGCTTCATCAGAGACCCCAAAATCCTGCAGCCGTAGAGCTGAGCACAATTTATGTGGAACAGCCATGCAGAAAATCTTCTTCAAATACCAAATTCTCTTAATGTAAACTTTATCTCTTATCTCTTTTACATTACCTTTCCTGTACTTCTCCCCTCAAAAAGGGGATCATGCTCTGCTAGTTGAAACTAGCAGGCTGTGACCTGCACTCTGTCCTGTGCTGTCTCTCTCCCTGGCCAGCAACGGTCAGTCACATCCTGTCTGGGGACAAACAAGTCACAGCAGCACAGCAGGGGTCTCTGGGCTGAGATTTGTTTCCTGAGCCACTCTGCACACACCTCCTGAGCATACTTCCTAACGCCCCACTTGCATTCTGAATACAGAATATGATCCTCATGCTGAGGGGCAAAAAAGCTGCTGTCAAGTGATTAAATTTCAAATGACTTGGACCAACAAGACAGGTTGAGCAATGATTTAGCTAAATGCTGAACCTCCCAAGAACTGGCTCCCTCTCTGACAGCTATCCTAAAGCCTCTTTCATCCTCCAGATCCACCTTTTCCAGGCTTCATAGACTTCTTACTTTCTTCCTTTCAGTTGTTAGTCTCCTTCCAGATGGGTTTTTCCACGTCACCCTTCTCTCTATTCCCTTCTCCCTGGGGAACATGCAGGCCCTTCCCTGGCTGTCCCTCCCATGCCACCATCACTCCTCATCACTTCTCATCTCAAAACTCCTAGCATGATAAGCTTGGTCTTCACTCACAGCCAACAAGGTGAAAGGAAAAATCTGACTTACTTACATAAACTTGTGTGTCCCAAACTGAGATTTCTCTGACAAAGTACATTTTCAGTTCTCTTTTCATGGGTTTGGAAGGGAAAAAGTAAAATTGAGATGCCACTCAAATTTAGAGCTTGTTTCAGGAAAGAGTTAAGCATGTCTTAGAATCCCTTTGTATTCAGGGAACGTACAAGGGTACTGGGCACTGTGTATATAATGTTTTCTACATGTGTGACGTGGTCTGTTTAAATATGTAACTACAAACTCTCCAAAGCCTGTATGCTTCCAGCTCTTCATGAACTTAAGCCTCAGTTGTCACTAAAAGGGAAGCTTCTACTCTGGAAAGAGAAACTTCTAAATGAGAAGAGACACACTTATTTTAAAAAAATTAAATAATTATTATTTCTATGTGTATCTATATGGCTACATATAATCCTTCAAGCACAATTTCTTCCCTACTCTTTATCTTTCTCTATTTCTCTTAACAGGGATAACTTTTCACAGCAGATGGATACATAAAATAAAATATTTTCATTTTCTTTTTAACAAAATAAAAGGAAATCCAAGATATATGCTTCACAGTCCACGACTAATAAACCACTGGTAAGATGCCTCTGACACTTCACCTGTGTGCGAGAAAGCAGGTTCTACCACATCCTCACAATACCATCAGTAAATACCAACATTTTTTCCTCTATTTGTTGCTTCTGAATATCCATAGCTGCAATTAGATTTTGCTCAGATTTCTCTATCATCTTAACAGTAACTCCTTTGTTATCCCAGCACGCGTCACTTCCATGTGTAACAGGGAAGAAAGAGACAGGTGACTCGCTGTTCCAAGGAACTAAAGCAATCAAAGTATTACTCTCATGCTAGCTTCAATGTAAATTACTCCCAGAAAAATAAAACCAGTTACCCTTCAGGAATTGCTTCAGCTCAAGGGAGAGATGGCGGCAACACTGCATGGTTATATATTACATGAGAAAGGCCAGAATATTTCATTTGGCATGCTGAAAATGTGCTGCTCACCTTCAATGTTCTCTGGGGCTGGGTCTCTTCTGGGCAAGAGCTACAGCCCCAGAAAGCAATATATTTTATTGTCAACAAAACTATTTCAGCTGGCCCTAACTCAACTCTCAGGTGTGCTGAAGAGAAGAACTTATGGTTTGGGGATTAAGCTGGAACTCCATTTCTGTGGCCTGCTGGGCCATGCAATTTAAGCAAAAAGATTTAGTCTCTATCTCTGAGAAATAAATCACCTCCCAACAACTCGGAGTGCTAGTGGGCATGCACAGAGACCAACAGGGACCACTGACAATATAAACAGCTGCTGGAAATGGTACCAGATCTGACACACAACTAGGTACCTCTGAAAGAACAAGAGCAACAGAGAATTTGATCTTCAGTTTTAATGGTAATTTTTCTCCTGAGGGATTGTGAGATAAATTTCAAGGTGAAAATCAATTTTAAGTCAAAATATAATGTAAGCTGGGGTGCCAGTGTGTAACCACTATCTCTGAGAGCTTACTTCGGATCACACCACATGGGTCTGCCACCTGCCATCTTCCAAAATACTTCCCATTATCTGAGACCTCTACAATCAAGTAATGAAAATTATGTGTCTTAAAGTGCCAATATGCACATTAAAAATCAGCATATCAAAGTAGAATCTAGGACAAAAAAAAAAAGTGTTTTCCTTCTTTAAAAAAATTATTTCGGGAAACTGTATGGCTCAGGGGCTTGGTATTGGGATATGGAGCCTTTCATCGCTGATCCAAACATGACCCAAGTTGGTAGTGACCAAAAAAATGGTTACTGGTTGGCAGAAGCTTTGTGGCCTAGAGTATTTGAAACGAGTTGATGGTCTCAATCCAGTTCCCAGTGGATGACTATCCACATCACAGAAACCACCACCACAATTGGCACCCTCTTCGGCAGCCTTGGCAGGTTGGCCAAGGATTAAATAAGTACAGAGACTGAGCCACTCGCTTATGCCTAGCTAGAGGTTGCCCCTCTAGGTCACAGATGAGACATGAGGATGGGGTGGAGTGGGGAAGCTCACACACCCTCTGCTTGTGCTGTCCTGGTTTTGTGGGTAAGAAGAGGAATTCATTTTCCAGGGCCGTGATTCAGGCACCCTTCACAAGCAGTATATTCATATACATCTGTTTGATTTTAAAATGAGCCAGAAACTGAGAGAATTTCAAGATTTTTTTCTCAAAAAAAAATAAGGTGCCAATTTCTGGGGAATTCATCCAAGTCAGGGTAGTTATGCCTGGGCTGCATTTAATAAAACGCACACAACCAACCTGTAAAGTGGCTCCGCTTCAAGAAACATTCCTTTTGCTGTGCTATGTTTTCAGTCAACACTTTAATTATCTCACAAGATGTCTTAGAGTGTACATAATCTGTGCCAGCTATTGTCAGAAAGCTAAAGCTGATTTCTCATTCGGTATACAATGGCAACTATCATGTAAAAAAAGATCTGATACACTTCCAAATATCCTATCTGGGCATAACAAAGAAAAGCAGGACTTTGATTAGTGCTGAAAGAGTTTTTCAGTTTTAGAGAGGTAAAATGCACCAGTCTCCCTGTCCAAAAAACAGCACTCTCCTAACAAAATACTGTGACCTAAATCCTGAAGTAATTTAGGCAATGTTTGTGTGGAACCAAAGTTTAAACTTCAACTTTAGGCAGTACCCAGATGGCTGTGAGAAGGGCAAATAGCACAAGCCTTGCATGTGCTTCCCTGCGTGAAGGCACAGAGCCATCCTCCCCTGCTTGCAGGTCAAGCAGGCGATGCTGGAAGAACTTTTCTGTGAACTGTCAGGAAAGGCTTCCCCAAAGCTGGAGCAAGACTTGGTAGCACTTCAAGCCTCTTCTCGGCTGTCTCATTTCTTGCCTCCTACAGCACTGCAGCAAACATGGCAAGTAATGACAGCTCTGCCCAAGGAAAGACACAGAGAACGAACACTGCAATTCACTGGAGGCCCCTCCTTTCCTATTCACCTCCACTCCTTTCCTATTCACCTCCACGATAGCCAGAACACTTCATTTTCTGCTGGACTTTGCTACACCAAGTCTTTAATAAGAAGCTATGACTGATTCAACCTCTAGCTTCCACACCAGGAGTAAGACAGCAAGGCAAGCCAGCCTGGGACAGCAAGGCATTTTCAAACTACAAAAAGGAACTGTCATTTGATCTCTCCTGCTGCATGGCCCTCATATGTCTAAGATTTAAAAGACCTTCTTGCAAAATGGAAATCCCAGGAAGCAAAAGTGGCAAACTCTTAAAAGGTTCCTCGTCTGTTACACCCAAAATGGAGCAGCATCTTGTCCAAGGGAGCCATTTCATTATTTGCACCTGAATCAATGCTCAGATTAGTGGCTCTTCATGAAGGGAAGGTCCAGATTTGGATATAAGCAGAGATCAAAGTGGTAAGAAGTAGGATCTCTTCCTTGTTTGTTGGAGGAACACCCCTCAACCTAGTGCATCTCCTGGCCCTAGATATCCACACACTTCTCCATGCCAACACATGTTAGGTGTGAAAAGCACCCTAATAGAAGTACTTGACCCAAACTGAACTAATTTCCTAATTGCAGTAGGACAACACTTGTGGGTGTGGTTACAACAGAAAATCACACCCATGGAAGGATCAGAAGCACCTGGCTGCACCTTATGACTCCTAATGTCCCAGGGGCACAATTATCTCATCAGGTGCCACCTGGCAAGTCTTGTTGCTGAGGAACTGACTTTGGCACACTGCATAACTGGGGTGGGGAAAGGAGAGGAGCATACAGGGCCAGGCACACATGCTTATTTTAAGTGCATTCCTTAAAAGTGAGTATTTACACCAAGGGGAGAACTTGGCTCTGCTCAGAAGCATGTCTGCGTTTGGGGGTTACAAAGGAGCAAGCTGTTGTTTCTGAATCCTGTCCTGCATCTCCACACCCTTAGCACAGCTTGTATTCTATGTTACTGGTTAATGGACGTCCCTGAACTTGCAACTCTCCATCCACAGCTTTTCCAACTACTCAGTGCAGCCTACAAGAGTCCCAAAGAGATGGACAAGCCTGGAAAACTTCTCGTCTGGCAATTTTCAAAATGTTTTGCCTTTTTTCTCCAAAGAGGGCACAAAGCTACAGTGAGATGCAGACTTTATGACTTCCAATGTGCTCTGACCATGAATACAGCATGCTGACTTCAAAGTCAGTGTCTGGGTGAGGCTATGCAGCACACGTCACCTCTGCATGCAAGGTCTTCTCATCTCCCCTGCTCTCTTTCATCCTTAGTTCAATGTGTGAAGCCTAACCTCAACACAACAATTAGTGGATCATGGCCCAGCAAGAGAACAGAGAACAAACCTCTGCCTCAGCTGTGGAGCTTCTCTGGAACAATGAAGATCACAAAACACATAACAAAGCTCTGTGCCTAGAGGTAAATTACTCTTGGTCGAAAGGATCTGTCTAGGGGACAAATTTTTAGAGATTAGCCTAATCCAGAGTCTGATGACCTTTAGGTCACAGTGCAAGAACTTTCTCTTTGATACATCTTTTACAACATAACCAGAGTGACATTAACCACAATAACCTGACCCCATCCCTCCCCTCAGAAGCACCTACCCTGGGCAGAGCTCCCCAGAGACAGAGTAGGCAGAGGAACAAAAGACTCCAGGGAGTCTACTAGGGATGTGCCAATCTAATTATTGTGGGCAGTGCCAATGAAAAAAAACTAACCAAAAACTGTAAAACTAGTTGATATACCCTTTAGGCCATGGGAGTGGAGAAATAGGAATTCACTGTGAATCAGAAGCCATATTTATTTGTGCTTCCACCCTCAGCCCTCTTGATAGCATCAAAGTCCACTGGGTTTGAAGCTACCCTGAGAGATTTAGCAGTAGTCCACAGCAGCAGGGAAGGGATTTAAGTCCCATCCTTTACTTCTTGCTCATTGTGCTGCAGCAGAGCTGTTCTACATCCAGCAAAATCATCTTTAAGGCCCTGCACAACAGATCTGATTCACGAATGTTTCCCTTCCTCTTCATTCCCCTTGAATTTCTCACCCTGAGTCACCGGACTACAATATAACTTTAATGTGGAAAGTTTTGTGGGTACGTTTTGTTTTCTTTTAACTTCAGAAAAGAAAAGGTACAACCAGAGGGGGAAAAAAGTGTCTCATGGTTGAGAGGACTCTTTTGACCAAGGAGTCACATGGCTCCCTGGCAAGCAGCCAAAGGAGTCATGAGAGATGCAGCCATTCCCCTCAGCACTCCCTTAACCATGTCCTGTCTGCTGCCCAGCACGCCAGTTGCCGCCTCGTAGCCCGAGGTCAGCAGCTCTCCGAGGCCAGGACTTGCTCCACGCTGCCTACAGTGGCTGTCTGGCTCCCACGGAAGGAGAAGGCACTGTCAGAAATGATGCTCATGACTTTGGTGAGCAGCCCTTTCCCCTGACCTCTCCCCAAGGCCATGCTGGGCATGGTGGTGAAGAGGGCAATGGTGACGCTGTGCTTCAGATGAGTGCAATCGCATCTTTGTGCTTGTGGTCAGAAAGAAAGTCACTGAAAGTAATGACGCAGCACTTACGTTGCATTTTCTCTTTCGAAAGTGCTGTGGCAGCTCTTGCTCTCCTGCCCCTCCCCTACTTTCAAGCCTTGCCAGTGCTGTTATTGCCCTATTTAAGCTGTGGGAAACTAAGGCAGGCAGAAGTCATGATATTGCTATTCAGCATCTCAGGCAGCAGCCCACTCACAGACCATTCCTATCTTCACCACAGAGTGAAACCCACCATGGCAAAGTGCAGTATTTAGGGGGACTGGCCCTGGCCAAGGTCCAGATCAATCAGAGATGTGCTTGGGCTTTTTCAGATGCTGTCCTGCCTTGCTGCCAGGAATGTCAGAACTGGTGCTGGTCCTGCATGTCCATACAGATCTGCTGGGTGCTGCACAGCAACTGCTGCATTCCACCCCAGCAATGAGGGAAATTATCCTTGCCCAATTCACTTGAATACTGGTAGGATTCATTCACTTACAATCCCTGAATGAAAAAAATTATTATTAAATAATAGTCACATTTGGTAATTATGTCTCACTTCAACCAGACTAGTAAGGTGCATATTATAGCCAGTCCAAGTATTGCAGCACTTTAAAATTTTAAATTGGATACAACTCAAAACATTTCCCAGGTCCTGCTTGCATGCAGACAGTGGTTTATATCTTTCTAGCTTATGCTTACTTCCAGCTTTGGGCTTCTCTGCAATGCTTCACATGCAACAGCAAATTTTTCAAGGGTTTTGATTTATCTCTCCCCTCAAAAAATTAAATAAGGTTTTGGATTTATGTCTGGTCTTGCTGATTCCAAAGGCCATAATTCTTTCAGTGGCCCATGGAACTGATTTTGGGCTTTGTCTGGCATGGCCTCCCACTAATACTGTCTTCATGTATGTTCTTGCGAACTATGGCCAGATTCCCTATAAATTGCATAAAATAGCAGCCTGTGTCAAGGCTGCATTCAAATGGATACTGTAAGGATAAGGCTGGTGCTGACTTTCTGTTTGGTACTCTTTTTGATTGCACTGGAGTCACTCAGTTGACTGCAGTTGACCGCAGCAGAGTTACTCCTGCTTTATTAGCTGGCTCAGCTGTGGATATGGCCTAAGGGGAGAGAAGCCATAGGCCCGTAGTGCTTAAAAGACAAAAGGTAAGAGCTTCCCAAAATTCTACACAGTGATGGCCATTCAGAAGGAAATTATTTTGAATGCCTTTGTTGTGCATTCCAAGTACGTGCTGGTGGAGACCCAACTCACCAACATTACTTTTTGCATCACAAATCTGCCAGTAAAGTCCATAGAGATCCATCAGCTTTGAAAGTGGTGTCACTGCCTAGTAACAGTGTGGCTCTACTTCAGATTAAACATTTGGGATGCACAGGGACCAGTGGACTTTGTTCCACTACACAGGGGAAATTCTTCTGCCACCTATCAAACTCCTAACCCTTGCTTCTTCCTTCACTTGCACACTTGCTATACAACTGGATGTCTTTTTTCTACTTATTAGGAACTCAGGGTGAAATCTGACCTTGGACAAAGAGCTGGAACAAAGACTATCACCATGATGATTAAGTGGGATTTTTGCATAAACATGAAGTTTAGCCTTTTTTAAGGGAAATCTGACCCACAATCATAGGCTGAAACAAAAATAAATGTTCAAAACGGTAACAGTGTTATGAGTACAAACTGTATGTGCTATTAAAATTATTTCCAGAAAAGATACAATAACTCTCTGATTTCCTCTGTCTTGAGATATTCTAGAGAAGCTATGATTTGCTGAAAAATAATTAGTAGGTCATAATCATCTTATTATCAGATCCTAGTGGAAGAAAGATGTTTTTTATGATGACAGCAACTATTTGGCCGTAACTATCTTAACTTCAGTAAAACTGCCCATACTCTATTAGAACTGAATAAGGCAGCAAACTTCCATCTCCATCCAGAAAACTGACTTTTAGAAAGAAAGCCCAAGAGGAAAGTATAGAAATAAACAACTCAGCATGTTATCTAAAAGTTTGTCCTAAAAACATTTTGGCAGTAACAGAAGGGAGAAGTCATAGAAGTGCATACAGAGAGAAAAACCTACTGGTCAAATATTTAAGTCTCTGTATCTAGAATTTCTTTCCATTTTTGCTAAAGCAGCATTTGCAATGTTCCTTAGGCATGTGTTGTAGCAAATGCAAATACATAGGAATTAACTTCCTAGTAAGAAATTAACAGCAAGTCTTATGCAGCTATCAACAATGAAGAGAAAATAGATCTACATTTGGGGGAGGATTGAAGGGACATCAAAAGAGAGGGTTCTGACAACCCTCAAAAGACTGAAAGACATTCTCCAGAAAAATGCCTTCCTTGGCTTTTTTTCCAGAGTACTCCTGTGCCTACACTCCTGGACTTTCTTATCCCCCTACATAATTCTGGGCTTGTAAACCTGAAGCTTTCAGTGACAAGTTTCATCAGCTTATTTATGGGCTGTTCACATGTGCATGGCACAATTCCAAAACAAAAAAGTCATGGAGATTTTGCTTTTCTGTCATGGTTCTCACAGATAGAGGCCTGTCTGGTTCTCATAGAACCCTTCCATGTATAGTTTTACTGTAACACTATGCAAGTTACATACCTGGGGTAGGTTGGAGAGATGCTCTACAGAAGGGCAGAGGAGTGTCAAGGGGGAAAGAGCAAAAATCGTGAGAAGAACCAAACAGACAGGTGAACCTATATTGCAAAAATTCATCTGCCAGGTAATTAACAGGTAGACATGCTTTGCCAGCAGCCATGAAAGGCACTGGTGAGAGTCCACAAAGGGTAGAACAACTTCCAAAAATTGTGGGCTGAAGAAACTGGGCTTGCAACATTAAACAATTCTGTAACTCATAGTGTCAGCATATCTGTAGAACTCCTTTGACCTACAGCTGGTCCTAGATTTTTGTTGTTTGGGGTAACTTAGGAGGACTAGAGGGTTAAACTATATTTTGGGGTCAGGAGGCTCTCTCACTGCATGTCAGCCCAGTCCCGTGCACTGACAAAGCGTATGCCAGCATTCCACCCTCAGCATGCCACATTGCCAGGTACATATGGTGCTTTTCCCATTGCAAAAAAGGTGTTTGTGAGTCTAACTATATAATTGCTGGTCATTTTGTTTAGCTCTTTAAGATCTTCTTTGAAAGACTCTCTTTTGAGGGATTAGCCTTGTTGGGTGTTTAATATGTAAACACATCTGTATTCATCCTTACCTATTCATCTGAATATTTCATATTGCTTTTTACCCACTTTTTATTTTATGTTAGAAATACAACATAAATAGTAATTCCATGCTGTCATCCTACACATTCTAGATCCTGCCACCTTTCCTTATAATTTCTAAAGTAATTAATTGTTTCGCAATTTCAAGGTGTACTAAACATCTAATTCCTGGAACCTGATTGTTGCAAAGGATTGAGAGAGTTGCCTTCATCCAAATGCATTTGGATCCAAGGATATTCAGGACTTGAGTTTTGGAGAGGAGAGGAGTGGCCAGTCCCAGATTTACCAGAGCTCTCTGATTTTAGACAGGGAATCTTTTCTGGGTCTCACAGTGAAATGCTGGACATTACCTCCTAGACCCACCAAGAAATCATATCACAATCATTCTCCCATCTTTGTGTAGCTGCTTCAATACATGGAAATTTCCTGTGTCAGGCAGATAAGCCAAGCTTATGGTAGTCCAGCATAAAAATATCCTTTATCTTTCTCTTTTCTGCTGAGCAAAAGTATTAGCTTTAGATGAGCCTGCAAATACTTGATACTCTTTGAAGATTGACCTGTTCTGTCTATAAGCAAACACATCTTCGAGGTATGGTAAAGTGGAAGGAAGTCCTATTACAAATCCTCTTACAGAGAATCCTTATTACAGTACCACTTAAAAGGAGAATATAACAGCAGAGCATTGGGCATTGTACACTGCATAGCTAGAGGCTGAGAGAGAAAGCTTCCCTTAAAGTCTCAGTTATAAAATTAACAAGGTGCTAAAGCAGGGAAATGATGTATTTACACTGCAGCTCAGTGACTGAGCCAGAGACAATCCCATTCCCGTAACAGCCAGCTCAATCACAGAAGTTGATCCTGCCCTGATCTGACCAGGATAGGAAGAGTGGGCCAGCCTGTGTAACTCTGACTGCACCAGCTAAAGTGGGAGTATCAGTCAGGCTGCTTGGCATTGCTGGTGAAGCTCTGCCCGCTACCCCCTTGAAGGCTCTGCCTCATAGAGCAGCTGGGTTGCTCTCTACCTGTGCAGCTGCCTCCAGCACTGATGGATTAAGAAGCAAAATCCAGGGACTCTCCCCAGCAGTCCTAATCTTTACTGATTAGGCATGACCACTTTCCTGTAGGCATATGAACAATCTGCATTCCTTCTAATCTGCTTCCCACAAGTGTTGAGGAGCCCTGTTGTTAAGGATATGGAATTGTAAGGATGTGGAAACACCAGCAGAACAAATGCAAAACATGCAGAGGAATTCTCTTCCTCTACATTTCCTAACCAAGCAGTGATATATACTCACCAATATAAATTATTTGCTGTGCTATGGTGTTCAAAAATGTATGTGCTTTGAGTATTTGTGCTGCTATTACTACATACACACTCTCTTAACAGTTATTCCAAATCACTTCATAGCAAATAACTGAATTAACTGTATCTATGTGCCAGCAGATAATCCCCGAATAAACTTCTTCAGAAACGACTCTCGTGTTGCTGGTGCATGGATCCTGCGCTAAATAAGATGAACAGTAAAAGAGGTGCACCAATGGAAAACCGATGAGCACCACATCTTTAGAAGTAGCTGAATATGTGTGTGTGTACAGACACATGCACACTCTCACATGCACTGCAAGAAACAGTGCCAGTGTTCTGCATAATCCTGGCATTTAGATGTTTATGCTACTTACACTGATATTATTTAATGGCAGCTTATACTTTAAATATTTAATTGGATTACCAAAATATGTCCAGCATTAAAATGCATCAGCTATTCGAGCCACAGTCAGTTTTCTTTTTCAGAGAGGCAGACACTAATTTCTTCTGGTTGTAAAAATGTTCACAGTGCCTCAGCAGGCCAAAGGTTACCAGGCAAGCACACTGAAGAAGATGACTTTATCAGATAGCACACTTACAATATAGAAATCAATTTTATAAAGGAGTCGGGTTTTAAATTAATTTTGGATCCAGTTGACCATAATTTAACTTTCTTCCCAGCTATTGCAAAAAAAAAAAAAAAACACTGAGGTGTGGTGCCCATTTCATTTCATTTCACCATTGCCTTTTCTATTCAGAAAAATCTGATGGGATTTTTGCTTGACAGGTTTTCTCACAGAATAATAGGGCAGCATCCCATCTCCCCCGGCCTGCATTCCCTGCACCAAGAAAGACTGAGCACGGACACCCCACACTCCACTTGCTTGCCCGCTGAAACTCACCCACTCTGTCCCTGAAGGAGCAGCAATGCAGAAGCCAAGGAGTGGTTCCCATAGCCAAAAGATGATAGAGATCTCGGGGAAAATTAACATAACCATTGACAGTCCCTGAGAGCTCACTAAATAGCAGCTTGGGAAGCATCCTCGCCTCCGGAGGGCGAGGGTAGCAGAAACAGACACCAGCAGATAATGCTCCAACAGACTCTACTATGCTTTAATCTTCAAAAGCTAGCATTAGAAGTATTAATCTTCAAAAGCTAGCCAGAGAAGTGTATTTACGCACCAGACAAACACCACAAGTTCAGTAGGCTACTCTCCATTAAGCACTGATATAACTCCTCTTTCTTTTCACTTCCTACGGAGAGTGAGGCGAAGCACCGCAGCCCGCCCGGCTCTCCCGCCGCTGCCCCTGCTCTCTGGGAGGGATGGTGGGGGGACACAGTGGAAAAGGAGCAAGTGTAGCCAGGGGCTGGTGCCGGGGGTGGCACGGAGGAGAAGCGGGGTGGGGGGGGGGCGGGGTCGGGTCCCGGGGACCCTGTCCCCAGCGGCCCCGTGCGCGCTGCTTTCTCCCCGGGAAAGCAGCCGGCTCCGTCCCTCCGGAGTGATGGATGGAGGGAGGTGGGCGTCGCTTTGGGGCTCCGCTTTGTTGGGTTTCACCTCCTGATCCCTTTCGCTTCTGCTCTGCTGGGCTGCAATAGCCACCTCGGCTCCAGCTCCGCGGGTCCAGCTCCGAGTGACCCGCCGCGGAGGGGATGAACTGGGCACGGCCCAGGGAAAGGCGAGAGAGCATTATTTATCCACCACAACTTCTCATTGTCACGGGGCAGTGCTCAAAAGATCCACAAACAGTTGGCTTTAAATAAAGCAGGCATTGCTTCCCTTGTATTTCCTCTCAGCAGTCGCCTTAGTATTATTATTATACTTCTATAGCTTTTGCTTTCGGACCTTATAATTATGTCACACAGCAAGGGAAACCGCCAGCATCCCAGCATCTGGTGTGCGGTTGCAAACTTTTGTTTTAAGATTTGAACTATTTATAGAAGGAAAACTTTGTAGGATAGTAATTTCCTACGGTTCTGAGAAAAATATGGCTACGCTTATATCAAAAGGGTGTATTTATTTATTTATTACGACTCCTTCCTCTTGTATAAAAAAAATTATAACCACCAAAAAAACCCAACCAACCAAAGATAGCACGGCAAGCTTTTTTACAAGCTATTGGTCACCTACGCAGCAGACATATCCCTCCTGTGAACAGAAACAGGCACCCATGGTTGAATTAATCTAACGTGTTTCCATAAATCTAAGCGCTTTTAAAAATCGGTGGCCAAGACATGTGCATTTCATTAAGAATTAAAAATGTAGAAATAGGCTTTTCCTTTCATTTTATGGGCGTGTTTATTCCTACTTTTCTCCCATAGCAGTAGGATATGTTTTTTCCATAGTCCACAGAAAATAGACGGACACACACACGGACGAACACACTCACACGTGCTTATGTACATGTGCTCCTGTGCGCGCATACAGAGAAAAAAACCCAAATATATATAAATCCACGTACAGTTCAGGGATAGGACCTCCAATTTGCATCCGTCGGGGCACAAAAACTGAGGTCGGCTTGGGGGTTGGAGAGTAGGGAAATCCATCCGACCCCGGCAGCCGAGACAAATGCGGGGCCGGGGATGCCGAGACGGGGTTCCCCCTCACCGACAGGGGTGAACCCCTCTGCCGCAGCCCCGGCAGCCTGGGCAGGCTCCGAACCGCCCCAGAGCTCCCCCGGGCCCTACCCCCGAGTTCCGGCAGGGAGACTCTTGTCCCGGGGCTGGGGGGATGCTCAAGGGAGGGAGAAGGCTCCCCGATTTTAAAGCGGCTCCCTCCACCGGGTACCTGCCGCCGCAGCGCCCTCCTCTCCGCACGGCTGCCCCGCGGCGCGGTAAGATCTCCTCCGGAGTGCAGGAGAGCAGAAGCCCTTGACAGGTCCCCGGCAGCCCCTCCGGACTCCGGCTGCAGTCCCGGACGGGCCCGGCTCCCCCACGGCCGGTGCGGGGACCCCGGCTCACCACCCCTGCCACCCTGAGGCGGCGGCCGACGGGCACAGAGACCTGCCGGGGGACCTGCAGGAGAACGACGGCGGACACTCTCTCCGCAGCCCTCACGGACTAGCCCAGCCACTTCTTATCCACCGCAACGATAGATACAGATATAGATATTAAAAAAAGAGACCGAAATTCCTCGCAGTCCCACCCACCGACTCTCATTTCCCCCACCCCTACCTCCACCCCCTTCCTCACAAGGAAAAAGTCCTGGAGCCAGCTCTAACTGCAGGGCTGGAGATCCCTCCGGAGCGAAACCAGCCGGCCGGCGAGCGCCTCGGCGGCGGGGACTCTCCGCGGGCGGCCCGGGCTGCGCGCTCGCCGCCCGCTGCGGCAGCCCCGCGCTCCCCGGGACCTCCGCACACAAACAGCCTTCCCCCGACGGGCGCGAAGCGATGCCCACCTCCGGTTTGGCAGGAGGAGGAGTCGGGGTCGGAGTCCCCAGGGGAGACGCCGGCCGCTCCGCGTCCCGTTGCCCCGCCGCCCTCCCAGGTGCGCCGCCCCCGCTGCGGGCACGCCGGGCCCCGGCCTCGCCGGCGGAGCAGCCCCGGGAGTTACCTGGCGGTGCGTCCCTTCCCCCGGCGGGGTCCGACCAGCAGCGCCAGCACCGCCACCAGCACAGCATCTCCTCCTCCTCCGCCGCCACCACCACCACCATCCTCACCACCACGCACCGCACGGAGCTGCCGCCCGTGCTGGCTTCTCCCGGCTCCCTCTGCTCTCTCTGCGCATTGCCCCTAGGTAGCTGCTAGCGGGGGCATTGCAAACAGTATTTGGAAAAAAAAAAATCTGGATCACTTACAGGTAACTCCCACTGGTAAGGATGAGGAAAATCTGAGGGTAATACACTGAGAGTAACACACTGCGAGATGAAAAAAGGATCATGGCTGAATCCCGTTTACACTCTTGAGTTCGCTTCCTTGGTTATTCCTTTCTGGCCCCCCCTGGCTGTAATTCCCCACCCTGGTGTCAGCTGTGGCTTGAATCTGAGTTGGAATCCAGTCCCTTGGGCTTGGGGGGGCTTTGTCTGTTTGTATTGTTGTGTGTAGTATTCCCCTGGTGCTAATGCTGCTCCCTGTGCAGAGTGTGTGCTGCTGCTGTTGCTGCTCTCGCTGCTGCTGCTGCCTCTGGGCTCCTGCCTGTCATGTCTCAGTGGTTGGAAGTTGTTACAGTGGGTTCTCGTGTCGGAATGAGGATGGTTTAAGGGATCTGGATGGCAGAAAGTGCCTCTCTCTCTCTCTCCCTCTCTCTCTGTAACTCTCCTGAGGCCCGAGGCTGCCATTGGGCAGTCAGTCACTGCAATCCGCCTACTTTTTTCTCTCCCTCTCCCTCTCCTTTTTTTTTTTTTTTTTTTTTTTTTTTTTTTGTGGGAGGATGACAATGGGAAGACACTGATCTAGCCCAGGCTGCAATGAATCCGTGCTCCCTGACTGAGCCCTCTCCGTACACCTCGCCCGTCAAGCGCTCATTTCGCGCTCCGTGGGGCATTTTTAACTCCCCTAACTCCCCCCCCCCATCAGCCCTCCGTGGGCTGAGAGTTCCTTGCTTCTGCCGTGACACCCTTAGCTCGCCCTGTGAGAGGCTGAACGAGTTGGCAGCTTCCAACTCCACTCTCGGCTAATTGCTTTATTGTGGCTGGCTGTCCCGGTTTCATCGAAGGGTTCCGCCTTCCCTCCAGCCTCAGCGGGGGTTTGGCTGTTGTTGTTCCCCCGATGTTAAAAATTAGGCTTCGATTTCAGGAGCAACGTCAAGAAAAAAGGAACATATATGTAGTCATAGCCTTACTGAGTGAGAAATAAAGACATGCACACTCGTAGCTTCCTGGTGAGATTGGGTTTCGCGGGAGAGCAGCGAAGGGAAAGGACTAGTGTGGAACAGCCGCTCTAGGGAGTGAGCGGGGGGCGGCTGCCAGCGGCTCCCGGCTCCCCACACCTCTGGCCACTCTCGCAGGAAGAGCTTTCGTCTCCGCTCTTCCCTCTGCATTTCTCGTTTCCTAGAAGATGCAAGTCCGAAGAGGTATTTCCCGTCAGGTTTGCTGCCTCTCCCCCGCCTTCCCTCTGAGCCGAGCGACTCCTGCCCCTTGGCACCGCCGCGCCCTGCGGCAAAGAGATGCTCGACCCTTCCCGCTCCGGCGGGCCTGAGCCCTTCGCCCTGGGCAGCCCCAGGCGTGCAGGAGACAGTCGCTCTTCCTCTGCATTGTTGGGCGTCTGTCCTTTATTTCGGAAGTGCTGAGAGCGATGGTGAAATACGTGCGCTGCGGATATCGGGACTGGGGTTTGAAAACGAACCCCGAAAAATAAACGGCCACCGAAGACACTTGGACTGAAACGAACAAGAACCAGGCTCCGAAGTGTCTGATCTGTAAATGTTCGTCTCAGGTTAATTGCCTGTTGACTGAAGATGTCTTGGCTAAGAGCTCTACCGAACGCCCTGGTAACACCTCCTCCAGTTAACTAGCCCCAGAACATGGGTGCAGCTGTCTCAGCGACACAACGAAATATGCCCTCAGATGCACTGGGAATTGCAGAACTGGTGCAAAAACGTTGTATGCCGCTCAATATGCGATAAAAATCTTCTCGGGGTTTGGTTGCTTTAACCACTTTCATCTGCAAGTTCAGCACAGACGTTGGGGCAGTCAATGTGCTTTCGAGAAACGCTGATCTCGATTAACAAGAGATGGAAGCTTAAGTCTTTCAACGACTATTTACATCCCAGAACAGTCTCATTTATAATTATTTCAGAATCTAAAATGGACGTATTTATACTTCTGTAAGTGTGCATGCAAGTCTATATATAGCGAAAGAGTTAGAGATGTATATCTCCTCAGTGCCCTTTTCCCTGCTAGACATGTGGCTGGGGCAACTCTGCTGGACGTGAAACCAGGAGAACGAGTAGCCACTTTGAATGTTTTATTTCTAGCATTTGTTCCGCTTTGGATAGGTATTTTAAATGTGCGTCTGCTTTTAAAGATGTGCCTGGGCTAGGGGGGGGAAGGAGGGGGACAGCGAACTGTAAAAATGCAAATAAAAGTTGGCACTGGAAGACTTCGGACTTGTGCTGGCAAAATTTGGCTGACCCATTCTACCTGAAACGAAGACGGTTTGCCAATTTTCATAAATTTCAGGTCGAAACTGACTTTATCCACAGATGTGTTGTGTAGGGGAAGAAAAGTCGTATAAAGAAACCAAACCGTGCAGTTTCTTTCCGGGGAGATAATTTTCATTCTAAAATCACGGGCCGGTTATTATGGCGAAAAATTATTGATGATGAATGATGATGATGAGGAGGAGAATGAAGATTATGACGATGAAGATGAGAATAACCTTGCAAATTCCATCCAAATGGTTTCTATACATATGGCAGCCGGGACAGAGAGAACCACACTCATTTTGTTGATTGAAGACGGAAACATTCCCTTCAATAAAATGTCACACTGGAAAAGAGGTATTGTCAGTAACGTCTTATATGGGCACTTCAGCATCTGTCACTCCTTTTTCCACAAACAGCTGTGTTTTGGACAAAATGGGGCAGAATTACACTGAAATAGTTGCCGACACTATAGTCGGGCAGGCACTAATAAACTATTTGCCTTTTTTTTTTTTTCCTCCCCTATTATCTATCTATTCCCAGCCGCGGTTCCTTTTTTACCCTAAGCCTGGGAAGAGTCTGGCAGAAAGGCATGTCGGAAGCCGGGAAGATGCGCCAGGTGGGCAACACACCGGGTTCTTTCTGGGCGGAACCGTGTATCTCATCGAGCTGCAAGTCCAGTGCCGGGGGAAAGAAGGCAATGAGTCTCACAATGAGCGGTGTCTGGCCGATGGGAGAGCAGGGAAGGGGGGTGGCGGCAGCACAACGACAGGTGCCCGTGGAAGGGCCGGGGAGGGTATGGTCCCGCCGGTGGGACGGCGCCAGGCAGTCCCACGCCGCGGCCGCACTGCCCGGCGCTCCGGGCGGAAATCGCGCGGGTCTCCTCTGGGGGCCTCGCCGCGGCTCCCGGCGCTCCACGTGCTGCCCGCCGTCGAGGCTGAGCTCCGGCCGCTGCCTGCCGAGGGCCGGGGAGACAGAGCCGACCCGGGCGGGCTCCCCGCTGCCGGACAGCCCCGGGAATGGCGAAGGCAGCAGGATTTCGTTGGCCTTTACTGCAAACTTCGCAAAGCCAAGGCGAACTTCACCGTAGGGGAGGCGAGCGGGACCGGCTCTCACGTTCCCCGCCGCAGCATCCCTGGGAGTCCCGGGAAGAGGAGTTCTCCGGCCTTCCCAGAACGGGCCGGGGTCCCCGACGTCCGCAGCCCTATGCACCCTCAACTCGGATAGGCACGAAAGAAGCCTCCCTGCCGCCTCTCAAAGGGGTGCCGACACCTTTCTTTGCTCCCTTGGGCAGTGCCAGCTCCCGCCGCCCGCATCCCTTTAACGTCATAGTGACCCTCTCTCCGCGGGAAAAGGGGGGTCTTCCCCGCTCCCTTTGCAGCTGCGCGGCTGTTACCTTTCTTTTCCTCCAGAATAAAGAGGAAAACGTGGGGTTTGCCCCCAGATCTCTGATCTGGGTATTATCCACGACTTCATCTTTCCAGAAGACACATCACCCATACCCAGAGCTTCCGCTGTCATTTGCATCTGTAGTACTGCTGTAATTTTAAATTTCTGACGTATTTAACAATTAAAACGGTATCCGAATTAAACGGTATCCGAATGCTCTGTGATCTTGGCAGGAAATATTTCTGTTTCAATCCTGCCTGAGGTCAATATTCGATGTGACCTGTTATAGCGGGGGGTTACATGAAGTCAGCAAGGCTGCAGATACTTAATGCTTCGGTGCCTGGAAACTTCATCAACAGAAATATTAAGGGATGCTTCACCTCACCCCTGTTTCTCCAGCAATCTGGGGGACCGGAAATAGAAACAGGAACGACAGAAGATCCCCTAGAGGAAGGACTACTTGAGTGGGACCTGCTCTCTTGTCCTAGCTGGAGGAGATAGTGTGTTCTTTATGGGATCCTGCCATGTCACCCCATGCAACACCCCGGCCCGTCCAACAGCTTATGTATGGCGTTACTTTCTCTCCCCTCGGTGTCATGTTTGCCAACGAGAGTGGAGCTTTTAGCACATTTTATTAAGACACGAAGACGCGCTCAGCAGAAAAAAAAACAAAAAACAAAAAACAAAAAAAAAAAAAACCACAAAAACCCCACAAAAAACCCCAAAAACAACCTGCCAAGACTCCCCTCCTTGCCGTGGTTGACACGACGGCTCTCTCCTTCCCGCTGAAAATCAACCGAATGCCCTGGAAGACATTTTATCCACCTTCACCTCCCCCTTTTCAAAGCAAAGAGCTCACCAGAAAAGGCATCATTACACCCAAAGGATATGGTTTCAACAAAATGGTAGTTCCAGTGGCTGATGAAGGAGGAAATAATTGCATCCCACATGCCTAACCTAGAAGTAGCCCTGGATCTCAGAACAAATTTCTCTCCTATTGTTCAGAGAAAGTGAAGTATCCTCATCGCCTTACAGGCGTGGTGATGGATCTGATAGGGTTCCGCAAAGGCTTTTACTGTTCCTGATGTCCGCTCAGTTTCACTACCATGCTCAGTCCGACAGCATTCTTGTGATTTTTGCTCTGAATCCCCTTCTAAAACAGCCAAAATCAATTTCTAAGAGAGATCTGCCTTCCAGACTGCAACATGTGCCCAACCCTCTGCTCCCTTCGGTCGCAGCCAAAGCAATAGCTGTACCATTGCCCTCATTTTGCAAAGCGTTTTCCTTGAGCTCATCTACCTCTCTGTGAGGGGTGTGCTGTACAAAGTCCTCACATTATTGAAGTAGATTGGGTACCCTGTCATCGCTTCATTTATGGATACACAGCCTCAGCAAATTCACTACACATCTAAACTCCCGGCAAAACGAGCCTAGAGGGTGACAGAGCCCATCGCTGCTGACCCCGGCTACGACAAAGGGCGGCGCAGGTTCTCGGCCCCGCAAAGGTTAGAGCACTGAAGGGACCTGTCTCCAGCAGGCAGGATTTGGAGCTATACCCCCGGGCATGTGGTTCAGCCGAGGCAGGGGCTGACGAGGGCTCCCCACCGGCACAGGGCAGGGGGCAGCGCGTAGGCCGTGCCCCTTCCGCATCCGCGCATTCTCCGCGGGTCGCCTGCGGGCAGCGCCCTGCTCCGCCGGCCACCGTGGCGGCACCTGCGGCTGCAGGGGCGGGCCGAGAGCCGTGCCAAAAATACCTAAACCCGACAAAGGGATGTGATCCGGCTGGTGCCCGTCGAGCAACCCGCTGGGAACCCTCCGGGGAAGCAGCCTGCAGGTCCCGCCGGCACCCTGAAAATGGGACAGCTCTGCCCTTGCTGCCTGCAGCTGCGGGAGCTACTGGTGGGCTATACAGAGCCTGCCGCTCCTTTTCTCATCGCCGAGGAGCCCAGTTTAATTCCTTCCCCCCGCTGTTTAACCTTAATCCTCGGCTCAGGCGCGCTCCCTCTTGCAGATTCCCTCCCTCTCCTCGCCCCCTCCTCCCACCGCTGCCTGGGCTGCTGACAGCGGGGACGTGGCTGTTCCCGCCGCGCACCGTGCGCGGAGCAGCGCCCGCGGCGGCGGGTCCCGGCGGGGAAGGCCGCTCCTCGCTTCCTGTAGCCCTCCCGCTCTGCTGCCCCGACCGGGCTCCAGCCTGCCCGTCGCTCTGGGGAACTTGCCCTTTCTCCTGCCTTTGGGAGCTGCCCTTTGGCTTCCCCGTCCTATTCCACGTATTCATTTCAAGGTGGGAAGTGAGCTGTTTTGGATTGCAACTCACGTTATGTATTCTTGATCATTAAAAAACAAAACAAAACAAAACAAACCCCCCTCCCCCCCCCCCCAAAAAAAAAAAAAAAAAAAAACAAAAACAAAAAAACCAAAACACCATTAAAAATCCCGCAAAGACAGGATCTTTAAAGAGTTTTTAGTTCGACAGGTAAGGACTCGGCTGGGGCTCAGGAATGTGGAAATTCAACTCAAGTCAGCCTACTGCGACGAGCAATATTAATAAGGGCATACAGGCACTGAGGGGAGAGACAGAGGGAAAGAGGACGAAACTTGGCAACCAAAATAACCGCATGCACTCGATTGCGGTGATCAAACACCGAGGAGCAAACAGCGGGCTCCCCGGGAGCCCCTGCTGCACCCTCCAGGGTCCCTTCGCCTGAGCCCGCTTGGCTTCTCGGGAGCACCAGAGCAGAGGTAGCCGGACCAGTTGTCAAGTTAATTTCAACACGTCTGTGTGATGGATAGAAACGCAAATTGTGTCTAGGCCTGCATAAACCAAATCCCTGAGTGCAGGTTCAGTGCAGGGATTCCCCTCCTCCCGCCCCTTTCGCCTAATACCTCAGCTCTGCTCTATTGTCCCAGCAGCAGCCCCTGAGGTAACTCTGTCAGGCTGCTTTTTCTTTTTCCTTTTTTTTTTTTTTTTTTTTTTTTTTTCCTCTGAGGGTATTATAAGCCAGAGATAATATTTAAGTTCGCTTAAGCAGTACAAAATAAAAGGATCCGTCATCACCCGCGACCGGCTCCCTGCAGGCTCGGGGCGGGCGGAGCGCCCCGCCGCCGAGCATAGCCTCGGATCGAGGGAGACGGCCGTGCTTCGGGGGCTGCCGGCGCTTGGACACCCGGAGGCGAAGAGAGAAATAATCATCTATTTTCTTTTCCTTTTTTTTTCCTCCTCTGCAGTATTTTGCTCCCAACTCCGCACTAGCGTGACCCAAAAGCCAAGGAGATTTGTCGTGCAGAAGGACTTACCCTAATTTGACATAGATGACTCCAAAGCATAGAAACACGTAGAAAATCCACTTCCGAAAGTTTCTGTGCATGATCTAGAAAATGGACTGAGCCATAAAAATTGCACAAAAAGCCGAACTTATCTTGTCGATTAAATCTCAGTCAAAAGCATTGCTGAAGCTACCCAGGAGCAAAGCCGGCCGAGCTGTAAAGAGTCAACTCCGCGCAGATAGGCAGCTCTTCCCAGAGCCATGGTTACCGAAACCGGCTTTGATATTAAAGCTAAAGAGGAAGAAAAAACGGAAAGGGCTGCTCAAAACGGTAGAACAAAATCCCAAGACAGACAGTCTGAGGGAGAGAATGAGCAAGCACTGATCTTGATCAACTGCCTCATAAGAGCCCTGAAGTTCAATCTGTTTTTACTTGTTCTGACTTCCTCAGGTAACACTACGTATCTTGCAATCTATGGCTCCAGGTAGGAGGATCTCTCTTTCTCTTTCTCTCTCTCTCTCTCGCTCTTCCCTCCACCCCGCAGGATCTAATACATATCTTATCTGTGTGTGCGTGTGCGAGCTGTGCGTGTGTTTGTGTTTCAAAAGGCATGTCCTTAAGCCGAAGTGTTGGGGAAAACACATGAAACGTATCCAATAAGGGAAATAAAGGACTCGTCCTCTCAAACCCAAGCATTTTTTCATTTCCTTTAATATGGTAACGCGGCTGGATTTGCAATGTACGGACTTTACAAAAGGAACTGTTAAACTTTTCTTTTTTTTACTTTTTTTTTTCCTTCTAAACAAACAGTGGCAGGCGTTAATCCCCACTTGCTGGAAGCTGTATCCTAAAAAGCAACATGTGTCCAGACTACTTCTTCAGCCGTTTGACCCTGCTGGACCCTGCCACCAAATTTGATATCATTTTCCGCAGTAAGAGAATATGTTTCCTCCTTTGAGAAACAGATACACTTAGCTTGTAACACTAGCTTAGGATAGTCAGTTTGCTGCTTCTAGAGAGATTAATCGGTGGGACAAAACCTTACTTTGTGTTCAGACAATAACAATGAAGCAAGGCTTCCTTTTCTTTCTGGTTTTTGGGATTTTTTTTTCTTTCATTTCTTTCTCTCTGTTTTTTCTATTTTTCTTCCTCACTGATTTCTGAGCTGCTCCGTTTATTCCTGCATTCTGTGGAATTATCTGTTCCAGTCTACTACACAATGTGTGCCTGTCCGGAGGCACAGATCTGCATGCATATGCACGCTTAAATAGCACTCCCATATAAGTCTGTGGGCTGCAGGGAGTTACACAGATACGTAAAAACTCGTGCACCTCTGCCCTCCCCTACACACATTCATCTACGTGTAGCAACAGTCAGCACAGATGGCTCTAGGCATCTCTCAAAGAGAGTCGGCTAAACACACACCAGGAAAGCCTGAAAGGAAAGCAGGCAGTGACAAGCAAGCAAAAGAGGCTGAACATAGAACTTCATCGCAAAGTATCTATCCTGACGGAGAAAACAAAGGATTTTTTAAAGGCCAGCCAGGCTGCCGTGGTTGAAGAGGTGCAGTGTGAAATCATGTTCAGACTCCCACGGTAAATGCTGCCCGCACTTTGTCATCACCCACTCAGCCCACAGGAACAGGGTCCTCTCCAGGCATCATGCAGAGATCCCAGGCCAGTCCCTGTGAGGGGAAGGGAAGCTTAGCGAGACAGAGAAGGGCCATGCTGGGGAAGACGGGCTCAGAGCAAGTCCCCCAGTAGCGACGAAGGCGACCGAGACTTCCCACTCCAACGGCAGCTCCGATTCCTCTGCTGCGGATCGGTTTGGCTCTTTTCCCCCGCATTCCTCAGTTTCATTCTTTAATAATCAGCACTCCGGCTCTCGGAGGCAGCCAGCTCTCCTCCAGTCCACTCGGTTTCACTGTCATCAATACTCAACTACAGACAATTTGTCCTTTAAAAATGCCAAGTCTTCCCTTCACACTCATTTCCTTGTATTTAAATGTCATTTATTCTTTTTTTCCCCCCTGACCCAACATAAGGATTATTTTGTTCTTCATCCCCATTATTTTTTAAGCAGTTTTTTGTAAGATGAAGCCATGTTTCTCAGAATCACAGGAATCCCAGGCACATGATGCGATTCTTGGGGCTGTCCTGTGCAGGTCCGTGGGATGGACTTTGAAGATCCTTGTGGGGCCCTTCCAACTCAGAATATTCCATGACACTTTGATTTTATGTTTCGCTTTTGCAGAATCATGTCTCCAACAGCCTCGTAACTTTACCCACAGCTGCCTCCCAAACTTCCCGACCAACACCAAAACGTCATTCACGATACAGCCCCACCACCACCCGCCACCTGTGAATATTTTTTCCGGTTTTTGAAATTTTTTGGAAACGAAGTGTAATGTGTCCCTCACGAGAACCGCGGGGATGTGGTGGCGGGAGGAGCGGGATACACAAAGATCTTCCCTGCGGGGCGGGACGAAGCGGGCGGCAGGGCCGGGCGATGCCGAGGGCGGCGGCGGACCCTAACTGCGGCAGCGGACGGGGGCCACGGGGATGCGCCCTGGGGATGTGCCCCGGAGATCTGTCCGGAGCGCTGCCGCGGGGATGTGCCCCGGAGACCTGTCCGGAGCGCTGCCGCGGGGATGTGCCCCGGAGACCTGTCCGGAGCGCTGCCGCGGGGATGTGCCCCGGAGACCTGTCCGGAGCGCTGCCGCGGGGATGTGCCCCGGAGACCTGTCCGGAGCGCTGCCGCGGGGATGTGCCCCGGAGACCTGTCCGGAGCGCTGCCGCGGGGATGTGCCCCGGAGACCTGTCCGGAGCGCTGCCCCAACCCTGCGGAGTCGGCTCGGCCCCGGCACCGGGCGGCCCCGCCGGTCCCGTGGGGTCACAGCGCCACCCTGCGGCGATGTGGCGGGGCCGGGGTGCTGCGGGGCTCGGAGAGCGGAAGGTGCGGGGCGGCCCAGTCCCGTCGGGCTGGGATGCGCTCAGGAGCCCCGGCGCTGCCGGGACGTACAGACCGGCGCCCCCGCGGCCGCTGGCTGTAGGAGCGCCGCACCTGGGGGCTGCCCGTGAGCTACTTCCCTTTGCCCCCGCGCTCGAGCACAAACCCGGGCGTGGGTGCGGAACCGGCGTGGAGGGGCAGGCTGCCTCCCCCGCGTGTGAGGCCATGAGCAGGAACTGGGCATTCACTGGCCAGGGAGATTAGGAGGAGCGACGGGCTCCGCATCACAACTATTTGTTGTCCCACGTCTCCTCTACAGACCCTTCGTGCCTGTTTTGTCACAAACCCCATGGATATGGGGATACATCTCCCATCGTCTCCTCAGTGACTGTCAGGCTAGCACATACCACTTGTTTCTGCGAACTAGTGAGTATTCCTCATGCAAACCCAAGAAGTTTCAACAACAGAAACTAGACTAGGTTGTTGCATCGTTTAGAGGGCAAAATTTTCTGTATTTTTGACCCTTATTCAGCTGTTATTTTCACCTAATTGATTTGAAGATCCTCGACTGGTGGCAGAAAATGATATATTTTCTTACCTTCAAATATCAGTTTGACTATTCCTGAAAACTTAGGCTGAGGATAAGACGACTTAATGAAGATTAATAATTCTGTGATCTAAAATAAAAACTCGGTAGAATATTAAAATGCTTAATTCTCAGATTAGTATTCAGAAATTCACCTGATTATTTTATGTGCAAAATATATAAAGCCTGTTGAATTACTTTAAACAAATACCACCTTATTAATGCTAAAAGACTTTCTGGATGCAAGGTAATATTCCTAAATAGAAAAGCATTGGTAGATGTGGATTGAAATAATTTGCTGAATGGTCTTCTAGTACACAATTCTTATTTATTACTCATCCAAAACAATTGGCATAGCAGGGAATATAGTCAATTAAAAATTCAGTAATTCAGTTTCTCCTACACTGACTTTCTGCTGACAAAGCTCAACATTCACACATCCAAAATCTGCCTAAGGAAAGGTCACCTACACACACTGCTGCTGGTCCCTACACCTCTCCACAGCCTTTTGATAAAGTGGTTCCTGTCGTAAAATATTTTGAAGACCTATTGAGCTTCAGCTTTCTCAATCCATCACAAATGCATTTACCCCCACTCCAACTGGAGAGACTTTTCCTTCACCTAAGGAGGAGAATCCAAGTGACCTTCAGAAGTCACCAGTCAGGCTGTGAAAGCCTAGTCAACAGAAGGTAACTATCAGGTGCAAGTAATCAAGGGCAACTTAGGTGTTTATCTCTTTAAAAAATGAAGATGATGGGAATCAGAGCCACTGGCCCAGGCATGGGTCTCATTTATTCCAGGATGTGCCACAAGGGACACAGTGCTGTTTGTCTGACCTGGGGCTTATAGGGTTTTATGAACAGGGAACTCTGCCCAAGCAGGAGGAGCAATCTCCACAGTATGGGAACAGCTTACAGCCTGTACAGCTCTGTAAATGGAAGTATGAGCAAGCAGGACCAAAGGGTAAAGGAACTGTTGGTCAGAGCTCACATCATCTTCCCTGGCATTTTTCCAAGAATAGTTCAAAATCAGAGTAAATCACATGAAATTTCTAGGGAATGCAGACAACAGAGATAATTACTCTGTGACAGGCCACTTTACATGCCTTTCTCTTCTTTCTGTACTGCTCAGATCAACCACTAGACCAGGAGCTGGACTATGATGATCCTTGTGGTTCCCTTCCAGCTCAGCATATTCTATGATTCTGTGTGTGCTCATTATAAGTCCCAAAGGGTTAACTACAAGGCAAATCCAGCTGCATTTATCCCAGCCAGCCACTCTCTGGCACTGTTGCTCCATGCAGTTGTAGATGAAGGCCTCATCTATCACTAACAAAACAATTGCACAAAAACATTCCTTAGGGGGAACACCCAGAGCATATGGGGCTAAAAAAGAAAGAGAGGAAAAGAACTAAAAGAAGAAAAATGAAAAAAAAAGAAGCACACAAAATAGGTATCTTGCATCCAATCAGGATCTTATACACAATTCATGCATGTTCTTAACAAATGTACACGTTAAGTATATGCACATACTAGTAGTCTTTAGTATTTTGTACATGTGTTACCATGCTCTCGCACATGAAGTCTTTTCTTAAATCACACTACTGCATTTACCCACCTGCTTCCTATGTCTAAGATGTCTCTTCTTTCTAAGAGACTACCAAACCCACTCTCTGATGCCAGAGTTTTTTTCAGGCTTGGGATGTCCTTCAGTGAGCTTCTGATGCTGAGATATGTTCTCAATCATCTGGTCTTTGAGCTTTGATTCAGCAGAAGGGTACCAAACTGGTAAGAGATTATGCTTTTGGCATGTGCATCTGGCATGGCAACGACTTAATGGCAATAGCATGACTTAATGGCAATAAAACCTGCACCATAGTCAAGGTTTGAATCTGGTCTTACATAGTAACTGACCTGTCCACTGCTCTCTTAGTTCTTCTCTCACTTGGTATTATGCAAAACAGCATCTGGTCACGTCTTTGATCACCACTGGCTTTCATCTCAGTTCCTTCCCTGTTTCTCTCCCTCATTTTCTTTCCTCTCTTTTACAACTCATTACCTGGAATATGTTTCACTTTCTCAAGTTATCAGTCTTCCTGTAATTCCCAAGCTTGTTAAGCTTCCACCAGTTTAGCAGACAGCTAGTTTGATTAATAAGTAACACAGTTGTCTGTGCTCAGTTGTTTCAGGTGTTTCATATTTACAGGTAAATGCTGGTTTGAAAATTTCTGTTTGCTTGTCTCATCCAAGCTGAGAGTCAGTGTTCAAGCAGAGGCACAGTACACATCTTTATAGCAGCATGAAATGGAATTTACAGACTTTCTCACAAACTCCTCCCTTGATAACTGAAGGTTTACTGGCTTTGTTGCACTGGATTTAATATAATTTTAGATTCTTTCTTCTGTTCTTCATGAACTGGTTTCTTACTTTGTTGACTGTATTACTTTGAAAAATTCCCTGCAGAAGAAGGTTGGGCAGTTAAAAAGGAACGTCAGCAATAACATATGGTTGCAAAGAAAGAGAAATACTGTGAATAAACAGGCATGTTGTATGGGAATGAACATAACATGTTCTGTTATTCTGCAGCAGTAGGAAGCCCAGACTCATGTATGAAATTATCTTCTGCGCAGTGAACTTCAGTAAGGACATAGACCAGCTAGAGATGACCCAGAGCTGAACAAAAGGAAGATGACCCACTTCAACAATGAAATACATGATCCATGAGGAAAGGTTTTGTTGCTTTATTTCACAGAAACACAAACTGAGCAGGGAGAGTGTAATAGTCTTCAAATATGCAAAAACACGTTGCAAAGACAGAAAGGTAAGGAATTGTTCAACTTGTGATAAATGGACTTCAGCAGCTTTTAGACAAAATTAGTTTAATGGCAAATATTGCCAAGATTTAAGATCAGGTTAAATAATCATCTACAGAAATTTAATAGTACAGGATCCTACCACAGGCTACAAACATGCAGGATCCTTTTTAGACATGAGGCTTATGATTCTGTGACTCTGCTTTCAATCACTGTGCTATCAAAATTCCTTTCACTTTCATAAAGCATGGTAAGATGCTTCCTGACTTCTGAAAGTGTTTCAGAAAGCATCTAGCTTGGCCAGAGGAGATGGAGTTTGCATCCAAGAGTTTAAAGGAACACCAAGAGCAGTTATCTCTAGGCTGTATTTCATGAAGCAAGCCCTTTCATCCTACCTTGCAGAAACAAATGTTCTCCCTGGTCCTCATGAAGCAAATGTCTAATGAAAGGAGCCTTTGCACATTTCTAATCAGTGCAGCAATTCAGAGACTTAAGATTTGAGACTATAGATTCTGAAGTTCTGTGAAAAACTTTTATTCCATGCTTCAGATAATATAGTGAGACATCATCATTGAACCCAAGTCCATGACTTACCTAAGGTAGGCCTAATAAAGAAGCCTTATACCAAATGAATGCAGACTATATACTGAGTTTAGCAAGATTTCTACTGGAATCAAGATAAAATAATTTTAGACTAGTAATTTAATCTATAATCAGCAAGTCTCTAAGCCCTATAACTACATATGATGCAACAAAAAGAAAAATCAGGCCTCAGAAGTGATTTTTGCTGTGATTTACATGGTCATTCCTATTTTCTTATTATATTCTCAGACATGTCTAGATAGGCAAACACATTTTTAGTTATCTATGGTTTTGAAAGATGACTACAAAAGATACCATGGTGGGGTTAGATTACACATAACCTTTAAAATCATCTTTCAAAAGCTAAGGGAATGAATAGTTTTATGTGATATACTAATTTTGTTTTGCCTGCCTATTGAGTGCTGCAATTTTTGTAAATATTACAAGGGAAGCTGCACATTGTTAAGCAGTTTTTTCTTCCTAACTGATCTTCTCTATTGTAACCTTACTCCATCTAGTGGAAAATGCCTTTTAGCTTCCGAGTTGCAAACCAAAAAGGATTGATACTCAGACTGAAAAGACTAAAGCTCCACATCTTCTGTGTGTATGGCCTGATGTTCTGTCCCAGTGAAATTGCATCACTGTAGATTTCAAACACAACTAAGAATTACAGTTTGCATCACAGGGAGAATCCTTAAAATCTCATTGAGGCAAGCAACATATTCCCCTTGGTTCAGACACAGTGAGACCCACAGTGTGCCACCAGGGCAGCATCCCAATGTAAGGCCAAAGTAGCGACAGTGCCAAATTTGGAGATGAGCTCGCAGATAGAGAGCATGGCACTTTTCTATCAATGCTTCTATCAAGGAAAGATTGCTTCTTAGCAGAATTATGACAGAAACCTTCCTACCCTTTAATTGCCAAATGAAAAGTCTACCAGGTCCTGCTGTAGGTTTTTCATCACTGCAGCTGTCCCCTTACCCGATATTGGTTTTATCCCTATTGTATGTAGAGAGATTGTGAATCTAGAGTTGCAGGGTCCTTTGGAGTCCTTCCTCAGATAACCCTCCAGAGATTACTTTTCATTGTAAGAAGACAGGGCGCCTTAGTAAGAGTAAGCAAGAAAAATATAAGGGGGAAGAGCATTAATTGACAAATAAAATGTGGCAATGGTTCTCTCTTCCAATCGAGCCAGACATGAACATTTGGAGCTCTAGGGTATCATGAGGTTTCCACTTACCCTGCCTCATCTCCATCCATCCATGCTCTGGCTTCATTGCCACACACTGAGAGAAAATGTACTTGTTTCTAATTTGAGCAGTGTGGAAATTGCTCACTTCCCACTAGCTTGACCACAACATGGATGAGCTTACCTCTTTTTTCATTTGTCAGTACATCACTGGTAATACAGCTTAATCATGTGACTCTCCTTTAGCAATTCATCTTACTGCTTTCAAAGGTATTGTTTATAATCTCTCAGATAAATGCTTAAATACATTTCTGTCGTCAGAAGAAATGTAATTGCCTCCAGACCAGAACAGCACCACTGCATGTAACCACACAAAAATCTTGCATTTTCACTAACTGCAAATACAAAATCTTGTAGCTTCATTAATTGCAAAACCAAAAACCTTGTCATTTCAATAATTGCAAATAACCATCTATAAAAGAGAAAATAAACTTTTTTTTCCCCCTTTCTCATTTCTAAACTACACTTCCCAGAAATCTCAGGTCTAGAGTCAAAGTGCCTATTTGTGTCTTGCTACCTGGTGCAGTCTCCTGTCAGGGAAACATCCTGAAAGGCAAATAGTGCAGATGTAAGAATATATTTTTTCCCTCTCATATCAAGAAAATACTCAATTTATTTCAGCAACTAGTAAGAATCTCTGTAATTGCAGACCTATGTTTAGGTCATATTCATTATCTTGTAATTGAGCCTTTAAACATTCATTTTTCTCCTACGAAGAGCTCATTAACTGACTTGATAACCATCTCTTCATAAAAATACAGGACTTTACAGGCTTTATTAATATTGAAATTATTAATTTGTTTTATTGTATGCTGCTTACTATTTTGAGATAAATCTGTGTGAATATGAACCCTCCTGTTTGGAATAAAAATATCATCTCTCAATTTTATGTATGGTTGTTTTTAAAAATTACTCTGATGATCTGTATTTATATACATTTGACAGTACATTATTTCTAGATTTCAAAAGCTAATCACATGTCTTCCAGTGCTTGATGTTTTAAAATGACAAATGAAAACCTCTGTATTATTTTGTTCCATACATGTGAGATACCAAGAAAAACTCCTAAATTTGATTTTTTTCCCCTGATCAGAGAAACTATGGCCTTCTAAGAAAAACAAGCATATCTAGAATTGCAATATATTAAATTATCCTGATTTTTAAAGTAAATCTAATAATGAAAGTGGAGGGATGGAGAGTCCAGACATTATTTTTGAAAGCACAGGATTGATGATATTAATGCTGCCAACCTAAACATGAGAACATTGGTTTGTTTAGCTTGCTGTCTTTTCCACCAGACATTATTTAAAAACATCTACGGCTCTTACCGAATAGAGTCTGCAATTTATTTACAACTACGGTAAAGTCAATGGAAATAAATGTCCATTCATAGGCTACTTCTTAAGTGTTAGAAATATTTCTAGTGTCTTAAATCAAAAATAAATGTCCCATTAGAGAAGTTTTCAGGTGAAGATGACCTCTAGGGAGTAGTTTTATGAGGATGTGCCCAACAAAGTTTACTCTTCATTCATCCTTCATCTGTTTTCCAGAACATTTGCCTCTTTTACATGGATATTTTAATCATTGCCTCTGTGTATCAGGGTTTGGCTCACCTAGCTGTGTTGTCCTGCTGCAGTTCTATGACAAAGCAGAATGGGATATATTAACTTTATACATATATACATATACATATACATATACATGTACATGTACATGTATATGTATATGTATATGTATATGTATATGTATATGTAATGGCCAGACTTTGGAAATTATCTAAAACAGTTTGTCACTCTTCCCTTTACAGCTTTCAATGGCACATCAAATAATGTTGTTTGCATCATGTCCTCGCCCAGGTCACTGACTTAGAATGGTCACTTATCTACAAATCTTTCCTACATTTTCTTTCTATTACAATAAGCCTGTCTTTCATCAGGAGTATCAGCAAAAGCTGCAGGATATTTTATCTGGCTGCAAGTCGGCTTCATGTAGGGGTGCTCACATGCACCCTGCGGTATTTTGTGCAGTCACAAGCAATTTATGAAATGTTTAAAAGTGCATACTTCACTTTACAGATTTAACTCTTTGCTTGACTCCAGTGTCTCCTTAAACTCAGTACAAGATATCTGTAGAGACCAGGGTTTAAATCTCACATGGTGTTGACAGCCTCTACTCTTCCATCATCTCCTTTGGAGCTGAAAGTTTCTCTGCAGATTGTTTGGATGCAGCCTTAACATGCCTCACATGCATTATAAAAATCATTAAAAAATTCTTTCCAAACCAAGCACAGGTGGGATTCCAGACACAGGCTCCCTGAGCAAGGGCCCAAAAGAGTAGGAGATTCCCCATTAAGCCCTTCTAGCATGAAACCTGCACTCCTGCTCTGGTGTTGGGCTAGGTTACCTTTGAAAGTTCCTCTAATCCAAACTATTCTACGATATTATGTTTATCTGAAATCATCACATGGCCACTGCATCACAGGCAGAGTGCCTGCCTCTCCCCTCACCGAGTATTTCCCTGAAAGCTGCCAGCATCTGGACAGTCACCTAAGGAAGCACCACAAACCAATCCTATAAGGCACTGGGCTGGTAGTGCCCCAGTGCTGCCTCCTGCCATACCCACCATTCCTGAGAGAAAAAGAAGTCAAGCACAGAGCCGAGACCAGTTATTGAGTGTCTTCAGCCATGGCCTTGCCATAGCAAGTCTTCAGTTCTCTGTGGTTTCTAGAATTGATATACCTTTCTGCTTTTTTAAAAGAAGAGGGGAACTGAGAATAGGTGCCACTGTGCTTGTACCTGTACACCCCTACCTGTGCTTTCAGGAAAGGGAAGAACTGAAGAATCTTTGAGGAAGTACAAACAGTTCCTGTAGGATGAACATGTTTCACCCCAGGGTATTAATTAAATTCTTTCATTCTTTGGGTGCAGACAATGACTTTTTGCTACAAGTTTGTATGAGAGTTAGCAAATTGGAGCCTAGCTTTGTGATCTTCACATAACTGAATGCAGAATGTAAATTATTAATCCCCAACATCCTTCCAAATCCAGAGCATAGCTCCAACCCAGTATCGCTCTTGGGAATTTTCCTCACTACTTCACATTATCTGTGGGGTCTCTGGATGCAGGGGAATTTTATATTGAATAAATTATTTTACACTGAGTTAATTATTCCCTCTAAAGTGACCAAAAGCTTTATTCACGGAATCATTCTGGACTTGTTCGTATGCATGCCACAGCTAATACAGTCTTTTGCCCTTTGCTATTTGGGACCTTTCAAACTCCAGTTGATTGTCATGAATTGTCTACTGAGCCTCCATGAGCCATAAAGTGAGTATGTATTGCCTTGATTAAATACAGCCTCTGGGCTGTCTTTTTATTGTATCTTTTCACTACATTTCTTCTTCTTTTAAAAAGTCTTAACTTGGATTGATTCTAAAGGCAATGGCCCATGGACAGCATCTTCCACAATCACGAGGCATAAAAGTAGGGAGAAAAACCCCTCTTTTGGCTGACAGCTGTAGGCATCCCCTTACTGTTGGCAATTAAGAAGAAAGAAGAGCAATTTCCTAGAAGTTTCCTTCCAATTACCATATTGCTGTATGGGTACTTTTCCTTTGTAATGTGAAAATCAAAACTTGTCTTTTTTAGAACTGCACTGCGTCAGGTCTTGCAAACTTGCCCTGTTAAAAAAAAATCTTACTTTTCTTCCTGTCATAACACAAAGCAATCTGTTTTCTATATTTTGGAAGAATCTGATTTAGGACAATAAATATTAAGAGGGTTTTAAGGGTGGTTATTATTTCTGCTTGCATATTGACCAAAAAACAGAGTCTGCAAGAGAACAGAAAATTGAAGGTAGAATTGAAGAACAGTGATATAAGAGAAAAATGGTGTGCAGAAGAGAATCACCAAATAGAGGAAAGAGGACTGAAGGAAATAGGAGTTAACTGTAATAGGAGTAAAGGAAAGAAAGATTCTGGAAATAAAAAAAATCAAGCACTTTGATAAAATGAATAATTGTGTTAAAAATATACAGGAAATACAGCATTTCTTTGGTATTTCTAAGAATTTTTTATTAATCAACAACTATATTTTGAAAATAAAAATGAAATCTGAGTTCAAGAGTGTAATCTGACAGAAATCGTAGTATTTCTAGAATCCACAAGATGCTGTATCTTTTACAATTTCCATGGCTAGAGCTCCCTTTTAGAAATTAGAATGCTACCTTTCCTTCAACTGGCTTTTCTGGTCTTCCTTTTAGATGCTGACAGATCAATGCATTTCAGCTCCAGCTCAGCCATCTTAAGTGTATTACATTGTTAGTCTGTCAAGTCATAATGCTGATAATGCAGTAAAATAATACAACCATAGATCAAACAACAGGCAAGTGGGTGCCTTCTGCCTTTTGTCACAGATTACTTCAGCTCATCACTGTTCCTGTGGTTTGTCATGACTTCAGGAAGCCAGAAGATGTTGAATTTCACATACCTGAGTGCTAGTCTGCACTGAATCACTGCCTTACTAAATGACTGTGAGTCACTTCCACCACGGTGCCTCCTGCCTCAGCAAGGGGATGGGGACTTTCCTGCCAGTTCCCTCTCTGCAGGCTTTACTATCTACCCAGAGCCAAAGCTAGAAAAGACAGCAGGGATATCAAAAGTGGGGGAAAGATAAACAGGTGGCAGTAGGTTTGGCTGATATGAAAGAAGTGATAGTAAAGCCAAAGGATATAAATATTCCACAGTCTTCAGATGTGTGAGCTAGTTTTGCCAAACGCCAAACTGATGACCTAGATCTTTGCATTCATGGCTTGCAAAAAGCAACATCATTGTTTTGATGTTATTAATGAGAAAATTGTTAACACTTTTCTACATAAAGGGCAGGGTATAGGTCACTTTAGCACAATTTGTAATAAAGGCACTTCTACAGAAAGCATCTGTGAACGCCAGTGACTGCATCAGTTGTCACTCATTACAGGCAATTAAGCTGTCAATATTCTCACCTAAGAGGTCTTCCATAAATTATCTGTTTAATTACTAATACTGATGAAACAAAGGAAAATTACCACTTCCTCCCACAGGGAGAAACCAGTCAGGAGATCAGGCCTACCTTATTGAAGACATCACATGTATTTTATGAGATCTCCTGATACTCCCGGAACCACTCTTGGTTTGTTCAGGGAGCTTTTTGGAGGTACAAGGACTCTGATTTCTGTGGCTACTTCTACTCCCTTAAGATACAAAAAAAATTATTTACCTATCATTCCTAAAAGCATTGAAGTTTCCAAAGACACTGGAAAACCCTATCTAGAGAGATGATCAATGATCAAAGTCAGACCTTAAGATATTTGGACAATCATAACATGTTTAAACTTCTGGCCAGCCTTGAAGTGGTCAGGTAGTTAGACCAGATGATTGTTGTGTCTCCTTTCCAATTGCAAATATTCTATTCTATTCTATTCTATTCTATTTCTCAGTTTGCAAACAGTTTGGATAAAAAAAATACTTTTCTTTCCCGATTACTTAGAGAAAATGCATCATGCTCAATTCAAACAAGATAATGATGATACTGGCATGTAGACATATATTGAAGAAAAGAATTCAGGATGATAAAAGCATAGCATTGGTGCAGAAACAGTTTTCACACTTCTGCCAAAAGACCCACTGTGTGTTTGTTGCACTAAACACAAAAAAGTAAAAAATCATATATATAAAAACAAGCTTCCTTAGACCTTAACATATACAGAGAAACTCTCATTTTACTCAATTCCAAATCAGTGCCTTAAGAGTAAACATTTATTCACAAGTAAGAGCAAGGAACTGGACACACAGTGTCAAAACACACTCAGGTTTATGGACCATTCTGGGTTTTGGGGGTGGGTTGTTTGAGCATGAATGGTTAAATAACAACTTCACACACAGTAAGAATTCTCCTGGCTTAAGACATATCTTCACCTATGCAAACCTCAAGGACTCATTTAAAGGAGCTCCCTTGTATTTCTTTTGGCAGGTCTATGACTTTCTATTTCTCTTCTTCCAATTCTTATTGTTTTACCACTCTTTATGTCCCGCATCTGGGTCTACAAGATGCTACTGACTACACATAATTTAATATCCTGTCTTTGGTTTCCTACCAAACCACCAGACCATATATCCTATTTATTTCCTCATCTTTCTGTCTTTTTTTTTTCTTTTATGTAATTCTCAATCTCATATGAACAAGCTCAACTCTCTCTGTTGCTGCACTAATGTTACTGAAACTCAGATCTACCTCTTAGAAATTGACACTCAGTTTCTTCTATTGACACCAATAATACTTTTTCTGTAAACTTCCTCATTATCCCATTATTGTTTAATGTTACAGAAGAATATTATTCTAATCCAGTCATTTTCAACCAATCTAATATAGCCCCAAAGTGGATTAGCCAGCAGGCACTGGTAGGCTGCACATCCATCAGTTGACAGCTATAAAATCCCAGGATAATTAAATACAGAGAGATATCCAGAAAGGGAAGGGAAAATTAATTTGCCTCCTACTTTTCCATCTGTTGCTGTTCACTCTATACCATTGAGGATCAGCTCCTTGCCCTTTCTTCTTCCACCCACTCAAAGCTGGAAGTATCAAACAGTGCTTTGAGAAACTGAACTAAGGGCATGACCAGATGTCTGATCCCCTCACCCACTCCTGTCCCTAGGCAGAAAGTTTCTGCAGCAGTCCCATCAACACTATGGTACCTACAGACATTTGCACCATGATGGGCTACATCAGTGCTGGTACAGTGAAACATCCCACCCCATGGCTGGCATGTCCTGAGGGTGAGCGCTCTGTAAACCACCTGTAAACTGCCCTAAAAGCTGGACATTGGATGATACCTTACTGTTACAGGGAAGTAAACCAAGCATCATAATCCTATTATTAAGTGCTGACGCTTCTGTCCTTTGTGTGCAGGGGCTTTTTCTCCGTGTTCACATTTCATCATGGGACAAAATAAGAGGGTGAATCAGATTTTTTGGTGAGTTTAATTTATCTCTTTCTCTCTGCCCACCTTTTTCTTCCTTAAGTACATGTCATCAGAACATGCAAGTTTTCACATTCTATAGTCATGACTTCTTTTATTCATGTTCCTTTTCTCAGCATTTATTTTTCGTGCATTGCAGAACTTATCTTCAGAACAAAGAAGGAGCTTGAACTTGTGTGTTTTGTTCATAACAGGGTGTCTTCCTTCAAGCTGGCAAAACCCCACTATCCCAATGCTAATGCCAATACTGATTAGTATGAGCACTACTATTTCCATTCTTTGAGAAGGTTATTCATATTTGTAAGGAGTAAATTTATATTTGCCATAAATATCTTCTGTAGCATTTTCCATGTAATTAATTGCATTGTGATATTCATCTAACTGAATGTAAATGGTTATCAAGCATGCAGGCTTTTCCCCTGCTGTATCAGCATCCCCCTCCCCATCTTTTCCTTCTGACATCATCACAGCCACTACACTGCTGCTGTTTAACTACCACTCTTATCAGTGGTAGCTAACTTCTCTCAAAACTTCAAAAAAAGTAAGAGGTCCATTTCTCCTTTTGGCTATCTGCCAGCAGTGCAGTTGGTGGGGATTAGTGTTTGAGGCTTTTTTCCCTCCTACTTTAAGGAGTGGCTATTGAAAGATGCTTGAGGAAACTACTTTGGCAGGGAGAAACTAAAAGGTTTTGTTAGTTGCTGTGTGTGCATGAGGTGGACATTGTAGTGCATTTTTGTAAGTCTGAAATAAAATTGCCTTTTTAATGGTGTGGAGTCCTCCATGCTGCCCAGAAAATGCCTCAAACAGTTGCAATGGAATGGGAGTTCTGGGGAGGGAGGAAGATGAAATGAGTCATGAAGCCCACAAAAGATTCATGCTGGCCCATTCCACAGACTTTTAACTCTTGTCCTAACATTTTAAAATACTCCTCTGACATATAAAAAACCCTCTAATTTTCTTCTCCTTGGAAAATGAATAAGATAACATTACTCCTTACTTCTACGGATCCAGCTGTTTTGACAGAGGTATACAACATCCCCTTTTCTCCAACACCAAAAAAGCCCTGTGTAGGGTATGGCTCTATTTCCATAAATGATCAAAAGGGACTCGTAACTAAGCAGCATCCAAAGCAGGCCAATCCACAAATCTTGGCTTTCTAATTGGACATGCCTTAAAGCCAGAAGCACTGAAGTGAACAACAGTTTTTAAAAGACCCTTGAAACAGGTACTGGCCCCCTCCCACCATTCCCTGCCCTAAGCCTCACAATCTTCAGGTATTTATGCTTGGCTTCACAATGGAATGTATGAGTCTGAAGGGCTGGGAGAAGGTCTTTCATAACAAATTATAATCCCACTGAAATCAGTCATACTGAAGATACAATGCCACTTGTATATCTGGAAAGTATACAATTATACCCATCAGCTTTAAATAAGGGATTGCTAATTGAAGCATCTAAGTGTGATTACAGCTGCAAAAACATTTAGAAATGTAACCAGTCCTCACTGATGGTGCACTTCTATGGTACTTTTGACAGCATCATTTATTAAATGATGCAGAGCAGTGTTTATGCACAGAAGTTGAGCTTCTCCATCTTACAGTCTGCCACTGTCAGATTCTGTGCTTTGGCAGCCAAACCAAGATAGCCAATGCCAAGACAGAGTCTGAGCACAAGTGAACTAAACTGCCATGATGCCATGGATGCAGCACCTTCTTGGAGAAGACAGACCCCTGAGGGCACCAAATCCCACCACTGACAGAGGCCAGTCAGCTTGACAAAATGGTGGAATTAATGGTCTTCTCTTTTCCTCTTATTTACACTTCTTTCCAATTTGAAACATCATCTGACTTCCACACTTCATGGCACACTGCAGAATGTCTGTTTGTACACACCACTGAGGGGAAGAGTTCTTGTTCTTCAGCTGGAGAAGACTGAGGCCAGACCTCACCGCGGTCTGCAGCTTCCTCCCAAGGGGCAATAGAGCAACAGCTCCGATCTCTGCTCTCTGGGACCAGGGACAGGACTACGAGGGAACGGCTGGAGCTGGGTCAGGGGAGGGTCAGGCTGGACATCAGGGAAAGGTTCTTGCCCCAGAGGGTACTGGAGCACTGAACAGGCTCCCCAGGGAATGGTCATGGCCCCAAGGCTGCCAGTGCTCCGGGAGCATTTGGACAACGCTCTCAGGGATGCACAGGGTGGGATTGTTGGAGTGTCCTGGGCAGGGACAGGGATTGGACTCAATGATCCTTTTGGAATATTCTTTTCCAAGTTGAAAGGAATATTCCATGATTCTGTGAGAAGAAAGGGGATGATGAACACTTGGTCCTGAGGAAGGAGATCATTCTCTCTCGCAGGACAGCAAGATGCATGGCAAGCATTGTGTTCCTTAGCTTATGCAAGGCACAAATTCACCCCTATCCCTTTTACTTCCATGATATCCCAAACTGCTATCATACCTTACAGGAGTATTTCAGTGCACAAGCCCACTGTCAGCAACACAGTACATAGTATCAGCCAATCTGCTTTTTAAAAGTAAGCGTAGAATAAAACCTTGATTACCTACATAATTCATCCCTGTTCACAGCAATTTACATGCCTGAATAATTAAAGAATTAGGTTCTAAAAATGAAAAGCGAGCAAATCCTGCATTTTTGTACTTGAAAAGCTGCAGCAGCAATCATGGTAATTCATAGCACATAAATAATTCAAACTGAGCTTCCTTGCCTTTATTTTTTTTTTCTAGCAGAAATCCTCTTAGCACTTCCTAATGAAATGAAAATATTTTATAAGCCATCACTTTCTGACATCACAAGAATATTTTAAACTCCAGATTCGACAAACCAGATTTACATTTTCAATATATGAGATCTGATATTCAGGGCCATTTGAAGGAACCATAAATCACCATAAAGGGCTGATAAAATGGGCACGTACTTATAAAGAAAAAAATGGGAAAAGAAATTGCATTGCACTGGTCAGCTGAGTTTAACTCAACGTTCATTTCACTTGGCAATTCTGCAATATCAATTTACACTGCTAAATTAAAAAATTGAAAAATCCTGACACAAATTACACACTCAGCAGGTGGGCGGGAGGAGGCGAGGGAGGCGTATATGCTGGAGGGTGCTAAGCCAGCGTTAAAAGTACTATTTTCTACGTGTTACACTGTCCCGGCGCCCCTGAGGGCCGTGACCGCTGCTTGAGGGCAGCAGGGGGCGGCCTGCGCCCGCCATGCTGGGCTGGCAGAGCCCGCGCGCGGGGAACGTTCTGGAACGGCCCCAGGGCCGCCTTGAGGGTCTGCGCCGTGAGGGGCCGAGCCGTGAGTGGCCACGCCGTGTCCGGAGCCCGGGGAGGATCGGGCGGCGTCTCGCTGCCGTGTCCCGGTTAAGCCCAGACGGGCGAGGGGGAAGCTCACTCGCTCCCGCCTCAGCATGAAGCTCGGACCGCCTCGCTGCCGCCATGCAACCACTCAGCGCTGCGATCCCGCCTGCCTCCATTTTCTCTGGGCTCCCCCCGCTGGCAGCCGTCCTCAGTCATCGCCCCCGCCGCCCTTCCCCGCCCTTCCCTGCGGGCCGAGCAGGCTGGCACGGCTGGGAGGACGGGGGACGGGTGCTGGACAGCGGGACACCGGCTGGTGAGGCGCAGAGGCCTCTCCGCCGTGAGGGGCAGGACCTGGCGGCCCTCAGACATCTTCATTTCGGTCGCCCCTTCGCCGGGCGACACAGGCGTGTTCGCTTGGAGGGCCGTGCGTGGAAACACAAACTGGGAGAGTTTGCGGCTCTCCTCCCTTGTTATCACGAGTTTTTTTTAAGTCTTGGGCTCTCTGGAAGCAGCGAAGCAGCGCTGAAGGGGCGCGGTAGGCGCAGGGCTCCGTGTGCTCGCATGCCCCTCTGGCTCCGGCGCGGCCCAGGATTAACGCTTGTGCCACTCCTGAATGTGATCCCACCCCGTCCTCCGCTGTCCCGTTTAATGCGCAGGAGCGGTGGCTGTGTAAAATGGCGAGACTGTCTGCGTGTGCTGTGTGCAGGGACCGCCTGCTCCCCCCCACCGGGGCTCCTGTCCTCGGATGTAACAAAAATTTCCCAAACTGGTAACACCCACAGCTTGCCGGTCTGTCCTTTCCCTCCCGAGTAACTGAGCACGTAACATTCCAGGCCTCCGAAGTGCATTCCAAAGACAAGGTTGCTGAAATCATAGTAACCCTTTTAAAAAACCCATACCGATTGTTTAAAAATACTTGCATTGCATCCGTGTCACGATTATACGCAAGTTTATCGCTATTCCTGAAGATAACTTTTTGAAAAAAGCGTTGCCCCCCGTGTCACGATTTTAACATGAGAAGGTATCACTACACCCGATTTTGGTTTTGGTTTTTATTTATTTGTTTGTTTGTTTGTTTGTTTGTTTGTTTTGGGGGGGTTTTTGTGGGATTTTTTTTTTTTTTTTTTTTTTTTTTTTACTGTTCGTGAAGAGAACAGTGAATCCTGGGATTTAAAACTTTCCCCGGGTGCGATGGTGAATTTTAATTCCTGCAGCCAGCGCCGCGACCGGCAGTCAGGCAGTCACGAGCAGAGGGATAACCGGGGATGTACCACTGTAAAACAATCCCGAGGTGTCTGCAGAGAGTGGCACGGGGATATTTTAGCACTGCGGTTTGTCACGCTGCTCGGGATCACCCGGGGATCGTCCTGATTAATCCGGTTGGTTTAGACTGAGCGCTGTCTGACACAGACATAGAGACAAAGCCTGTCACAGAGCCGGAGAAAAGTTGCTCATGTTACTGACTTTGCATTACCTCGAGTCTGAGTTTTTCCCGATATATTGAAAAAGGCCGGGGGGAGCTTAGATATATATTTTTATATGTGCATATAAATACATAATATGTACTTTATATATTTTATATATATAAAAACTAAATGCTAATCATGGTATCTCAGTCCCGGGTTTAGCGTTTATTAAACTGTTTTGGGAGATTCTGCAAGGCCTAGTTGCTGCTTCGTACAGAAAAGAGACATTGAAGGGGGGAAAACAATCAAATAAACAAGAAACAAACCAAGAAACAAACCAGCAACAACAAAAAAGAAGGTTCCTTCCCTCCGTGGTTGGAGCGTCGCGGAGGGTAATCCGAGCAGCAGCTCTGTGTCCGGGAGCCAGTGCTGTGCTGCTGCCCGCCTGTCCTAAACTGGTATTTGGGGGTGTATTTTTGATACTTTTAATTTTTCTTTCTTTGCTTTACTGAGATCTCTGCAATATTTTGGGTTTAGGCAGTTAACTCTTTCTGTTGCTAATTTACCGGTCAGGAAAGGCAGCGTGCGGCCCGATGTCACAGCCCTGCCGGGGTCCCTGTTGGTGCCGCGGGCTCCTCGCTCCCGGTGGCGGGCTCTGTGTGTCCCTGCGAGCCCGGCTGAATTCTAAGGGTGCTTTTCCATCGCACCGCCTCGCAGCGAATATCTGATGGGTTGGAAAGGCCGGACGCAGATAAAAATAACTGGTGGGAGTCGGGGCACCCTCGGCTCTCCCCCGCGGTGGTTTTGGCTCTCAGTCGGCGGTCCTTGTGCTGAGCATCCCCCGCGGGTGGGTGCGGGGGCAGCGGCATTTACTGCCCGTGTAACACTGCGCTGTCCGTGGGACGGCAGTCGGAGCGCGCTGGCTTTGCTTCCTCAGGGAGCGGACGAGTCTGCAGGTCCTGCTCCGAGTGCGGCTGTCACATATCCCAAAAGTATTTTTTTGGTTATGAGAGCCCTTTTTAATTTGTTTTGTTTTGTTTTAATTCCCGTTTCGCACAATGTTTCTGTAGTGCTCACATTGTTTACGTCATCCTTTGAGCTTGGTACAGTGAATTTGGGATTGAAACGACATCGTAGGGTTTATTGCTTGTTAATGTGGGCGCTTCAAGTGAGAGTGTTAAAGTCCATAGTTAGGCCTTTGTCAAAAGGTGGCCCGTTTTCTCCTAAGGCTTCAGCACCCAGCACCTGCCAGGGAGATCCAAGGGAATAGTAAGTGCTTAGCAAGGAGGAAAATAATTTTCTTTGTATTAAAAATGAAACTAGGAGCCCCAGTGGCGTCTCCCTCTTGCAAAATGAGGGACTAATTTTGCATTTTCCTGTTTGAGAGCCCTCTTGCTTTCTTCGAGTAGTGCATGTTATGTGGAGAGCAACTGGAAATCGCAAAGAATTTTCAAATAAATAATAACTTTCACGGAGGAGTGGTGAATAAGTAACACTGGTCATTAAAGCAGTTAATGGATTATTAGAAAAGTAATTTTTTTGAAGCGTGAATGGAAGCAGAATACTGCGGGCTACTTGATAATTCAGTATAATCCCTTTTCACTGGGCTTTGGAAGGGAGTATTTGCAAAGCTCTTGGCTTGGTTCTGGCTCCCGCTGCCGCGGCGATCCTTCGATGCCGCTCGAGCAGGGCAGCTGCTGCCTGCCACTCGTCTGCCCTCCCTCTGCAAAGGAAGGGATCCTGCACGGTGGGGAGGGATCCCGAAGAGTTTTGGGAGCGCCTCCGTGCCATTTGGGCCGGAGCAGCCCTGCCCCGGGATGGTGCAGCCGCCGGGGCGGGTGTGCGGCATTGTCCCCCTTGTCTCTCGATGCAGAAGAAAGGAAGGAAAATACACCTGACTCCTGTAGTGATTATTCTAGGGCCTCGTTCCCTTCCACCCTAAGTCAATAGAAATTTTGTCTTTCTATTAAAATTAAATTTTTCTTTCTATTAAAATTAAAAAAGTGCAGTAAGGCCATACTCGTCGCCTTCATTGTTTTGGGTTTTTTTTTTTTTTGGGTTTTTTTTTTTTTTTTTGTTTTTTTTTTTTTTTTTTCTTCTGGAAATTTTTAGTAATGGACTTATGTAATAAACATGGATACAAGGTGGACACTGAAAAACAAACAACAATTAAAAACTCAACATAATAAAATAAAATAAAATAAAATACAACCAGCCAAAAATCCAGCACCTCCTGAACTCTACATTTTTTACTGCTGGTGAAGAGGAAGGTCAACACAAGCAAAAATACTGAAATCTTGTTTTGTGAAGTCTTTGTTGTAAAAAGAATTCTTTAAAAAACCCATTAGTTCCTAATTAGGGAAAATGAATAGCTATCAGAGTCTTTTTTACCTTAAATGCTTAGTTCTTTAACAGTCAGGTCATGTTTTAAATGTTCCGTACGTCTGTAATTTACTGAGATCTTTAATGCTGTGTCAGTCAATATTTTAACTACAATGGTAACAATTAAGGGAGCGGGATTTTTAGAAACGTATTGTACGTTTCCTCCTAAGCGCGGCGATACGGGGGCTTGTGGGGTGTCCTGGGTTTTGTTTGTTTGTTTGTTTTTTGGTGTGGTTTTTGTTTGTTTATTTGTTTCTGTTTTTTTGGGGTTTTTTTCTGCCCACTATCAATCATTTAGCATCAACAAGCTTCCCTGAAAGGTACTGACAGTATCGGGAATACTCTGTTACTTTCCCGTCATTTCCAGGTAAACTCCGATATGGTCTCAGAATTATTTTCTGTATTTATGTGTTTATTATTTAAAAACAATTGCGGCAAAGTGGCCCTTAATAGTAGAACGTTTAGTATCTATAATGTTGATTAGCTTCCCACGGGGAGCTGACGTCTGGATACAGGTTTTTTTTTTTCCTCTCCATTTTAAATTCTTCCAAATAATCCTGCATCCTTCCAGCAGAAAAACCGGGGGAGCGTCTTCTAAGATGTTATTTACGTGAAATAACGACGCGTTTGAACGTCCACAAAGTACTGATCTCGTGTCTGCTCTCAATCTATTACTTCAAATAATATCCCACGCTGTGTTCAGGGCAGGCGTTTGCTCTCCCGGCTCTTCCTCTGTCCTATTAATAGGACAAATCCGCCTGCGCATGACCCTTCCTACAAGAATTCCGCTACAGTTTGCTTTGACTTATCGTTGCCTGTAAAATGGGTCCTTTAATTAAAAAAAAAAAAAAAAAAAAAAAAAATCCCCCCCCCCAAAAAAACCAAAACAAAACCAAAAAAAAAAAAAAAAAACACCAAAAAAAAAAATCAAGTATCTTTTCTTTTTCACGGCACTTCGATGGGGAGCTTGAGGTGGAAGAGCACCACGAGTTGTATACCTACAAACCAAGATAGGTGCGGAGCCTTGTCTGCATCTTGACAGAAATGTGCTGGCTTTTACTAAATAAGTTGTGTTTAGTTTAGCATTTTTTATCCCAAGGAAGTGTGTTTTGGTTGGTATGCAAAAAGCAGAGCGGCAGTCCGGGATTTGCCTCTATTATCCCCAAACTTTGTCAAGCGTTGTCAGATCAGGACGTGAAAGCACTCGCATAAAAAGCTTCCTTTTTAAAAGAGAAAAAAACCCCCACCAAATAAACACACAAAATCAAACGAACAGAAATATTTTTTAAAAAAATAATTAAGAAATAAAACTAATAAAACAAACCTATGTTTTGTTTTTAAGGTAAATTTGTCCTTGGCTGAGGGAGAAGCCTAGCGCCTCCTGCCCGCATGGAAAGGGCGCCGAGAGGAAGAGCTGCAGTGCAAGGCCAGCTGAAACCCCCATCACCATCCCCGCGACGGGGACCATCTCCCACCTGGACACCCCGCGGAGGCGGACCTGCAGCCGAGGCCCCCCACCGCGGCCGAATGCGGGACCACCCCCATCAAAAAGCGGTTCCTGCCAAAAATCACGTCTCCTGGGAGGGATTGGAAGATACTAGGAATGAAGGAAAAACAGCTGGTAAAGATGAGCTGGAAAGCTCTGTGTATTTGTCTCCAATCAGCATAAACACCTCGCCCCACCCCTCTTTTAATTTTAGGGGTTAAAACTAGGGAATATTTCCACAGCAGATGCCTAAAGGAAGAACCCTGATGTTTACCGGTTTGCTCTGTCGATCCCTTTGAATTTAGAAGTGGGCTTTTGTGCATTTGTTTCTCACAAGAAGCTATTATCGCTGTAAATTATTGTAAAAATGTAAAAAAAGATGTTAAAAATGTGAATTCATAGCCTGCTAGCAGAGAGTGCTTCTCACTCTCCTGGCAGTTAAATGAAGGATGTCGATTTGGGTGAGGGAGCGTCCTTCAATTTTAAGGGAGTGAAGTCAAGAAAAAGGAAGCCTTTTCTGTTTTGTTTTTTCTTTGCCTTTTTTAAATATATATATATATATATTTTTTTTTTTTTCCCAAAGTCTTTTCCCTTTTAGTATTTAAGCTGTGTTGAAGAAGACATTTCTCCTCCGTGCTCGTTTAGGCTGTCCCTCCCTTGGAAACTCCAGATGGGAGGAAAACAGGCGTGCATGATTTGGGAGGTTTTGCTGGTTTTTAAAAATGTTTGTTATGCTGCAAACATTATCCCGAGGATCCTGCGAGGTTTTCTTTCACCGGCTTTCAGGGCTCCTTTCTTCATATTGCAGCCGGCCCAACTTGAGACACCGGAGAAAAAAATGAAAACCAAGTGAAAATAATAAGAATAAAAATAGAAAGCAACCTCCGTCCTTTCCTCCCCGTCACCCCAAAACTAAGCTGCACCCCAGGTCCCGCTTCGCTTGTGGGATCAAATTACCCCTCTTCCCATCGGGATGCTTAAGTGTCATTTTATCTGCCTGAACTTCAGGAAAAAGGTGTTTTCCAGAGGAAATTTCCACTCCTGCTGCTGCCTCGCACCAGAGGGCGCCAGGAGCCTTCCCAGGCTTTGCTGCCTCAAGTGCTGGCTGGAAATTAACTTTTTTGGGCGCTCTCCCTGAATGTTTTTCTAACCTTTCCCTTTTAAAATATACAGCTGGATTCCAACTTTTTTTTTTTTCTCTATAAAATACGTGTTAGTTTGTTCTGGTTTGGGTTTGTAAGGTTTTTCCCCCGTCCTTATAGTACCCTTTCCCAGCTCTTCCAGGCCGTCACCCTACTGCAGCAGTCACCCGGGACTCTCAGGACATGTGCAGCTTTACTCTGTCTCTGCTAACTTGATCCTAATTAAGTAATTGCATCACGTTTGCATGACAATACCGTTTTGTCCCTCATAAACTTCTGGGATGAAACTTGTCTGGCTATGTTTAAGCTCAAAGGGTCACTTAGGGCTCTTCAAGCAGAACACCAAAGCATGGTACCAGAGGGGAAACAGGATGGTGAGGCCCTGGCACAAGTTGCCCAGAGAAGTTGTGGCTGCCCCATCCCTGGAAGTGTTCAAAGTCAGGTGGGACAGGACTTAGAGCAACCTTCACCTAGTGAAAGGTGTCCCAGCCCACATATGCACAGTATAAGGTCTCCAACAGAGCTTATCTTCTAAATAAATTATTAAAAATGAAGAGAAATAATAAGAAAGAAAAGAAGAAAGAATAATCTAAATATTAGGATATGTCATTTCCACATTTCCTGTAGACTTTTTACCAAGAAGCTGGATATGATTTTGCTATTCACATCTGAGGATCAACAGAAATGCAAAATGCATTATCCAAATAATTATTAAAAAAATCTGAGCATAAAACATAAAAACCATCAAAGAAAGACATTTTCATTCTGGAGGCTGATAGGAAAAATCAGTTGAAGATAAATGTCCTTGTGCTATTTAAATTGAAATATGGATATAAAAATGTGTGGACCTGTTTGTTCAGTTATATGATTTAATTTAGCATCTGTCAATCATAAAAAAAAATTAATCAAAGGTTGCTGCCTTTACTCAAACTTTACTCCCTTTAAAGGATCAGACTGTATTACTTACTTGTTAGTGTTGATTTTCATCTGAAGTGTCTGCATAAGATGAGAATCTTTGCCTCAGAGCAAATGGGATGGTGTGTTTGATATTGTGAGAAAATATTTTAAAAGGCAACAGATGCATTCCAATCTTAACCTTGGAAATAAATGGTGTTTCTCTGTGCCCGACATACTGTGTGAGGTGGAACTCTGACATTCAGAGGTCTCAATGGATGTTCATGTCTGGCCATAGCAGTGATGGATGCTTGATAACTTGCTTGATTTTTTTTTTCTTCTTTTTTTTTAAGAAGTAGACTTCTTGGAAAAAGTCCAAGAGACTTTTTGACTCTTGGAACAAATCAGAAAAAAAAATCATGTTAAATTCATCTTGGCCCTTATGCCACTTTCATTGAAGATGACAGTAACCCCCTCTTTGACTTTACTGGGAAAAGGACTGAGCCATTTAAATTGCTATTTTTGTAATATATATCTTTTAAGTCTTAAATATTTCCATACAGTGGGGTAAAGAAGTCTCAAGCGTCATCAGAAAGCCTGCTTCTTGTTAGGTTGTTACAATGTGCCATTTCTGTTCAATAACGTTTACAAATAAGACAGACAAATATATTTGTATGATTTGGCAGTCTGACACTACAGTTGGGTGTTTGCAGCTTTTATACATTATGGTATTTCTGACAATAATTTTAACTCTTTGGGTGCATAAAACAAAGCCCAGATGTTTCTCAGCAGCAGCATTTCCTCATCAGGTCTCTTAGCTGAGCCTTACTGAAGTGTAGGGTTTGATTACAACTAAGCTCAAATCTAATTCTTCCAAAAGTATGGAGTGACTATGTGGCAAGGCAGGGGTAGGAAGAGAGAAGAGGGACACAGAAGGAGGAAACAGTCTTCTTCTCCAAATGTGCCAAGTCCACACCTGTGGGATCTTGAGGACTCTTAAGTTCTCGTCTTTTGAACGTCTTCCCTCCTTGGCAGTGGCTTTAAAAAGGATTAAGTGAGAGAACAGTTGCAGAAAAAGCCCTCAAAATACTACACTTTTGGAAGGTCAGAGAGGCTGCCTTCTCCAGATCTACAGGGGCTCCAGGGTTCAAATCTTAATCCTGAGCTGCTGTGATATCCTGCCCAGCATCACGTCTTCTCATTCAGGAATACAACTTCCATGGGTTAGTTGTTTGTTTTCCCTCAGCATTAGCTTAGCTTGGTAAGTACAACTGAGCAGTATTCATGTAGTCATACACATCTTATCAGTGATCTCCTAACAGGGGAATATTGTCCAAGTGAAAATTTACCTGATTTTCTGCCAAACACCACTGCAAGTCTCAGTTTTCTTTCTTTTTCTGGGTGTGTTGTGTCCAACTGTGATGTCTTATAGTAAGCTTTTTGAGGGAAGAACTATCTCTATAGCTGGTGCCTTTATAGCATCTTGTGTAGTGGCCCAGGCTTACAATTACTGAGTGGTTAGATGTCCTCATCTGAAGAAAAACAGACTGATCTTTTAAACGCATGTTTTGAAGTAGATGATGATTAACAAAGAGAGGGGAAAAAAAAAAGGGTGAGGCTGCATATACACTGTGATGAGAAGGGAAACTTTTGTTGTCTCTGCACTTTCCTTGTCTCAGGAAATACCTGTGGGTCCTTGGTAAGATGCACACGGCATAAAAATATTTTAATGTTTAAAGGTGTACTGCAAGAGGAAAAAAGGCAAAAATGTCAAGCTATAAACCCGATGGAAGAAAATATATATTTGGGGGAGAGCTTTAAACTGTGGTCTTTTCAGAGGGGGGAAAAATTATAAATACTACCAATAAAGTAATGATAAAAGTAGAGAAAACAAAAAATAGTTCTACAATGGTACTTGTGCACTTCATAACAGTTGAGTCACCTTTCCTTCATGCTTTGGGTCTGATCTTGAAGAACATCTTAACCAAATATCTCTGAGGACCATAGTGGTACCACATTCATCAGATCCATATGTTTGGGTCAAAAGCAGCTCCAGCTGTTAGAGGATAACTATCAGCAGAAACTCAAACTCCTTTAAGCCAATAGCAGCAGAGTCGTGAAAATGCTCTGTAATTATGTCCTGAAAGTGTTTAGTGATATTTGCCTTTAATCACTGAAAGCAGTTCATTCTCTTATGCTGCTGATTCAGAGACTTGCAAGCAGATCTAAAAACAGATTCACATCAAAACACTGGAAAAACACAGAGATGGTCATTGTGAATACCAGAACAGCTCCCAGGGTTACAGCTCTGCACGGAAACGCAAGCATGAAAGTGCCGACACATAAACTAGCAGAGCTCACTGGGCATATTCTAACTGCTCTAGGGAGAATTATTGTAGTTATTCTTCAAATTAGTGCAATATGGCCCATTTTGACTCTAATATCATCCTTGAAATAACAAGGGATTCTCTCTGTGGTTAGAGTGAGTATGATCAAAGTAGAGACCTCAGTGGGATTTTTGGGTAGGGAAGCAGGGTCTGCACACACACACTGGCATCAGCAGAGTCTCTGTGCCTATTTCATTGTTACTTTTGTTTAGTTGCCCATCTGACCATGTTTGTGTTTGCAGGAACCCCAAAGCGCTGTCAAGTAACACATGTGCAATAGGAGACTCAATAAAATAAACTTTATATATTACCTGGTTTTCACCCAATATACCCCTAAGATTCCTCTTTTCACTAGTTCACTGTGGCAAAATCCACTTATTTAATGTCAGTCTTGTATTCTATTTTATTGTTGGTTTATGGCAAATTTATTTTGGATTAAACTTACAAGCAGAAATGCCACCACTTAACAATGGTCCTCTGTCTACATTTGTGATACTTTCCAGTGCATTCTAGACAAGCAAAACGTAAAAGATATGGTAAAACAGCCTCTTGTTTTGATGAAAAATTGCTAGCAGTCATAATGTAATTAACTTAATCAACAAGGCAATAAAAATTAAGTGCCCAATTTATAAGTGATCCCATAGTAAGGCTAAATTTCCTAGAAGTTATACAGCGAAACATTTTCCATCAGGACATTCATAAAATTTTGTATTCAACAACATCATTTCCTTGGTCTTTCAGAATCCAACAAGAGGGCTGTGGTTGACAGAGAAGCAGTGATATATATGACCAAAAGGTTGTGTTCCATCAGTGGGAAAGCTTAGGGAAAATTACAAAAGTGTTATACATTATATTTTTTTCTGACCAGACTTTACTTGAGTGCTCAAATGATAGGATCATAATTTTTTGTATTTCTGAGGAAGTAATATTTTTGCTACTTGTAAGTGACTGTAATTTTGGCTGTAATAATAAGTACCTATCCAATCAATCTGGATTTTTAAATCTCTTTTAGTCTCTTGAACAAACATGTTTACAAGAAAAGTCCAGTTTGTTTAGAATCATGCAATGATTTAGATTGCAAGGGACTTTGGAGGTCATCTGGTCCAACCTCCTAATCAAGGCAGACCTAACCTGTTAAGATGAGTTGGTTTTCTTTCTTCCTTCCTTCCTTTTTTTTTTTTCTTTTAAACTTCAATGATAGTATTTTGTGGCAGTAGTTCTTGCTGAAGAGCTTGTTCTAAACCACTTTCCATTTACTGAATTTCCTTTTTTGTCTTCTCTGCTGTGAACATACCCTGTAACTTTAGAATCAACAATCCCTGTTCATGACTTATTCTGCTCTTGCCTCTTGCATTGGAAAAGAACAGAGACTAATCTGAGTATCTAGGGTGAAATAGACTTTGGAAAATGTTCATTCTCCCATGTTAAAAAGATTATAAAACCATATTCTGAAGTATGACCATACTTCAAGATTATTGCCTTGAATCTAATGAAACCATTCTTATGTTTTTAGGCCCAAAAGAAAATTAATTTGTTTTCTATATATTTCCAGAGATGATGAGCTGCTGATTTATGATTCTTCTTAAATTATAGGAGGGCTGAACAAAATAAGAAACCTAAAGGTCTGGCTTTTCTCTCCAGGTGTTCTGGTATAATTTGAGCTCAGCTTCTCCAGTGTTGATGAATTTATTCCAGTTCTACACTGCTGTGACTAAACCAGAATTTATTGTATAGTTTGCATGAAAGGATTGGATCTTCTTCCTGTGATCTTAGATGATGAGCTTTCTCTTAGTCGGTCTATAGTATCTCTTTCCCACCCTTTGCCTAGTTTATAATTTAAAAAAATGTTTATTTTCAAAAGAAAATTCTAAACTCTACCTGAAAAACTGTAGTACACACACTCTTGAAAACTGTTGTTTTTTAAAGGGAAGCTCTTTGCAGACCATGAAACTTGGGAAGGATCCTGTGGAGGATTTGGTCATGTTTAGAAACCATTCAGAGTAGCTATGACAACATATCCGGGGGCCAAGATCATGTCCACATACCAAATATCTGACACTATCCAAGATCCTTATCCAATGTGAAGAAGAAACTGTAAAACTATAATTGCCTAAAACAACCCCTAGAGAGAGTATTGCTGGTTCTTAAGTTTTTTTGACATCTTAAATACAGCTTTTTCTTAAGAGGTCTGAAACAAGAAACACATGAAAGAAAATGAAATAGTGAAATGAATAAGGTATCTATAACTCTGGAAAAACAGATTTCCATCTAGGTCTCTTCTTTGTTACTTGCTGTGATTTCTCAATGAACATTTAGTTAAATTAACTTGGAGTGTTCTATAAGCCTCTGAAATATATAATTTGCTTTGGTTTATATTTTAAGTGGAAGTAGTATCCAATCTGGATTTCAGCTCCCTCTAATCTGGATCAGGCGGGATTAATGCTAAATGCAGTTGAGGAAGGAGCACTGAGGGATGCTGGTTGTAGCAAAAGTGGCTGGTCAAGGTCCATTCGATCACCTGGTCCAGGCAGTTCAGATGCTGACTGTGGTTTTTGGTATTACACATGGAAGTGAAGCTTCTAAGGGATAAAAATCTGCATTTCTACGCAATGAATATGTTGACTTCAGCACCTTCAGCCTGTTCTTTTTGGTAAAAACCAGGCTCTGTGATATTTCTCTTAGTTATTGATCGTTAATATAGTTTCTTCTTCCTTCCCTGCACAGCAGTGAGATTTTTATATCCTGTTGTATTTAATGCCTTTCTATTTTTCTAGATGTGGCAGGGTTCTGCAACATAGGTTTTTCTAAAGGAAGAGAGTAACGGAAAATGCATCACTAAAGGTACTGATCTAAAATAATCAAGGTGAATAAAGGGTGTTTTGGTTTTGGCAGCCAAGATAAGGTTTTGCATATTGGCTCAGGTAGAATCAAACTAAAACATTTTAATAATGGCACATTAACATAACTGTCTTTGGCAAAATATTTCTGGCTACGTTTCATGAAAGTAAAAAGACACTGATATATCTGGATAAATAGGAAAAGGTGGTAATTTTCATCATTCTTCCTTTTCCCTGCTTTTACTAGCAGCCCAGTGAGGGAGAAGTAAAAGACAAAAACTTCTCTTAAGAGATTTTGGAACAGAAACTGCAAAATAGATATCCCAACTTATGACTTAACCTTTGCCCTCTGGGGTCATGCTCTTGAATGCTCTTCATCTACTTGATTAATAAAGCCAAAGGATTTTCATCACTGAAAAAAAAAATATTCAGATGTGTTTGCCAGATTTTACATGAGTTAAGGCCTGCTTTGATTTGTGAAAACTGCATTTTTGGTGAATACGTTCTTATTCAGGAAAAGCTCTCCATCATGATAATAGTTATCTGCAAGTCAATGTTAACTTGGCAACCTTCATGATTTGGCAGCAGATTTTAGCTTTACAAAACATTGAGTTATTATTAATGTATCATATTGCAGCTTTTATGAAGTAATCTAGTTTCCAAACAGTGGGGGTTTTTTCAGTCGGGAAATGCAACAGGCTTTTTACAAGTGTGTGACTTTATGCTCTACATATCCTGTACAGTTCATTATATTTAATTTAAAACACAAATCAGGTCAATGCAAATATCTAGTAATCGAAGATATCTATTATACCATCTGAATACAAAGAGTCTCATTTTATGTTTCAAGATCTTTTTCATTCTCCACATTTATAAAATGCCCAATGTTAATGTTGCACTGGCTTATTGTTAATATTGTATTGGGTTTTTTAAAGTTTTTTATATTTTACACAAGACTGAGGATGTTGGACTGATCTTGATTCAAGGTATCTGTAATATGAGGGACAGAATTTCTCTCAGTGAAGATGCTTTGTTTTTAAATCAAATGAATCAGAAAAAAAATACCTGTAAAAGGCTAAAAGGTCCTTAAGTATAGTGGAAGATGTACTTGGTGGCAACAGTTCATACAAAGACCTCCAGCTTACATTGGATCTTCATACAATGAGGGCTTTTTTTTATTTAGCAAGGCTAATGAGATCCTATAGCAAAAAGATACACAGTATTAACAAGTAAACAGCTAATCTGGCATAAATGCTTGATGTCTTGATTCCTTTCTAAATGCATAATAATTTTGTGTTACTTTCCCATCCCTGTACTGCAATTGAAAGTATGACATCTGTAAGCCCAGTATTTAAACCTTTATTTAAAAAAATAAATAAAACAACTTTGCATGGCAGTGGTCCTATTTCTGTTTTCCAAAGCTGGAGCTGATTCTGCTCTAATGTGTATCTCGATGCCATGTCTCTTACATACCAGCAGTAACAAGAAGATCCACCAATTGCCTTGTTAGTGCAGAAATCAAAAGCTTCTGTCACAGGAAAACTCATAAGCATTTCTGACATTCCTGTGATCCATCAGCATCACCAGTTTTTCCATCTCCTTTTTTGGAGGACACAAATTAAGTTTTTTTGTAGTTGAAGATGAGGGACAAGATGGCTCATTGCTATGTGCAGAGGTAATGGAGCTTTTAGATCAGAGATGTTTCTTACAGGCCTACATTAGAAACTTCTGCTCACACGCTGATGTTAGCCTGGATCTGAAAATAAAATAAATCCCACCTGACCATTGGAGCTCAGCCAGCACAGTTCCTGGTGTGGATGCAGCTGTGCTGCCAGGAAAAGGCTGCTGCCAGATTAACCTGTTGGTTTTGAGCCTGGTGTAAATATGATGGCATAAAATCTCTTTCAGCTGGAAAACATTGGACCTCTGTTGCAGAGCTCTGCTGTTGTGGCTCTGTAATGCTCACAGGGACTGTACCTGCAGACACAGCCCTGGTGTGAGAGCAAAGGGGAGACAAAGACATCAAGAGTCATTGCCAGGTCTGCTCATAGGTGTCCCTTTGGGGTGTGGGAACCCCTTTGAAAACTTCCCACTCCATAAATCCATCTTTTCCCCTGGGAGATACATTTCCTATGTGTGCTAGTTCCTGCCACTGGGTGCAGGAACATCTGCTGATGTGACTAGATTTTCTTTGCCTCAAAATCACTGAGTATTTATTGCCCTTGCACTGGCAGCTAAGTGCTAAAGAATCTGACCCAGGAGGATTGCTCTGTGTAGTAGAAAGGAGATGGGTCTTCAGTCAGATCCTAGTGGGACTGTAAATGCCTCTGGTTCTTAGCAGATATAGTAAGAACTCTCTGCCTACTTCAAGTCACAGCAAGAGGACTGCACAAAACCATAACCCAGCACTATATCAGGTTCAAAGTGTTTCTTCTGTCATCGCATGCATCTGCCTAAGGTTATCAGAAAACCACAGAGAATTACAGCAGTGAGGAAATATTCAAAGGACAGCCCAGGATCGGTCTGAGTGACAGGTGATGACTGTGTTTTTACTAAGCTTTCTGTCTCTGATACCTGTTGATGTAGGAATGGTTGAGTTCATGGGGGCCAGCAGCTTCAGGACTCTTTAGTGTATGTGGACTTGTTTGATTACTCTTTCTTCCTCAGATGCAGGTGAGAAAGCTTGAATGAGTTGCAGCAGTGGCAGACAAAGAAACGTCACTGTGATGGTCTTTGACAAAAATTAATTGTCCAAAGCCCTTTAGCATGGAAAAAACATCACTGGACAATGACACAATAGGAGTTAGTGGAGTGAAGAAGCTGAAGAAGGAGTGATTGTTCACTTTTTTCTGCAGTATGAGAAATAGAGGGCATCAAATAGAGTTTAAATTACTCAATACTTGGAAAATATCTCTGGTTCTAGAGTGTCCTAGATTGAAAAGCAAGATGTATTCTATTTGCCATCTGTATGGCAGTTGTCTTAAGTGGGCAGTTTTTCCTTAGCTCTTCCACAATCAATCCTTCCTCTGGGGAGACATCTGCTGATAATGGACTATTGAATGTCACTGCATGACTGGTAAGAACTATAACATCCCATTAGGAGATGCTCTGCCCAGAGGGAGGAGCCAAGCATTCCTACCTGCATATAGTCCTGAGACTCTGGCCCATCAGCACAGCTTTTTCTGCGCTGGATTTTCCCAGAGGAACAGCTGCCTCTTCCACTGCCTCTTCAGAGGAAGACTACACCCTTTCCTACAGGATCACTGCTCCAAGAGAACCACACCTGACACTCCAGGAGGACTGCAGCCACAATTCCCAATTGGACTGCGGCCAACACCCTGACCAACAGGGTGTCAGCTTGTATTCTGACTCTGTCAGTGTTGTTTTGGTTCACTGCATTGTTTATTTTATATTTTTATTTTCTTCCCTAATAACTGTTATTCCTGCTCCCATATTTTTGCCTGAGAGCCCCCCTTAATTTCAAATTTACAACAATTCGGGGGGGGGGTCCACATTTTTCCATTTCAAGGGAGACTCCTGCCTTCCTTAGCAGACACTTGTCTTTCCAAACCTAGACACAGAGTAGAGGTGTTTGGAGGCTGGATGAGACAAGTACCAGAGCACTGATCTTAAACACTTGGCCTTTGTATGGCAGCCGTTTCTACTGTTATTTTCCCCTCATCAGGAAACAAAAACCTGAATGCCCTCCTTCTCTGTCCCATGAGGAAGCTGACAAAGAGCTGCTCTGAGGAGAAGTAGGTGAGGCTGCAGACAGGGAGGATACCGAGAATGGGAAGAGGGGATGACTGCTTCCAGAATTCTGGAGGATCTGTAGTTGCAGCCTAGCACATGTGGAGTCTACATGCACCCATTTTCCCTTGTGTTGAAATATTAAACATATTTTTGGTTGAATAACTAGTCATGCTAGTTATTGTTATCAAACAGATTTGATAAGGTGGCTATTTAAAATCCAAATAAGTGTGAAGTTCTGACATTATTGAAATGAAAGTGTTAGTGAGTGAAACAGAGTAATTTTGATAAACTGTATGCTACAGCAAGCTTCCTGTTTCCTATTCCAATTGAAGGAAAAAAAATTAAAACAATCCCTGTATCAGAACTTCTAAATTAACCTTGTGAAAAATCAGTTGCTTCAAAACAATATCCAAATCATAATATACAGCAATCAAACAGAATAGTTTAGTGATTCTCTTATTGGGAGCAACCTGTTTGTTGGCCAGAGACTGACAGGCCAGCAAATATGCCTTTCCCTCACTCTTGTGTTTGGAAATGGGCAGGGAACATGGTGTAAGGCCTGCTGCCTTACACCATGCCTTTTCTACCATGGACGGAATGGTCTAGCACCAGTCTAGAGACAATAGCACAGCCTAGAAGCTCAGAGGTGGAAGAGTGAACCACAACAGAACATGAAACAGTTTTCCAAAGCAGAAAAGCCTTTGCCCCAAGTATTTTTAATCCACATATTTCAGAACATGACAGACAATTGATTAGCAATCTGTTGCTGAAGTGATGTATTTATCTGATGCATGGTTTCACTTAGCAGCTATAACATGCACAGCAAAGAGTTGAAAAAAATGAACTGAAACTCTATACAACATCTTTTATTCAAAACAGATGTATTACTTGGTATATGTTTAACATTCTCCTCATAATCCCAACTTGATCCTTAACCATCATGCATTAGAATGTTGCTTTTAAAGAAGATGAAAATGGGCTGCTAAAATGCTGCCCATATAATCTGAATTATTTTCAACCCTGTTGTTAAAGCTTAGAGATAAAATTCTCTTTTGAACTAAGGTTGAAGGCATTGTGTTTGATATATTGGTATAATTCCTGCAATATAAATACTCATAAATTAAGTTAGTGGTATGGTATGATTTCCTGTAATCTGTTTCCAGAATCAATATTTTATTGAATGAATTTCTTATTTTAACTTCTCACTTACTGACCCAGCGGTGCAGATGTAATGTGTGCTTGATCGCTCTTTCTCCTTTATTTTTTTTAAACAGACCTGACTCTGCAGCAGTGTAGATGGGGCAGGTTTTTAGAAGCATAGCACTTAATATTGTGTGGAAAGAGGTTGAAAATAACACTATCGTGCCCTAATTTAGAGACTCCCATCTTAACATCCTGTAGTAATTTAGAGAATGGCTATGTAATGTTACCCCCATTCTATGGGCAGGAAGACTGGAGCCATGATTATTTCCTTCTTAAAGGATGCTTAACTTTAAGCACCTCCTGTTATATTTACTTTTCAAAATGTGGATTTTATTTTTAAAAATCCTTTATACATAGCAATTGTCATTTCGTTAACTACCTAAGATTTATTGCAAGCTTCGGCCAATGAGTGTGTGACCTCATGCACAGCAAAAGATTGTTTATTCTGAGCAGGTAAAATTATCTCACCTTTTGGGACTGTGCTAATGAAGATGCTCAGCAGTAGCTTTGGTGGCTGGGGTCCATTGGCACGTGATAGCTCAGCCTTCTGCTCTGGGTTTTAGCCCTCCTGACTTCCTGGGCAAGCCAAATTTCGAGCAGTGGGATTGCCATGTGCTTCTCTGGCTTTAGCCTCTTTCACTTTGCATTACAGTAGCAATTAATTATTTATTATTAGTAATCATATTAGTAGGGTTAACCCTTTTGCTGTATATTCTTCCCAGCAGGCAGTCTTTGATCTGCTTCTGAGGCAGAGGTAGTGACAAAGACAGATGGCAATTTGAAATTGTTCCCTTGGTTGATTTTTGACAAAACTATGACTGCAGAGAAGTGGATTTGTGTGATTTCTTCCCATCACTTGTACGTAATTATACAATTCCCATACAACTTCTCTACAAGTCAACTGTTTCCTAGAGGCACCTGCACTTCCTCAGTAAAACCTAAAGAGAAATCTGCTTTCTGGTTAAAAATATAGAGAGGAGGAAACAATGGCATGCATTTCTGGAACATTTTAGAAGTTGGCTAAAAAAAAATACAATAAAAATTGAAAACTCTACAATGAACACTTGAATAAAGCAACCAAAAATATTCAATGTTTTTGGTCCTTATGCTCTTACATTTGATGGTTTTCTGCATATCCTGTGAAAAAAACATTGTCCTGAAAGCAGAATTGCAGCTTTTGTCACATAACCGTTCCTGATAATAGAGAGAAGCTGGAAATATGAAATCTAACGTCTGAAAAAAGACAGCATAAAAAGATCCCAACACTTAAAAAAACCCTCAATGTTTCAAATATTATTTTTCCTTCCAGAACAGCCTGCGATTTTTGTAAATTCTTAGGATTAGAATAGTGAAATACTTATTTTTAATAATTGACTAGTTATTTAATAAATTATTATGTAGCATATTTATATAAATTAACAATACCTCAGTCAGCTTGGTAGCAATGCATAGTTCCTGTGCTGAATCCTTTTCAGAAACAGAAAAATTAGCAGTAATCAGCATCATTCCACACAGACCTTCAGGTACTCCAGGTCTGCTGGGAGCTTTGGGTTGCTGCAGCAAAACCTGTTGCTGTGTCTTTGAGCTGCAGAGACAATGATTTTATGATTTCCCTCTCCTCAAACAGATCCTCACTCCCCTTTTTCTTTGCCGTTGCTTGTTTTGTGTCTGTGCTTTATAAGCTACACCATATTTAAGAATGCATTGATCCCACTGTGTGTTTTGGGGGCAGAGAGGGGAATGCAGTGGAAGTATTAACAGAAAAATTGCTCTTTCTGTGGTGGCCAGAACAACTGTATTAGACAAAACTGCTTTTTTTTTTTTTTTTTTTTTAATAAATCAGCATTTAAAAAGTATTTTCTGATGTGGCAAAATCTGTCATATAGATGAAGCTCAAGAAGGTGGAGGGTATTTGAAAGCACATATTATAAAAGGAAAATTGGATTTTTTCATAGTTAGGGGTTCTGTACCTAAAATATCCCTACACATTAAATTTCCAGTTTCTTTGTTCTTGGACATTTTGTTCCAGATGGGCAAACTGAGAATGAGCAAGGTTTAAGTTGAAGCCTTTATAGAAGCAGCCTGAATACTCTAACTTGCACATTCTAGTCTGTAGGTTTATAGGGGGATAATGCTGCCATAAAACTCCAAGATAGCACACATATTCTGCCAACCTATTTGTAGTCCTGATCTTGAGAAACCCCCTGAAAACAGTGAATACTGACTTCATATGAGGAAGATACGAACCTCATCCCTAGGCTCCATTTCCTTCGTAGACTTGTCCAGCATCACTCTTGATGTTTCCAAAGAATGTGAACTCCATGAAGACTGGTGTCATTCTCCAGTGGAGATTAAAATGGCATTTGTGAGATCTGATGTTCCAGAGGGCAGCCGTGTAGTGCTATGGCAGGAAGGAAACCGGCCTCCAAAAGATAGCACTGTAAGAAAAAAGCAAGGAAAAGCCCAGTCCTGGAAACAAAACAGAACCAAAAAGTGTGGAAGTCTGGTGAAACAATGATTTGGAGCTGAATTATACTATATCAGTTCTGTATGCTTTTAATAAATAGCTGGAAAGTCTTCCATGAGAAATTTCTGTTCCATTTTATCTCAGGGATAGAGGTTGCTCTTTCCCTTCATAAAGAGCTGAACTTCCTGAGCTGGCATGTGTTGGAAGTTTTTTTACACTGGCATAGGAAGCTGTTTGGGGGTTTTTTTTGTTTGGTTGGTTGGGTTTTTTTGGGTTTTTTTTTCTTTTTTTTTTCTTTTTGGTAAAACACTTCACATTTATGTTCTCACTTCAAACAGCATTGAAGGCATAGGACCCTGCTCCAGAGCCCTCTGAAGACACTGGGATCTGCACACTGAACTCTATGAGTTTTAGAGCACGTTCTTTTTTTTGTGCGACTTTTGCTTTAATTAATTGCCACTTATATAACAGAGTCAAAAATTCAGGGGACTCAACACACATAAAGAATATGCAGTTCAGGATGGAAAGGGAAGGACACTGTGCCCAGCAAAACCAACCTCTCTCTTCCCTGCTACTTGCTGAGTAAGCCTGAGGAGAGTTTTCCAGCTCTGCACTGAGTGGGTACAACTGACAGCTCACTGCCGGGCTCCTGCTGCTCCTCATAAACCACTATTCATCTACTCTCCAATCTACAGAAAAAAGGAACCAGATAATCAATGACACTCTTGTCTGTCCATATTTAAACATTTATGGGAGAGATGTTGACAGATGATCTCACCATCTAAACTCCCTTTGTAGTTGATGGAAGGACAAAGACACTTCTGTCTCATGTTTTTCTATATGCATTTGCAAGTAAACTAATGGGTATACATATATACAAATGTAAAGGTAATTTTAAATGGTGTCATGACAAATCTTGAAGAATAGAATTAGGTGCTCTTTCCTGGCCTTGTTTTTCTTCTCTCTGTTTTGCCAGCGCAAAGTGAAGTCAGTGGGTTTTGTGTAGCCAGAAGAATAAATCTTTTGAAACTCCAGCAAAAAAATATGTACAGCAGATACAAATAAAATTCAGGGTAGTGGCACCTTTCTGGGCTTTGTGTGACTGGATATTCTGTTTACAACTACCTGTTATATTAAGGATGTAGGAATATCTACAGTTAACATAGCTGAAACTTTGTTTTGGCCACATTAACAAGGTGTTCGGTGTTCTGCTTCTCTTCTGGGCTTTTGCGTCACTGACTCAAAAGCTGCACTGTTGTTAATGCAAAGAGGCTGTCTTTTTTGTCCTGTGTCCAGTTGATCAACTTTCCCCCATGCCTCATCCTGCAGTCTCCCTCTGAAGGAGAGCTGCAGCTTGACAGTCATAGACCCCAAGGAGTGCTTAGTTTACTGAGATGAAACTGCTGCTGTGTTTGTACAAAACCATTTATTTCAGTATAAAATCACTATCTTGTTCAGCCCTAGAAACTTCTCTGACAAGGCTTAACTGAAGTCTCAGCCCTCCTTCAACACGTGATTTTGTCCAACATGATGGTTGCAAAAACATCTGTCCTGCACACAGGGATCCCTGTCTGGGATCACAAGGAGAATGATTAAAAACCTGGAAGACAGATATTTCCCTGTCTGAGCTTTCTGCCATGGAAACAGGCACTATAATGCAAACCTGACTGATCTGTTGCAGGGAAAGAAAAAAAAAAAAAAAACAAACCAGAAAATGTCTTTTTAGACAGTTGCTGTTCCCTAGTTGTTCCTGAGCCAATGGAGCCCTCTCATGTTTCATTAATGCAATCAGTAAGTTGCCTCTGTAAGCTGGCAAGGCAGGCAGAGATTTGGGGGAGCCCTTGAAGGCAGACAGAAGTGTTATGTACTTAGGAGATCTGTGTTTGTCTGATAACAGCCTAGGCCCATTTGTAGGCCTATGGCATATCAACCCAGCACTGAAGTGCCATGAAGGCTTTTTTTATTGTGATCTTGATTGCTTTGGTAGAGTGAGCTCACAGAGAGGGGGAACAGGCTTAGGAGCCTCCTGGGCTCAGAGCCCAGCTGGCCTGGAACAAGCAGAACCAACTGGCCTGTTCCTGCAGGATGCAGTGTCTCTGTGGGTGCAGCTGGGTTCTGCGGCTGCTCACAGTGCCCCTCCCCTGGGCAAGGATGATGGGAGGATCTCTGCATCCCACAATTTCACTGCACATCTCCTGGTGGCACACCAAGTTATGACTGAAAGCTAGGAATTCTCTCCTCTTCCTCATGTCATGATATGAAAAGGATTTCACCAGTCCTCTCAAAGAAAGAAAATTCATTTGCATAATTAAAAACTAATTTAATACAAAAGTCTTGTATTACAGTAAACCGGCTGTTTTATCCACAAAAAGCCTTTATCCCATGTGTTTGTATCTGTGCTACATTTACATAAAGTTTACTGACAATGTCTTTCCTCTTGCATATTTATGTGTTTCATGGTTGAGCATATCTGTGGAATTGTTTAGGTATCAACAAAACGAATGCAATACAAAACCTCAGATCTCACTGTGGCTTTCTCTCATAATATCTCTGGATATTATACTTCAATTATTCCTAAAGGTAGGTTTCAGCTCCTGCTTTGCTACCTCATGGGGAGAGGACTAACCTGACGAAGACATTTGGGATGTCTTCATCATGTGGATGACATTTAGGTGCATGGCTGTGTCCTGGTCAGCTGCAGCAACCAGTAAGTCTGCAAACAGGAGGTGGGCAACCTGTTGAGCCCTGCAATTGACACATCCTCATGGAGCTTTATATTCACAGGAACGCAGAATCCCCTTTGTAGAGCTTGCACTGTATGAGGATGGTTGGCTAATTGGCATTGTTCCGTAATGGAGATGGGTGTCTCCTGTGCCTCTGAAAAGTCTGAAGGAGAAAGTCACTTTTCTCTATCTTAGCAGCCAGTTCTTCCATCACATTTTTTCACACTTTCTAGCTCTGTGAGAACATCATGTTCATACATGAGGGAGGAACCTAACTCTCTGAATGGCCCTGGGTGTCATCAGTTTAATGATATTGTTCAGATAAGGAAAGAAATGCTACATGACGGTGCTAATCCATGCTTGTGACAAAACTGTATCGCACCAGCTGTTGTACAAGCTTCCGTGGAAAATTATCTGCAGAGTAGCTTTCATCTTCATAAATGCAGACAGGAGATAGGTTAGATTAGTGCAAGCCCTCAAAAAAAAAAAAAGTGCTGTAGCATGCAACTAATTCTTAGTTTTTAAGTCTTCACAGGTGGAGAAGGCACAAATTGGTCAGGACAAAGTCACATGTGAACCAGCTGAACTGGGGGGAAAAAATGGCTCAATATATATTAGCTGATTGAAGGTGCTTGGGAGCCTCCAGGGCTCAGGGCCCTGTTGGCCTGGAACAGCCAACACCTACATTAGTAAACTCCAGGTCTGTAAACCAGGGTGTTTGCATACAAATTGTCAGGTGTCTGAGCTGCCAGACTGTGGCCAGGATATATTTGGAAGAGTTTTAGTTGGCTCAGACTAAGCAGTGCCAGTGAATGTGGTCATGGCACAGTCAATCCTGTCCCAGGGCACGCAAACAGTTCAGGTACTGAATTTATTCACCTGTGTGAAGGTACAAATTTCCATGGCCCCTTGGTTCTTAAACATGCCAAAGCCATGGTCTCATGGCCCTTGGCCACTGCTGCACTGCTGCTGGCCCCTCTGGAGAGATAAACCCCCACTTCTTTAGCAGAAGGCCATGGATGGGGCTGGACTGAGAGGCTGTGCAGCCTCCATGCTCAGAACCTTTCAAGACCCAGCTGGGTGAAGCCCTGAGCAAGCTGGTCTGACCACACAGCTGTCCCCACATGGAGCAAGAGGCTGGACTTGGGTTCCTTCCAACCTGAATTATTCTCTGGAACAGGGCTGATCCTCTGTGATTCACTGAGCTACCCTCACCGAAAGACAGCTTCATGCTCAGGCTGTGGCAGTGGCAGTGAGGTGACTGGTGTTTTACAGCACCATCCATAAAGAATGCTATGAATTGATAGGAAATCTGGGCAGATTTTAAATGGAAAAAACACAAGTATAATAAATACCTCATTGTATGTCAGTGAGTTAATGCTAAGAAGGTAAAAATGAATATCAGATGTTCTTCCCCCCCAAAAAAAACCACTCGTTAACTTCATAGACAGAGATTATCATAGAAGCAGTTTATGAATAACCTTTTTCAACAACAGGATTTGTGGCTTGTATATCATTGTGGAAATACTACTGCAGCTGCTCTTTCAGAAGTTTGGCTTGCACCTATGACCTTCACCCAGCAATTAAAATACATGTCCTGAGTAGTGTTTCAACATGCAGAATTTCCTGGGTAGGCTGCAAATCCTTAAGTATGTATTTTTGCAAGTCATTGATGTTTCTGAACCCTTTTGCTTAATTGTACTTCTTACTCTCCTTTCTACTTTACAGTGTCTCAACATAGTGTATTTTTCAGAAAGCCAAGAGCCAGATGGAGTTCCCTGGGAAAAAGAACAACTAAAAATACTTCTACTCTGTATTCATTCAGTGGCATTGTCCGATACTATATTACACAAGATTAATGATATAATGTAGCTTAGCATTTTACAAGAACATGAAGCATCAGCCAAAAACTGTCATAGGATGTGGCACCAGACCTAGAAAGCACTGTAGAGTGATAACAGGCCAATTAGATGTGTCTGTTTGTGTTACTGGCAGGCAATGAAAGGCAACCATTTCGCCCTCCTCTCCACATTCACCATCTGAACCTGTTGTGAATGAGAGACCAAAATTGTGAGTTTTGTCAACAGCAGCAAGGGCCAAATTCTGTCCCTTACCCAGCACGAGTCATTATTTATGGACTTAGTAGGAGCTTCTGGACTACTCAGTGTATTCTAATTAGACTGGTGTCTTCTGAAAATAGTTGCCACTATTCCCATTTTGAGACTGTAGTACTGATGAAAGGCAGCAATGCTCCTCTGGAGTGGCTATGTAGTTATTAAGAAGTAGCCTAAATGTAAAAGATAAACCCTGGCAACAAGTTTTAATCACCAGCAGCTGGGCTAAATATGAAAGAGGAGCCTAAATTTAAAATACCGTCCATTTCATAGGCTGTCTTTCCTTTCCTACTTTCCTACTTATTTAAAAACTGTTTTGTGTTAATTCTTTTTTGGGTTTTCCATTCAATATGGACAGTTTGCCTCCTTTCCCCAGCTTCTGACCCCACAGTTTCCTGAAGAGATGTCGTGTGACACAGCTGTGTCAGGGCCCTAGAGGTGTCAGGGTTGAGTGGGATGAATTCTGCAGACATGGATTTGCTCACATGCAAAATTGACCTGTGACCTGTGACAAGTTGCACATGACTCTTGCTACCTTGATTCTCTGGTTTTGGTGCAGCCATGTGCTTGAGTACAAATGGATAGGCCACTTGGATCTGATCTAGCATTTGATTTTCCTACTTTTCCTCTTTTCCTGAACTAGGAAAAAACGACTTAATTAAATCATAGAATGGAAGGATGCAAATAGAGGTGAACTGACAGTGATAGCTGAATGGCCCCATCTATTTATTAAAAAAGAGGAAAAAAAGTATCATAATTCAGTATATCTTTTGTTTCTCTTCCACATTGTTTCCATCATACATAATATTTCTTGTATCTACTAGCTTTTCAGTAAGAAAAACTAGATTTATCTTCATTGACATTAATCTAATTTAATCATAGGAAAACTAGAGTGCTAAATTAGGCATACACTTGGTATTTCTGTATCAAAACCCCAGTAATAATAAATCCTTTTCCACTCAGGGTTGTTCTTTCTAAACCAGGTACAAATCATGTAGGCACCTGATCCTTGTGTCCTTTTAGAACGCCTCCTGTATAATTACACTAAGGCACACAGCTTTAGTTCTTCCCTCACTGAAGTCAGGAGCAAAATATCTGCTGTCTGTAATAGAGGAGCCAGTGCTACTTAAATGTACTTAGAATTTTTTCATCTGGTTTTAGAAAATGCTGGAATAAGCCCCTATTCTCCTTCTGATGCACTTAGTTTGAGCTTTTACCACAGACATTTCCCTGCAGCTGATGTTCGGTTTACACTGGTGGCGATGTTCTAAATCTTTATTGCTGATTACACAGCCTTGCCAGATGAAGAGGCAAAGGAAATGTGGGTGTCTGGTTTTCAGTCCTTCCTCTCAGTATTAAATTAAATATCTTTCTAGTAAAAGAAAGCTTGACCCACATGCTGCTGAAATAGGTGGAAAGGCATCCACTGAGAAGTGTTTCTAGTGAGGTCCACCATTCTGAAGACAACTGACTCCCACACAGCCGTTCCTTCCTGATAGATATTTGCAGCTGGAGCTAATAATAATCTGTAATGTTCTTTCTAATAAATCTCCTGTCATATGTTTAGTATGTCCAGTGTTAACTTACATTTCAAGCACTAAATATGTTTATCTGTATTGGGAGTTATCAGATGTAAACACATCAAAATGCTGTGACTATTTAACCCTTGCAAACTAAGACAATTCTGTAGAATTCAACTCTCTGGATAGACTTATTTCCCCTTTTAGCATCTTTTGGTATAAAGAAGTTTATACTGGCTTTTGAAAATGGTCTTTATCAGATTCTCTAAGAGACACCACCATTCTAGTTCTTTGCTTTTGCTTTTTTTTTTTCCCCTGGAGCACCTCTATATATCATATTATCTGCCAAAATCACACATAAATGGGAGTTTTGAACATGTACTACATATTTTACAATGCAAATTTTCCTTGAAAGTAAATTTTTGAAAAAGTTTTCCATTTTGCAGACTCACTTCTTATATTCCTCTTGTCTCTCTATTTCTGACACAAGCAAAATCCCACTGTTGACTGAAGGACAGGCTTCACTGCTGACTGAGGGACAGGACATAGAGAAGAGGAGGTGGATATGTCTCTAGAATATCTTCCTCCTTGTAACGAGTCACATTTTGCAAAACTGGTGTCAGCTGTGAAAGCAGAATAGGTTTTCTTTCAGAGACTCACTGAAGTTTTGAACTGAGGGAGGGGTTTAATCCTGGCCCTCTCCCAAGCAGGAACACATTCTGAAAGTCGAACTAAGAGTCTCTCTCTGAAAAGTGTGTTAGCATTAGCGAACATTCTCCTGTCACTGTGGGATACAGCACTTTAAATCAGCTATTTCATGATGGAATTTTCCTCCCCTTCCTCAGAGGCTGTGAACTGTTCAAGCTAAGTCAAGCAGAGCATTGGCAATGCTCGTAGTCCACTTGGCAGGCAAGCAGCAAATGACTCTCGGCTGGGATTCTGTCCCAGAACAACTATCCCTATTGAAAACCTTAGTAAGATGAGAAGCACCACATCTGTAACCTATACCTTTATTCTGCAGACCTCCTAAAACAAGGACAGATAAATATAGAAACCTGTTGGGGCCAGCACATGGGGGAAAAAAAAACTTTTATTTGAAGGGGGAAGAACACACAGATGGCAATGTCCAGGGTTTCAGGTAAATTCCAGCTCCGCTGCCAGTCTGCTGTGCAAGCATAGGTGGCATTTGCACCTTGATATCTTTTCCAAGTTCCTCTGGGAGGGTTACTGTAGTGGGGAAGGTATGACACTAGGGTGGCAGTTAGGAAATATATGTCTGTGTTGGTGTTGTCTATTTTGGTTCCTTACCACATCTCACCATTGAGGAGTTCACAACACTAAGAGGGAATCTAGGCACTGGAAGTTAGTTTTCTGAAGACCAGAGTCCTGCTTCTGCCACATCCCTTGTTTGTGGTTGTAGGAAAGTTGCTTCTCCATCTGGTATCTCTCTCTCCTTGGTTCACTGGCCAGTTAGGTGGAGCAGGGGAGGACACACAACCTGCTGCAGCAAGTCTCCACCTCTGTAATCCCATAAAATATCCTACATTAATCTGCAGGAAATGATCTGCTGGAGCAGCTCTGGGCAGCATGTGCTACTCAGGATGGATCATATGCTCAGGCATGTGTTGGATGCAACCTGCTTTACTGATGGAGAGAGCAGACGAGAAACACATTCACTTGAACAGCAAAGCAGCCTGGCCCCTACTCAGGCTACATACAGTGATGGGACAGACCTAACAGAAGGGAACATCCATTCCTGTCCTCAACTGCAGCATCAGCCCTCAGATCACTTGACCACCATACCAGTGTCAGTATCAGAAAGTAGCATGAAACCCAGCTGGCCACCTTGCCCTGAAGTATGAACATTTCCATAGCCTGGAATGTGGCTTTTTACAATAGGAAAAATCACTCCGAGGGACTCCCAAAACACACAGTGACTCTGCATTATGCATGAATTGTCTACTTCATCCAGACAAGTGATAGAAAAAAACTGCCTCAGCATGAATACTTGTAACATGAGGATAAGTAATGCTTTCTGCAGGGTGAGTGCATGTGTAGTTCCTTGTGAACCCTCTGAAACTTCAGAGGGAAGGCACGGCAAAAGTACAGCACATTACCATGTGAAAAACCAGGAGCTGAACAGATAAAACCCTGGAGACAACGGAACTCTGGATGTGCAGTGTGGCAACTCTAATCTGCTAAACTGAGACTTGGCACTTGCAGAGATAATCACTGGAGCTGCAGCAGGGTTAAATGTTGAATTAATATACATGATAGGTCATCATCCTTTTGTCTTTCCTTCTTGGAGGAAGTAAATAAATCTGTCAGCTTAATCTAGCACATTAACCTTAATCCTACAATTTACTTACTAGGGGATTTGTATAATCTACCCGATAAATAAGGACAGTAATTATTCCTGCTACAGAGGGCTGTGAGAAATATTTGCCATGAAGATTGAAGCTGGAGTTAAAAACCATTTTGGTTTTATTAGAAACACAAAACTTTGGCCAGGTTTCCTGGAAAATTCCACGGGGCCCAATGCAGGTAGAAGCTAACTTTCTGTATGTGTATGTGTTTGCTTAGCCAAAGTGTAGATTCAGGGTTGCATGTGGTCCTGAATATGTGGGAAGAAGAACCTCTAGGAACATGTTTGCAGGAGCACACTGGAGGAACAGCCTTATGCTTATGGAGGCCCAGCCACTGCATGATCCCACCAAGAAGTCTCATGGTGCAGAACAGCAACATAGCCCCGTCCAGCCCCTATCTGCTAACAGGCCTTATTGCCTTTTTCACACCTTCCTGGATGCCCATCTGTTGTATCAAAGCTATTCCTTTAACCTCCCTGTTGGGAGATGAACTTAAAACATTACTTGAATGATCAGAAGTCTAATCGAGACAATTAGCAGGACTGCAGGGGAATGTCCTGGAGGACTTCAGTGACTCCCTTGAAGAGAAAGCTCTGCTCTTCTCACAGCAATGAGTGATTTTCCATTTCTTCCTGGAAAAGAAAAATGCTTTTCAGAGTTTAGCACAGTGCCCTTTGAGGGCTCAGGAGAACAAGAGCACCCTTGGCATTCCCCAGAACTCCTGTTTTCCTGGATTATATGAGAAGGGCAAACTCTTCACTCTTTCCTGAACGCTGGATTTCAGGGGCATTAACCAGCACCTGCCTCGTTGCAAACACAGCCAAGATTAGAAATTGAAAATAAACCTGTCCTACTTGTTGAAGAAGTTGTTTTTTTTTCCTATTTCTCAATGCCGAAAGTGTATTGGTAGGTATGAAAGAGACAGAGAAGTCAGGTTTTATATCTGTGATAATCCCTAAATGCACTCACACACAAAGCTTGATTTAGGCACTTGGGGTGAAGGGACTTTTGGACAATTCCCATTATTGATGTTGCTCCAAGTGTCTGCACTGAACACACAAATGTGGAGGGCCCCTGGCTGCCCACATCTGTCAGTGCCCATCTGCTCCGATGGCAGGGTGCCCGCACAGACACTGGCTGGACTCTGGTTCCAGGACACAGGTATTCTGCAGTGGGGGAGGTCACTGAAGCCACACTTTAAACAGTGTTAACACCATCTCTTCAGCAGGACAACCTTCTTGGTGGGTAATTAATTGAGTTTCTAGCAGCATCTGTCAGCTGTTTGCAACACGCTGGTTTGCCTGACTAAGCAGCCACGATGACACTGCTCTTGTTTCCTCTGGGATGTCAGGGTGGGAATTTGGCTGTATACAAGATGATTATGTAGGAACAAGGCTTTTGAGTGCTCAGGTCCTGCACCTACATGTGAGGCAGACAATAAGGGGCAGCAGCTTTGAGCTGGCTTTTATAGAGACAGGGCACCCAGCCTAGCTCAACTTGGAATGGAAGAAACCTTAGCACTGAGCAGAATCAAAAAGGTTTAAAGACCTAAATTCATTCACAGTAAGGAAATTGTTGCAGCTGTTTCCAAAAGTGCATGCAGCAGGGGAATCTTTTGAGGGAATCTTTTGTGGTAGTATGTAGGGTGCTGCTTTAATGGGTTGTGCCATATCACCCTATTCCATAGGGGTCCTTTTAGGAAAAGACCCCTTTTAGGAGGGGTCTCCTAACCCTTCTCAGCTAACTGTGGTTTCACATGCTTGTATGAGTAATGTGGTAACTCTCATACACAGTCTACTACATCTAGAAATGAGGCATCGACACTTTTAATAATAACTGCTAAGAGTGCATGCTATTTTTACTGTTTATTTAAATACTTCAGTAGCTTCCTCAGCACTTACAGCACCTCACAGATATTTTCCAATCACATCATGGAAAGAACTCCAAGCCCAAATTCTGGAGTGCTCTCTGAAGCGCAGAAGAGGGATAGCTGTCCTTGGATGGATGGGAAGCTGCCTGTAATTCTGCTCTAAAGCACCTATTACTTGTATCTTTTTTGAAGCCCAACTTTGTTACTCGGGCTAATTTAGAAGCCCTTTCAGGACTGTTTCTATAGCTATTTCCACCTTTAAGAGGCCGAAGCAGAGGGCTGGAAATTGGCTCTCCTTCACAAACATAAGGTTATTGCATCCACCTCCACTCGTCCTGCCGTGTCAGAGCTGCTGCCTTAGCCATGCCTGGAACCAAAGGCACTGGATGCCCTGAACTGGCACACTGAGGCCTCCAGCTGTGCAAACTCCACCTACTGCTCCAGGAGTCCTATTCAGGCTCAGCTTGAGGGTTTTATTTCTCTCATGCAGAAAAGCAGCTGTACTTGCTGTCTGCTCTGGCTCCTGGTGCCCCAGTTTCCTGAGTGACCTTTCTGTACGGACCCTAAAGCTGTGCTTCAGGTACCTCTGTGCCCAGGCCTGTCTCTGATAATTTTTCCTGGCTGGAGAAGTTGTTATAGTTAGCCTTGTTTCCAAGATTGCTTCCTGCAGCTGCTGGTCGTGCTCTCTGGAGCCCTGGCCAGCTCATCATCTCTCCTGGCCTGAGACTGTGGGTGGGTCTGGGCACTGCCCCAGCCCTGCTCACTGCCCAAGGATGGCCTGTGCTTGGGTCACCCTCAGCAGATGACTTGCTCCCCTAGGAGTCCTGCTGTGGCTGGAGCCTGGGTTTCCATGACTCACGTTTCTAAGGACAGCAGGACAGTATGGAGGTGTTCTGTGTTTGGGGTTTTTTTGGGTGGAATGAGACATGTGACACCCTTTTATTTCTTGCAGGGAAAGAGAAGAGTGTTTCTTGTTAATCATGTCAATAGACAATCACAGTTTGTGGAGAGGCACAACAGAAAAAAAGGACATCATTCAGCATCTTCTATGATTTATAGACTGTTTCTGAATGAACTACTTAACAATAGTATTTGTTCCTATAATACCCTTTAAGTACAGATGGCTGATTTACTTCCCTGACATTCCCATCAGGATGCAGACCCAAGCCATGTGTGGCAGGGGGATTATGGTTCCTGCTGGGTGGCTGAAGTCACTTGTGCTTTGGCCTCTTGCTGCCACCTGAGGCACGTGGCAATCACCCTGTCAGCTCATATTGCTGAGCTGTCTGTCCTGCTTAAACGCAGCCCTGCCAAAAGTCGCTTGGAATCATCAGCAGGAAGGAGGCCCAGGATGTGGGGAGTTCAGCCCAGCGTACAGAGCGTGGCGTTGGTGGGGCACAGCAGGGCTCACGGTGTGCTGAGCAGCTCACAGTGACAGCAGGGCAGCCCAAAGCCTGCAGGGACTGTGCACAACACCAGCTCTACCCAGAAAAGGGGCTTGGGGGTGAGGAGACCTCTTTTGCCTTTCCCTGGACAAAGCCAGGGAAACTGGAGCTGCAGAGCCCTCAGTCAATTACTTGCTGTCACAGATGCTTGAGAAAAGGGGGAGAATGACTGGGTTTAATTATCATCAATTGATTTCCTAATTACAATTAGGTGAGAGGGCCACCAGCAATTACTCTCTTGATGTCCTCAATAGGTAAAGAAAGAATGACCAGATATGAAATCACAGAATCATGTAGGTTAGTAAAAACCTCTAAGATCATCAAGTCCAGCCTGTGACTGATTCCCACCTTGTCAACCAGAACAGAGCACTGAGTGCTTGGACACCTCCAGGGATGGGGACTTCACCACCTCCCTGGGCAGCCCCTTCTAATGCCTGACCATCCTTCCAGTGAAGAAATTCTTCCTGCTATCCAACTGAACCTCCCCTGGCACAGCTTGAGGCTGTGTCCTCTTGCCCTGTCAGATCACCTAAACTCAGGTGTAACTTATGACTTCTTGTCAGAAGTGCCCTGTGCAGTGCCTTGCCCCATCAGGACTGTCCCTGTCTCAAAGGTGAGCTGCAGGAAGGCGGTTGTGGCTGTGTGAAGGCACCTATAAAGGATCAGAGACACATGTTTTGGTAACATGTCCTTGTAGGCTGTCTCTGTTGATGTTATTGTATTAAGTCTGAACAGCAGCAGCTCAGGGGTGGTAGGGGATGTGATGGAGAGGCTGTTTCACAGGTGAAACAATCTAATAGAATTCTGAAGCCAGATATGAAAAGTACCAAAAAGCCAACTTAACTTTTAGAAAAAAAATTGGCTATTATTGCAGTGACCTGAAGCTTTTGACATAAAAGCAAGTGTAAGTGACAAGTTCCATACTGATCTGAGTCAGGGATCAGTGATCGTGGTCAGCCTCTGGAGATATTGCAGTTGGGGATTTCTGTGCCTCTGCTGGCAGGTTAAAGACAGTGATAACTCCATTTCACTGTGCTCATGAGTTTGGTGGCAGAGGAGCAAGATAAAATCAGTTGTGAAATGCTACTTTGGCTATTACCAGGGGTTTCACTGCAAGAGAAGAGTTTCTTTTTACTTTGTTATTACTCTGTTACTGGTGGTGAAGAAGAAAATTAGCAAATACATTTTGCTGTTTTTCATTGTGGTTATTGCAGACCGTTTATAACCTGTGTTACTGATGGGCTTTACCAAACCGGCATATTGGGATTTGGGGCTGAGGTGGGCAGAATCACGTGTTTAATACTTTGAAAAAGTGGATTCTTAATACCCAGGTACAAAGTGTTTCTGTTAGTGGCATTGTGCTGGTATTTAAGTAATTCTTATCAAGGAGTTAAGGTGCTGTGGCAGTGGGGGATGGGAGAAGTATTGGGTTTGACATACACAGAGCACTAAAAAGCCAGTATGGAATGACTTCTTTTGATGTTTTGGATGTTTTGAATTGCAAGGTATAGGAAAGATTATGCACCAATTTTAAGAAACATGTGTTCAAAAGCCCTAAAGACTTAACCTGAATGATGTGACAGTGCTTTTAAGTTACTTTTAAGTCATGCACTTGTATGGTTTGTTTGCATTCATTTTGAAAGTGAGGTGATGTATTTGGAAGGGGAACAAGCAGCATAGATTCTTTTTTTATATATTCTTTACATTGCTTCCAGAAGGGAAAAGACTTTTCTTTCAGACTTTCATTCTTCTGAACTTGTGCAATGTAAGCATGACAAATTAACCAACCTGGAATCTGGTAACAGTGCAACGCAGCTGGCTTTCTTAATTCCCTATGATCTTGAAAACATAATACTTAATTGACAAGGGATTGTTGTTCTGGCCTAGAGAAGGCCTCACTAATACTTTATTTATAGTAAGGACAGACTTGTAGCCTACAGCTCTGTCCTTGTGGTTTGTCTGTCCCTGAGATGTCAAACTTGCCTCAGGCAACTACTCTTATTAAATTTTATTAAACGAAGAAGCTCTTGAGGCATTTTTGAGTCTGAGACCTCACTTTCCTGACCAAGTAAAAAATGTCATGTGTCCCTTCCCCCCCGGCAAAGGAGGGGAATGGCCTATTGCTGTGTTACAACTTCTCTAGCTCCGTCCTGTGGCATGGAAGATTGAACAGATTTTCCTTCCAGGAAGGTCTCTTTTACTGTGCAGGTGGAGGTGAGGTCTGTGCAGTAACCACAGGTACCTCTTCCTGATGGAGCTCCAGCCTCTCCATGTTTGACCCCCACGTCTTCCTTTTTGCTGTGGGCTGAATAAATCTGAAAGCTTTAGTTTCAATGGAATATTCTTCTTAAATTGCATACTTTAAAAAAGCCTTTTTAAAGAGAGATTATTTTTTATGGTTTTGCATAAGATGCTAGAGAGTAACACCCTGGTTTAGGATGTTGTAGCTATTTTATTTCAATATAAATGCCTAGATCCCTCAGAAGGGGAAAAGGGTAAAGGGAAGATAATTGTACTTATAGTACTTTGAGATATGTGGCCAGTTTAGTTCCAATCCCACAGTCTAAAAGCAGAGCTGTCCATGCAGAGACGTGGCTAAATTGCAGTAGGAAAAATGCCTGACCATAGATCTTTATGTGAAAAGGCAGCATTTTCATTTAAACTGAGGAAAATCCTTTCTATTGGGGTTATATTTCTGGGTGCATATATTTTATTTTTCCCCTGCTATTGTAGTGTCCAAATATTTCTCCATAAAATATTTTTTACATACTTTTTCTTTCATAAAACATTTTTACTACACTGTGTTGCTTAGGTAAGAAATTGCACTTACCTGTGCAGTTCTTATCCACGCAGTGTCACCACTCCTAGAAAGGAAAATCCCTCCCAGATAAGCCTGGATTGGTTAAAAATGTGATTAGAAGTCATCCAAGCAACTGTTCACAGTAAAAGGAAATCTGGCTTGCTGTCTTAATCTCTTCAGAAAAAAATTGACTAAGAGATTGTGCCACTGAAATTCTTATATAATAAACTCCATGCCCTCCTCTTTAGGAGAGTTATTTGTAGTAGCTTTTCATTTAAGGCTGTATGCCTAGTGCCTGGCTTTTCTCTCATTCCTTTTCCCCTTAGCTCACAGCTAGTAGATAGCTAGTGACAATCCTCATCCTGCAGCTTTGCTGAAACTTTAATATATGAAAAGTGCCATACAGCTGTCTTTGTGAGGAAGTTGTGAAGTACCTTTTTACAGCAGAGCGTATTTCACCTGTAAAGCCTCCTACAAAGTGGTTCCCACTTAACTGCTCAAGTTCTCTGGGCTTATAGCTCACTCAGGTTGCTGTCTCTAACAAGTAGAGGGAGATGTGCTTGCTGTAGGAAGGCAGCAGCCTATAGGTCATTTCAAGATACGTCTTAATGGTGGTGGATTTTTTTAATTGACATCATCCATAGAGAAGTTAAATTCTTTCAGAACTTGAAGGTCAATACAATGTAAAAGCAGAACTGGAAGTATAGAAGGAAACAAAGGTCTCCATTTCTCAGCAAACTTTAATTGTGCAATAAGTTGCCTTCAAGAATCCTTGCAGAATGGAAGTGTCATGGTAGAAGAAGGCTGTAAATAATGAGTGGGTTTTTTTCTTTTTCAGATCTAGGCTAATAGCAGTGTGCAGACTTTATTCATAACTCAGGGAATAGTGCAGCAGCTAGAACACGGATGTTACTTCTGAAGTAAAGGAATAATGCTGGGAAGACTCACCTCTTCAATTTCTGTGTGCAGCATGTGCAGTTGGATTGGTTTAGCATTAGTGTAACTCCACAGGATTTCCTGTTTAAGCAGTATTAGATGGCAAACATATCTAAACTCCTCAGTCTTACACACTTAATTCCTCATACACACTTAATTAGTATGGATCAAAACAAACTACTTTCTTAATACTTTTCCCCTCCCCTCCTAAGTACCCCAAAGTGCAGCACTGGGCATGTCAGGTGGCAACTTCACTGTGCATGTGAGGAAAGACCAGTCTTGGTTGTTTTGCCCAGAAGTTAATTTGATAACATGGCATAAAACTGCAAAGTATCATGAAATAAAAAAAGCTTGCTGGGTATGTTCTGGTTCAGCTGGGAGTTTCTGAGTTCCAGGCATGAGCAGGTTGGGGTGATCTGACTGCAAGGATCCCTTAACGACCTGTACCCCATGTCACTCTGGGTTCATCAGCTTGACCTGACAGTGGGCCAGAGCAGAAAGTGAATCTGACTCACATGTGAGCACCTTATCACTTTTCTATGGAATTAGGCAGGCAGAAGAATGTGCAGGCTGTGCCACTTCTTGCTTTTGAGCAGCTCCATGCTGGCTGCAGGACAGCAGGTGCCAGACCCTGTGTAAGACCAGGAGTGCTGTGAGCAGGTAACTTGGTAATCTGGCAGCCAAGGCTGAGCTGATATGTCAACATTTTGGGAACAAATTTGAGCTGGCAAGGCATTCATAGCAGAAAAATTAATTATGTCATGTAGGCTGTGGCACCTTTTTATTTGACAAAAGGAGCCCAAAGCCAGAATTGTTTTATTGTCAGGTCCTGGTCCTGGGGCAGTGAGTAGATAGGTAAACTGAGCCTTGATCTCCCCTAGTTACTACTTGGTAAATTCCTGTGAATTCTCTTTTACTAGGCCTGTCCTGGTCACTAGTGTTCAGGCACCAGCAGAGATTCCTTGTGTAGAAAGTAAAAATTGTAACTTGTTCTTGAGCTATTTACTTCTGTTTGAAGAAGTATAAGTTCCACCAGAGTTGAGTCTTGGTAGTTCACAACAGAGCATTATCCTGGAGTAGGGAGTGAGATACAAATATCCCCAGACTGTGCACATATACATAACTCTGTCTTTTCTGGTAGAGCCTTCTGGCAAGAACAGAAGTGGAAAACAGACTTTAATTTTCAAAGGTCTTTTCACAAGGAATTTTTAATGCAATTCTTTTTCTCTAGATTTGTCTGAGCTTTTCTATTGAAGATGCTCTTTGACTAAGTCAGTGAATAATTCACTCTTGACATTTGGTCAGAAGCTTTGGGAATTTGATATTATTATGTTAGACTTATCGCACTCTAATTTTTTTTCCACTGCTTCCCAGGAGGAAGATTTCCAATCAATAAAGTATGAACTAGTAAGTTCAGAAATCAGGATTCATCCTGTGCTGTGCTACCATATGTTTGTTCCTATAGTTCCAAACATAGTTAATATGACTATCCAATGTATTTATGTAACTGTGGACTAAAGACCCAAACAGCAAAACAGGAAAGTGTTTTAATAGAAAACCAAGATTTAATAAAAATTCTCCCTTCCTGCCTCCTAGATTTCTAGTCCTGCATATGCAGCCCACATAAGAGAATAGGAAGGCTTTATTATGGATAAGATTCAGATTTTCATGGACTCAGAACCATATATGTTTCAGGTATACTCAATGATTCTGACAACTCTTTAAATCCTGGTTTGCTTTGTGGTAGTTTTTTCTATTTTTTTCAAATGGCACTTGAAACTTAAATTGGTGTTAGTGGCTACAGGAATTTAGATTTTTTTTTTTTCAGATTTTCAGAAAATGAGCATCCATTTTTTCTAGTAAGAAACCTTCCTAATCTGAATCATTTGTATATGCAAGTTTTTATGAAATCTCTTCTAATCAAAATACTCCAAAATAGAAAGGGAAAGAACATTTCTTCTATTCAGAAGAGTAAGGACTGAGTTTTAGAAATCAAAGATTTGGCACCAAAAGTTCATATTATTTTGGGATTAGTCCCTGAATACATTCATATTCGAATAATACTGCATTAGGTTTTCTTTCAAATTTTGCGCCTTTTTTTTTTTCCTTATTGTTGGAGAGAAGCCCCTAAAAGTTAAAGGAGAAGAAGGAGCATGCCAAATAGTAAAAACCACTCTGAACAGAACCTCTGTGATTTTTTGTGCCAAAAAGCCCACTACAGCTCTGGAATTTGTGGTGAAACAGCAGTTTATGCTGCACTATTCTCATGCAGCTACTAAAATTCTTGTTCATTTTAAGAGCTTAGCACCTGCTCCACCTTCCATGAGCTCCCAAGATGGTTTGCCAGACGCGTCTGCTCAAGCAGAGGCAAGGATGGACGGAACTGACTGGAGTTGGAAGTCTTCATGAAATAGCTTTTCTGTCATTCTTCCTGTATAAATTGCTTGTCAAACAATTCCAGGTTTGTGGCAACTTGTGCTGTGTTTGTGCAGCTGGATAGATCACCACATGAAAGACAGGAGGGGGAAGGACCGAGGAGGTTCAAAGTTAACTAAGATCAGTTCTTGTGAACATAGATCTATAAAGTTGGGCATAGATAATATAAAGTTGGTTTTGATCAGATTTGGTGAATATCTGCTGAGTTTATCAAAAGTTGCCATTACTTAGTATATTTGAAAAATATGCCTATGATTTGATGCTGATGGTGTATTTGCTATGAAAATCTGGGCCTGTATTGCTGCCCTTCCCTGGAAGGTGTCAGCTTAAAAACAGGCTCAGGCTGCTGAAAGGAGCTCTGAGTCTCCCTGGAAATGGGGTTGTGCTCCTGCTTTTGTGCACATGTGAAGTGTGGAGTATGGAATGCAGTGCCAAACTGGATTATGGACACCTTGCAAAGAGGGGGCAGGTAGAGATCTTGACAGCAGGAATTAAGTCACCTGTTTGATCCCACATGTATCAGGGATGAACATCTGCAAGGGGGTGTCCCATAAACATCATTAACAGAATATTGCTGTCACTGATTTTATTCAGTCTCCTGTCCAGTGCTAGATGAAACAAAATGGAAGTGAAATGATTTGCAGCTGGAAACTGGATGTGCACAGGGAGGTGGTGCCACAGCAGCAGTTCCTGTGATGGGATGTAGGTGTCTTGGGTGTATGGCATTGATGTTTGCCAGTGTGAATTCGCATTTGGGTTGACAGCTATCAAGCAACTGCACAAGGTGTCTTGACATTGTTTTCTTGGGAAAAAAAAAAAAAAAAGGATATAAAGGAGTGTAAGGTAGAGGAACTTAACTGGCTAAAATACAGAATAAGCTAATGAGTCATACCAGTGATTTAAACAATGTACCAGTACTTCTGGGAAAAGTACAGAAGGCCTTAAATAGTCATTGGAAAAGCTGAGGTTGGAAAATACCCAGTAGTATAAATATATTGGTCCTATGAATGTGAAGACATGCCACCTTTCAAACCTGGTAGCTCAAGGTGGATGCTGAACTTAGCCTCGATTTAGGAATAGGAATTGCTGATCAAATGTAAGGGAAAAATATTGTTATTAAAAAGATGTCAGGATTTTTATTTTAAGGAGACTTTGGTAGAAGGGGATGAACAAAGCTGTTTTGTTCTGATTGGTGTTTCTTGAAATAAAATGTAGGCGGCAATCAGGTAATGCATCTTAAGGGATGGTGATGTCATGACTTGCTTTTGGAAATTGTGAAGTGTCAGTGACTTCAGCTTAAATATTGGAATCTCCAGTTTGTTCAAAATGAATAAATGAATCCCCATTAACACAATGCCATCTTAAGAACAAATCTTAAACCAGGAGAGGTAATTGCCCCCATTAGTTCAGACGTGTTCTCCCCTTGCTCAAGAAAACTTCTCTGCAGACCCACAATGATGCACACAGACTGCTGCAAAGTAAAGTATTTCTTTAAAGGAGGGTAATATAGAAATGACCCTCCATTCCCTCTGGTGTCCTGGCTGCCTTAGGGAAGTCTATGGAGGTTGTGCTGTCATGAAGTGGGGTATGAACAGTTTGAGAAGAGTACAAAACTCACTGGGTAGTTGAGTAGTTATGAGAATTATTTACTGGAATGATGGAATTTCTTTTTTTTTTCCTATTGCAAATGGGATATTTCTATGCTGACACTCATTCCAGGACAGGCCCATCTTAGGGATTCTTGGTAAAATGGACAGTTATAAACTTTTATTCATGCTACAGGATTAATAATGGCCATACTTGACCATGTGTGCTGTAATTCTTTTAATAGCTTCATTCCACTGTCAACTATTTATTAAAAAGATTTCACCACAGATATGGGCTTTATGGAGATTACTGTGCACTATACTTAATTACCAGATGTTCAGTATGTTTACAATATATCTGGTATTCAAGTAAACTTCTCCGTGTGAAAACCATCTAAAATGAACAGTTAAAATACCTCTGTAAAGCTTTGTGTTATAATAACTGGAAATGGAAATTCCAGCTGGGCAGTGTTATGAAACTAAAACTACAAATTTTCAGTCCTACTCCAAAACAACACTATTAAACTCCAGTAAAAATGTGTTTTGCTGTCTGAATTTACCTTATGCTTTCAGTCCATCAGATAAAACATCACCCACGTGTTTTTCATATTCTTTTAGTTAGTTTATTGCTTTCTTTCATCAAAACTATACAAACTCAACTGTATGCTCAACTTTGAAATCAAACTTCAGAGTTTTATGGTTAGGAAGTTCTAAAATGCTAAAGTCTTTAAAGTGTCTTTAAAGACAAGTGCTTTGCCTTGTCTCATTGCAATCATGTAGCTTTCTTAAAATTCTGTTTTCCAGGTAATTTTTTATTACTTATTAACTCTGATCTCTTTTGATTTACCCTTTTTAGAAACATATAACTAGGGAAGTTATCTAAGCCTAAGGCCAGTCTCATATAAGCTTAACTCACCACCTGGAAAGCAGAAACGCTTTTTGTGTCTCAAGAAGTTGGCTGATCCAGAATAATTCTGATTGTGAGTCTACTTTAATTCTTATTTTACATCACTCTGTACTGGGGTGACATTGTTTTTCCACTTAAATATTCCTTCTCCTTCCCTATTATTGATTTTGGGCAATTGTGATGTTTTAGACTCCCTGTTGAGTCTTATTTAATCCTAAGCTAAGTAAATCAAGCTGTTTTCCAGTCTTTCTATTCCTCTGGTAACATGATTTCTGGTTTTCATCTTTCTATGACCAGAACAGCACACAGATATTCCCATGCACAAAGTCTCATGAGTACCCTTGTAATAAATTTCATAATTCTTTTTCAGGGAAACATTAATGAATTTCAGTACATCTTTCCATAGCTGCATCATATCAGCAATTAATAGTCAACTTGTGGTCAATTAAAGAAACCAGATGACCCTGTCCTCCTCACTTCCACCTTAAGAACCCCTAGTTTGAATCCAAAATACTTGTCCCTACACCCTCTGTAGATGCTAGCACTCTGTATTTTACTGTATTTTCACCAAACACAGCTTTGGTTTCTCCCCTCCCAAATGTGCTGCTGTGTCACACTGTTGTGAACATTAAATTCTTTCTGCAATTGTCTTTCTGTTGCACTACTTACCAAAGCCAGCTTTAAAGTTCCAGTGATTTCATGGCAAACACTCTTGTGCTGGGATAACAGAAATATCTACAGTGCTGGTGCTTTCCCCCTATTTTTATCTGCTGCAGAAAGAACTGGAATGACCCAATTATTAATACAACCTAATTCTATAACAACAATACTATGAATCACTGCTGTCATTCAGCTCTGTGTTTCTGTCTCTGCGTGCTCCTGGCAAGAACAGAGATCCTACCTGCTGCTTCAGTGAAACTTTTCACCTCAACTGGTTTATGTTTAAACTTCCTCCAAGCCCTAGTTTTCACCTGAACCTCAACTGGTTTGCATTTAAACTTCTTCCAAGCCCCACACACCAGCAGTGACCAGTGCTATCTAACACCTCTTCACTTTAATTTCTGTAAACTTAGGCCTGGATCTGCTCTCAGTGGCACATAGGGAAGTTTTAAAGAGAATGGAACCAGGACCCAGGTGAGCACTGACCCATGACTGATACCCCAACACAATCCCTTCAGCCCCAAGTCTGATTAGTCCTTCAAGAGCAGCATAATAAGGACCTGAGGGTGAGATTTCATCCTTTTCCTGTTGGCTTCTCATCCACAGAATAGGCCTCTTCCCTTGCCACACTGTTAAAAGGGATATCACCTTAGACATAGCATCTAAAGGGATTATCACATAGTAAATGCAATTACCTATTTCTCAGCATGTTGCCATTATTTGCAAGTGAAACATGATAGGTTTGATCCCTGTGTTGAGTATCCTTCACTGTGATGGCTACAAATTTCAAAAGTCTCAAATCATCTGACATAAAAAATGATAAAAAAATCAAGGTATAGAGGCTCAGCTAAATTCTTAGTAGCTTGCGTTTCAAATGTTTTAGCTTAAGGACTTCTATTTGCTTTGCAATGGATGTAAAAGCAGTGTAACCATGCTTTGGAGGAATTATTTGTCTATATCCCAGTAGGATAACTTTTGGTTGTATATGATTTGTATCAGAATAATTATATCAGTAGTGATGCAATAAAGAAGACCAAAAGTACCATGCACTCCCACTAAAGCTGTTCCATTCAGTTCTTGCCACTAATAAGTGCTTGAGACTAACTTAGGACTTCAGTCTTTTGAAGCAGCAGAATCCAGAGCTTTCACTACCCTTTTTTATAATGAAAATTGTGGATCTCATACTCACAGAATTGCTCCTCTAAACTCTGGGGCACTGTTTAACCCCAGTTTAAAGTACGGTGCAAGATGTCAAAGACAGGTAACAGTATTGTGGTTGTCAGCATTTGTACTTATTCTGTTGGCAGCACTCAGGTTCTATCCCCACAGAATAAAAGAAGCAATTTCTATTTCTGAATTATAATATTTTTAGGTTTTTTTCACATTAGTATTGGCAATGCCAATAAACACTGTATGGAGAAAATTAATTACATTTTAAATTAACAAATAAAAACATTCTAATGCTTAATGTTTTGGAGAGAGTGAAAAATTCAAGATGAGGCTCAAGAAAACCCATCGGGGGAAAAAAAATGTTCCACAATGGCTTTTTGTTTGTTTTCTGGAAAACCTCTGTATTCCAAGCTACTATGAGGATTGCTTAATGTCTAGGATTGGCAAGAGTTGTTTGTGAAAGGATGCAGGTGAGCTGCTTGCTGTTGAGAAATGAGGTAGTGTGCTTCTCTTGACAGGGGGCCAGGCAGAGTGGTGTGGGTATGAAATTATTGGAATACTGGCAGGAGCAGTAAGTAGAAGTAGTGTTTTGAGAAGTTAGCCAGGACGTTATGAGAAACTTGGAAGCCCTTCTGGAGGGGAGGGATGGAGACTCATGTACATGCTGGAGGAGGTGAAGAGGAAGAAACAATCTAGAGAACATGACAAGGCACAAAAGGAAAATGGGAAGGGGAGGAAACTGAGGAGAGGAAATTGTGAAGAGGAGCTGTCAGGAGATGTGTGACTGAGGGGAGAAGAGCATAAGAGAAGTGAACTGGGCAGCTGCTGATTGAGGCTGACCAGGCAGGAGGAGGGCAAACAGATACCCAACTCTCAGCCCTAAAAGGCTGAAGTGCAGGAGAGTTATATTCACCCAAGTTATGGCAGCCAGCTGTGTGAATGGATGTGTCACAGAAACACCTTGGGGTTTGTCTTGCAAAGTCCCTCTTTGCAGCACTCTCTCTTGCACACTGTGAAATATTTGCACAGGGCAGGAGCTTTTCAAACCTAGAATCTCTGTAACTGGTTCACCTGGAAAGAGACTCCTCTGGGAGGCACCATCCTCCTTGCCTCACTGAGAAATAGTGTGAGACTTGCCCACCTCTGTACAGGCTGAGAGTGCTGTGGTGACTCATATGACACCCAAAGCCAAGCTCCATGTGGCACCAATAGCAGCAGAACAGGCCCTGAAGTGTTTTAGGCTTCACAAGCTGTGAGAGCCCTGACAGTTCCATCCAAGGGTAATTCAGCCTTTGGTTTCCTTCCAAACTGTCAAGTCTGCACTTGTATCTACAACTCTCTGTTTCCAAGGCTTACAGTGGGGTATTTGAGTTCTATGGCTGCATGGAATAGCAGTTCTTGTGCCTCAGTGGTGCCTTGTGGTTAGGTTTTCCTACCTGTATCTCATCTTTTGTCTTAGTGTGCTCTAGTTGTCACTCTGAAGATCTGAGACTTCAGCTGTGGTGATGTGGCCTCTAAGAGGAACCATGCGGGTTTTGATTCAGGTTTGTCAGCAAGTGCTTTAACTAAGTTGGATGTATGAACATGCTTATCTTGTCATGCCATAGTTCACTGTCCTTAACCCTCACTCAAAACCAGAGTGTCTAGGAACAAGGTTGCCCATTTCCATTCTGCTCCCTTTTGCAGTCTCTTTTCAGCATAGTATCAGGGCAAACTAACCTGAGTCATACTTGTCTCTTTTGGCATTTTTCCACCACTGCTGAGTGTGAAGGAGCAGTGAGAGCAGAAGGCAGTCTGCACTGGTATAGGTGAAAATGCAGAATACCAAGCTTTTCCTAGACTTTTCCCATTTGCTTTCCACAAAAGATTTTTTTTTTTCATTGTTATTTCACTCCTTCGGAAAAACAAGCAAACAAGAATAGGGGCTGGATTGTATTTACTGATGGTTTGGTGGGGTTTTTCTTTGGGACTTCTGTCATCTTCCCGTGTTTCAAAGCACTAGCTCTCCAGGACAGTGTATTTAGGAGTCTTGTACTCAAAGCTGAGCTCTGTAGTGCCACCTCTGCTTGCCTGTTAGTCGGGTGACAGAGGTATTTCTGTTCTGTGCTCAATGTTACGGGGCTCAGCCAGTGCAGAGCTGCCTCTGCCATGGCAGAAAACATATGTTTTGTTCAGAGTTTCCCATGAAATGTCTACAGCTGAAGCCCTGCCTTACAGTTGCAAAACATTGAAAAAGTGATGTCCAGCTCTTATTGCTACAATCTGTTTGTTTCCTGTCAAGCACCTCACATAGTAACTTAAAAAAAAAAAAAAAGATGAGCATTTGAGAGTAGAAATGATGGGTATGAAACCCTGAACTCACTGAAACCAATGGGAAAACTGTCTTTGACTCCTGCAGTTAGGCTCTTGCATCAAAAATGTGGTAACAATTGGGAACAACTATCCTCTGCCACTTTATAGTTCTTCTATTCAAGAGGACATCTCAAACTTCTGTCTAACAAATTTCAGTCTAATGCTAGTCTCATTTAAAATATTATTGAATTATACTGAGCTTTAAAAAGCCTTCAGGATCCAGTTTTTTCTTGGGTTTAGATACTGGCAAATTCTATTTCTACTTTTTCCCTGTTGCCCGGAAAGACAAAGCTTCCAGTTACCTTGATAGGCTTGCATATTGAGCAACTCGGTTATTTACATAAAGACATTTCTCCGAAAGGAAATTCTATAAGCTCTGGAACTACTTTTCCACCCTGTGTACAGTAAATTTTCCAATTATTCAGTAACTTAAAGGTGTTATTCCTATAGGAATACAAAGTGCCCATGGTCTGATAAAGTGTAGCAAATAAATCAGATTTATCCAGTGACACAGTTTTTTGAAATATTTTCCATTTTGTTTTATAATGCAAGATGAAAGAAAACTATGCTAGTAGGTGCCCTGTAAACAGAATTGCTCATGAACATAGTTTAAATGCCTCAAATCCACGCACACATTCAACTCATCAGTCAAGTGTCAAAAGAGCTTAATTGCTTTTTTCACAGCTTTGATCATACTTGTGTTTTATTGGACTGTTCCCATTTTCTGTTATAATCACTTGTTATCTTTCCATACAGTTCTAACAAGTACTGTCTTCATCAAGATTTTTGTTGTTCAATTTCCCTATTTCATTTCTAATCTGCTAAATGAGCATTTCCTTTCTTTAGAAAAACAAATAAATCAAAAGGGTCAATTTGCTTTTGTGTCTTGAAACAAAGCTCTTTTTGTTTGATTTCCGCTTGGTCATTTATTATCCACAGCATGTTTGATATTTTTGATAATGAATTTTACAAGGAATAAATTACATGCACATCCTGATGAATAAAGCCCCTGTTACAGTGCAGTTAATAATGCTGGTTGCAAACTTTGTTAATGTCTTACAAATATTGTTGGTAATAACACATCAGGCTTTATTTATATTTCCTAGGAGAAAGCTGTCCTTTGACAAACTCAGCAATTTATAAAGAGGCATGACTGGTGTTATCCAAGGAGATTTTTAATCTTAAATCCTCCTGTTCTCAATTAAAAGGTATGACACAATTCTTTGTCCAGCTTGCCTCCTGTTTATGGCATTTACATGAAATATGGCACACTATTTAAAGCAAACAGTATAATTGTGTGTGCTTCATCAGGTCAGAGCACAATAATGCATGTGCAGTGCTCAAGACTCAATTTGCTCTCTAGATGCATTATAACCTATTTGGCATGATTTTTTCCCAGTGTATATATTATGGCCAATAATGGCTCTGATCCAGAAAAGCTTTTAAGCATGCACCTAACCTTAAGCAAGTGATCAGATCCCTGAGACTTGCTGTTCTTTGCTGGTTTGTGCTCTAAACAAGCAAACACTCTGCTGTTCACTGCCCCACACCTTCTCATTCCTGACATGATCCTCCTTGTTGTAAGGATCAATTCCAGCAGCGCCTCTCATGTCCTGCTGTGTCGCCTTTCATCCCATCCAGGGGAGATTCCAGCCTCTCACAAGGACCAGGGCATGTGGATGTGAAGCAGTGTGAAAATTACTTTCCTTGACCAGGCAGACATCAGCAAACACTCACCACCACATCTCCTGTGCTCATCTGCCCTATAATCTTGACCCCAAAGCTCCCACTGGCTCCCTGTCTGTCCCAGGCACAGCTCCTCACATTCCTGCTGCTCTCTCACATACTGAGCAGCTCCCCCTCCTTATCTTCCCAGCCTGTCCTTCCCACAGAGCCTGTATCCAGCCATTGCCACTCCTGTTTGAGCTGTCCCAAAATATCTCTGTGATCCCAATGAAACTATAGCCCTGCAATGGCCCACAGACCTCCAAATCCTGTGGTTCATTCCCAATGCTGCTCGTGGCAGTTCACAGGCAGCAGCCATAGACGGTCAACAGATACATTAAATACATATAAATAAATATATCTATACATATAAAAATATCTATAGGGTGATTTATGAGGTGACACAAAGTTCCTGCTATCTGAATATGGCACTTGATAGGGTCTAGAGCCCAAACTAGAAATTTAAACTAAACTAGATCATTGAGGAAAATTAATCCAAAATTAATCCAGTGAAGGCACTGCCACAATTGTTTACATTTGCACTGCTCCTTTTATTCTAGATAAAAATTGACCAAAGTTAACCCAAGTGCTCCCAGCAAGTCCTGGTGTCACCTTCTTTCCATATGAATATTCTCCAGTTTCCATCTTTTATATGTGCCATTATAGTCAACTCTCTAAATTTTTCAGGCCAGAAGTTATGTTCTTAGGATGCTGGATTTGATGATCCTTATGGATCTCTTCCAACTTGAGATTCTGATACACCCTTTCGCAATTTGTGTTAACTGTATAGAGACTGTTTATCTGTTCAGTGCTTTAAAATTTTTTTTAAAAATTGTTATGGGAAGTTTTCAACTTCCTTTTATACTTTTTTCTTCCCCGCTGAGTGGAAAATGGAGCTGTAATACCCATGATCTTTTTACTGTGCAGCAGAGGCAAGACTTGCACCATATGATGGTCATGACCTGCTGCCTAGCCCAGCTGTAAGTGACAAGGATCAACAATTAGGTGGTCACTTGATTCTTCCCACTGATTTTCCTCAGTTTGTTCTCTGTTTCCTCAAAGTTCAGAGGTCACACCTATTTGAGGGAAACTTTTCTCTTATTTGTAATTGCCTCTGTGTGCTTCTCTGTGATTAAAGTGCCAAGTGGACAAAGGCAAGCATAAGCCCATTTTGTTTGGCTACAGAGGGAGCCAAATAGGTTCTTCCATGTGAGAGAAATTATGGAAGGAGAAGATAAATGTGGATGACCAAAGTTAGGGAAGTTCACATGCAGAATGCTCTTCTCTTTGATGTATCTTTGCATTACCAGACAATTTCACCTTTAAACTACTCAGATGGTCAGTGTAGGAATTCAGCTGGTTAGAGGCCAGGTTTGTAAGGTTAGTGTGATCTCAGGCTCTGAGATGTCCTGTCTGACAATCAAGTTATAAAATAAACTCATCTTCCATGCTTTTAAATTGAGGCCCATGATAAATACACTTTTAAAAATGATACTTGAATCTAATCAAATCCTAGAGTTGGGTGTTTACAGCAGCACTGAAGACAGTCTCATGACTGTAATAAAACTAAGTGCCCATTTCAACAACCAGATGTGGAGTTAAACATGCACGTAAGGCCTCACACTTAAAAACCTTCCACATGGCAAGTGAGAGCAGCCCATTGTTCACTACAGGTTTGGGTTTTTTTTTTCCCTCTGGATTCCCAGCAGAAAGGGCAGTTAGCTTTATGGAGTATTTTTCTTGTACATTTGCTTGATTTCATAATGGCAGGGTGCCTCAATCACTCCCCAAATGTTAGAAATCTACAACTTTGATTCCTTCTACTCCTGGGTCTATAGGAAATAGGAAGGGCATTCTCTCTAAAATCCTCTTTATTAGTATTCTGCCTCAGTCTGTAGGTTGTGCTTACACAGTACCAGCCTGGGGCATTTGAAGTCTAAACGTCTGAATTGCTGCAAATACAGATTCTATGTTCTTTAGGATAAAGGATGATTTTATTTCTTTTTTTTTAATTCTCTCTGAAAATACCCACAGCGCTGCAGTTTAAGCAGTGGAGTAGGGAAGAACAGCTAGAGAGCACTTATTTGAAAGTTGGCGTTTCACAAAGTGGATCTGCACTTTACTTTTGGCCTTTTTGCCAGACTGATAGCTCAGCTAAAACAAATGTGGTGGTTTTGTCTGACGAGTTTTTCATTATTGAAGTGTATATAGTGGTATTTCAGCAGATTATATAAATTACAGTATAAGGATGTTACTGAGGCAAACTTTATGGATTAAAATGATATCTTTTATTAAATCCCAATCAGTATAGTTGAAAAAACCCCAACCAGAAAAATTTTCAGACATACAAGTGCTTTTCCAGATCTGAGGACCTCTAAGAGCCCATATACCCTAAGCAGAAGGAGATGGGTAATTATCTTCTGTCAGTCATCCTGCAAGGTTGTATAACCTCTCTACAGGTAAGGACATACCCTGATTTTGGAGAAAATCCTGTTCTCTCTTGCTGAGGCAGCCACGTGGAGGCAGCAGTGGAAATTGCATCCCTAGGATGAACGCACTGGGCCATAAAAGCAGGTGCTCTGGGCATTATGCCTTTAGCTACATTGTGCCTTCTGGGCCTGGCAGCTCCTCTGAAGTAAAGGCAGTGGCAACAGAATTAGTCAGTGAGCAAGATGATGATGATGTCAGTGGAACTAATCTATTTTAGTCTATTTCATTATTGTGTTTAGCAGTCATACATCAAAGTCTCCCAGTATCAAAAACATAGATAAAGGCAGACTGACAATTAATCAAAGTCTACCTGCTTTGGAGTATCACTGTATTTATTTTTAGCTTCAACAATTAAAGAAACTTGATACATTGACCATATAAAATATCCATAAGCAGAAGCAAGAAGTCAAAGCCTAGCGTAAATCTGGGTTCACAAAAGCCTTTGTTCCAAGTACTGAACAGACACACCGTAAAAAAACACAAAATCAACTATTTCTTGAGGATCTCTGCAGTACCGAATCCCAGAGAAAAAGAGCTAAACATAGACTTTTAATTTTGCTCTCCCTATCTCTTAGATGTTGCAGCCCTATTATTTACATTATTGTAAGATTGGGTTATTAAAAATTTAAGCAGAGTTAAAATGACTAGAAGTGATTTGTAGTGTCAGTCCAGAAGACTGTTGGTTGCTTTTTGTTTATCCACCTGTTTTCTGACTCCTTGAATAATTTCTCTTTCTTTAATTAAAAAAAAAAAAAAAAAAAAAAAAAAAAAAAAAAAAAAAAAGGCCAGCCTGCTGCTACTGAAACAAATAGGTACTGTAGGGCACTTGAGTCCCAGGCTTTGTTTTGCTGCCTGCATTAGGTGGGTTTAGGGGCCAGATGCACTGAACTTTGCAACAGACAGTGCTGGGACCATCTGTGCAGAGTCGGGGGGTGTCAAAGAAAGGCTGTTTGTGTAAGTCGTGGGAAACATAGTGGCCTGCCTGCCAGTGTGCTCCATGAATTGAACTAATTGAAGATTATACTCTAGAGCTTGCCGTAGCTCAGTGAGAGGATAATCCTTCATCAGCTGCAGTCGCAGCCAGTAATTGGTGCTTATTACAGGGAGGAGTTCCCCTGCAGTGCTGCAGAAATTGAGAGGCTTTAGTGTTTAATTATTGTCTTTCAAAAGAGATGGGAGGAAGGGGAAAAAAAAGGCCTGAGTGAGAAAGTCCGGGAATAAGGGGAGGGGCAGCAAGTGTAATGCAATTTCTGATAGTCTAGGCTAGACATTTAACAACTGAGACCGCCTTTTGTGTGAGAACACAACATTCTGGCATGGATAATGAGCCTCTGTTGTTTGTAATTAACCCCCGCATCACCACAAAGTCTTTGTCTGGAATATTGTCTTAAACGGATTGTTTGCCACACCTCTGGCACAGCTGAAAAGACTTTAAAGGTCATGACTTGCCACATTCATGACAACCTCACTTTTTGTTTTCATGGCATGGATTTGGTTTGGTGGGTCTTATTTATTTATTTATGTATAGTTTATTGCAGCCCTGACTGTAGGTGACACTCCCATTTTCCTCTGGCTCCATATTCATACTGGAAGATTACAAAGAAGAACATATGACCATACACATATACAGCTATGAAAAGGCTGTTGAATGACTCTGAACTTCTAGAAGTGAAAATGTTGATTTAGCTAAAAAGACATGCTGCTAGGATTTTATTTTTGGGGTTTGGATTTTCGTTATATAAAATTCTACCTTAGGTTAAAACTGATATAATATGATAGACCTGGAGTCCTCATATATGCAATTTCTTCCTTTCCAGGCACAGTTTTCTCTTACTCCAGTTCTTTCCATATTGGTGTTAAATAGATGAGTCTTACTGGGGACCTAAGATGAGCCACTCTGGTCCATAATTATCCACATTATGGTTTGTGTAAGAGTTTCTAAATGTTAATGTTATTGAAAAATAAGGATGCAATTTAAGCAAGGTAACCTAAACCCATTTCCCCAGTTTAAAGGCTGAGGGCCTCATGTGCAGCTCACAGGCCTGTGTGTGGTGATGCCAGTCTTCCAGATGCTGTGAAGAGCCTACACTGGCTCAGAGATGGAGGACGACCTCAGCACCATCATGGCCCAGAAATGTAAATCCTCACCAGAGACAGTCTGGGGCAGAAAGCAAAGGGGCCCATCCCCTGGACACTGCAGTGTACTGCTCTATGCTATCATTTATTTGTTATGGTATCCTTGGAACAGGACAACACTGCTCACTCATTTCAGCCCCAGCATGGGATTTTAATGTTAACTCTATTTTCCTTTTGCTTGTGAAAATTGCACAAACTGAAGTTTGTTTCTTTCACCTAAGACTTCTAGGAAAAAATACAACAGGCTAGCATTGTTTGGTGTTACAGAAGACAAAAAGCATGCCTGCCGCTAGAAAAGTCTTGCAAACCACATTTTATATGTTTGTCTGTCCCCTCTCTGCATATATGCAGAATGTAAAGAAGAAGATATGTCACAAGAGAGTAAATTAGGTATTAAATAAAACTATTAAGTAAAAGCAATATCCCTGGTAAAATATGTACATCTTTCCAGAGATTTCATCTGACACTATGTATCTGAGTCTGTTTAAATTTTAAGCTTGCAAGCTTTTTATAATTGTATTTTTTCTTCTACACACAGCCAAGTACTCAACTGTGCACTAAGTCCTATGGACTTCATTAGAATGTAAGTATGCATTGGAATTCATTAGATCCATTATTTTCCTTGTGGCATCAGATAACTAGCAAATAGCTGTGAAAAGTCCCCATGCCATAAAAAAAATCCCCACCTTTATTTTATAAATAGACATAGGGAGGTATAAAAACTGTCACAATAAGGAAATGAATCAAGAATTCAAAGTACAAATTTTTGTATCAGAACCAGAAACACAAACAGTGACCTTTCTGAAAAGAAAGAAGCTCTTTATTTGTCTCTTGTTGCTGAATACGGAAAACAACAATGACCTAAATGAGACCCGCTAAGTGCAAACAGAAAACAAATGCATAGTGGGCTTCTAGCATCGGCCACTCTCAGATGCTTAATTGCAATTTGCTAAATACACAGAGTTACCAATTTATTTTAACAAAATAGCATTCACACATTCTTAACAGTTTCAGCCTTGGCACCTGTTGAGTATCTCCTACCATCAAATAACTAATATGGCTTTGACACTGAGTGAATATCAGGGCTCAACCATTTTTTGTTAACTACAAATATCCAACCCCATCAGCATTTGGTACACAAGTGTGGTATTGGATATATCTGGGAGATGCTATTCCTTTAGCAGAGTAAGGTAGAAGGAAAGGAAAAGATTCCAGTACATTACGATCTGTTTCTCTTCAATCTTTTCCCCAAAGCTCCAGGAAAAACACTGTAACAGCTGCAGTTGTTCACTGTCCAGAAGTCTCTGTAGTGGCAATAATCATGTAAAGGTTGAAGGAAATGTGACTTCAAATTGATGCCACAAGGAGCCAAAAAAACCAAGCCAAACCAAACCAGAAAAATTTCCTGAGCAACCTGAATCAGTTTAGCCTGGGAAAAGTGAGTAAACAGATAAACTATAACATGGCAAAACTGGCTAGAAGGAATTAGCAAAAAGGAATCTGAGCTTGGCTCAAACCAAACAGGCTGGAGTGAATCTGAGCAGGAACCTGCCTGGGTGTGCTGGGCAGCTGATGGCTCTGACAATCTCTCACCAGAGACAATCTTGACAGTTTATTCTACTTTTTTTTACCTTTTTCCTCCTACCAGCCAAGAGAATCTCCCAATGTATATAGATATGTCTCTGTGTGTATGTGACATTTATGTTTATAATACATAACTTCAATATCTTGAGTTTTGGAAACAGTTTAATCTAATTACAATGATAATAAAGGCCGGAAAAATTAGTCTGTTCTCATACCTAAGAAGCATAAATGGTCCCCTCAAAAGTATCTACAAATAGATAAAAGAAAGTGTAAGCCTTTGGGAAAACAGCCTTTTTTCAAAGGTATTTATCCTGTTTAACAGAGATTTGCTTTGCAATTTTTAAATACCTAAATGTTTTTGTTCAAAATCCCGGAAACTTGTAATGGGCAGGTATTGTATAACTTGCAATGCCTTCTTAGACTTCAAAGTTTTAAGAATTATAAGTTGCTGGATGAAAAGAATATTCCAGTTAAGAATTTTAAGTATGATAAGAGTAGTAATGATTCTTGCCTTGCCTCCAGCAGGCCACAGACCAGTCTTGTTGGAGGAATTTGTTAAATTCATGGCAATTGCACTAATAAGCTGAGTTACACTCAGGTAAGAGCAAACATTAAATGAAGGGCATAATTACAGTTTGTTCCAGTAAAACTAACTGGAACAGGGCAGAGCTAGACAGATTAGCTCATGTAAGCTGCACATTTGTCCCAGCCCTTCCACTGAAATGATAAAAGAGGGGAATGCTGCCTCTTTAAACAATGTATTTTTAATTATGATTTCTAGTTTAGATGGTTGTAGAGAAAAAAGTTGAACCAAACTTTGACTTTTTTCTGAACATAGAGATTGTAATCAAAAAAGCATGTAAGGTGTTTATTTTTGCAAATACAACTATTTTAAAGTCATCCTATTTTGAAGACTGACTGGCACTTTGGAGTACTTACAGTTGGTAATGCCAGAAAACTCTGAGGCCATGTGGAGCCACTTCAGCAGGTCAAAAACAGGCATGCTATGATAATGTGTCATCCAGGAAGTTCAGTGTTTGGTAATTGGCTTCCTTGGCTTTCTCCCTCATTGTGAGCCCTCAATGTAGCCCCAGAAGCAGATTCCTTTCTCTGGACACACTCGTTCCCTTGTTCATGTACTCACAACTCTCTAGCTGAGAATTGCATTAAATAGGGTTAATGTTACATGATTTTCTTAATCTTTTTTTTTTCTTTAAGGCCTTAAAACTGTCTACTGCATCTTCTTTCAATTTGATGGGTGTTTTCATTCATTGTCTGTTTTCTCCCCTGCATTAGGTCACACCATACCTGGCAATGAACTGCTGCTGATTAAGGGGCTTCCATAGCACACAGAAAGAAAGAGAAAATCCCTCAAACCTAGTTTAGAGGTTCATAAGAAGCGTAACTGCTCTTTGGTAATGCCCTTTGATTCACTTCAAAACTGCAAAAATGCAGTTTAACCTTTTACTGGCAATAGAGCCACAGTTCTAAGAGACCGTCTGACAAATGTAAGGCATTGTGTGTAAAACCCTTCTATACCAAGGAGCCATGAGTCCAGAATTTACTATTTATTAATGACCATCTCTTACTGGTCATAAAATAATTTTCTACAAGAAGTCAGAAAACAGCACTGCCTTTAATGAAATGCTGATGTGTATGAGGGTAATCTGTCGCTACCAGTAAAGCAGCAGTGTATAGGATCAGTCTACCCAGATGTATTAGGTGGTTTTAAAAGCTTCCTTCACCCTGAAATAATTACTAAAATTGCAAGGAAGTCACTGATTTCTAATAAATATGTTTATTTTTTCATACATACATATATACATACATACATACATATATATATACACACAATTGAGACATAATATTTTAAATTAGTCTGGCTAACTTAATTCTATAAATTTTCTTGGAACATTGCCCTAATCTTCACATTCCCTCTGGCTTACTGACCCCACAGTCAGAGATTTCTGTTTATAGTGACTGCCCTGTTAAAACAATATTCTACTGAGTTTTTGGCCTAATGGTATTTAACCAGGAAGGGCCAGTAAATTACTTTCACTAGTATAACATATAAGAAAAAAAAAAGAGAAAAAAGTTTGGGATAACATCTCAGGTAATCAGTGTCTAGAACTGAACTCTTAGTACAAATTCATCCACAGGGCAGAGAGATATTAATTTCAAGTAGGCTGAAGTCCCTGGCCATGAAGGTTTGGTTGAGCATGGATTCACACTTTGGTTGCAGACTTCAGCCCAGCTATACAAAGGAAAGTTATACTCAACTTCAAAGCCTCACAGTTTTGATCTCATTGATTGTTTTGACTGGATAAAAGAATCAAGCATTTAGGATTAGAGCACTTAACTCTTTTGAGATTGGTTAAGAATTTACGGCTTATTAACCAATTAATTAACTTTAAGCTCTTAGTGCCTTAGCATGGCTGGGCTACTCTAAATTCCCAAGGAGACTTAAGCATCTACAGTGTCTTAGCATAGTTAAGATTTCTTCCCTCACTAAAAAGACTTAACTATGTTAAGGTTCCTTAAGCAGTTAACAAAGTTTATATGCACAGTAGCCATTGCCAATTTCCTTCTTATTTCTAAACAAGCAAAATCAGTGTAAAGAATTGTGCAATATGGAGAGATCAAGCTATTACCTGAAACATTCAAGAAATGTTCAGGCATGATGACTGATTGAGCATTACCTTTGTGAAACAGAAATCTTCATCAAGTGGTTTTGGCTATGCCACCAGAGAGAATTCTGCATTGATAAATCACTAGTGCATTGAATTACTGAAGTGCATGACCATAAAGCCCTAATTTTTAAACTTAAGGTTTGTTTTTATTGTGTTCATACATGTATCCTAAATTACTAAAGTATTCATTAGCTTGTCAACATATTAATCCTATACAGTTAAGCAAAAACTAACTTTTATACAGGTCAGTAAAGCCCTTGTATGAAAGAGACAGGACAATGCTCAATGGCACTGAGTCCTTTCTCTTCTACTTCAGCGTATTTGTTAAGTCAATAAAAATGTTTATTTCAAATTGTTCACATGCAAAAAAAAGGACTATGCAATGCTTAAATTCTGTAAGTCTTTCATGCATTTATGAGGAGAAAAAAGAATAAAATTAGATTGTTCATTTTGAGCTAGTTGAGCAGGAAAGAAAACCAGTTAAACATATTGTTACCTAGTTTATGCTTAACTCTTCTTTTAAGCAGCAAGATTGACATGACTGAGGATTGTGTTTGTTCAGATGAAAAATTCTAATTCTACTCCTAATGATTATAACAGAAGTGTAGTAACCTGTATGATCCACTGACAGTTCTTCCAGATGAAAAGATAGGTGTATCTATCCACAATGCAAAGTAAAATTGGGATGACTTTCAAAGATGCTCTGATATGAAATGCTATTATTGCTGCCACAAACTATAAAAAACTCCACTCTTTCCTTTGTATACAGGGCAGCTTTTGAAGGAAGTGAGGACAAGTTATTTTTGTGGTAGCATTTAATGGAACATGTAGTAAAATGGTTTTTCTCCTTTCTTCAGTTTATTATTCTGGTGTGAGTTTTGTGGTTCAGGTTTTTTTTTTTTTTTGGGGTTTTTTCTGATATATGCTGTTACTTTGAGAAGATAGTTTTTTGAAGGTGCTTCCATTCACTCATACAGTCTAACAGTTGCCACAGTCTAACAGCTTCATATAAAGACAAATGCCCATTCTCATACCCAAATAAGACAAGGGATGACAGTCATAGGTAGTAACAACAGGTATCCCTCCTTTACAACAGTCACCCTTCCATGGTCCTCCTTAAACTGGTTAGTCAGCCAAACAACTTGCTTGTCTTTCATAGGAATTACCTGAGCCTAAAAACATTCACAAATGTCAGAGGCTGAATTTAAGGTTCCTGAGCTTCAAGAGCTCATCACTTTATTACAGCATTTTATTTTATATACCTAAGCTACAATTCCCAGTTACTGCAGCTCCAGCTGTGACAGCTCGGCAGTCCCTCAGATGATGATCTTGAATGTCCAGTCAGAAAAGAAGCACACATGCTTACGTGTCTAGCTGTGGAAAAGATAATTATTTTCTCCCCCTCATCATACAGAACCTCTACAGCAGGAACAGATATAGTCCTTTATCCTCTAATTTCCATCACTTCTTTACAGTAAGTAAACTCTGTGACTTTGCCCTGAACTCAAGGCCTAAAAAATACCCCTCTCCATTCACAGTTTTCTTTTACCACAACATCCCAGATATCTTCAGTTTCTGAATATTGTCAGTGATGGCAGCCAGATATCTATGACACAGACAACAAAAGCTTTCCATCTGCACCAGAGGCCTTTGAAGGAGAAAGTAATGCTCTGGACTCTGCTGGACTGATTCTGACTGTATGTTGCCCCTGTGAAGACATCAGAAGGTGCTAAGCACAAAAGGGATTAAAAAGCCTGTCCTGGTTTAGGGCAAATGTGGGAGAAAACCTCCAAAGAGGTTCCTCTAGAAAGCAGATTCAAGCAGCCCCTCTCCCAACTGGTTCAGGAAAATATTTCCTTGAAGAAAAATGGAAAAAAACGGTTTATTTAACAGGAAAAGGATTCAGCAGCACAGAAAAAAGAACAATATTTGTGGTGTTATATTTTAGTTAAATGGTATGCTCTGTCTCACCCCTTGAAAATGCATGGTTTATTCCAAGCCTGTGATCCTCCCCTGCAGTATCCTGTGTCTGTAATCCCATTGGCCCAATCTGTTCCGCGCCCACTTTGAATCTCCCTGTTAAGTAAGTGTGCTGGGGGATGAGGCTCACTCTCTCTTCGCGGCTCTCCTGGCTGGTGCTCTCTCAGCCCCTCTCTCCCCCTCCCCTTCCTCCCCTCACTCCCCTCTCCCCCCCCATCCCTCAGAAACCATGCTGCCTCCCAGGGGTAGGACCCCAATAAATCCTCATCTAATGAGCACCCTCATAGGCCGTGTGGAGTCTCCTTGCCTGTCTGCTGCTACCAGCGAACTCACATCTTAGGGGGCCCCCCCCGAAACATGCCGCGACAAATGGCGCCCAACGCCGGGCTCGAAGATCAACAGACAGCCCTGAGACCGCCACCCCGCCCTGCCGGAACAGCGCAGAACCCCGCGGAACACCGCTTCAACACCGCCTCCAGCACAGCAGAGTGGCCGCACCGGGCCGCAGCCGCGGCCCCATGCAGCCCTATCACCACCAAGTAGATGCCCCGCGATCCCACCACCACCAGCCAGCTCAGCCCCAGCCTGGCGTGGTGCGGCCCTGGCCCAGTGTGGGCCCAGGCCCCGGCGCAGCCCTGGCCCGCCACGATCCTGCCGCTGCACGTGCGCACCCTGGCACCCAGAGAAGCCGCGCGGAGTGCACCCAGCCCCCTGCCTGGCAGTGGCGGGGGGGACCCTTCAGAGTGGGCAGACCGTGCGGAGCGCCGAGCCCTAGCAGCCGATGCCCTGGACCACAGCAGCGGCAAAAGCCCACCAGTTTCCACTAGGGAGCCACCAGACGACCCGGGCACCGCGCCCCCCAAAACTGCTTTCATCGGTTCTGTGACCTCCTTCCTCAGTCTTACTCTCTCCCTCCCTTGCTGCCCCTTCTCCCTAACTTAATCCCTAACCCACCTTGCCCTAAACAAAACCCCAAGAGTACCCAGCATAGCCACAACCATGTGTCAGCCAATATGGCTCCAGCCACATGGCACGGCACCATCTTCTGCTTCTCCTTCCCTAAATTCCTTTCTTCCGGCTTTTTCTCTCCCATGCTCCGCCCCTTCCCTGTCTCTCATGAACCAACCCCCCCCCCCCCCCCCCCCCCGCTTCAGCTCCTAATTCCCACCTTCCGCCTTCCAAATCCCACAGGGTGGGAGCTGGAATTGGGGAAGAAGCTAAGAAACCAAAACCCAAAGCTAAAATAATTTTGTAATACCAGTTTTAACAGCCCTGTATATTTAGTTGAATTGTAAATTGTACTTCATGATCTCCTTTTCCTGTTATTCCAAGAGCAGGATGAAATCCTTCTCTGCAATCCATACCCCTTTTTTCCTTATTTTGGGTAGTTCACAAGGAGCAAACCGCTCGAAGGCGCAGGGTACCCCAAAAAGATTTTTCTTCTGCAGAGTCCCTGGCTCCCCGTAACCTCCCCAGTTCCCAATCCCTATCCACTTGTTCTAGCTGAAAAGAGCTCGTCAGCTAGAACTTTTATCCTAAAACTCTCTAACCTTTTTATCATTCTTATCCCATACCTGTCTTCTCTCCATTTCTCCCCTGTCCCCATGAAGTAGTTTTTGCAATTATGCTTTTCTAGTTTAAGTGTGTGTTCATATTGCAGATTGTCTGTCCTGTTTTCAGTTTTAGAAAGCAGGGGCCTGTCAGGTCACAAGGGTAGATCCAACGAGAAGCAGTTTTCAATTATTTCTTGAGTAGTGAGTGTTCAGATAGTATTAAACTGCTGGACCAGAATCGCTTTTGGGTTTATGCTGTCCTCAGTAGGTTCTGAGGGTGACTGATAACCTAAAATGGTGTCTGGGAAATTATTTTGCATTTTTTTGTGGTGAATGCTCCCTGAATGTAGGCAGTAGTTGAAGTCAAATTTCTTTTCTCTTTGTTTTTCTTTTAACGACCTAAAACCGGGGGTCTTCTGGGTTAAACTGGTTGGAAGGTGGAAGCAGTGGTAAAGCTCAGATCCAAGGGTGAGAATCTGAGGCCACAAAGCTGTCTGGATTCCAGGGGGCTCCAGGTGTTTTCCTGTCCCTGAGAGGGGGAACAGAAGTCAACGCCATAGCCTAAAACTGGGGACTGTGGTGGTCCGAAACCCAGCTGGAAAAGGTAAGACGCCATTGGGCCAGTCACGCTGAAAAGGCCAATCCCAAAACTCTCATGAGCTTAGTGCCAAAGGCTGAATCCTTTTAAGCACTCGTCCATGCTTTAAATTCGTTTAAAAATCTGCAATATGGACCCACATAAGCCATTTATTACAATTAAATACTCATTTTATCTTTGTACTGTGTTAAGACCCTTTCAGAACTGAACAATACCTACCATGAAAGGCAAAGAGCAAGTCAAATGGACTGTTTATAGTGTATTCAATTTATCCGCACTGCAGTTGTACTTATTTTATGCTGTGAAACTGTGTAATTACTGCTTCATTTTTAAATTGTTAATTATCATAATTCTCTTCATGTTTTTTCTAACAAAAAAGGGTGAATTGTGGTGTTATATTTTAGTTAAATGGTATGCTCTGTCTCACCCCTTGAAAATGTATGGTTTATTCCAAGCCTGTGATCCTCCCCTGCAGTATCCTGTGTCTGTAATCCCATTGGCCCGATCTGTTCTGCACCCACTTTGAATCTCCCTGTTAAGTGTGCTGGGGGATGAGGCTCACTCTCTCTTCGCCAGCTCTCCTGGCTGGTGCTCTCTCAGCCCCTCAGACTCCAGATTTGGGGTAAGAAGAATCTAACCCCACATCAAATTGCAAAGGGCCCTGCAGTTACCTTCCCCTGCAGTTTGTCTGGTCCTTAGGTCACCTACACTTTGTTATCAATTCTATCCCACCTCTTTCTCCAGCTTATTCGGCTTCCTTCTTGCACAGAACTGGCGTAATGGGTTTCACCTCATGCTTCATGTTTTCAGTGTAATAGAGCAAGACAAGAGAGTGTCTGGGAGCCAAGGGCTTGCAGGAGCACATTCCAGGATTGTCTGTGAAGCTTTTGGGATGGGGCATCTATTGTACACATCAGAATTGCATGGGACTGATCTCAGCCCATCAGGCAGTTCTTTCCCATCCCATGTTGCAGTAAATTCACATAGGCAGAAATTTTTCAAAGGCTTTTAAGTAGTCCATACTCAGCTGATTTTCACAGGGAAAGTAAAAAAAAAAGCGTAATTCTAAAAAAAATTATCCCTTCCTGCCAATTTCAGGGCTCTGCAGTGAGCCCAAGTGGGCTCTGCAGAGAAAAGAGCTCTTGGTTGTTTTTCCCTTCTCTCCCTCCCCTCCTCTGCCCAGTAAAACAAAATGTTTTTCCCCAACACTCATTCTTGGAAATAATTCTATTTATTTTAGATTAAATTTTCCAATACATTTCAGATTGAGACACAGACATGGCATGGAAAATTTCAGCCCAAACACTTAGTGTTTGGCAAAGTTATAAGCAACTGGGACTTAAAATAAGAAGAGTTTGGCAATTTAGGATGCACTAACAGCCTTCTTTCTAATGAACATTCTTGTTCAAAGGTTATTAATAGACTCAAGAACAAGTTTAAAATTTAGAATAGACCAAAAATAATGCTGGTGTCCTGTCTGAACTTTCTAGTCTTTAGTGTAAAGTACTTTGAAAAATCATTGGAAAGCAAAGTTGTGTGACTAAAGCCAGTATAAATCTAACTATAATTTTCTGGTAGGCTTAAGAGTTGAAATATTGTCTTCAGCTTCAGTGGTGATATTAACAAAATGCAGTGTAGGGCTAGAAAAGCTACAGAAAAGGAAATTGAGAATGATCTCCAGAGATAAAGGAATGTGCAGGATGGAGTAAAGTAATTTGCATAAAAATTGTTAGATTGGTATTTAATTGAATTATATTGGATCTTATATTTTTAGATAATATCAGTTTGAGTTACTATTGTAGGTTATTATAGACAAGTGTATTATTGAAATAAATTTATTCTTGAAACAAGTTTTGACAATGTGCTTACCTGGTAAAGTCACCTGTTTAAAACACTCATGTTTTCTAATGTAGTGAAATATGATAGCACTAGATAAAACCTACTAAATTGGTGGTTTCCATCATTCTCATTATAGATCTTTACCACAGGTGTCTGGATTATGTTTGCAGCAGATTCAGCCTTGTGCAGCAGGCCAAGGATTGTACAGTTTGGTGAGTATTGTTAATTGATGCTGTATCATTATACTAGTCAACCCTTTCTTTCCATGCCCCCGCCCTTGTTGTTCAGCCATTAAAATAATACTTCCAGGTTAAAAGTGCTATGTTTTTAAAGCTTATTGCATGTGACTAACACTGTTGTGGCACGTTAAAATGCCACTATGCTAAGAAGAGTGATACATAATTGAATAAATATTGCTGTGTTTAGACTGTTCCTGTTTGTGGAGAGAACTCAAAGCCTGAAAGTACATTATTTGCCGTAACATGATACAAAATGTGATCTAGCAAATAAAAAACACTGCTGACAACTCCTGTGATGACTGGTTTTAGCCATGGTGTAGAAGCAAAACTGCCATTTGAATACTTATACGTGTATGGTTTTTATGTAAAATTTAAGCAATGTTCAATTTTTCTAATCTAGCTGAAATTTTTGATGTTCAATTCTCTAAGTAGTGAATTCATAATTTTCCTGTTCATTGGTGATTTCGTCAAGAACTGAAACTTGTACTTGAGTTGGACCTGTGAGATATAATATTAATAACTGAGACATTTTAATACATGTGTGTGATGAACAGCTACTGGCCAGTGGTCACTATATTACTGTCCTCTCGCATTAAAAATAAACCTGCAGACTGTATGATTTTAGTCATACTCATGCTTGGCTTTTATCTGGCTCCCCTTGATTCCATAGCAGCACTGATGAAAATCATGCAGATCTTTCTAACTGATGCAGCCATTAGAAAATCTGATGGTTTTGGCATATTTTTAATCTCAGCACTTCCAAATAGTGGGTCACAATATTCTGGTCCCTCCCATAACATTTGGAATGTTGAAGTGTATCCCATTATCCTTGCTTTAGTGCTAACTGTTGTGAGTCAAGTCATGTAAAAGTTGATGACTGCAGCAGCCCCAGAACATTGATGCCTCTGATTTTTGTGGAAGTCTAGTTTATGGTAAGTTCTTTTTAATGTTACTATTTACATGTTTGCAATGGTAGGTGGTTTAAAAAAAAAAAATCAGTTCTGATGTTGTCTCCAAGAATCTTGATATATTGTGGGCTGTACTGGGATATTTTACTGTGTGGTTTATCCACACCACCAACTTGGACCAAGGATTAAAAAATGGGGTTAATTATCAACCTCTCAAGATTTCAGATGGAGATTTGCTGTTATTTGCATTACTAGATTTCAAAGTGATGCAAGCCTGTGAGGATGAATGAAAGCAGTGCTGGAGTAGTCTAGGTAGTCAGGCTGGAGCTGTGACCCCCCATCACATAGAACTTCACAGCCTGCTGGAGTCCCTTGGTATTCCATGGATTTTCTTCAAAGGGACAGAAACCCACCTGCTTGGCTCAGCTTGCCAATGGCTGTAAGAGAAGAGCAAAGTGTACACATAGCTGGAGGAACTCTGGGGAAAGTTAAGAAATTGTATAAACAGGCTGCATTCTGTTCTGCTTCATCATTTTGAGGATTAGGAATTGATCATTTCAAAAAATCATAGGTGCGGATTCTGTTACTCCTTCAGAAACTGCCAGCAAGGCAGGAAAAAAGAGGCAGAAATCCACAGAATTGTCTGAGACATTTTGCAGTGTTGGGTGACATCAGGTTAAGTTCAGTATAAATGCAGAATTTGCCCTGATTGCTGCTTCAGAAATTTGCAGCATTCTGCTTGATTAGTTTCCTTGGAAATGCTGGCAGATATGTAGGGAATCAGGTGCTCTCTGGAGCAGAGATAGAAAACCCACGATTGAGAAGGACCTCTTAACATGGCGTTTAAGAACAGAGAAGGTGCTCTGTATTCTAATTGGTGGTCAGAGAGTAGCTGCTTTTATTTTAAATGAATATATGATTAAAAAATTTCTCTTCAGGATGGAGTTAAAAACGGTAAATCCTGTTTCTCTCTTAGCTTAGTCCAGAGCATTTTCTTTTTTCTTTGAAAGAGACCACTGCTGCCCAGACTCAAAACCAGTTTGTGACTTTCCTTCTGCCATCTGTGAGGTGTCTAAATCCTGGGTATATGCACCTCTCCAGTTAGTGTTTCTAATAGCAGCCAGGTAAACAAGTTCCTCCTCTGTTGTCCCATTCCAAGTAGTCCTGAATTGTGTATAAACTTAGTTGCTCACCTACAGTTTGAGACTCTTGTGTAGCAAGGTGTCAGAAAAAGTCCAAGTGAGCAGCAAATAGACCAGAATTGCAATACATAATTCCCTGGTTGCCAGCTCCTAATTGCAATGGGAGGTGCTGATGTCTGCTTTCACACGTTTACTTTTAATCAACAAAAACTATGTGTCTGTGATGAGAAGCTAATCCTGTATGACATGGAGCATCAGATCTTATTGCTATTATCTATTTTAGCTTTCTGTCTGTTGTTTGGATCTGAATTTTTTGTTTTAATTTGAAGGAAAAAAAAAAAGGGAAAATTATTATAAGCTACATTCACCTATGTAATTGTCCCTGCCTAAATTACTGCTTTTCAATAACAAGCTTTCTTTAAGTATGGCAATGCAGTTTTGGCATGACACAGTGCATAATTCTTATGTTTCTCCTTGTAAAATTCCACTACGGTCATAATTTCCAGCTGATCCTCCAAAAATTTTGCTCTTGGCTCCTATTTTATAAGTACAATGAATGCTGTGCCAGTAGCCTGTGCTTATCTAGCTTGGTTACAACAGTTACAGTCTGGTTTTCCAGCCTTAGGAAACAACTGAAACAATATTGATTTGCTTCAAGCCTGCCAGTTTAACTGGCACCATAACCAAGATTCCAGTAGCTTTCTAAGTTTGGGGTTTTTTTCCCAGTGTATCTGCCATGTATGCAACTTCATTAAAAATAAGGAAAAACTATGCTCATTTAAGATTTTTTTTAACATGATTTCAGATTGGAAGATTTGCTTCTGTCAGTGTCATGAACTTTTAAAATTAATTTTTAAACAATGCTGCCACATAAGTTTTTGGTGGGAACCTAACACTCTAGCATCAGTTAGGAAGTTACACTTTACTCAAAAAATTCTTTGCTAACTTGAATTGGTATTTTCATTCTTACTACAGGTTGAAAACATGTCCTTTTCATTGATCTAACTTTGAGATATAAAAATGCAAACCACTAATGTGCATGATTCAACTAAAGCTATATTGAAATTATTCTTACATTTGAAAAAACAATCACAAATAAATCCTTTATGTGGAATATTAACACAGAAAAGGTCAAGCCTAAATAAACCTTAAAAAGTAGTGATGAAATGAGAAATAGAACTGAAATTTCACTTTAACCATATAGTTTTCTATTTGTTGAAATGCATGGATAAACATCTAGAACTGGTATAAAAAAAGTAGCAAGAATGTGTGCTCACAGCTTAATATTTTACTATGAAATTCCAACTACACACTTTGTGTATAAGTAAGTAATTACTCAGCTAAGCCAAGTTTGAATGCTCTAGCCAATTCTTGCTAAAATAGATTGCACCTCACTATTGGAAGGGTGTTAGCTGAATTTTGTTGTTTACCATATTAATTTCTTCAAACAAATGACTAATAACTCATTTTTGCAGTCACGAAAAGCCTTCCAGAGGCTTATATACATGCTACTTTCAACAAGCAAAAAGAAGTGGAGAAAAACTTTGAATATATGAAAGAAGACACTTTTAAGAGTGATGATGAACATGACTTTAAAATAGCAGGCCTTTCCTCAACACATGGCAGAGCAAACATTGTTGGTATCTATGTTAAGAAAAAGCAGCGTGGAAATCACACTTATTTGACAAGATAAGAGAGTCCTAAAATGTAACAACTGAGTATCTTAGGTTTTCATATTGATGTGCAAGTGGTGACTAATTCTTATCTTTTATTTATACACCTAATGTGCACAAGCATCTAATCAGCTGAAAGTAAATATCTTTAGTATCTTTAACAGCATTTCCAATGCTTTTATGATGTCTATAAAATTTCTATTAAATATATGCTTTAAAAATCTTTGTTTTTTCATTATTTCCCAGTCAGAAGTGAAAGTTTTGCTTATACAGTTCTGCCCATATGCAGACACCTAAATCCACTTGAACACTTTTGCCTTGTGAATTGGGAATGAAATTTCCCCTGTACAATGAAGGGTTTTACTCTTAGCATTTGATCACTCCAATATGGATACTGAGAAGCTGAATTAATTACTTAATAAATTAAGTAGGAAATAAAATAATTTAACTGAAAACAGAGAGTGAAGTTTGATTACTGAAGACACAAACCACATTTCACCCAGACTGTCATGGTTTGGAATACTGCAAGGAGTTATAAGGATATCATATGAGCAAGCTGCAACTGGGCCCCAATTTATGAACTGTAACCTCCACAGTCTTTTAAAGTTTGTTTTTCCTTTATTTCAGCTAACCGGTTTCGGGTAAGTTCTTTTAGAAGTTTAGTGTATGTGAAAGATCACTAAAAAAAAAAAAAACCAACCAATTTGCTGTTTTAATACAGTTTTCTCTTAGATTACCAAATTGATATTTTGAAAAATACCTTTTTTTTTAAATTACTTTTAAGAATTGCTGTATGGTTTCATTCCAAATCCAAAGATCCTGACTCAAGTTTTTACAGTTTTAGGGGAAACTATTGATAGATGTGTTAGGTTGAAGATGCAAGGAGCATCACTTCACCTCCTTGGGACTGGATGCAAAAGGTGATTGAAATGCACAAAATAGTATTGCTCGACATGTTTACGGAGCTTTGAGTAATTCTATTAATCCTAGATTAACAGACTGAGTAAATCTATTAATCCATTAATATGATGCACTGAGAACTGAGGTATCAAGTAGTTTGTCTTTTCTCTTTAATCCTGTGGTTTTTTTGGTTTTTTTTTTTCCAAGTTGGACCAGGGCTGCCTGACTAAACCACTCCACTCCTGGGTAAGGAGTGGGTGTTACTGTCGGGATGCTACCCCTTATCCCGAAGCGGCTTTTCCCAGGAAGGGACGCGCTAAGCCGCGCACGAACACCTGGATCCTGGAAATACCTGGAGTCCGGGAACGGCACCGCAGGACACAGTGCCCCAAGTCAGGACTGCTCTAGGAATAAAGGCGCTGCATAAATACGCTGCCTTTTTAGATGAGTGTCATTGCTTTAACAGGAAATAGATTAAAGAGGTTTCCGCAGCCTCTTCAGCGTGCAAAATACAAAGCAAAACAAAAAACGCAAACAAAACAAAATACTCAAACTATCCTTCAGAAAAGAAAAGAAAAAAGAAAAGAGCCACCTTCAAGAACGAGTGCTGTGTTGCGGTGACTCCGCTCGTCCCCTCTCGCTCCCCCGAGGCCACGCCGAGGGAGCCGCGCCGCCCGCGGGCTCGGCCGGCGCAGAGCGCCGCCGGGGCTGGCTCTGCCCTGCGCGGCTTCCCTCCCTCGGGCGGGACCCCTGCCGCCGCTCGCTGCCGCCCTGCCGGGGCCGGGCTCAGCCCTGCCCGAGCACAATCACCCTCCCTCCGCAGGTGCGCGGGGCCGGGCAGGGGCGGCCGGCGGGGCCGATTCGCCGCGGGCCGGGCCGGGCCGGGCCGGGAGGCGCGGAGCCCGCGGCGCTCCTCAGGACGGCCGGAGCTGCCGAGGTGGGAAGGCGGTGATGGTGGTCCCGGGGGCTCGGGGCCGGGCATGAGGGAACGCTGTGCTCTAGGGTGCCGCGGGCGGACCGGCGGGCCCCCGGGAGAGGAATGTGACGGCGGCCGCCGAGGTGTGGAAGGGCCGCCCTGTCCAGCTGGAGCCGCTTGAGGCGGGGGATGTTGGCGGAGCAGGGCTGGCGGGATCTCGGAGAGCCCTCCCCAAGCCCCAAACACAGAAATGCTCCCTCAGTCAGGACCCCGGAAAAGCCAGGCGGCAGGTGGGTTTTGCCCAGCCCGTGGCTCGGGAAGCGGGCGGGATGTGCCGAGGGGCTGGGCAGGGGGCTCTGTCCCTGTGTGCCCGCTCTCCCGGGAAGGCCATTAGGTGCCGGGGAAGGTGACTGGGCAAGGCTTCACTGGTGGTGCTGAGAGGGTGTGAAGGAGCTAGCTGTCTGTGATGGTGTGTGGGTGATTGAGCCAGGTGATGGGATAGAGGTGTGTCATCTTTAAGAGTGAAATTAGGGGGTGATAAGGTTGATAGGCAGCATTCATTCTTTCCTTCTGGATGTACCAGTTACCTGCTGTGTCAAGCTAAGGTTATGTCAGTTGATCAGAAGCGGGACCTTCTGTCTGAGCTTTAACTGGGCAGGGGCGGGGAGGAGAGGGAACAAGGAGATTAATTACTTGACATTGATATTTCACTTTTTTCATGATCTCTCTCTCTTCAGGCAGCCCTTTGAATTAATAAATCTGAATACATTTGTAACTCTCTCAAGAAGCTGCCAGCAGTGTAGGAGTGATTACTATTTGAGTCATTCATTCTTCTTTTTTCCTTTTTTTTTTTTTTTTTTTTTAATTTCTTTACTGAGATTTCACCTTGCATTTTGAAGGCTGATTTTGATCTGTTCTTCCTTCTCATAGAAGAAGTTCAACAATAAAAAATACTCATTGGTGCTCAGTTGTGATATCTCTCCCTAGCTCCTGCTGACACTTGTTGCTGAACTGGCCTTTATAGTTTCTATCACTCTCTGTTTGACCAGTCTTTATTTACTCATGTGTAATGGAGAAATGGATGTGAAATTAGGACAACTTAGTAGTTCGTAAAACTTCATAAACTTCTGGATATTTGATTCCTTTGTAGAGTGCTGGTGAACCTCTGTTTATATTTACAGTAGTAATAGTTATGTATATGCCGTGTACATACAGCTTTAAAATGGGTTTGCTGTAGTGCTAAATATTTAAAGGCTTTAAATGTGACTCAGAAGTAAGCTGAGGCTGCTTTGCACATGTTTTCTGAATCTCATGGTCAAACATTGCTAGCTCAGTTAATTTTACCTTGTACACTGTCTCTGACTTGGTCATATACAAGCACATTACTGTCTATAATAAGTTAAGTAGGAAATAGCATAATTTAACTGAAAAAAACCTGTCTATAAAGCCTTGGAGTTCACTGGCCCTGCTACAGCTGCCTCAGAAATGCCCACATCAGCTCTCCTTTCATAAAACAGTGGCACAGGACAGTCTGAATGCTGACCCTCTACTTGTGGGGAGGTAGTTAAATGAAACCTTGTCTCCATGTATGACAAATGACTCTTTAAAAAGTCGAGTACATGTCGGTGGAGGTAGACACTGGTGCTTGGGACTGAGACCTGCAGTAGCTGAGAGGCTTTAGCCATGCAGTGCTTCCCTCTCCCATGACAGCTTGGAGAACAGGGCTGCCTGTTTTGAAATCTATATTTCAAAATATATTATATATATTGTCCAAAAGCAATAGGTAACATTGTAAAATTAAATTACCTGAAAATAACTAATGGTTTTTAAAAATAAACTCGCCTGGTCATTATTCTTTTGACTAGATTTTCAGAATTTTCATCATCATGGCTGATGCTTACTTTTAAATGCTCCAGTTTCCAGTGTGTAAGTAATGTAAAGTTCACAGAAGAAGTGGAAATAATCAAACTGATGCTGAGTTTCCTTGTTCATAGAAAAAAACAAAATCCAAATACACAGGGTATGCTGTATGCTTTTGTCCACTACATGGTTAAGAGATCCTGTGATTTTTTTTTTTTTCCCAAGAATGCAGGCTAAGGATGAGATTGGGAGAAAATATGCTTGCAGAAGAGCTGTGGAATAAAATATAGGCTAATCAGAGAGTATAGTTAACTTCATATTCCGCATCAGAAATATATATTTAAATTTTTTACCAAGTTAACGTGAGTCTTAAGGAAGATAAGGAACTTTATGCTAAATGTTCTGGTGGGCAGAGAGGAAGAAGAATCTACCTCTGTACAGAGTAAAACCTTGATAAATTCATAGCATGAAAAAAGGACCTACAGTGTAACTGCAGAAGGGGCTTACTGCCGCATACACTTTTACTCTGTTAAGGTGGGGATAGTATAATTTACCAATGGGAAGGATTCCCCATTACATAACCAGACATCTGAAAATGTACCAATCTCCATGGGAAACTTGGCACAGCCAGCCAGAACCTTTTTTCCATTTCAATAAACTAAGCCAGATTTTAGCATGGATGGAGAGCACATTTTCGTATGCTTAATGATTTTTCTAATCCTGTGACCTGTGTGCCTTAGGGAAATCTTCCAGGAGTGCCCCATGAGCCTACTGTGTGGCTATATTATACCACCTTTGGGATTGGGATGTTTACTTGAAAACAGCAATGGCTGGAGGAGAGAGACACGGTGTTTTCACTAGATCAGAGTAGAACAAAGTAAAGCAGTTTGTTCTGTAACTAGTGTTTGAATATCTGTGTGACTTCTGGCCCTGAGTTACTTTATGCCTCTGTTATGTGTAGGTAGGAAAGTTTTTTTATAAACCTTGAAAAATAGCATGGCCCTGGTGTAAGGCCTATTGAATTGTCTGAATTAACACAAATCTTTGCTGATGAAGTAATGGATACGGTAGATCAGTGTTTCTCAGACTTCTTGCAAATGTGAGCACTTATCCTTCTCCCAAAGTAAAATTTGCTTCTGTGCTCCTTTAATTGCTGGCAGTAGCTAAGTTCCTCGGGGTGCTGGGTGGAAAAGAGCACGGGAATCAGCTGCAGTGATCAGCTGGAGGTGTGAACACTCAGTGCATTGGCCAGGAGCAGCAGAGTGCTCCCAGCAGCTGAAGGGAGTGGTAGCTCCCTAGCCGGCGTAAATCCATGCAGCAGCTAATTACAGCTGGTGCTGACTCCCCTGGAGGAAATGAGCTGCTTCCAGCTGTAAATCAGAGCCGTTTGGTTTTATTGTTTTTCTTGTTTCTTTTTAATAGCTTAATATTTTAATTAAGTTTTCCCCTACCTGTTTATGACTCCCACCCTTTGAATCTTCCTGTTGGTTCATTGAGAGGTGCACCTCAGGTGAGAGAAACACTGGTTGGTTTGTGTAATTTTTTGTAGAAAAAGTCACTTGTCAGATAGCAGCATTACCAGGGCCTCCACTGTGGCTTGTTACTGTAATTTTACCAAATAATAGTTTGTCTTTCATAAAACAACTGATTCACAAGTCCATTTCTTTGGCTCAAATTTGATGAAGTGTATTACTACTAGCATAAGTTATTTCTGCTAGGATAGGGAGAAGATGTATGCAGTTGAGCAAGATTGGAGGATTCTTTTTGTAAACAATTCTTAATTCTAGTCTGCTAATACTTCTAGTAAAATAAACCTTAAATTTTTGTCCGAGGTACTTTAAAGTGACGAGGGAAGAAGGAAACTTCTAATTTATAAATTAAATTTCAAAATGCAAACAGCTCACATAGTTGTTTCTCCTTTTATTCCTTAATATAATTTCCTGGTATTTTAACATAATATACAGAAACTTAGGAGAAAAAAAACTTTCTCTACTGAATATACTGGCTTGTAACTAAAGGCAGTTACCTAGTGTAGTGTTTGTGAGCCCAATACAGCAGCAGTCTGCCTCATGTCGGTGTCACCTGTACCTGCTGGCAGCCCGTGACATGAACACAGGCTTGGGGTAGGCTGAGACAATGGAATGTGCATCAAAGATCCAGCTGCTGATTTGCTGGTCTGTTTATTCATCAGATGCCTCCCTTTGTTTAGTTTTAAAGAAAGTGTCTGTCTTTGCATTAAGAATGAAACAGTTTCTTCTAATAAATGAGGGAAAATCAGGCAAGTGTTGATTTTTCTGCACAGTATTTGTCAGTACCTTTGTTCAGAGCGTAGCTGGATGCCAGTTTGTGTATTGGGAAAAATGTAAAAGGTTTCTTTTAAAATCCATGGTGTTGCCAATAAATATTTTCCATAGCGGAGGAAAGGAAGGTTCTCCCAATGGAGCTTACCTTTGTGACATAGGGTACAGTCAAGCATGTTCTTGGCCACAGCTCTTTGGGGTACCATGCTTACCAACTGACCTCACTGTCAGTTTTCTTCTAGTTTGGTTTGGGTTTAACTTTGCTGAAGGCCCCTGCCCTTGTACTCTGCAAATACAACTTCTGTTTGGCTGCTCCAGCCTGGTTGAGTCAAAATTGTCTTGGTGAGCTTAAATGTTTTCAGTAAGATATTTTAAAAGACAGACGTAGTTTGCTAAGTCTTGCCATTACGAAGACTCACAGTGCCTGTCCTTTTGCAATACTTTGATAGTGAATGGTATTTTAATGTACATTTAAGCCTGAGTCCTGTCATGTGTTAATTTTATCACTGGTTTTCTTGTGCAACAACAAAATGATCCTGAAAGTGGAATTTAAACGTGGATAGGAATGTATTGACACTTTTCAGGAGCTAGTTCAGCAAGCAAGCCTTGGTTGCGCATGTTGGCAATCTGGAGCGTATATGTGGCCATAGTGTCGCATCATTATTGCCTCAGCCCCTCTGTGTGCAGATGCAAACAACAAATACTGCTTGGTTTCCACACAGTACACTAGAAAAAGATGTTCCTACATTTCATGATTAAGAGATGAAAAATTCTTCTGAATTTTTTGGAATTGTCACTCTGATGAGTTTAAAGTAGTTGTTTTCATTGTCTATCATGGCTCCATCAGTCTTTGTCCCGTCCTTCTCAGTGGAAGTTAACTCCAGTTTCAGTGTTTTGGCTCTTCTCATTTTCTATAGTTCCCTTAAATTAAAAAAAAATCATTTCAGTAGGACTGTCATACCTGACAATGAACAATTGCTATACTATATATACTGATAAAGTTCTGCTGTAAGCCAGCTCTCAGTTGTCTTATTTATGTAACATATTTCACTTTGGAGAAGCGAGACAGTTCATGGAGGTTGTAAAAACATGATATTTGAATACTGTGCCAAGAGTGAAGGCTGCCCTCTGCTTGCATAGCTTGGACAGAAATGGCATTATCTGTACCCTTCTGGTAATACTGGGGTGAAGCACATGAAGAGAGATAAAGTAGGTACAGCTACTCCATTCCCAGGAGCCTTTTTTGCTTTGGAACCACAGAAGTGTTGAAGTGTTGAAATAGATATGGAAGCTGAGGATGTGTTGGCTTCTTAGGAATACACTGTGAATACTGAAATACCTCTTCTCTGGTTTTGCTCTGATTCTGTAACCTTTCAAAAGTGTTAAAACAACTTTAAGATGCTGAAGTAGCAGACAGCACTGTTACTTATTTGGCTGGCATTTAAGGAAAGTTAGAACTGTATTTTCTTTAACTGGTCTCTACCCACAAGTTGGTAGAATAATTAATGAAATAGATACATAAAAGTTCCTGGAGGTGGCAAAAATGTCTTTCAGGAGCACGTGCTGGGCACCAAATGCTTCATCAAAACATGCACTGTAGCTGTATGGAATAATGTCTACATGTAAACTTGTTTTTCCACTTCCCTGTGATAGTGAAGTGTGAAGGACAAAGGCAGGAAAATGTGAGACACTCTGAGTGGCCTCTAATAAACATGGCACATGCTTTCATGAGAAACTGTGCTCATCATAATTCCAACAGTGCACTATAGTGTTTCTCAGCATCTTCTATGGTATATTTTTTCAATATCTGGAAAAGTGAGGGGGAGTTGAGATTTTTTTTTCTCTTTAGTAAAAAACATGCTGAAATGCTATACTTTTAATTCCAGACACATGATTCTTGTAAGCTGGATTTAATGGCTTTGCCTTCTGAGCTGTGTGTTGATCATTCCCCTGCATCCAACTCTTTCCCTATAAAATATTTGTATTTCAGTCCTAATTTTTTGCTTCTCCAGGAGTGATGTTTGCAATGTACTGTACTTCTCCTAAAATAAATGAGAGGTAAAAAATATGGTTCTTTGTCCAATTGGAGTGACCATCAGTTATAAAACTGAATGCTTTGCTTTCTCATTTGACTTCTGTATTGTTCATATTTAAATACCTCTTGTTGTTCCCCTAAGATCAATTCTGTACCTAAAATGTTGGAGATTGAGAAGACTGAAAAAGTTGGGTTTTTACCTAAGGGAAGATACTAGGTTTTTGTAGATTTTGCTAGAACATTTGGTGCTTTTATGAGGTATGAAATGTAGTTGCTACTTTCTCTATTTTCTCTATAGTTGCTATGTCTTCTGATTCTCCAGTTTCTGCACAGTTTTAGTTGTATACGTGTTTTATGATGCAGAAGTGATGCTGTAAGGAATCCTCTGCTGTGCTGGATGGCATTCACCTTCATTAGTAGGTATGGACTCAAAAAGATGTTTAATTCTTTTTCCTCCACTAGAAGTGAGTTGCTTATGCATCCCCAATAGTATTGAACTGCAAATGTGGAAACCCACAGATGGGTTTTATGGGACAGAAAATGCATTTGGAAAAGTTTCCTGACTATTGAGCCAGTGCAGTTACCATTATTAATTATACATAATGCATATTACCCTGAATAGGTAGTACTCACTGGCACTCTAGGTTCTGATTTCTGTATCATAGCCAAGCAAATTGTATGAGTTCTTTTGAAATTAATCCATGCTGTCTCACAGAACAAGATTGCAGTCTTAAAAGAAATCCAATCAAGGCATTGTGACTATATATAATAGCACAAAACTATTGACTCAATATGAAAAGTATCTTAAAAAGAGTGCACTGATGCGGCTGACTAGCAGAATGAATGCTCTAATCCAAATATCAGGCACACTGCACAGGTTCAGTTGCTGTTTTGCACTTGCTACTGTGACCAGACTGATTTGTAGGTTTGGGGAAGAAAGAGAGAAAAAGAAAAATCTGTATACTCTCTGTGTGTAAAGAGAAATTACGTTTAACAGATAAGAAAGTGCTTATTATTAATCTAGTTCTTAACTTAATCTTAGAAGTCTATTGATCAGTGCCTTGAAAGTATTCTCCAAGGGAGAATATGAATCTAAATATTTGTAATTATCCAGACTCCCTTGCATTTAAGGACAGCTTACTTCATTAAAAATGTAGGAAAATAGGTAACCATTGCTTTAAAATCTTTGTTGTCGAATATAACATGGCCTACTTCATACTTAGCATTGAATCTTGCTGTATTTATGAAAAAGGTTTAAAAGAAAATCAGAGTTTTTGATGCAGATCTCCTAGGCACTGATTTTTTTAATCAAGTCTAAAGCAATTTGCTTGGTTCTAAGATATTTTACTAATTTTTCTACAAAAGTGTTTGTGGAGGGCTTCAGTTATGAGACAGTTTTTTTTCAGGGATTTATCACTTTTTCCATAAACACGTAGTCCTGATTATACATTGGTACTGTGGTTTCTGTCTGGGAGTGCTTTTTCCCTGATGAAATAGTGAAAAGTAGGCTTTTTTAAGGTACACAAAGAAGTCTTTCAGGCTAGAAGGGCTTAATTCAAGTTTTTTTGACTTTAAAAGTGGAGGAATTAAGCTGTATTAACATTTATTCTTTATTTTTAATACAATCTATTCAAACGGGAAGGTCAGGGACTAGTGCTGCAGGTCCACAAGTCCTAAGGATCCCTAGCTCTGATCAAGGTCAGAATAGACTGTGATCTCATGTGATCAGTATTTTTCTTGGAGTTCTACTTAAAGGAAAACTAAAACTGCAAAATAGAATGGTTTACTCTTTTAAAATCTAAAATGTGCCATTATTGTGGAATCTAAAGGGATTCCCTGCGTGGAAATGCCCAAAAAAAAAAGAGGTCTCACCAGAAAAAGGTTTCTGCCAAAGAGAATTGCATCTTTAAAAGGAAGAACTGAAAACCTCAGGTTTTCATTATAAAAATAAGCTTACTTGCTCCAGGGTCCCAGTTTCCTAGCTGGATTTCATCTCAGGAAAGCATCCAAAAGCAGATACTTTTCAGAAAAAGAAAAAAAAAGGCTTTATTGAAAACCTGATTAATTGCTGAGGAACAGCTTTCATGGAAAAATTTTGACTAGGTCTGTCTCAAGCATAGTAGAATACAAATTTATTCTTGTTTATTCCTGAGGCATCCAGAGTTAGGCTTTCTGATATTTCTGAAATCAGCAATATACTTAACTTGAGAGCAGGCAGTATAATAGATTTCTTGTACAGAGTCCAGTTGCTGTATGTTACTCTTGGATCTGTTGGATAACACAAAGTGTGCTTAATCATAAAGCCTGCCAGTTCTCTTCCCTCTGCTCTTCCCCTCTTGGCAGATTACCAGATTTATGTTTGATTTCTTGGATCTTTTTGTTACCTTTTTTTGCCAAAGAATTTGCTCTGACTGAACTTGCTGGAAAGGAGAAAAGCTGAAGAATGAGTTCCTTGCTCCTCTTTGTCATTAACAGTTCTGGTATTCTCTGCTGATGGCAGTAACCAGTCTGCATCGTTGCTTTGCTCCTTCAGAACAGCAGCTATTCCAGAGAGGGGTGCAGTGTTCATAGAATCCTGAGGGACCAACCAGGATCATGCAGTCCAGCTTCTGACCCTGCATGGACACCCCTCAATCCCACCCTGTGCCTGAGAACATTGTCCAAACACTCCCGGAGCTGTGGCAGCCTTGAAGTCAAGACCATTCCCTGGGGAGCCTGTTCAGTGCCCAAGCACTTTCTGAGGGAAGACCCTTTCCCTGATAACCAGCCTAAGCCTCTCAGATATTCCAGAGGCCAATACCAAGAGACGGAATGGATGACACGGAATGTCGGGCTGTAGCATGTTCCAACTGCAGCAGTATCGTCGTCCTGTCTCCTTTTCACAGTTAATTCCAAGTCAAGCGTGGTGGTAACACATTCTCTTAGGACAGAATTAGGATACGCCCTTTCAGGTGAAGGGTGAGTTACCTCTGGGAAAAATGGTGCAGCTGTTGCACAAGTGTCAGAGTCAGAGATAGTGGGGTGCTTACCATTCAGTTTTGAAGCCTGTTCTAGACTTCCAAGCATAAACGAAATTTTACATATAATAATTAAAAAAAAAAAAAATTACGCTGTATGCCTGAGACTGGAAAAAGCAAATGAGATTGCAGACACAGCAGCTTCTCTGCAGGTGTGAAAAAGAAGTGCCAGAGTGCCTCGAATGCTGTTCCCCTTTCCCAATTACACGTGGTTGCCTCTAAGAGTTTCTACTGATCTCTGGAGGGTTTTCTCCTGTTTTTTCAGCCCGCGGGGATTGTAACATCACTGCTGTGCGTGGGTGCAGCTCCAGCTAGGCCATTGAAATGCTGCAGGAGGTTCCCCCGTCCTCCCTTCTTTTCTTCCTTGAATAGAAACCTTTCATTGTAAACTTAGCAAAAACAAAAGCAGCAAAGCCCAGACAAAAGAGAACTTTCGGGTCGCTCGGTAGTCCCAGGAGGGGCACTGCCAGCTGTGGGTCACTCCTTTGTGCTGTCTCCAAGCAGGATGCATGGGCTCTGCTCTGCCAGCTTCAGGTTGGGAAGCCATAGGGTGGTCTGTGCCCCAATAAGATCTTGTTTGTCTGTCTTTCCTGTTATGAATAGCAATGGGTGAGCATGTTTTGCATGATTTCAAATCCACTTAAAGTTCATGGGTTTGAAATCAAAACTAGAACTCAAATCTTACAAGGTTTGTGTTCTGTTAGGAGCTGGCCTTTTGCCAAGATGTGTCTGTTCATTTAACTTTTAACCCTGGAATCAAATGCACACCAGTTTGCTATACCAGGTCACTTGTATTGCCTTATATCCTCTTCCTTATATGTTTTAACATCTGTTCCATTGCATGCATTTATGGGTATCAGAAAGTCGCTTGCCTAAGTATTTGCTCTTTCATTGGTATATGAATTTTGTCTTCCATCTTCATCTTGTTTCACAGTTTCTGGGCTCACAGCATGTGCCTCCTGCCTGTTCCTCTGTATATCTAAGACAGTAAAGAAAGGCTGAAATCTGTCTTCTTTGAGGGCTGTATTTTAGATCCTATATGCTTTGACTATGGACTGAAATAAAGCCCCGACTATCTCTGCCCTGTAGTGGTTTGGTTTACCCACCATTGTCTGTTTCTGAGAGGTGGCACAGTCACAGCAGCTTTGCAGGGCACTGAGGAACCGGATCTTGCCTATTGCAAATATGGGATTTGACTTTTTAAATTTTTTTACACTAAGTCTGTCTTGCATCTAGTTCTGTTCTCTTCTATGCTGGTGAGCTTTTATGCAGGTGCATGGAACCCCAAGAAACCCTGATGTGGAACATCAAATTGACTGAAAATCATCTGCCCAGTAGTAGTCTATTGATTCCATATAGGTTCACTTCCTAATTCTTTGCGGGTTTTTTTTCTGTTTCAATAGTTGCACCTATTAAAAAACTTAAAGTGTGGGTGTTTCTGTGCATCTATAAAGAAGAGATATATTGTTTGTTGTTACCGGCATATTGTAGTTATGTGTGAGCGGACATTTTTAAGAGGTAATATGTTGATTTAATAAATTATATCCATGCTTTCCTTTGGTGAGCTGGAAAGTGTTTATTTTTCAGTATTTTATACTGCAGGGTGATTATGGGGACCTGCTGTGATCATAGCTGTTCACTTAAATATAATCTCTTTCATCATGATTATCTGTTAATCAGATGCAATTTTTTGGATTTTGTTTGGTTTTTTACAGACATGATCAAAAGCCTATAAATAACTTGTTCTGTCACTTCTGACATCATGTGAAATAGGGGTTATTTGAACTGCAGTGTGAATTTTATGGTGTGTATATGTTCTCTAAGTGCAGGAGATAGGATTTTTAACATCAATGCTTGTGATTATGAACTTTGAATATGTTTTCTGTGTATATTCTGCATTTTAGCTGTTGCTGTTGGAATGAATAAGCTTGTAACTCACAGGAGAGTCTCAGAAAGCACTGCCCAACATATTCATGGGAGTACTCTTTTTAATCTAAATGTATTTTACATTTATTCTAAATATATTTTAGTTATTTTATTTTAGATTAAAAGAAGTGTAAAGATTTTAACTTTTTACAGTATCCTCACACTGGATGTAAATTGAAACCATTCTCTCTTTTTAAAAAGAGAGTTGTAATACACTATTATATTTTAACCAGAGAAAGTACTATAAAGTAATTTGATGTTTTCTGAAAAAAAAACCCAAAACCCAAATCAAAGGGAATTGTTAATTTCATAAGATTGACTGTTTCAGCATTACATATTTCATTTGAATACTTTTTAAAGTAGATTTAAGCAAAACTTTGTCAATTCTGTATACAGTTGCTTGAGAGTTATTTTTGCTGCCATAAGCAGTGTAACCAAAGTATGTGAGGAGCTGAAACTTTAAACAACAGTATTGGGTAATGTTCAGATGTTCATTAAAATTTCCACTGGGATTTTCAGTGGCTGTATTACAGATTAAAAGTGACTAGAAATAATCTTGCCAACTCATTTTCCTTTTTCTCAAATCTCAGTCATTTAAGACAGAAATGGTGGTGAGAGATGCAACTTAAGAAATTACATTAACACCATTTTGGGATTGATAGTTTTCTGCTCTAGCTGTGAATGTTTCTAAGGTTCCTTTTTTCTGTTTTCTGTCCCACTGGTGATGTACTGCACGAAGCCTGTAATCACAAATTCCACCTTAAATTTTAGAGAAGGGTTAAATTGGGTTTTAAGACTTACAGACATCTATGCCACCAAGGGAAGATTTCGCCCCGTGCCTGTCCCCCACCTCCCCTAATGTTTATGAATTTCACCATGTTTCCTTTAAGGGCTTTGGATCAAATTTTGGATATAGTTACTGGGTTTAAATAGCAGACTTCTAATAAAAACTATTGTTCACTGTCCTGCCAGCTGTTCTGTACCACAGTCTGGGCAATGGATCCTAGTCAGTAGATGTTATTTGTCCTTTGCCAACTTTGCCCCTTCTCAAGAAAGAAGCTGCCAGTCTGAATCTTGAAAGACCCACTGTAAAGAGCAGAAAACTTATGGTAGCTTGAAAAAGGGCTTCTTTTTCTCTTGTAAAGGCAAGTGAGGGGATGAGCAAAGGAATCTATAAAGATACAGAGAGCACAGAGCCACTGCTGAAGCTGGAGGCTTTAATCAGCTGCTGTTTATTGTGAAGATGGCTCTTGGTTTATGTGTACAAGTAAGAATGATGGATATGGAACTGGGATAAGTTCATCTCTTTTTAAATTATGATTAAACAAGCAATTTCAATCACAAATTATGTGTCACCCTCTCTCTAATCTACCCATTCACTTTACAAAGTAAAGGAGGCAGCTGATTAAATTTAGCAGGCATGTTTTTTTTGCCTGCTGTCTAGACAATTGGCTTGGTTCCCGCTCCTCTGGTCTTAGCTCTCTTTCTTGCTTGTAGGCCCACTAGGCCACTTAACCATTCTGCTGTCGTTTGAACAGTGTGTTCCTGAGGCTGATAAAGAGCATGTGGGGATGGGCTTTTTTTCTTCTTGGGTTGTTAACAGAGAACATGGTACCAGTAAATAAACACATACGGCATCTCTGTTAATGCTGAGTGAGTCCTCTTAGAGTGAAAATTATTCAGCTCTAAAATCAGCTCCCTTTGTACTTTGCTGCTCCTGGAATTTAGATGAGCCCTTTCATCTGACGTCACTGCAAAAGCAGTGGACAGATTCCAATGTGCTGTCTTTCCCACTTGGGTTTGTACATACACAAAAAATCAACGAAACAAAGAAAAAGAACCTGAAAATAAAACCTAAACCAAACACTGTGTCCCACCTCACCTTCAATCAACACCAAACCCAAGCTACCAACAGCCCTGACTTTGAGCACCCATCTCCAGGTTCTTTGGTTATAATCATCATTTGCATTTACAGACCCAAAAGATACTGATATCACTGGGGCATATTGCAACAATATTGTTCTACTCTAAAATGCCTCAGTGCATCTGCTGTGCTGGGTTTGTAGTGTCCTCAGGAGTCACGCTAACTTTGTTGTACAAATGGTTGTTATTTACGATGTATGACTTCAGGCTAGAACTACAGACTGACCTCTCATTTAACCGTGGGGTAAAGTGGAGTTCAGTTTTGAGGGAAGGTTGGGATTTAAGTTGACAATTAAAAAAAAAATTCACACAGAAAGTTCTTGAAAATTTAAACTGCTCTTATGTGCTCTCTTTTGTACAAGGGGTCAGCCTTGTGGTTGGAGACAAATGGATGCAAAGCAGTTGGGAATTGCCTCACATCAGTGCATGTTGGTCAGTGCAGCACTGAGCCCGAGGGATGTCCAGGTGTCACAGCACCCAGCCAGGCTGGAGGGCAGGAAGAGATGCTGGAGCAGTTGGGAAATGTGCTGCTTTGTGCATTTCCCTAACACACCCCTACAGGTCCCTTCAGCCACAGCAAACTGGACTTCCTGTGTAGGATGGATTCAAAATGGACTGGAAATTGAATTTTCACAAGAGATATAATGATTCAGATGAAGTTGCGCTTTCTGACCAGGCCATCCATAATCAAAAACCTAATTTTTCCTTTAGAAACATAGGCATTAGGCATCCTAGTGGATATATTTTTAGCAGCTATAATGTTATCTTCCACTGTGGGTTTTTTTCCTATTTTTTTTCCTATTTTTTTTTTTTAGAAGGTCACATTAGTCCACAATGCTGTGTGGTCTTTGCTATAGTAATGTCATGTGGTTTTTGATGTGTCAGTAAGCAGGATACATCTCTCATGCAAATACTTGCTTACTGAAGCATTCAATTAGGCAAGCTAACATTCATCATTTTAAAATTGCAGGGATTTGGTCAAGAATCTGTAGCAGCCAATGGTTTCATCCTTTCTGGGTTTATTTTCCTGATTGTCTGCATGGGGTGTGAAGTTTTTGGGGGGTTTTGTTTTGTTTTGCCCTTTTCTGTTTCCAGGATCAGCAGAAGTTTGTGCAGATGCCATCTCTTTTATATTTAAACTTACTGTACCTGCTGCGTTTTCTTCTCTGAATGGGGCAACCTGAAATGCCACAGCCATGTAACTTAACTCAGAAGTTGGGTTTTTTTCCCCTTTTAGCCCCCATTGCTAATTGTACTGTGCTCCTACTAATCTTGCTGGAAGAGTTGTATTTTCCCTAGCTCAGTTTGCTGCGCCATTTTGCTTCACCTGTTTCAAAGCGATCTCATACCACAGTTCCTCGGAAAACCATCTGTTTAAATTCTTGGTGATTTGATGGTCTTTTCTGTCTTTTTCCTTACAGTCACACACATTTCTTGTGTTTGGCCTCACAAATGCTTTGCAAAAATACTTTGCACCCTGCCAGAACATCTACCCTTTTGTCTTCAACTAACAGCTTAATTGTTTTTTTATGCACGTGTCATAGTTATTTTTTCTTTCCTCTCTTTAAAAGGAAAAAGTTAATATTTTTCAGGTGCACTTTGCACTTCCTATTTAAAGGAACTGGCCTCTTCTCTGCCGTTTTTGGTTTCCAAGTTAGAGAGAAGCTTCCACAGAGATAGTTCTTTGACTCTTGTTAATAAATAGAAGGCATTGTGTGGCTTCTGGATATTTTCTGCAAATTATATAGGTTCAATTTTATATGATGGAAAGGAAACACTGAATAGTTAGCTTCAAATTCCAAACAGCGATTAATGCAGTAAGGAAGACAATATCCTCTTTAAAATCTATTTTTGTCTTTCCCTCCAATTTTGCTATACAGTTTCCAGACCTTCTCCCAGACTTATCCTGCCTAGCTTCCTGTTGAAAACATGAGGAAACATTTGCACATATCCTCACAAAGAAGCTTGGCTTATTTGTTTGTCATTGCATATCATTTTCAGAGCATTATTTGCAGCTTAGACCCTCCTGAAAAGAAAAAAAAAATCTTTGCTGCAGCAAATGAGATTTTTTAATTAATTGGGACTGTTTTGGCTTAGAGGCTAACACAGGCATACTTCTATTGAGAATAATGTCTAAAAATGCGTATCATTAACTAGGAGGAAAAAAAAAGAGGCTACTCTTGAACCAAATTTCATATTGTGTTGTGTGAGAGATTCCACATGTTGTTACTTCATACAAATGTTTTCTCCCAAGAAGGAGAACAAAGTAGGATATTCAAAAGAACATAACAATAAAACATATGGATTAAAAAAAAAAAAAACTGTCATCTTAAATGAGCAATATCATTCTTTAGCTTGCCTCCAGTGGGTCTGAGATGTTTGTAGGCTGTTAAAATATGAGTTCATTCTAGGACAAAGAAGGTTTTTTGTTTTTTATGTTTTCCTCTGTAAATCATTGCGGGGGGGGAGAGAAAAAAGGATGGAATTATGCTTTGGACGCTGCTGCCTTTGCATTTTTGGCATTATGCCTTCTTACTGTTTTATTGTCTATTTTGGCTGAACTTGAAGTTCCAACCATGATCCCTGCCAAAAAGAAAAAAATAAAATGTCAGGTCCTTTAAGGATACTGGAAAATGAAGCCAGCTTTTGAATCTGCCACGTCCTGTAAGCAAATAAAAATGAATCTCTATGGAGCTCAGACGTTACTTCCTGTTCTCCTTTGGATTGCAAGCAGGAATGGAGCAATTTTTCTCTGAATTAAAAAAAAAAGGGATAGGAGAGGGGGAGAATAGATGGCTTCAAAGCAGCACAGGAGAAATCTTTGAGAGGCTTCTATGTTGCTAACTTTTCGAATATATGTAAAATGTTTTATACCTTAAGTAATATATGTCTGTACTTAGAAAAATGTGCAGCAGCTTTCCCCCACCACTCCAGCACTCATATTTTGTAAGACAGTGGACATACTAAAAATTCACATAATTTTTTGTTGGATGTTTCCTTTTCTACTGGTTTTGTAACTTGTAAACTAAGCTTGCAAATATTTCAGTCTTGATAGCATGTACTGATTGCTTAAGGCATGTGAAAGTGATCAGGAAGATCCTACTTGTGGTTTCTCAAGGTGACCAAAATTAGAGAAGGGGGGGGGGTGTGAAGGAGAGATAGAAATGGTAGAAATGCTTTTTCAGATAAGATAATTGGGATTTTGTTATGGTAATCTGTGTATTGTGATAACTCCATAGTAAAGATCTGAGTTTGTAGGTGCTGCTGCTTTCCCAACTTTTGAATGACTGGAGAACGTATTCTGACATAAAAGATAAACTGCTAGCACAAAGTAGACTTCTGGATTTTTGCCACTGTAAAATTAGGAGTAACTGTAACCCAAGCAGACTAGCCAAGCTTGAAATTCACTGTGGACAAATGTTCTTTGTGCATAATTCTAGAGGAAACTATTTTTGGTAGTGAATGAATATATGTAATCATTAACACATGACGGGGCTGCTGTAAAGGCATTAGGCTGAAGCCTGAGTGCTTCCAGCACCCAAGAGGTGCTGCTGTATTTTATTTAATAAACAGTCTGGAATGTTCTATTACTCTGACTTTTCTGTTTTCTTATTTCTGGAGTTTACATTAATAAAGCAACTTTAAAATTATTTGTAAGAGAAAAGACTTGATTTCTTTTCTTCAGCGGAGGTAAAATGAGGTAGCTCAAAAGAAGTCAGTTATGCTGTTGAAAGGAACAGGAAAGAACACAAAGAAGATTTCTCCCAGGATGTCTGAATATAGTCTTAGAGGCAGTTTGTAGTGTGTATATATATTTGTGTTTGTCTGGGAAAGGTAAATTATCTGAGAGGCACTGGATTTCTGGATACAAGTAGAAGTTATTTCTGGTTTTACAGAAAGTTAAGTCTTAGTGATCCCATTATGGCTTCTTGCCAGTGTTGAAAGGGTTAATTTGATTTCTTATGTTGGCATGCAGTGGGACACAGGAGAGCTGTCAGCATCATAGACCTGATTGCAGCAGTTTTCTGAAAGTAGCTTTTAGCATTGCCACGTCTTGCTGGGTTTCAAGGCCTGAGTTTCAAGGAAGGTTGAGAAATGATAGGAAAGCCTGGAGTCACTGAGTCGATGCCCTAAAGACTTTGAGATGGTGTGGGAAGGGATCTGCTGTGCTCTGTGCAGCCGAGGGCCAGCCCCACATGTTGGGTCATGCAGGAGTGCTGCAGGGAGTGAACCTGCTCGCTGTCTGTGGTGTGGGCATTTAGGTAGCAGCTTCCTTCTGTCCCATTACAGTTTCTCGAGCGGTAGAATGATATCCTAGAAGCTGTGCTATTTCTCAGAGCAGTGGGAAGGGTCAGGAGATTGTCACTGTCTACGTAGCCCACACTCTCCTTCCTTGGTAGGTCTGAGTCAGGTTGGCAATGACTGGGGGAGGACCTGTGTTCCATGGAAGTCAGTGTGAATTTTATCTTACTAAGATGGATGATCTGCAGATCTTGACTGATGGCCTAGGTCTCTGTTCCCTTCTCTTTGACATGGAGTAAGAAGTTATTAACTTTCCAATAGATACGGGCTTACTTTTTTTACTTCCCTCTTCCCCTTTTTTTTTTTTTTTTTTTTTTTTTACTTTAAGGCTGAACTCTGAAGGGTTATACAAACAGTAACTAGTGGGAATAAGATTTACTTCTAGGTGGAGTTTTAAATACAAGCCTTACATCTGGAAACATTTACTGGATCAGACCCTATCTGGGACTGCAAGTCAACCAAGGAACACAACAGGAAACAAAGAAAATGGCACTAGTAACTCAGAATTTTTTTTTAATTAGTAGTTCTGGATTTCATTCATGCAGGTTAGTATTTATGATTTTGCCTAAAACACATACTTTTTCCACATTAGGGTTGGTCTAGCAAAGTTTTCACCTATAATGTTCATTTTAGCCATTCCAGTGTCTAAAAGTTGTCTTTTATATTTAGAAATTTTTTGGCCAATGATTCCTGTCTGCTTTCATAAACGCATAAAACCAGAGTTTTAATATGTTTCACCTTCCATGCACCACAGAAGCTTTGTGGTAGTTCTCTCTCAGACTTTCAGACTAAAGATTGCTGTGCTGTTGTGTTAAACTTCAGACTTAGATTTTGCAGAGAAAATCTTTAATAGTATCCCAAACTTTTGCTTCAACTGGATTTCCTAAGGAGATGAGAATTACTCAGTTGTCCCACATCTGTCTGTCATGACCCAGCTAATAACCTCTGAACTATTGCCAGGCCTGACAGGGGGTGCCCCGTTAGATACTCTAGTTTTATACAAGGCCTTCTCTCTAGGCTCTCCCAGTCCCTATGCAGCCCTGAGGCATCAGAGCTGCAGACAAACTACTGGGTGGTAGTGGGAAGCATAGAGATTGTTGGCAGGACTTGTGGAGTATCGTATGGGGGAAAGAGAAGCTTGGTCCACCCCTGCTAAAATGAAATTGTCAGAGGATTGTCCACACTCAGCAAGTTTTTAAAAGAAGTTTGCAAAAAGGAAGTGTCTGAATAAAGGAAAGAACTGCCTTATCTTCATCAGAGGCAGTACAGCCCTGCCCTAGGAGGGTTTACTTTGTCCTGGTCTTGACTCTGCTGAGGTGATTGAGTCCTGTTTTGCAGAGACAGAGGTCATGTCATTGCAGAGCTGTTGAGAAGTGTTGAGTGTGGAGAGACTTTAAAAAAAAAAAAAGTGATCCAAAGATGAAGGAGAAAGTTTTACAGGATCTAGGGACTGCCCTAAATCACTGCAGCAGGTCCTGTAGAAAAAGGTCTTTTAGGAGTACCTGTTGGAAGAGCTGTTTTGTCCCTGCTGAGGATGGATGTTTGATGGCAAGCTGAATGAAAGCAAAGCATGTTTCTGAGTTTGGCATTCAAAACAGCTAATGATTTATGGCTCCAGCTATGTCTTACACCTTTCAACAGAGAGATCATATTTCTTGTTGGTGTCACCACTACAAACTCCCTGCTTTCCATGGAAGAGGTATATTACTTAAACCACCCAGTGGAGCAGCTGCTCATTTGTACTGCCAGCTCAGACCTGCATCTGAAAAGATTAATTCTGTACTTAAAATAATCAGAATCTTTCATGAGGTAAATGTGTGATGCAATCCATGAAATAATTGTTGCATAAGATCACGGGGCTTTGCTCAGATCTAAATGAGTGACTTGAATTCCAGACCTCACTGTTGCAGCCATCTGAATACTCAACTATTCCTGCTTTCATCTCTTGGCTGTAACAGGAATGCAGCAGTGGTGAAACCATGTGGGGACATGGAGAATTCAGGCAGTGAATTTAGTAAGCATATTTTTTTTTCTGTATTTTAGCTGAGAATAGACAATTTTGTGTTTCATATTCTTTAAGTGCTGGATGCTTTGTACAAACAGAAATTATTTTTTTCTATAATGTCCTTCATTTCAGATTTAATTTAAAGTTTGGCTGACACAGTTCTTCTGCTGCGTACCCACTGGAACAGTAATGCAGGGATTCACTAGAATTTTTATTTTGATTAGACAGCAGGTTTGCCATGTTAGCTGTTCCACTAAGGAGCAAATTGAGGGAAGAAAATTTTGTTAATTTACTTAGAAGGAATTTCATTTTAGGTTCCTAATCTGGCAGCAGTGTGTATGTGTTGGCTGCCATTGACACAAATGAACATTTGGGTCCATTGTAAAGTCTTGAGTATTCTTTTTTTCCTTCATTATTACCATCATTAATAAGGTAATTAATACAATCTGTAAATAATGGTGTTCCTTATATTCAGTTCTAATATCTCCTATTGCCTAGGTGGGGACAAAGTAAAATAAAGAATCAATTTATTCAGGAGAGCTACAGCTTTGAGTTAGAAGATTTTTGTTGAAACAGTAAGTGGATTTGTTAATGTGTGAAGGTTTTTAATGGCTAGGATTTTGTGTTATTGGAGTTTAAGATCTTCATTGAAACGCTGGATGGTGCCTTTGGGAAGGGTCTTAGGGGTGATGTTCAGTATTCTGTTTCTATTGTGCCCAGGTGGGAAGGTTAATTACCTCAAGAGGTTTGGAATTAACAATGATGTCATAGTGTCTAAAAAGTGCTAAACTAGAACAAATTACACATAAATACTTATCACAAATCATACTTGATCCTTTTTATATTGCTTGTTATAAACAGACACGTATCACCATATACACAGATTATACCTAATATATTATTATGTGTATTCCCCTACAGTGGCCTTTGCCACAGGTAATACTAATTACAACTAGGTGACCATGACATGAAGAATCAGCTGGCATTTGCCTAAATAAAAACTGAGAATTTGCTTTGATGTTTGTGACCATTTATATTAGTTTTCTGAATATGTCTATAAAATCACTGTACTGATGATGAAAAGACTGATGAACTGAAGGAGTAATTTCACTTGTATTTGGGTTGGCCTGCATTTTGCACAAAGGTTTTTGTCTGAAGAATTTGAGATCGAGTTTTCTCTTGTGTTAAATTGCTTTACTTCTTAATGGAAATTTGACATAAAATTTAAAAAATAGAGAATAGGGTGTATTGGAGGTGACTAATCATCACAGTATAACATCATAATTAAGACCAATAGTTAACAAAACTCAAGGCCCAAAAACCCAAGATGAAAAAAGAGAAAAGAGTTGTCAGTTTTCCGGTTTAGTAGACTAGATCTTTAGTAATTTTGGATTGATAAACCAAAATTGCCAACATATACTTTCAATATTTTGCTTTCCAAAACCTACAAGCCTAACTGCAGTCTCTCACCAAACCATCATTCTATTAACAGGATGCCTTTCCTACTAGCAAGTGTCTAATTGACCTTTCTGAGCCAAGGGAGTTGTGAAGAACAGAGTTCCTTGTCTCTGCCTGCATTCTGCAAATAGCTTGGAACCTTCCTGTCTCAGTGTCACATTCTAAGTATTTACACTGTAATGTTTCTTAGGAGAAAAATGACACAATAGTTACTATTAAATGGCTTTTTGGGCTTGTATATTTAATTTAATTTCCCTAAGTAATAATAGGTACCAACTCCTGATGTGCAACAGTCATGTAAAACAGGAAAAGCTCAGTCCATGGAATATGGGTTTGAAGAGCTAACTTTTTCAGCTTGTTTCTGTTTGTTTCAGAGTGTGAGCTGCATTCAAGTTTAAAACCAGGTACAGTCTACAAGTTATTTAGTTTATTTTATGCAGTAACAGTGCTGAAATTTGCTGGAAATCATTGCATGTTTTGTAATCTTAAAAAATGTAAATGTTAATTTTTGCAAATTTGGCCAAAGTACTTAATAACAGTCGGATTTAATTTACATTAATATCGGTCATGAATGTTTAATATTTCCAACACAAACATTTCTGTGCATCTTTTGTATTTGCTATGTCAGTAGCAGGTTTTCCGAGAAAGCAGAAAATCAGCATGGAATTCTAGTGGCTAAATTGCTTTTTCTAATTGCAACCAAATGGTTTGTGTGCTTCACATGTTACTCAGGTGCAGTCATGTCAATGTAAGTTCTGCCTTCCCCCATCCCCTAATATGTTATTTAATGGTATTGAAAAAGCTGTCCTTTCAAGATGCATTTATTTCTATTTTGACATGTTGTACATTGATAAAAGCAAAGTTAGTTGATCATTTTAATGTTACTCTGAAAAACAAAAATTCAGGTGAGAATTTTCTCAGTTTCCCTAAAAATAATAAATCTTTAAATCTTGCATATGAGGCAGCAAGCAGCATCAAGGCTTATCTGTCATCCTGAATGAAAATTTGACACAGGACGTCTGCTCAGCAGACGTAATTCCCTGGACACCTTTTCTGCATCCTTTGCCATTTCTTTTTCCTCTGTGTGTGTGTTGAGATACCGCTGCCTCTTTTCTTTACACTAATGTTCTCCAGGTGTCTGTGTTTCCTCTTTTGCCTTTCCATTTAATTTCTTGTTCCTTGTGCTCTGACTTTCCTCCTTGGAAGAGTCACAGCAACTACAGACAGCATGTTGTTTTCTTTCACTATCAGACTGTAATTCTTCTCTGTACTTCTCAATCTACTGCATAAATGAAGCCATTTTTTCTCACTGTAATGGTACAGAACCATAATACCTCTTGGCTAGGGATCTACTCAGTTTGCCACCTTTCCCTTTGCATTTCTTGAAGGCAAATTTCTTTCCTTCTTCTAGAAGTACAAAGAGAGACTCATTTCTGAGAGACTCGTAGGAGGTATTAGCAGTCTTTAAGGCTCATTTCAGAGAGACTCTTAAAAGAATCCTCATTTAAGAGACTTGTATGTAAAGGCAGGCTCTGTGCTTTTAGGCAAAGGCAAATTTTGTTTGAAAATTACAGAAATAACAGGCAAAGTGAATGCTTGTAATCACTTACTGCTGCACTAAGTAAGTAAGTTATAAAGCCAGATATAAAGCATAGGGCTTTGTATGCACCCATATCTGAATGTGTGCGGAAACCAAAGGACTTAAAGAAGCAAAATTTGCTCTTCTGTCCCCCTGCCTTTTTTTTTTTTTAAGTGAACTTGCTAAGACTCATTGAATGAGTTGGTAAATTGTGTATCACATCCTGAATTTGCCATGATTGAAGCAATAAGGGGAGTTAATGGAGGTAGATGGGTAGTAAAATTAGAAAAGCTCCAGTCGCTTTCAGATCACATGTAACTTCTGGCTCACTGAGAACATGAGTCTCTGTGAAAACCTCCTGGAGAGGAGAGGGTATCGGAATGGCTGTCTCTCTTCAGGCAGTAAAATGCCCCATTATGCTCTTTTCAATTAGAGCAGTATCACAAAACACAAACTCATCTTCTGTGGTGAAAGGAATCCTTATTAATATAAATTAAAATCTTGGTTTAATCTGATGTCACATTACACTGATTGGTGTCCTCTCTGCAATGGATACGTGGGCACTCCAAGCAAAGGTCTCTATATGCTTGTACACTCTGTGCATCTCACTGGCCGTGGCTTTTTTTTTTAACTGAACAACCATGTGTTTTTTTAAAGCATGTTTGAGCTAATTGCCATCAAACTACATGTATAACAGTGATTATTTTCTCTGCCTTAAATGCATCTGAAAATTAAGATTCTCTGTTATGTTATTAAATTATGTGAAATTTGCTTCAGACTGTGCAGGTTTCTCCCCTTTGGATGACTAGTATGTCTATTGTTTTCATGCTGCAGAGAGAGAAGGTTTCATGCTTGTGGTTGATGTCATCCCAACTGAGGGCTGTCTCTGACAGGAGCCTTCTGTATAGCCTGCAGGTGGACTTTTGTGTGCCCCAGTCACTGGGGCTGTAGGAGCCACAGAGAGTCTTCTTTGCCCTGGATGGGGCAAGTGTCAGAGCTCTGGGGGGCTGGAGCTGTTGGTCATCTTCAGCACAAGTTGAATGATGACACTGAATTCTTCCTCTTGGAGCTGCACTGGTATACCCGATGAATACAGCAGTGCTGCACTTCCTTTTGTTAGCTGGCATGAGTTTAAGTGTCTTTTGGTCAGTTCCAGTGTCTGAGCAAGGCTTGGGGGAAGCATAACTGAGCTTTTGGAGAAGGTAGATAATGGGGAGTTCAGCAGTCCAGGTCTTGCCAGAGGTTTAAGGTTAAACCACAATCAAGTCACTTTACTTCATTGAACCTTTCCATTGTCTGTGGCTAAGGATGAAATCAAAGATGTACTGGATATTGAGGTTTATGTACACAGATGAAAAAAAAAGTATGGTTTATTTATTTTGTGATGATTTCTAAGCCTCAATTAAAAAAATTGTAAATGTGAAGCTAACTTTATGTTATTATCAGAATTAGTGATTCTTATTTCGACTTTAATACATTCACTGTTTTTAGTAGAGATATTTGCAAAGAACATAATACATAGAGCATATCCCTTCCAGTTTGGTATTTTGGGTCAGATTCAGATCTAGAGCAGGCAGGTTCAGCACCACTAAATTGGTGTCTGTATGTAGCCTCCCTCCTTTAAATAGCTGTCACTCTTTCAATTTGGAATGGGGTCACTATTCCCTCCTTTATGTGTATGGAAGAATGGCACTGAAACAGCACTTAATGAGTCATACCATGTAAATAGTATTTGAAAAGCCTATTGATGCTGTATTTTACCATTGCATAGGAAAGCGAGGATTATTATTTTGATCCCAAAGTGATTAAAATGTCCAAACATGCTGCAGGGAGTTAACAAGTCTTCCTAGCCACACATAGACCAAGCAGAGCAAATGTGCATCTTTACAGTTAATTGGAGGTTAGCTGAGCTCTTTTCTACTTTGGGCTTTCCTGCTTAATGCCACCAGCAAGATCTGCCTTTCCTTGTGTTTCTTGTCCAATGTTACTGTCCTCTGCTTGGGGATTCTGTTCTGCTCACATCTCTTTGGCTTCCTTCGATACCATCTTTCCATTATGTCAGTAAACTTGGAGTTCCTCTCCCTCCCCAAAGAGGATTAAAAAAAAAGATGTGCATATGTTGCAGGTAGGTTTTGATACAAGAGAAGTCCAGACTAATAGGGGGAATCTGTGCAAATTGTCATGAGGAATTGCTGCTGTAACTAGGTTTGTAATTTGGGTTTGTTTAGACCATCCCCTTATACCAGGGTGAGTATTTCTGAGCAGTCTTTAGGACTCATAAAAACATGAGATTAAAAGTAAAGAAAACAAGCAAATGCTGCTATCTGATTATTTGTCCTGGTAGCTAATACGAAATGAAAGCAAATGCGTGAGATAAGTTATTTTATGATGGAAAAGGTTTGTTTTTTTTTTTCTGTAGGTGTGTCGTGGTTTGACATGGAAGTGATTTTTTTTTTTTTCCAGGAAGTTGGGTCAAACCAATCAGTGGTCAAGTTTGGATATTGGCACCTGAAGTGACCACTGAAGATAGGGATACGCCTCTGAGAACACAGGGGGTTAAAAGCAAGAACTCCCAAGAGCTCGCTCTCTTTGGTTCCGGTCAAGGTGCTGTGCAGACCTCCCCTGCCCAGCCATGGGGCTGGACGGGGGAGGGGGAGCCATGAGGCCTGGTCGAGGTGAGCCGAGGGGTAGAAGGACTGGAACCGAGCCAGCTCCTGTGGACGGAAGGGTGGAAAGAAGCGGAGATGTCTTTGTCATTCCCCCCCACCAGAGGGAAGAGATAGAGAGTCCGGACGGCACCTGTAACTTTGCTGGCGCGGAGGAGAAGGAGGGGGGGGAAGGCGCCCAGCCTTGGCCTTGGGAATCGGCTGCTGGGCAGAGATATCAGCCGTCCAGGGAGTCTGAGCTTTTAACCCTTTCCTGAGAAATGAAGGCTTTGTAAAATATTACTCCTCCTTGATTTGAAGTAGAAGAGAGACAGTCTGGGATCCGAGATGATGGAAGAAGAAATTCTTAAGTTGGAAGGAGATGATGGAGTGGCTTGTGGCTGGACTTCTCTTGTTAGCCATAGACTGAACCAAATTCTCCTAACAGAAGCTGCACTTAGGGTGGTGCATTGGTGTGCCAGGAGACCTGTTTCAGTGATTACCAGCAGAGGAGTAGAGAGAAGGTGTGGAGAAGCCCTCTATCTTCAAGAAGGAAGAAGAGAAGAAGAAGACCTCTGTTCTTGGACCCTCAGCCCCAAGGGAAAATGGGGGGGACTGTAGTCCCAAAATGAGAAACTGAACTGTTGTCTCTTTTGGTCCATGGCAAAGCATCCTTAAAAGAGCCCTGTGAGCAGTCTGTCCATGCCCGGTGGTGAGAGCACTGTGACATGGAAAGGAGAGTGTCACCATGGCAGATTTTCTCCGGGCGGTCGCCATGTGTGACATGGAAACACAAGGGTGGCAATTGTGTTTCCTGGGGGGGGGTCTGTGGCACAGGAGAGACTCCTGTCTCCCTTGAAAGACTGAGTATTTGAATATCTGAAGGGTGGCAACTTGATTAGGATCCTGGGTGGTGTCTCACTGTTAAGTTTGTTTAGAAATTAGGTGGGAGGAGGAGGGGTGTTTTAGAAAGTCTTCATCCAGGATTTAGTGTTTGTAGTTTTTCTAGTAGTAGTAGTTTAATAAAGTTCTTTCCTTTGTTACTAAGATGGGCCTGCTCTGCTCTGTTCCTGATCACATCTCACAGCAATTATTTAGAAAAGTATATTTTCATGGGGGCGCTGGCATCGCGCCAGTGTCAAACCATGACAAGGTGCTATGTTGATTAATGACATAATTATGAACTTTTTAGATAACATGCAAACACTTCACAAAATTTGAGTACAGAGACTTGTAGCAAAGACCACTGAAGAAACTTTTATTAACTGCAGTATCACAATGCTGGAGTCTGGGAAAGGAAGGGGAATAGATGGTTGGAACAACTTTAAGACTTATGGAAAAAGAAGAATAAAAATAATTTAGTAGTTTGGTTTTCTGCACACTGAAAAACAATCCCATTCCATGTGCTGATTTTTGTAGAACATATTTTCTTGCCACTTCCATCTAGGCCTGTTGCATTTTTGGGATCTCTGCTTCTGTCTGTAGTAGGTCCTGGAACGGACTATTTCCAGCTGTTGCTACTCATTGAGGTATTTGTTGCCTTGTTGCAGCTGGTCACTGTGTGGGTTTGGGTTGAGTTTGATTTTTTTTATCCCCCCCATCCTCCATATATTTATGCAGTTTTCCAGCATGTCTGGCACACAGATTTTGGATCCGTACTTTCTTTTGTCCTTCTACAGACAATATTTTTCCATGTGTGAAAGAGCACTTCTGGTACTTCAGATGCATGCATATAATATGGTGCAGCCTTCTTGTATATACAACAAAGATTCCTGATTTCAAAGTTTGTCCTTAATCAAAGTCTGGCATGGCAGAATTTCTGGTTTCTCAAAGGTTAATTGGGCGTGTTGTCATGATCATGCAGAGGCACTGTCAGAATCTTACGTGGCAATATCCCTGAAGGTATTTTGCAAGCTTTCATTAGAAATGGTATTAGTAACCACAGAATGGAGGTGTGGATGTCTGTAGGGCGTGTTTTTACTTCCCATCAGTGGTACATGAAATGGTGTTTGCCAGCTGGCCCCGGGAAAAGCACTGATTTGCAGTATCAACAGAATCTCAGGCTTTCACTCTGTTCCTGTGTATTGTCCATGCCTGTACTAATGTATTCATTTTTTTTCTTTTTGTCCTGGCTGTGAGTGGCCAAAGGTGCCACATAAAATCTCAAACCCAGGTTGTCTCTCACACAGGTTTACAATCACATTTCTGAGAAATGCAGTTCCATTTCAGAACCCCTTTCACAGAGACTCTACCAGTGAAATATAGTTAAACATCAGAACATTTGGAAGGGAGAAGTGCAGCATGGAAATAAACCTATTTACAGGCTTAACTTAATGTTATGTTTACGTTAATGAACTTGATTGAGCTGGATTTATCTCAAGGGCACAGATTTTATTGTGCCAGTTTGGCAGACTGCATTTTCTGGTGGACTTCACATGAGACTCACCACAATGGTATTTTTTATATGTTTTAATTTTTAGTCATTAAATTACTCTGTATCTGTTTGTGCCTTCATTCCATATTAAGGAAGAATCCTACAGAGCAGTCAAAAGTCTCTGATGTGAAAGGGTAGTATTTCTTTTCATCACTGTTGGAAATAATAATTGTAGTTGGCTACTTTAAGGCTTATCTGAAATCAATGTAAGTTTTCTAGAGAAACATCATGTTTCTCTGCCTCATGCTTTAAGTTGGAATGAGTTTTGTTTGGTTTTATTTTTGAATAGTTCAGTCAATGGAATTGCTCTTCTGTAAATTTTCCATTGATTTTTCTTTTACTATACATCTTATTGTCATGAACTGCAATAAAAGTTCCTAACTTTAAATAACTACATGTAGAGAAGTACCAGGAGAAAATACTGCTGTTCACATGCAGTCTTTTGTGGGGAAAAGCTGGGAATAGGATTTGATGTGGAAGTGCTTTGGTTTTGGCCAATATGTTAAGATCCCCTAATAAAAAGATGAGTTTGCAGGAAACCCAGGTCCCTGAGACCCAAATAGAAGTATGAAGCAACAAAGACTCATTCTTGGTGGAGGAGGATCAGGTTAGGGAACACTTGAACAAACTGGACATCTCTAAGTCCATGGGGCCCAAGGGATCGCATCCATGAGTTCTGTGAGAGCTGGCCTGTGTCATTTTAAGGCTGATCTTGATTATCTCTGAAAGGTTCCTGTATTCAGGAGAGGTTTCTGGAGGCTTTGATAAAGCAGATGTCTTCAAGAAGGAGAGCTGTGGGCTGGTCAGCCTTACCTCAGGAGGTGAGTTACTGGAACAGCTAATTCTAGAAACAATTTCCAGAAGTGTAAAGGACAGGAAGATTATTAGAAGTTTTCATCCTGGTTTTATAAAGAGGAAATCATGCTTATGAAGTCTGATGGCTTTCTATAATGAGGTGACAAGTTTGGTGGATGAGAGCAGTGTATTCTGCTTAGTTTGGCTTCAGTAAGGCTCTCAATGCTACCTGTAATAAACCAGCCAAAGAAGTAAGGGTTGGATCAATGGACACTGAGTGGGACTGAGGATGGCTGGGCCCAGGCAGTTGTGATGAGTGGCAGAAGTCCAGCCAGAGACAAGTCGCTAGTGTGGTGCCTCAGGGGTCTGTACTGTGGCCAGCACCAATTAACATCTTCATTAATGACCTCAGTGGTGGGACAGTGCACACCCTCATCAAGTTGGTAAATGATACAAAGCTGTGAGGAATGACTGATGTGCCAGGTGCTTGTGCCACCACCCAGAGGGACCTGGACATGCTGGGGAAAAGGCAGAGAAGAACCTCTAGTCTCTCTGTGAGGGGAAATAAAAAAATCCTGCTCTTGGAGAGGAGCAATCCCATGCACCAGTATATGCTTGAAAGCAGCTCTGCAGAGAAGGACCTTGGGATCCTGATGGTCACCAAGCTGATCATGAGTCAGCAACACAGTTGCAGTAGGAGGGCCAAAGCAACTTGGACTGCATTAGGAAAAGCATGGACAGCAGGTTAAGCCCTGGTGAGATGATATCTAGGGTGCTGGGTATTGTCCTGGGATTTGAAGTACAAGAGAAGCTTGGACATACTGGCATGAATCCAGCGAGGAGCCATGAAAATGACTAAGGCACTGGAGTTATCTTTCTTCTGGAGAGAGATTAAGAGTTGAGACTCTACAGCCTAGGGAAGATTTGGAATTCAGAGGGCTCTGGTCTTATCAATGTGTATACATATCAGAGGTGTTTATTCAGAAGATGAAGATGAGGAGGCAGGCTCTTCTTGGTAGTGTACTTTTTCTTGGTAGAACCCAGTGACAGGCAAGAAGCACACACACACACACACACACACAAAAAAAAAAAAAAAAAAAAAAAAAAAAAAAAAAAAGCATAAAATTCTACCTGAGCACAAGAAAAATATGTTTGTTCTTGCAAGGGTAGTCAAAACCCAAAGCAGGCTGCCCAGAGAGGTTGTGCAGAGAATCCAGAGAATCAGGACAAGACTTGACATGGTTGTGGGTAGCCTGGCTTGGATGACCCTGCTTAAGCAGGGGATCTCAAAAGGTCCCTTCCAACTCAGAGATTCTGTGATATGCCCTGAGAAATAAAACAGTGATTTCTGAATTAGTCCTTGCTTTGCACTTCTCTTACAGTACACATAGAGTGTGACATGACATCTGCTTGATAGTGTTGTTCTGCAATTTCAATTGCCTTTGCCTTCCTCTACTACATCTACTGGCATTGCAGCAGTCTTGGTCAGAATTTTTACATCACTTCTAATGCTCCTTGGTACTTGCACTGTTTTTCCAAGTATTTTTAACCAAGGCACTGACTGAGTCCAAATTTTGGTTTTAGGAATTGCAGACAAGCTGCATAAAATGTGATCTTACCATATACATAGTTCTGTGGTATTTCAGTGACTTAGGAGGAGTCAGTTTTGTTCCTAAGAGATAGGTACATGAGTTGAAATAGATTTTTGGCAAACTTGACAAGACATTTTTTCTGAGGAAGGTAATGTCATCTTGGGTGTGTGGAGAATATGTTATATTTCTTAGGGTAAAATAAATACCTTTATAATATCCGGCTGATTTGTTTTCTCAGGTCAAAGCTGTGAGCTGTAAAAGGGCACATGCAGTAACTTCCTCTTTTTTTCCTGCACTTATGCTAAACTTAGCATAGTCTCACTGCTATGTGCTTTCTAATTAGAGGTGTGAAGGGAAACAAAGAATGAAGGTGAATTTGGTATTTTTGCATTTCTCCTATCATCAACAGTAGTGTTTTCTGGTTTGGTTAATGAACTATGCATCAATATTGCTCTTTAGCAGAAGGTCACTTTCATCTCAGAACTGTGCCAAGTGGCTTTAAGGAGGTGTTAAATAGGAATGATAAATAAAGCAATTTAAAGTACATAAAGTACATTTGGGTCAAAATTCCCCATTACATATATCTATCATTTCACTACCTATGTATCCTTCTAACTGAAATCCACTGGGAACACATTCCTGGCTAACCTAAACAAAGCTGCTTTCTCTTAACGGCATTTTGGTAACAGATGTAGTCCAGAGACTGAACTTTGCAGATTGTGTGTTGGAATTAAGATGGTTCAGCTTAATTCAATAAATGTTAACAACAGTTAACTAATTGCACAAAAACCAAACCCCCAAATTGTGAGAAAATAGAGTTACTATTTATAGTTTTACATTTTTGTTGTTTTTGACCTGGAGCATCTTGGCGTTGTTCATATTTTGAAAGGGAAGTTTGTAGCAGAATTTCTGAGAGAAAGAGGACACGATCTGTATGTTTAGAGTGAAGGTTGAGCTACCCCAGCCTAGGCCTCGGATGTGGGCCTCAGTGAGGCCTTGAAGCCCATGGCGCAGTCAGAAATAAGTGTGTGGCGCAGTCAGAAATAAGTGTGTGGCGCAGTCAGAAATTATGTTAAGGTATAACACAATGTACTGAGCTATCTAGGTGTGAATTAGTATAGGTCTGCGGTGTGAAACTTCAGCCACCTTAAGGCAAAGACAAACAATGTTTGCTTGCCAATGAGAGTGTGCTCACGATTGTAAACTATCTGGAAGTGTATATAAACTGCTATCGTATAAACAATAAACAGAGAGTGTATGATTAACCACATTGGTTCGGATCTGCGTTTGGTCCTGTGCAGCTCACCTTCTTTTTATAAGTCCCTGATTCAGAAGGTGATGCCATTTGAATTTAATTTTGGTTTTTTGAAATCCAGTTCTTCTAAATCTTGCTGTAGATAGAAAAAAAGCAGTATATGTATTTGAAGACAGAATTTTTTTTTTTTAATAGACTCAGGTGGTAACTTAATTTTTTCACAACTGCGGCATTTGAATAAACATTAAACAGGTTGAAAATTCATGTTAACATTGCTCCAGGGTCATGTAAATTATATATCCATCATTAAAGCACTTATCCTTTTCTCATTGACCTTGATAGCAATTACAGAGGCCATATTTCTCTATAGCAATCTGAATTCTGAGCAATTTATCCACTATATGAGAGGCAAAGAGGTAAGACTCCTACACGCACACAACTGTGAGTTTTTAGAGCAAAACTTTATGTGGCCATTGCAAATAAAACCAGTTTTCATTTATACTGAGCTCTTCCAAACCTCATGAAAGAAAATGCCAAAGGTGAGTTTGTACTTTTTTGTTTTGTATTTTAACACCATGAAAGTGAATCCTGTTGAAGTTTTACTTTACAGAGATTAAAGAGGTTTGGGGTTGGGCATTTTTGGGAGTTTTTTAAAGTTAGCATGTAGGAATAACTGTATTCTGTCATGTGTCACATGTGAAAGGTGGAATAGTTACACAGGTCATGGTCTGACTGGGCACTGGGCAAAGTATTCCTACAACAGGGAATGAATACCCAGCCACCATGGGTGTTTGCTGGCTGCTTTCGGGCAAGTATGGTGGGGTCATTCATGGTTAGATACTGTAAAGCAAAGAAAGGACAGACCATATTTTTTAACTATCTATTCATTTTGTGTTGCTTAGCATGCTTTATTATATGCAGATGGCTTTAACTGTTAATCAACTGATTAACTGATTTAACTGTATAAAAAACTGATACTAGTCCCTCAAACTCAGTAATTAAACAGATGACATAAACTCTTTTATTAAGCTAGACACTATCTTGAAATACTATGTTTTTGATAATATTGATTCTCTCCTTTTCTATTGTCCTTTCACTTTAACTTCTATCATGTTTGAAGTAACTTCCTTTATTTTGTGTTTTTCACATTGAAAATGTAATTTGAGGAGATGGTGACAAGTTTTATAGCGGACTCTTGAAGCTCATTTTTGTGGAAGTATAGTGATGTATTGTTTTGAATGCCAGAACATGACTTCTATTTTGATCAGATGAAAATAAGTAGAATTTAACTTTTCCTTTATCTGTTTTAATCAGAGCTTCCCAGTGCAGTTTTCATGGCAGCAAGGTGAATCAGTAGTGGTTTTTTTACAGTGTAGTGTCTCTTTATTGTAGAAGTGGAAACTCAAAATGCAGGAAGAGGACTTCCTTCCCTTTCTTTAGGGTTCTTTGTGCAGTTTATGCTTGACAAATGTCCAGGCTTTTCCTTCCAAATGGTTTGTAGTCTGTAGGCACTTCTCTCACAAACCCTCAAGAGATTTTTGAGTATTCTAGCAAAAGGGTTTTAGGTAGTATTGAATGTCTTTTACAGGCCCTTTGCACAGGTCAGGATTTTTCCTGTAATTAGTTTCAACAATTCCTTTGCTCTTTATTTTTTCGTAAAGCCACAAATAAGAGAAATGAGCTGGGCTTTTTTATCCTGGAGAAGAGACAAATGAGAGGGGATCTTATGAATGCAATAAAGTATCTGAAAGGTGGATATCAAGAGGACGGGACCAGATTCTCTTCAGTGGTACCCAGACAGGACAAGGGGCAGTAGGCATATAAACTGAAACATGAGATGTTGCATCTGAATATGAGCTGTCAACTCACTCAAGGTTTTTCATTCAGATTTATACAGCATGAGCAACCTAGAATGGATTTCTGGTGATAACCTGGAGCCATTCTAGTTCCATCAGCATTCTCATGGTTTATTCATGATACAGAGATGTCTTTGTTTGTATCACATGGATATCAGAAGGGAGTGTTTGCCATTACAAAGTGTTTTTGCTTGACAGGTTAAACTATAATAGCTATTAACTTTAGGATTTTCTATTGTATTGGCCTGCCTAGGAAATAACATTTATTTTCTTTAATTAAATGAAGTGAAGCTAGCACTTTCTAATTAACTTTGTGCTGGAGAATGACTGCAGGTGGCAATGAGAGATTCTTAGAGAATTTCAGGAGGGTAAAAATGTATTCCACAACTCCTGTTCTGTATGATATCACATCCAAAAGAGAGGAATTAATCTAGTTCATTTTAGCATTTCAGTTTACACTGAAAAGAACTCATTATCCTGCAAATATCTCACCAGTTTGTACAAAGTTAATACAGGGCATGTATTTTTTATGACTTATAATAGTACAGATATTTACAGAGGGTTTCATTCAGATGTAGTTATCATTTTAGTGTTAACTGTTAAGTTCTTATATAAGATCAATATTTGAGAATTGGATTTAGATATTTAATTTTACAAGATACATAACTTTACCAAATATAAAAATATTCCTTCAGTATATATTTTTCACCTCTAAATTGACTACAAGTTCATTGTCCATTGGAAGATAAAGTAACATCTTTATTTGGGCTCACAGTACTTTTCACTGGTGAGATCTAAGTGCTTTTTGCCAATTCAAGTGTCTCTTCTGTAATCAAAACAGTTTGGTTTAGTAAAATAAAAAAAAAATCAGCATTTTATTTCAGTAAAATAAAAAAACTTTGAGCAAATACAGCAATCTTAAGTGTTCACCCTGTAAATTCGAGTAGTCTTCCATTATTTTCATTTAAAATTATTTAAATATTGGTTGCATGTTGTTTAAATTTCCAAGCTCAAGTTAAACAGTGACCAGTATGTTCAGCAGCAGAGGAAGGAAGGTGTCTATAGCAAATTGGTTCTGTGGCTGTCACGAGGAGATTGTCCAGGCCTCAGACATTGCCTTTCGTTCCACTCAGTTGTCCGAGAACAACTCTGACTTCACATCTGAAGGTTTGTCACCACAGATAAATTTTGTGGCATTAGCTTTTCATCCCCTAGGTCAGGATTAAATTATAATACATACTCTAATACATACCAGGCTGTTTCAAGTTCTGAGTTTTTATATTTAAGACTGCTTTTCTTTTTAAATAATTACTTTCAACATATCTTCATCTTAAAATACCTTAAACTATGTATCATTTGCTCTAATCTTTAGAGAGACAATTTTTTGCAACAACTGCTCAATTAATATTTAATCTCACTTGATAATGCATAACAAGAATTTATTTTTAGTTCAAATATTCATAAAACTTCAAATGTCATAGTTACAGAACCCCAAATTTATTATTGCTTTGCAAGCATATTTTGCTTGTCTTATTTGTATGGGATTATTTTCCATTCCATGACAGATGGGTATATTGGCTAGAAATTCTTTCTCGAGTATTATACAAAAATACATGGCAACATTGAGTGCCAGGGTGATAGATGGTGTTTGGCAGGATGCTTCATTCCTGTTCACAGATCTCACTGTTGCACTGGGCAAGCCTAGGTGAGGTCTGCATGCTCTTGCCTTTCCTGCTGTGGAACAGCCTGTAACAAAGAGCCCTTAGGGGCAGGTAATTGTAGGGTGACAGGGAAGAGGCCTCTGTGCTCAAACTTTGCAGATGTGCATGCTGATGGCTGGTTTTGCTTGTGTTTCTTAGGCCCTGAATTAGGACTGGTCAGTGCCACACGAACGTCAGGAAGCCGTACCTGGATTTCACTGTGATGGCAGGTATGTTCCATATCCCACACACCTGTCTCAGAGCATCTTGTTCCCTTAGAGCAGAGGCAGTGTGACATCACCATTTCTTCCAGAAAGGTGTGTCCAGCCCTTGATGGATGTGGTAGTCCTGGAGCAGTGTCACCCAGAGCTTGTCCCTAACCTGGGACTGAATGGCCTTTACAAGAGCTGATGTGTAGACCTGCTTATATGCAGAATATTCATGCTATAATGTTATTATTTGGCTTTGAAAAGAGTTAATTACTTAGAAAGCTACATGAGAATCTAAACTTTTTCTAAAAGTAATCTATTACATTTGAATTCAATGGATACAGGAAAAAAGAAGGAGAGAAAGGTGCCTCAAACACTTGTTTTATTTGTAGAGAAAAAGGGCTCTGCAAATTCAAGCAGATACAAATTTGAGCTAGCTAGAGGAATTGGCTAACATCCACACACATGCCTACAGACTTTTTCATTGCATTATTTTCTTCTTTTCTCATGAAATTCATGTCTTGTTTTCTCTAATTATGCATCAGCTTCTGATGGAGTGGCAGTGAAGTATTATCTATTTTTTTTCTTTTTTTTTTAAATGCCTCATTTAACAGAACTATTTTGCATGCAGTGTATTAAAAAATTATTGGAATATAAAATTTCTATCTTTCTTGTGGTTAATTTCCCTTGTAAAGAAGGCATAAAACATCTTTTTCACAATCTACATTTTTCTCAGATCTTTTATAGTCATGTTTCTCTCCCAGCTGATTTTTTTTCCATGAATATCCCTTTCTTCTTGTTGCCTGAACCACAAACCAACAAATTTTATTATCATCCTAGAAAATGTGCAGCGGTTGTTTTTCAGACTCTCATACACCTTTTTGTTCTTCAATTTTAAACCAGATGAAGAAGATAAAATATTTTTAATGTTAAACCAGAATAAAGCATACATAAATAAATTAAACTTCACTCTCATCTTGTTTAAAAAATGGTCAGTGCTTCATAGTTCTAGAGCTCTGTAAAGAGCAATATTAATAAAGATACCTTTTCTGTATTTTTTAATATAAGATATTTGAGAAAGGCTGGGTCTGGTGATCAGCAAGTCAGATTTTGGAATCTGGTTAGCCCAGATGCCTGGGACTGTCTGTAGGCTTTCACTGTGTCCTTGCAGTCATGTGGGAAATCAGGGGAGCCATAGCAATAGCAACCCTCAGGTTCCTGTTGCATGGTTTTAGCCCTCTGATGGTTTGATGCCTCCCTGGGCCATCCTAAAGCAGGTGCTCTACATAGGCTTTATGAGGTTGCCTTTGGAATGGCTGGCTACAGAAAGAGGTGGAATGAATGGCTTGGAATAGGTGCCTAAGTATAAATGAGAATTTATGTATCCAGCTTTTGGGTGATCCACATAATGAATCCTACTTTGATAATTTTTAGGTTCAGGCTCTCACTTATGCTTCAACTTGGTTGTTTTAGTAAGATATAAATCTCAGTAAAATTGCTTGTATTTACATCATATAATCCAAAACAATATTCTCTCCAAAACAATATTCTCAATATTCTTTCCCCAGCTGAAGGAATAGCAGTAATGCAAAATGCAGATTTTGCTTGTACTTGAAATCTACATATGTATGCTTATAAGATCAAGTAAATGTTTGGACATGTTTCAAGCTTCAAGAGTACCTGGTTTCTGTGGTGATGGAATTCATATTGGTTGCATATCCAGCTCAGTGGCATGTATTCAGCCTTGAAGTGTAGACATCCCTTTTGTATTCCAAACTGTACTGCCATCCATGACTGATTTTGGAGTTACATCCATAGGGTGGTGTGACATTTGCACTGGCAGTCATTGGCTGGGGTTTCTGGAAGTGGTCAGGTGGTCACAGACTGACTCCATTGTCAAGGATGACATGCTGTTCTTACCCCAGGAGAAGACCAAAGCTGTTCCCAAAAGCAGGATGAGTGTTGTCTTGATGCACAAGTGATCCCATGAAAATGAAGTTGGTATTAATGGTTCCTATTGAATTGAGCGATTCAGGGAGCACTGTGAGCTCTGAAGTCACAGGGTTCAGGCTGTTGGGGATTCCAGCTCAGTACCCACGATATTGACAAGGGTTTAGAATACACCACACACCTGTTCATACTTGCCTGATTTTCATGGTGTATTTCTGGAAGAGTTACATAAAGAATTGTGAGAAGATGACAAGGTGATTAGAATTTCCAGCTAGCCTTCTCTTATTCTGTTTTCTTTTGGACTCATGCAATTGCTTGCATCGAGGTCAGCTGTTTTAAAGTATGCACAGGAACAGATTTTTTGAGTTACAAGAGTCTTGTGTGCCTCTAAATGTCACTAACTCAATTGCTTAGCACTAGATTATCAATATATACAGACACTCCCAGGCTAGCTAACTACAACATGAAAATGGATTAGTTCTTGTGACTGCAGAACAAATAATGTAACAACCAGACACTATTAATTACACATTTCAGCAAAAGAAATTTGAAGAGATCTAGCTAATGGATTGCAAGACTGATTGTTGGCTTAATAAACATATAAGGAGTGTTGACACCTAGAGACCAGTGAACTGGTAAATTGAAGATGACCTGGTTTTTCTCAATCTCCAGTCATTTTCTCAGCTATGTACAATTTAATGGGCTGCTGCTGCTGTTTGTAGGTTCTGCCTTTTCAGGACAAGTGCAGGTTTTAATTTGTTTGGTTTTTAGCAAGTCAAAAGAAAGACATGTTAAAGGCTTTTTCAAGCTGTTGATAGAATATGATCATAAGCTGTGATGTTGATCCTGTCACTTGTTGAGAGATTCTCTGTCCTATCTTCTCTATGTTGTAGTGGCAGGCTCGAAGAACCTCAAGAATTCTTTTGCAGCCAATGAGAAAATACTAAAATGTTAACAGTAGAGGGAATAGAATGTTCACCTAAGAAGGAGACCTGTAAACGTTTTTCCTTTGCTGTGCTTTTTCAGAAGTCTTTCCCAGTGTTTTTTGCCAGTGTGTTCCCTCGCTTCCTCCCCTGTCCTCACTCTTGCATAACCTCCCCTTCCTGAGGTGCTTTGTATTTTCTTTTTCAGAACATTCATAATAATTTCATAGTCTCATTCCTGTCTCTTTGCTTGCATTCTTTTCCTGTTCCTGAGACCTTTAAACTCATTCTCTTATCAAAATTAGCTCCCTGGTTTTTTTTCCATTTCAAATGAACTGCAAGCCATTCATTGTGCCCGTCAGCTGAAACCCACTGGTGTATGCTCACCCATAGTCATTGGTGGTGAGTCTTGGGCTGCTGAAGGGAGTTAGCAAAAAGTAAAAGCTGTAGCTTCTTTGTTGGAGGAGAAGGAATGTGAGAAAGGCCCCCTTTGTGTTCTTTGTTCACTCAGGTGCTGCAGACTTCATATTTTGACATTTTATTATCCCACCTATGAAAAAGTTACCATGGACTGTTACCTTCACAGGCTAGGTGAACACATGGAAAAGAATTCAGCAATTACCAAACTGCTGTATCCTGAAAGAGACCTGAGTGAATATGAGAAAAGAATTTTTCTAGTTAAATGATAGAGATCTGTGAGTCCTCTCAGAATATGTATTGCATAAACTCCTGTGATACTTAACCAGTAAAAAAAAGCAATATGTGTGATAACATCTTCCCAGCTGTTGTCCTGCAAAGCATATCAGAAATAAGCCTTATACCAGACTAACTCCTGGAAAAGCAGGAGCTGATTTAAAATAAAAATCTGAGGGACTATGTGTAATGGCAGAAGATCCATTAGAATCTGCTGTAACATACTTTTATAAACTTAATGTGAATGAAACGGCAGACTCAAGAGTGAAGTTTTATATAGTAGGATGCATATTCTTTTCATTAAGACTATATCTGCATTAAAATAGTAGATGGCAAAAACAAAGGTATGTTCATTACTCCTCTTGCCATATAATGTCGAAACTTTCTAAAGGGCCTGCCTCAGTCTAAGCAGAAAGGAGATAAGTGACACCAGCATTGGTTCCTTTACCCTTCAGTGTAGTTTTTTGAATGACCACATTTTTTAGCCAAGGGTTCTTATTTTTAGGTTACTTATTTTGTGCTATTCTGAAAGCATTGTCCCTGTTGCTTAGGAACTTCCATATAACTGCATTTTTTGGCACCTGTATTTGCCTGTAAACTTTGATACAACTCTGTGGGAGATTTACCTCCAGACATCGTGTACCTTCCTAGCAGTGCCTCACTGCAGAAGAAATGTCTTATTGTAGCCCGGTAATGATAGTTTGTGTCCATTTTTGCCTGCTTCTTAACTTTGTTCTGCACTGACTGAATGACTTCCATTAGCGTGTTTGAGAGTTTGGTTAAAGTAAGTTTCTTATCTGGGGATTTAGAAAGAAGCTTCCAAGAGGAGCGTTTTGATCAGCCTAGGAAAGTAAGGAGAAGTTGAGTAGGGTTTCATACAGCATTACAGGTTCATGAGGTCTGAGGAGAAGAGTCCTTGTCAAAGAATGCTTATCATAGGGAGAGGACTGACTGCTTCCATTTTTGTCATAATCTCTCTAAAAGAAGACATTGCACCTAGATCTTGTGGACTCTGTGACTCTTGTGAGTCCATTTGGATAAAGTTCACTGTGAGCAAAGAAATGAAACACAGTGGGAATTTTCAAAAGACAAAATTGCGTTACTGGTATGAAGAGAACTCGTTGCATGCGTTAGCCTTCAAAACTCTGCTATTTCATGCTCTGATGAGTTTTTATCTTACATTAACACTCCCACCCACTGAGAGAAAAGTGAATTCTGGAAAAGTGATGGGAAGGAACTGCAATGCTAATCTGCACCAGAGATCTGGGTTTTTTCAGTAGGATTCCTCTGACTGCTGGGCTCAGGTTGATGCTACCACAGTAGAAGCTGCAAGCTCTCTCCTAATCCTAACCATTCATGTTTCACACATGGTTTTAGGGAATACTAAGGGTGCATGACATTGCAGTCACATGTTATCTACATTTAATTGCAGGGAATTGCTGGCTGAAAGCCAATTGCATGAGTCTTAGTCTCAGTGGAGAAGGTTTATTTTGTACCTTAAAGCAGAATTTCAGTTCTCTTCATCAGATCTGCTATCTGATCTTTTTGGCTGCCATTAGTTACAGTTCTTCTTTTGGGGAATCTGCACTTTCTGGTGTACTGTGTTTGAAGAAGGCATGTTTGATATAAAACATGTTCTACAGCAGCAGGGGAAGGAGGGAATTATATAATATAGAATTTGCATAAATAATATTACTTAATAATGACTTTCTCCTATTAGTAAATAAAGCACAGTTTTAAGAGCATGAAGCTCTTTTTGTTAGGGCTTATCTTCATTCTTAACATCTTGCAGTATTTATGTGCTTTGTCTGTCCTGGTCAGAGTTGGTTTTATAGGTTGCTGGAAAAGAAACCAGAACAACCTCTTTTTGGCACTGACTTTTAACTCTTGAAGAAGCGTCACTTATTTTGCCTAGCTTTTCCTTCCTTCCTGCTTGACCAGACAGACTGTGACTGAATGAAACCACCACAGCTGTAGAAAAAAAACCATTCTAATGACTAAATTAGTGCATGGTATTCTTAAATAATTACTGAACAGTTCCACATCTGCCATGCACACCAAAGAAAAAGAAGTTCAGGATGATGCCTGCCATGCCTGCCATCCTGTCTGCCTCTAGTGCCAATATCCTGTCTGTGCTCCAGTGCTGTGTGTCACCAGCTGCCATATCTGCAGGTCAGTCTCACAGGGTTATTCGCTTGTTTTAATGCTCAATTCAGCCACTGGAGAGCCAGAGTGGGAAACAAGAACAACATGGAGCTTATTCACAGCCTTGAAGCTTCTTATCTGTCTCTGGAATTGTGGCATTAGGATACCAGATCTCTATTTTGATGTTTCATTTCCCATTTTTGCTGTCAATGCTCAGATCACAATTCTATGACTAAATATTTTTTTTTCCCATCCCACCTTGCTGCCCTCTGTGTGGGACAATCCAGGCTGGAAGAATTACACTTGTTTTCATGTTTAGCTGTAATTATCTTAAATGAACATTTTGCTTAGTCTAAGACTAAGAACAATCAATTGCTGTCTCAGAAAAGTCTGTGACCGTGAGACTCAGGCACTGGCTGTCATTTTTCTTTAAGGAGCTGTCAAGGAAAACTTGTGCCAGCCAGAGCTGTGAAGTGTATCTTCCTGCATCTTTTAAAATGTGCTCACAGTGATGCAAACTGCATCCCAGATTCAGTATCATTTGGAGACAACCAAAAACCATAAGTTATTTTCATACAAAGCCATGAAACTGCTGTCTCCCGGTTGAGACTGGATAAAAAGAAATGGTTTGGAAAACACATCTCAATGTCATTTAGAGTGTCAGTGAAAGACAAGTCTCCTGCCTCAGATTGTTCTCCATTCAGCAACTTCCAAGGCTTTCTGGGTTGTTATGATTTTGACATTACCATGTAGGGTTCTCAGAGAAAAGTCAGACTTTCCCTCACACCTGGGGCCTAGATATTCCTGTTTCTTTTTATGCTGTGGCCTGTCTGCATGCTGTGTTTGTCATTCTCCCTCCCGTTTCACCTGCCCTCTACAGCCTTTCGTCCATTGAACAGCCTGTGCAACCCAGAAAAGGAGATTCCTGTACCTTGCACCTTCCCCCAGAGTATCCGTCTGACCCAAATTACAGTACTTGGGTGCAAAACAGAGAGGCATTTTTATCACTGCCTGCTGCAGCCCCCAGAAAAATGTAATATTCAACAATGAACAGTGTATTGTGAACAAATGAAGCAGACACCTCTATTATCATCAGCTGATTTTAGGAGCAAAGGTGGTTTTTATAGTTCATAGTAAATTGGTTAATCCTGTTAACAAATGCAGTACATTTTAATTCCTCTCAGAAATTAAAAGTGTACTTTTAACACATCTTTGCTATTCTGAAAAACTCTATAAGCAAAAAGATTTTTCTCCATGCCTGCTCCTAATGTGCAGTATTCCAAGGCCTCTGTGGTCATTCAACACCTGTCTGAGACTCTGTGTGAGGTCTCTGCCTTGGCCAGTCATGAAATAACTTTAGGTGGTTGCCCACAGAAACTGTGGAGGCTGTAGCAGAACTGTTTCAATGAAGTATTGTGAGCACATCTGGGCATCTGCTGCCTGGTCACTGCTCTCCTGCTTTAAAGATTATGTTGAGGCTGGTTTTCTGGTCTTTTCCTTCTGTGGGAGGGAAAACTGCTGTGTGACAGACATACATGGCCTTTTCAGTACAAGGAGAGATAAGGGGAATTGGAAAAGTCCTTTAACATCAAACTTAGTTGTTGTGATGTCTGCTTCACAGTTTGTGATGTAAATCATGAAGCAGAAAGAAAAAAATCAAACAGCTTTATGAGATTGCATAGTCTTAGTCTGGCCTGTGTTTTATTCTTTACACATGATTCTCTGACACATTCTGGTTGCTCCTGTTCAAGAGAATTTAAAAAAATGTTGCTGTGTCAGCACTGTCAGTTCAAAACCCAAATCTAGCAGTAACTCAAGATGCTCTGTTTTTGAGTGTTCTGCTGTCTTAGAGCCAGGAAGACTTCTCTCTGTCACTTCACTTATCTTACAAAGAATATCCTGCTCCTTCTAGAGTGACTCCAGTTAAAGGGAGGAGCACTGTCTTTGTACAGACTGACTTTGGTCAGGACTCTTTGTTGTCCGTTCAGAAAACAGAGGTGCCAGCTCAACTGACCCCTGCTGATTTGCAGGTGATGGGAAAAGAGACATGCCAAGCAGGCAACAAGCACAGCTGCTAGAAACAAAATATCATCAGATAAATGCATGTAAAGGTGGCTCATACAACACCCTGAGCTGTTTTTTGTCCTCTCTGAGCTCAGATACAGGTGGAGTGCAAGCAGATTTGTGTCACATGGCAGTGCTGGGTGCAGGCAGCAGTTTTGAGGCAAGAGGGCCCGGTACTTGTTTCCCTAAGGAAAAGGAGATCATGTGTGTATGGATACATGTAAACAGAGAGAGTGCCCATGCAGTGACTACATACTTCAATAAGTCCTCTTCTCATAGCAAGAGGCAGGCCTGCCTCAGTGACACTGGGGGCATTTGCCTTGGTATTTTCTCTAGTACCTTAAGAGATTTCTCTTACACTTGGTATTTTCCTCTGGTAGCGTGAGTGGTCCAGTAAATAAGAAGACTGGATGTCTTGCCTGTACTGTGCTATTCTTGAAGAGACAGGTGTTGGGTTGCTGAGATGTGACTTGAAGGACATGATGGTAGGAGTTGTGTCTGATGAGAACTCTAAGAATGGACGTAGGTAACTCCAGGTAAAAGCATCAGGCTCTGAGGTCACCTGAAAGGTCTTAGCAATTAGGCTAATCCTTTAACATGTCCCAAGGCCCAGTCCAAGAACTGGCCCAGATGGCCCTGCAGGGGGTAGCAATATCTGTTTGTAAGGCTGAACAAGTAGTAAGCTGCAGAGGAAAGAGCTGGATAAATCAGAGGCATTGTTTCAGTGTTACCAGGCTGTAAAGTTCTGGAGAAGAGGGGTCTTGTCAGGAGAAGTAATGAATAGTTCCAGGAAACAGTAGCTTTATGACTTAGAGAGGAATCCCTTTTACCAGGACTTAGGTGGAATAGTCATGGAGCTTAACTTTTGGATAACAGAACTGTTTTGAAAAGCTAAATATCTGTAAGACTTAAAAGGCACAGAAAGAAAAAGCTTAGTATCTCTCTGTGATGTTGTTTGCTTATCCAAACATGCACATCAAATAAAGCCCAAATATTATAGTCTGACAACAGAAACTCTCAATGGCTGTCATCTGTGAGAGCATTGCTTTTCTTTCTTACCACCATTATTTTAATGGATTAGATTGTGATTGTGAAGTACAAAAGAAGACAGACATCTGCCTATTTCAAATGGCTATTGAAATTGATTGACCAGCAACTGGTTAACCTAAATTTAAATTGAACTGAAAAATCCTTATTCATTAGTAATAGGCATTGTTAAATCCTTACATTCAGTATTAAAGTCAGTGTTAGCTTTTATTCAATACTAAAAGGTGGCATTGCATTTTCTTGTGTATTTCAGTGGCTGGTCTGTGATGAATGAAATCCAGCATGGTGCCTTCTTACCTCCACAGGGATCATGAGTTTGAAGTGCAGAGACCTGTGCTCTTAGCTTGCCCAGCAGAAGGGATAATGGTGCCAGGTCTAGCAAGTGTGTGGCACCGAGGACAACTGTGTACTGAGGCCAGTGGATTTTGTGTCACGGCACCTGGTGTAGCAGAACGAGAGTTAGTTCATACTTCTTTCACAAAGGAGGCTCAACTATCATTTAGTCCAAGTGATCCTTGTTTGATTACACTGAACATTCTATAGAAGCTGTGAAGGAAACCAAAGTGGGAAACACTTGCTATCATTTTTTATTTTTGAAGTGACATAAATATAGATCTGATACAATTTGTGAATGTGCACTGTCCTGTAAAAATAGAAGAATAAGTGTTAGTCTTATAATATTTCATTTTGATTTGGGAAGTTTGAAATATTAATGTTTCTAGGTTCACTTAAGGTACCAATTTGGGAATCCTTACCCATGTTGACAACCTCTCCATGCAGTAATGGTGCTGGGAGCTGTTTCGCAAATGTCTCTAACCCATTTAATTCTTCATAGCTCCCAATTTATTAACAGAGAATTTCATAGCTATATAAACATACTATTTGTAGTGTGCAGCCTAATGCAGTTAACCATTTTTTTTAACTTCACATAAAGACACAATATAAAAAGATTAAATAACAAATACTTAACCGAGAGTGAAATGAATGTAGATATTTGCTTGTCCTAGGCTGGAGCATTATGAACTAGAAGTTCAGAATGAAATGAAAAAAGATAATATTAACAGAAGTAGCATGTGGTTAAGAGATACAAGGCCAGGCAACTAAACTGTCTGAATTACAGTATTTAATATCCTGTTTTGGCATAACTCCAATGCCTGTTATATGTTTTGGTGCAAATTGTTCATTACTGATCACTTGAAGTCTATTCCCCTCAGTTTTGGAATACTCTTCTCCCATTTAACTAAAGTTACACGTAAGCACTAAACATGAAACTCAGGACAGCTGGTGATTCAAAAGATAGCATAGCTTTCAAACACTGATGCCCAAGGCTAGAATTTGCAACTAAATCTGCTAGTTAGGTTAAGAGCTAAAATATCAGTAGGTGCCTATCTGCATCCTTAGGCACCTAAGTACCTTTAAAATATAGCCCCGTAGCCACTTTTATTTGTAGCACAGCAATGATAACCATTCCTTACTTTGCAATTATCCCAGGAAGACAAGACCATGAAGTGTCTCAACAGCACTATAAAAGGGGCCAGAAATGAGAGAAGCCTACCTTTCTCAATCTCTTTTGCTCCTGGTTAAGACAGCTTGTTGTGCTGACTTTCTGGTGTCTCCACTAACAGCTCTGCTCCTGGCAAAGCACCCCTTCAGTTTGTTCAGAGCATAATCCATAGAGCAAGTGGTGGCGTCAAGATTCAGGGAAGCTTATGGAAGGCGCATGCTGTATTTTGCATTGTGTGTTTTAAATGGTCAGTATTTCTGACTCTCTTATAAGCCACCACTTTTACATGAGTTGAGGTGGAAAAATTTGAAATCTATCTATTGCTCTTAAACCAGCTGTGGAGAGAAGTGGGTTTGTACCGTGCTGGTTGTATGGACGGTCATTGGGATTTCCTTGTGCTCTTCCTGATTCTATGACACTGACTATGGCCAGTACTGTGCTTTCTGTCCCATTCCTGTTTCGCTGTCCAGAGACACAGGTTCTGTGTGTTTGATGACTCTTGGCAGGGGGAAGCTGTGAGGAATATCTGCTTTTTAGTTGTCTCTCCTTCAGAACCAGAAGGATCTTTTGTCCAGCAACTCACGAGCCTGTATGAAAGAAATAGTGCTTAAAATGAAGCTAAATGGGTAATGTCACCTATGTGAACAAAAAGTTAAAGTGTTGTAAAAAGAGGTCCTGAAGGATTTATAAATGTGTCCCTGTCTATGGCTCATATGGGAGCACTGACTTTATAAAGGAAATACATTTAGACTGCAGATTTTTATACTGACTGTATGAAATTAATGGGTTATTTTAAGAAGAAATGAAACTAAATTCTTCTTGTTATTCTGTTATGGATCTGGAAGTACTGTTTTGAAGATTTTATTTGCCTCAGATTAATTCTAACATAATTAATACGTGTCTGGAAACAGAATATTTTTAATAGCCCAGCTGAAAAGCAGTTGTGTTTAACTATGGGAAATAAATTCTTTTTCTTCCCTAGTCATGGGGTCTTTTTTTTTTTTTTAATGTTATTTTGATGATGGTACTTTTAAGTTTTCTACATTTAATCAAACCATTTGAAGGTGGTTGTTAGGTAACTGGCCTTCTTTTATATTTGGAAGGAGCCAGTACAGGTTAAGATATCTTTATGGAAGAATTAGTAATTTTTTTTAATTACAGCAGCTGTGCTGTAAGTTGCATTAAAGGGGTGGTGCACATTCCCTTACAGATTTACATGCCCACATCTGCATTTTAGAACATACTTCTGCACATGAGTAGTTTGGTTATTGCCATTAATAAAAAATCATATTCAAGATTTTTAAATGCTGATTTTAAACTTCAAAGCAGGAGTAAATTTTTTAAAAGTTTTCCAGCAGCAGCTCTATTGTTGAAAGAAATACAAGTTTTTTAGTTTGCAAAGTCCAAATGAAATTCTTCATAAAAAAAGAATACTGTGTGAAAGGATGACCAAGATGCCTATTGTTTTCTAATACACCCAGGTAGAAAACTATTTCCCAAAGGTTTGCAGATCTGACAAGTATTTAGTGCAGAGGACGGATGTGAAACGTAGGATGGGTTCCTGCTTGACAGGCTCTACCTTTGAAATATGAGATGACAAATCATTTTGTTAAACTGATTGGTTGGCAAAGCCTGGGAAATAAGTTTAAAAGTGCATGTAAAAAAATGCAAACTAGAAGTTTTCCAAGTAGGTTCTTAACTGGAGAGCTTTGAGAGAAGGGGGAGGCAGGTGCAATAGGACTTGGGAAATGATGATATTATTCCCAAACACTGAAATGGAAGACAGCAATAGAGAGTTGGGGCTAAGGTGGAAATAAGAAAAGGAACCTCTTTTATTTTTTTTTAATAAGGATTTAAGAAATACTGTAATGTTTTTCTGTCCTTAATTTGAGTTATATAATATATTATCTACTTTGTCATAGTAGATACTTAGTCAGAAAAGCTACCTAGGAAAAGAACACTAATTTTAAAAAAATAATATTTCATTGAAAGTGCAGAGAAGCTCCTAAATGAAGACATATAGGAATGAAAGATATTAGTTATATTAGGACATAAAGAAGGACAGACATAATAAAATATACATAATAAAATTATTAGTGGTGTACAGAGGGAGGGTTTTCCCCCTTTCTTCAGTATAAGAATTTAGCAACGTTCACAATGCATCAACATTTTCCAAATAAATATTTTTCCCCCTTTCAAACAATGTCTGCATATTACCTGAAGATGTTCTTGAATTCAGGTGTGCAGAGAATATTGTTGAAACACAGAATGAAGTTTAGAAAATGGCAATGGCTGGTGGTTCAGTGGTGTGCGGTGCCATTCCTCAGTTTTCTGCAGCTCAGGATATATCTCCAAGTGCTTGACTATATAGTTACTTGGGAAAACAAAGGAACCCATATGGGACACGTCCAGTATAAATGCTCTCTACTGCAAGTTTAAATCAGATGTAAAATCTCAAAGAAGAAATCTCATGGTATTAGTTTGTAACTTGTTTGGATATTGCTTTTGCTCCAGAGTGCGGGTGTCCAGTCTGGGGGTGACTCCAGTGGTGCTGCCCCTAGGTGCCACAGTGGCATGGGCAGTGGCTGTCTCTGACTGAGGGCTGTGAGGCCAGGCTGTGGCCAGTCCAAGGGGTGATGTAGTTCTGGATCAGCCTGTGCCCATAGGAGAAAGGAGAGCAGGGCTCATGCCCCTCTTCCCCATGCAGCTGCACCTGGCTAGATGGGAGCCTCTGGATGTGATGTATAGCCATGCATCCATTCATTCAGGCTCTGAGCTGCTTCCCAGGACTGGATTCTGGGAGAAGCTTGGCCCTTTTGTTTGCACATTCAGTGTTTCACAGCAAGTTCATCTTTGGCTACTTCAAGGCCTCTAAAATACCACTGGAGTTTGGCAATGGCCCTAGAGAGACCCCTGGCAGCCAGCTCTCCGGTCTGCTCTGTGCCGTATGAGCCTGACCTGTTCCACCCCACCTCTAAGTCTACACATGAGCGTAGGTTTTTTTCTCACTAAACAGAGGGTAACCAGGCTTAAAGTAACAATTTTCCGAAAGATAGGTCAGAATCAAGGTCGGGGCAGCCTTCATGAAAATGACTACAGCAATTCCAGTGAGGAATTGCCTCTCCTGGGTGGATCCCCTCACTTTGCTATGATGTTAGGCACATTTGCTATAATCTCTCTCCTGAGAGAGGATTTTCCCATACACACACATGTGTGTGTTCACATAAATAAAATTAGGATTGGTACCTTAAATATCAAGTGACAGTGTATATCCACTAAGTTCAAGAGGTAACTACTTAGAGCAGTCTTTAAGGATCAGTGTTTGTCAGGAGTATTACCTGACAGTATAAGTTTGTCTGGGGAGATTTACAGGGTGGTATCTGGTGGGGGACGGATCAGGGTAGGGTTGATAGACTGTTTTGAAATATGTGCTTGCCTCCATTTATCCTTAAAGAGAATAAAGGAATTTCCTTTCCAGGGAAAAAGAAAAGACAAAAATTAAAACTGTAGCTTCCAGGGAATTCAGAGTAGGAAAATTTTAAATCTGTCAGCAGTGGTCATATTTGGAGATTTCTCAAGCAATGCATGAAATAATGTTCACTGAGCTAGAGAACAGCAGTATCGGGTAAAGAACATCCAGCTTGAACCTTCCAAGATTTCAGTGCCCTGCTCTCCTTTTCAAAGCACTGCAGCAAGACTTGAATACTGCTTGGGAAGCATTTTTCCATTTTCCATTTGCAGAATATAGCATCACAGAAAGTAGGATTCAAAGAGACCCCCAGATGTTATGTTGGCCACTCCTTTGCCTGGAGAGAGGATAAACCGTACTTACTTTATTCCCAACAGATGCCTGTCTTACCTATTAATAAAAACTTCTAATGAGTGAGAACCCACAGTCTCCTGGGAAAATCCATGGCAATGCTTCACGTTGTTAATCCTTAATTTTTTCTCCCCCCTGCCCAAGTGGCCAAAACCTCCCCACATCATTCATTTTATGTGATGATCTGGAATGCAATTCTATTTGCTTTTAGAAAACTGCAGGAGCCACTTGGCTGCTAGGTAATTCGGTTTGTTTGGCAGTCTCACACTTCAATCCTGCAGTAGGAAATTCTTGCCAGTTCTTTGTGATTTTCATGTCTGTCTCATGATACTTGATGTTTTTCCTGAAGCTACAGTTACTGAGCCACAGATCTTCACTTTTATTGCAGAATAGAAAAAAAAAAAAAAAAAGTCAAGTGTTTCCCACCCAGGAAAATGCTTGCAAAGACTTATTAAAAAAAACAGAAACAAAGGAACTGGCAACCAATATTTTCAAGTTTGCTTTATAAATTTTTAGGCTTTTTAAATGCTTGGACTGCAAAGAATTAGAGGTTTTCAGCCACATGTGCATGAAGGTCTGCTGACTTGTCTGGATCTGTTGCAAGCACAGCAATCATCTCAGAGAAGTGAATCCTAAACTTGATAATCTATAACTGCAAAAATATCTTTCTGCTGCTTTCAAAATCGGTATAGAGTTAATTACTACAATTGCCCTGTAGAATAATTGTTAATAAACTGTATTTTATACAGCCATGGTATTTGCAATCGCAGCATCATACTGATATCAAACCATAGTAAGGAATGTAGTGTTTGCCTTGAAGGAACTGAAGTGGTTTAGAAAGTTTGGTAAACAGGGAACTGCATTCCTGCCAAAAGGAAAATACTGAGGTAAAATGTTTAGATGTGGCAGATCATTTTCAGGAGGAATATTGGAGGCATTTTCTTGGTTTGTCACATTTGCACAGTTATATATAGCATATACATATATATGCACAAAAGATATGTTATTTCATTTTCAGACTTTTTCACATAGATGTTGCTTTTTATGACCCAACCATAACCTCATATACATGTAAGAAATACTAAGTTGTAAGGACCTATGTCTTGAAAAAAATATTTAGGGTTTTATAGATTTGCATTAAAGTGGAGTTACTTGTTCAGAAGCGTTTTGCAAATTTCTTCAGAAAATAGCTTTAAGGAAGGAATTGAGGGGAGAGAAATGCCAACTGCCCTCATTTTGTATATTATTAACACATACCAGATGTCTCTTTTACAGAATAGATTGAGAGTTGTGACCCATTAAGTTTTAGTAACAGACCTGTAACTTTTCAAGTCAGTGAAATATTAAGTGCTCTGTATATTTTATCTTGTCGATTGCTACAATGCTGAAGATAGGTTTGGAGGTTTTTTCTCCTCCTCTTGCCCCAAATCAGAATACATCTGGTGTTTGTTGTACTTCTGTAAATGATGGTTGGACTTAGTGGTTTTGACCCTGGTTCATTTTGATTAAGCTTGTTAATATTTTATGGTTTTAGTATCTGTTTTACAACATTTCCATTACTGTGTATTTTATTAAGGTTCAAGTGGTTTGTGTTTTTATGGTTGCATCTGGTCTGCATAAATTCTGCTCCAGTTAAAAAAGCTGCTTGTCTCAGTCCTGGTCATGGGGAATTCTCAAGTATAGTAGGATACTACGTGTTAATCACATGTTAGCACCGACAAAACTCTTGTTCCTGGAGTAGCTCACAATAATCTTACTGCCTGAAGTATGAAAAAGGCTGTGTGTCCCTGTTCATTCCTTTGTGTTCGTTCATGCTTGCATGGGTATGTTTCATATTGCCACACCTTCAGTATTTTGCCATGTTTGCCTTCAAAACAAGAGTAGTTTCCCTTGAAAGGTGGTTTAGAATGCTGTTGGGGTAAGTTACATGATCCAAATACACTGTTGGACTATTATGTATTTTGTTAAGTCTTTAAGAAGAAATCCTGTGTCAATCTCAAAGACTCTTGAGCTTAATTACCCATGAAGTCAATGTGATGTTGTTCTCTTGATAATCATACAAATTAGTGACTTGCTATGGTGTTCAGCTGGCTGCATGTCATGTAAGCTTCTCCTGCATCTATTGTTTGATTTATGTTTGAAAAGGAAAAAAAGAAAAAAAAAGATGCTTTCTTATTTTAGTCCCATAGATTATTACATTTCTGAAAAATAAAATAGGCAAACATCAAAGCAAATTTAAATAGTACTGTATTAAATAACTAGTTTCTGAGACTGTAAATGCAATGAAAATAATGTTTCCTGAGTCTTTCTTGATTTTATCATCATAGCCCTTTTAAAGTGCTTGTTCTGGAGCCCTGAGAATTTGATCGAGTCTTTACCTGACTTTCTTTAGAGGCATCTGCTCTGTGAAGCATTTGCTGAAGGACTAAAATACTAACGCAGTAGGACGAGTTTGCAGGAGTGCACAGACATTGAACACGACAAAACATTCAGTGATCCCTCTTTCAATTCTTTTCCCTAAAATCTGATCACATACCTGAGGATGCAGTAATGATTCTGCTGTGAGTTGGGATGTAGACTCCTCATGAACTGCTGTGTCTGAACTTTACATCCTTTGCTTGACTCTATCCTGGCTCCTGTGCATCCTGTGCAACAAGCTGTTCTGCTCCAGCATTTCAAAGAGGATATTGTTCAGATCTTATTCCTGCTAAAGTGCTTTTGAAAATTATGTCTTACTGTTAGTGTACCTCACAACTCCACTGCAATTCTGAAGTTTTTATTTCATGGGTTTTTTTCCTTCTGCTCCTCCAGCACTGACTGCCTATCTGTACCATTAGTCCTACGCACTTTCTCCTACACGACAAATTTTAATGACTTGAGAGTATTCCAGTGTGCCAGAGGTATATGAACAGATACATGAACATATGTATTTTGTGCATGCAAAGTTTTGACAAACTGTAAGCTAGGAGTAAAACATATTCATTGGTGCTTATAAAGAAATTAGGCTAATAGGGCTCTCTGGTGGGTTTTAATTTCCACTTTATCTGTTTCTTCACAGCAGTCAGCAATTTGAAGATGGCCTGTCAGAAAAATCTGTATCAGCCTCACAACTCAAAAAAGGACAAAATTACAGATTAATTCTCTCGTGTCTCTCTGTGGTCTGTGGAGTATTAGAGAACTCAGTTTCTCATGTGCTTAGCCAGAGCAGTGAGACTGTGAGGGGACTGGTTTAACAACTCAGCACTGCAAGAGTATTTTTGCAGCACAAGGTATGGCAGTTCATTTATGTGCACCTGTGCTTTGACAAAAGTAAGTTAATGTCTGCAAAGTTTCAGTCTTACTGCTACAGAACAGCCCTGCCAATGAAAAAGCAAAATGAAAGCTAAATAAATACATGCTCCTTGAAGAGCTCTGTCAGTGTAAACCAGCCCCAGCTGGATGTAGCTCCACTCCCCACCACTCTCTGGGCCCAGACATCCAGCCAGTCTTTTACCCAGTGAACAGTGCATGTCCCTGTCCCTGAGGAAAATGCTGTGAGAAAGAGTGTCAAAGGCTTTCCTAAAATCCAGGCAGATACATCCACTGAGGGGGTCGCTCTGCCTAGGAGATCAGGTGGGTCAAGCAGCACCCATAAACCCTGGCTGATGCCCTGGTTGTCCTGCACGTGGTGCATGATGGCACTCGAGAGGTCCATGACCTTTCCCGGCACCGAGGTCAGGTTGACAGGCCCGTAGTTCCCTGGATCCTCCGTCCAGCCTTTCCTACAGGAGTGTCACACTGGCCAACTTCCCTTTACCTGGGACCTCCCTGGTGAGCCAGCACTGCTGGGAAATGATGGGAAGTGGCTCCATGAGCACTGCCACCAGCCCCCTCAGTACCCTTGAGTGGATCCCATCTGGCCCCATGGACTTGTGCAGCACTGACCAAGTATTTCCCTCTGGATTATTTGAGCTTCATTCTGCTCCCTGTCTTCCAGCTCAGGTGGCTGGGTGCCCAGAGAACAACTGGTCTTAACATTCTGAGGCAGAAAAGACATTTTCCTCATTCTTTTTCACTAAAGGACAGTAAAGGATGAAGATTCTCCTTGGCCCTCCTTTTGTTGCTAATTCATTAATAGAAATAGTTTTTTGTTGTCTGTGGAAATAAGATATTAATTTGAAGCTGGGCTTTGGCCCTTCTGATTTTCTCCCTGTACAACCTCACAACATCTTTGCAGTTCTCCTGAGCTGCCTGGCCCTTCTTCCAAAGGTCGTAAATTTTGTTCTTGCACTCTGAGTTCCAGACAAAGCTCCCTGTTAGCTAGGCTAGTCTTCACTGCTGGCTTTTCTTTGGGCACATGGGGACAGCCTGCTTTAAGATTTCTTTCATGAAAAGTGTCCAACCTATCTGGACTCCCTTGTTCTTCAGCACTGCCTGCCCAGGCAGTCTGTCAGCCCACCTCCTAAGCTGGCCAAAATCTGCCCTCCAGCAGTCCAAGGTGGCAGCTCTGCTAGTCTCTTTCCTTGCTTCTCTGAGAATTGGAAACTCCAGGAACCTCCTGGACTGTTTCTCTCTGTGTTGAATTTCCAGCATCTGTTTAGTTGAAGGTCTCCATGAGAGTAATGATAGTAGTCGTGAGACTTCTCCCAGAGAATGTTCTAATTCTATATTATAACATAATAGAATATTACAACCAGCTCTTTGTCCTGGTTGGGTGGTCTGTAGCAGACTCCCACCAGGATACCTGCCTTGTTGACATTTGCTAATAAAACCATAAACATTCACCTTTGTTATTGCCATGAGTAAGCTCCAGACAATCAAAACTCCCAATCACACAGGGCTATCCCACCGCCCCCCTTCCTTGGCTGAACCTTCTGAAGAGTTTGTAGCCATGTATTGCAGCCTTCCTGGGGTGCCACGCATCCCACCTTGTCTCCATGAGGGTATTGTCAGAGTTTTCCTGCTGCACAATGACTTCAGCTCCTCCTGGTTGTTGCTTGTGCTGTGTGTGTTGGTATGAAGGAACTCCAGGCAGGCTGTCCATCCCACCAGGTTTTTGGGGTGGAGAAGCCCTTGAAGTAGAATGTAGCGTTAAAGTAAAATGTTAATTAAAAACTAGTTTGTGTAAAATACCGCTTTGAACAAAGTTATGTTGCATTTTATTTCTTATGCTCTTAGGTCATGTGATAGCATTCTGCTGCCCTTCCGAGTTTTATCAGGAAACACAGAAAAACTTCATGCAGAAGTGGTTGTGTATTAGCTTCAAGACACAGTGTTGTTTGACAAGAATGAATAAGAGATTCAGAAAGTTTTACTGGTGCTGGAAACTTTTTTTTTTTTTTTTTTTTTTAGTTTCAAGGAGCTGGAAAAAAGTTGTAATGTTAAAAAAAAAAGAATAAAAAAAAAAGAGAAAACTATGAAATGCCATGTGGCCATGGACAGCATTTTGAGGCACAGTTTTTCCAGGCCAAGGAAAGTCGTGCTGGTCTCCCAGTGCCGCCGTCCCCAGTGCGTTGGGCAGGACGCGGGAGCGCTGCAGGGCCAGGCGCGGCCGGCAGGTGGCGGCACAGGGAAGACAAGGCCCGCGGGCAGGTCTGGAGCGCTCGGGGGATCCGGGGGGTCCGGGGGATCCGAGGGTGAGGCAAGTGTGAGACAGGCGTGAGAGGTGGGATCAGGGGCTGGCCCAGGGGTGATCCAGGTGCGAGACGGGAAGAGGGGTGCGTTTCGGGGGGGATCTCGGGGTGAGGCAGGTTGTGACACAGGGGTGAGCTGAGGGGAGGGATGGCGCAGAGCCTGCCTGTCCTGTCGGTCCTGCCTTCTGGACACAGCATCGGGCTCCAAAAGACTTCACTGTGTTGCTGCAAACGCCGCTTTCTGTGGGAGCTTTACAGAAAGCTTTTATCTGAGTGTATTTGCACTAGGGTTTGTCTGCAAAACTTCCGATGCTCTGGTAGTTGTATGGTATGAAGAACTATGAATTCTGATGTCCTGTGAAAAAAAATCACCACAATAAAGTGAAGAAGTATTAATTGTAATTGGGGCTGTCAGCTTATGTCCAGTTCAGAAAAGAAGTAAAACCTTAAAGCTGGTTCTTCCTGCACAGACCTTTGTTAACATTTGGTCACCCAGAGTGAGAAATTGCAAATAACTTAACATGCTGTGAACGTATTTTGTATTGCTCTTTTCTTGGTGATGTGTGCTGTGGGTGTTGTCTGTGTGCTCCCAGAATGGGAACAAGGAGGAGTGAATTTAGGAGGTTTAATTTTCTTCTTTATCTTAAAATCTTCTTTAGTACCATCTGCAGCATAGGAAGCATCTGCAGCACTGTCCTTGTTCTACATACTTTATGGTGTTGTTCTGCATGCTTTAGGGAGTTCTATGCCTCGAACTTTTGTTCTTATTAAAGAAGACACAGGATTGAAACCATGAGCCTGTGCCTTTTCATGGGGTGTGCATATGCAGTTATTTATACTGCACTGGTGATTTATGCTGTCGCCAGACTTGCCATTTCACAATTCCATTTAAAAATTGTGAACAGGATTTGAGGCATAGACAAAAAATTACCAGTGAGCCATCAAGATGAAGAAGTTAAGGGGAAACATCATTGCTTCTATAACGCTGTTTTCTCTTTGAATTTGTCTTTTATTTTATTTTGACATGGATATTTTAAAAACAAGTGGTATGCATTTAAAATTAAAAGAATTCTGTCAGAGGTGAACCAAAGACTCAGCAATTTGTTTAAACCTCAGTCTGCATGTCTAGCCTTTCACAAGTTGGCTGGTGATTTTTCTGTATTGCTTTCCAAAAAAACCAAAAAAAAACACCCCACCAGTAGGAAACTTAACCCCATTGTATCTATATATCCATATAACTATGGATATCTGTATAGCTCTGTGAGTAGTTTATGGATATTTGACTGGTGCAGCACAAGTTTATGCCCTGGTGAATTCTTGCTTACTGAGAGTTCAGTGTTAGAAGATTATAGAAGCTTAGCACAATGTATTTGTGGGTTAAATAGATTGAGACCAGTACCAAACCCCCTCTGTTACACTTAACACACGCTCAGTTTCTGCATGTATTAATTAGCACTTGCATTGATTGTGCCACCATTATTCCAGAGATTTTAAAATGTATGGTATTCTTTTTCACAGGTCAAATCATATAGAACATATTTTTTTCACTTTATTCAGTTCTAAGAACATGGAATAAAGTTGCTTGATTTTAATTGACCTCAGTTTAAAAATGTGTTTATTGAGTCAATTTAAAAATGTGATTATCCTGTGCTTCAGACAGAGCCTATTGTTAAAGCACTTTTAAAAAGGAGTATCCCTTGGTAATTAAAATCTTCCCCTGCAGCTGGGTGGCCGTGTTCTTGCTGTGGTGACACAGGCAGGGTTCGGCTTTGCCCTCACACAGCAGACACAGCACAGTCCCATCCTGCAGTGCATGGTGTGGGTGAACAGCACAAATCTGTACGCCTTGCAGGCCAGTGCTTTTGTGGTGTTAATTTGAAATGCCATCTATTAGTTTGTTATCTCTATGGAACTGGCACTCTTGAAATCTAGAAGCGAAGAAACCAGAAGTGGAAGTTGAGAAATTCCATTGACCCAGTTAACTGTAATTGCAGGGTTAAAACTGGGGCCAAGAAGTTTGAGTTCTGCATGTAACGTTTCAGTGCACATCCCCATTTGAATGGCATTACCTCATCTCACATCCATTTGGGAAAAGAGTTCCAAATCCCACAAGAACAGCTCTATGTTATCCAAGGTCATTGTATGACCAGAATGGGAGGAATTCTTTTGATGTTTTCAGTTACAAGGGGATGTTTAAAACTCTGTTTGATGCAGCATTGCATCTGTTATGATTAGTTTGTTTGGAGTAAAATGTATTTGTCAGACAATTCTTCTGCTTTGCCCTTCCCACGTGTTCCGTGTGTCAGCTGGAAGTGAGTGATCACAGTGTCAGGAAGAAGGAAAGTATAAATATTCTAAGGTGCTTTATAAAATACTGGCTTTTTGTGAGCAAATGGCATCAATTGGAACAAATGACATACTGCTTCCAGTGATGTAATCCAGAAAGTCTGAATTACTTTTAATGCTTCCAACCCGAATAAATTCCTTTTCTCTCGAGTTCTGCCCAGTAATCAGCTTTTACATTGCAAGCAGCAGGCTCAATCCATGTTTATTCCATCATTTTGAAAATTTTGTGATAGAAAAGGCAGGCAGAAAAAAATCATAAACACATTGTATGGCAGTGTTAGTAGATAAAAAATAACTGAAGGTTTGGATTTTTTTACAACATTGCTTAGTGAGCTGCAGCAGTGTTCTTTTTTAATGAGCATGTTTTTATTGTGCTGTAAATAGTGACAGGGATGATAGGCTAAGTTATACAGTCAAAAAATTTGAGCTGGGAGTGGGTTTTGGGGTGGTTTTAATCCGTATCCATTTTGTATATGTAGACATAAACATCAGTGCAATGAAATGAGGCAGTGAAATAATGTATTGAGTAAAATACACATGAATATACAAATACAGATTTTTAGTATATTTAGTAGGTGACAATGTGATTAGAAATAGAAAACATGGATTTTTTTAAGTGCTTGCTAAAGCACTAGCTTGATTTTCTTTGATGTTTTTTAGATCTTGAAATAATTCTCATTGCCATTAAGAAAATGTCATAGTTGTGAGATCAGAATTTGGAAGGATCTTTGTTTCTTGAACAAAGTATGATACATTCTGTTGTATATTTCATAAATTTCTCCAAGTCTCTGGCACAAGAACCATGTCTCTTTAAAAATGTCCAGCAAGGGTTTTGAATGTCTGTGTTGATTAACATTTGTAATTTCTTGATACACACAATGGAGAAGTATTGCTGAATTGTATCAGTATGTTTATTGAAATTAACAATCCAATTAATTATTGAAATTAACAATAAAATTTCCTATAAAGACTGCCGTTAACACTCCAAGGGCCTTTCTCCCACCTCCAGAGGAACAGGTAATTTACACATGCCCATCCTGAGTCCTGTGACCCCTCAGAATTCCATTGACTGCACTAGAATATCCTGTGAAGATAATATTTGATTACATATGAGTGAAGGCAGCAGGATACAGCTGGCAAAGTATTTACTGCTTCAGAGAGAGTGTGTATTTTTTGGAGTTTGAAAGCAGACCCTACCACAACTCTTCTGTTACTTAATCTAAATTAGTATGGTTGGGTGTTTTCTTCCTCAAATTGAACTGTGACATTTTTAGGGGGTCGATCTTCTCTTTTATTACTGGGGGGTTTTTTTTTGTATGTAATAGTCTCTGGTAGCTTTTTCCAAAATTTGCTGTTATTTTTACAAGTGTAACTGCTTGTTGAAATACGAAAGCATTGTGAAAAGTTTTAACTACACTTCCTATTGTCACATATACATCTACTGAGCATTCTCAATGGCTTCATTGTTAAGAGTGCCTAAGTTACATTTTCATTTTTTATCAAAACAAAATGAAGAAATAAAGTTATTTATTTATTTGTGTTTATTTTGAAGGCAATCAGTGGTAAAAATATGTAAGTACTAATACAAAAAATGCTTGTGATTTTGCAGGTGTTATGAAGTGTATTTCTGAAATTAGTCCAGTAGATATTACTTTTGGGAATACTTTTTCTTGGTGTAGCTTATGAGGAAATTTATCTCAAACCTTTTTGTTTGCAGGGTATAGAAGAGCCTTCCAGTGCTCAACTTTTCAATATTTAGACAAGGTGACTAACAGCAAAAGGACTGATTGATTAGACACATCGTTTCCAACATCCAATACAATGCATTTTGTTGTATAAGAGATAAAATAATTTGCTATAAGGCAAAATATAGGAAAAACTGTTATGGTTTTATAAGAAAAAAAGAACCTCCCTTTATACTCTAAAGAACACAAAGTGAGAGCATTATCTTTGAAAATCAGTCCAGGGGAAAAATCATGGAATTAAATTCCTTAATCCTTTTTTTCCTGAGCAGTTCCTTTTGCAGGACCCTGGTGTTTCAGTGCAGTGGTGGCACTTGCTCCAGCTGTCGGTGTCCTGAGGAGGGCAGGCATTGGGAATGTGCTGCCTGTTGTGCTGGCAAGGCCAGAGCTTGGCAAATGTCTTCATTTTTTATGATTTTAATTTTATGGTTTTTACCTACACATACCTGTAGGTAACATTAGTTTGAAAAAAGAAGAGTTCAACATCTCCTTCCCTCTCAATTGGTGTTTCTCCCTGACATTTCCTCTCATATTACAACTAGGAAGTTTCACACAGCTGCTGCTACAGTTGAAAGGGGAGAAAGGGTAAAAAAAATACTGAAATGTTATATCCTCCCTCAGTGGAATATGGAATTTCCTGCATTGTTCTCTGGGTGTCTGGGATAGGCAAAAGTCCTGTGTAGTTCACTAACACATTTTGCATAAATATTTGTGACAGATTTTTAAAACCTCTCTTCCTCCCTTCCCCTCCCCTCCCATTTCATAGCTAGAAACCAGGAGCTTTGTCTCAGTGCAAAAGCATTGCTCAATTCCCTTTGGTTGCAAATCCCACTATATTATATTTTTAAATGATGAATTTTTCAGCCTAAAGCTTTACATAGGGTGTCTCTACATAACTGGTTTTACATGTTCTTAATTTGAATGTTTCTTCCCTTTTGATCTGTGTTTGATTAAATCAGTTGTGCAAATGGCTTTGCTGGTGTCAGCAAAACCACTGGTGTGGAGTGTAATCACTGAGGCTTGGTGCCCCAAATGGTGAACTCACATGACCTTGGAGCTTGTAGCTCTAAGCTCTGTAAATATGGGCACTCCTAAAACAGGAATTATGCCCTTTAAGTGCTTGTGTGGTACTTGGTCTGTGAACCAGCCCTCAGCTATGCAGGGATGGACAGGAGGAGTGTCAGTAACAGCCTCTGGGCTGGTTGTTGGAGTACCATCCTCTGCTCTGAGCTGCACATGACTCTCCCAAACACTCTGTGAGGAGGGATTAGTTCCATTGTTATGGTTTTTTTTGTACCACTCCTGCTGTACGTGGACTTTCCACTTTCCAGGAGTTGTAGAGTAAACAGTACCTGGAAGAAGTTGGTTGTAGTTGCTATCTTCTTGCTGCTTGTGTCTCTGTGACTTAGGCAATTGGTAATTGCTGTTGGCTATGAAAAAAAAAGGCTTTTAAAATTATATGGGCAAGACAATTTTGCAGAAAACAAAGCATCCTAGAATTAAGCTTAGATCATGTTGCTCTTCTGAGCTTTATGTTTTGGAGCAAACGACCAGATTAAAAAGAAAATGATTCTTCAAGGTATTTATTTTCCTTCTTGCTCCCTCAATTCTCTTCTTCCTCTCAAGACATATTGATGTCCTACCTGTCTTTTCTGCTTTGTTTCAGAGTGACGCATATACTTCCCCAAACTAGTAGCCAGTTACCATGTGCATGAAGCTTTACTGTAACAGAGTATTTGGAATTCAGTGTCACCTAATTTTTACCTAGGAATCTTCTCCCCATCAGTCTTCTAAGAGGTGCTGCAGAAAAATACCTCTTTGCTAAGTAATAGATGCACTCGAAGGTAATTGGCACTTGGATACAACCAAGAAGCCCTTACTTGTGTGAAACTGCTGTAATGTGTCACATAATGACAATGACTTCTGCTGCTGCCTGTAAATGAAATACCTGTAGGTTAACATTTCTTCATTAAAGAATTTGTACCCTTGAAAACAAAATGTTTCAAAACACAGAAAAGCAACTCTCTGTAAAGCCCTGTTTTAAGCACGTGCATCTGATCATCTGGCAGCCCGCGTCATTTGCCTACCAAATACAATTTTGGGTGATGAACCCCACTGTCCAACACAGACTTTTTTTGCCTGGAGCTCTTCAGTCTACAGATATTTGCACTGCACTTCTGCCTCAGTTTCTCCGGTCTGGATGTAATCAGTGATCTCATTTGCACTTGAAGTCTCTAGAGAAGAGATAAACTGTACATTGTGTCCTCATCCATCTGTGTCCTCAGTGATGTAATCAAATTATTGGTCTGGTGCAGTTTGGTCCCACTGGTTGATTTGCATAGCATCAGTGTCAGTGCTGAGTACACTTCAGTGCCACTGCCACACTGGTGTACCCCAATGGAAATGTTTTGCAATGTGTTCTGCATTTTGTCAAAACCCCTGTGGATTGCATGTAGGTCAGCTGTGTCACACTTACAGACTGAGCTGCTGTTTTCCTTCAGTTCCTGTAATGTCATGGTTCTGTTTCCTGAGCCGTCTGATTTCTCTGAACATTACTGGCAAAGGGATTTTGACATGCCAGTTACAGCTCTTGGCTGTAGCTCTTGGTTGGAGTCTTGAGGAACCAGTAACTTCTATAACTAGTGACTTGGGCAACTAGTAAATGCAAAGTTCCTGAAAGGCAAATCTGTTTCCCTGAAACATCTTTTCAGTGCCTGAATAGTTGGTATTCACATTAGCCAACAGCCCGATGGATTTTTGAAACAGAATTCTGTAATAGAAACAGTACAACTGCTGCTTCATAGTCCAGTCCTATGAAGGTGGTGTTTCATAGCCATTCCTTTGTACTGTGTGGGAGAGTGAAATGCTATAACAGATCCATAACAGTGCAACATAGTACTGTGTAATGTTTTTATGGAGTTAAGCAGTGGGAGATCATTCAGACAGAGAACTGCTCAAAATGCATTTGGGCCCTGTTCAGGATTTACCTTAAGGTCACAGATATTTCGTGGTAAAGTATCTGATGGTGTCGTGAGACAGCTAATAGATATTAAGAACAAGACGTGGTCCCTCATTGTACCATCCCCTGTCCTGCCCTATTCTGGTAAGGTTTTATGATGGGGACTGCTGTTCTAGAAACACTCTCCAGCTTGGGAGCAGATGCATAATAGTTACTGCAGACAGTGTGGCCGAGAAGGCAGGCATGGGACAAGAATGGGGAAATGTCCCTGTGGTCTTCACCTTCTTTGCTCACCCCCTGAAATGGTCATTTCAGGCTGCAAATGGTGAAGGCTGGAACAGTCTGAGTGTACTAGAAAATGCAGTGATAGACTGTTAGAGAGACAGTGTCTGTTGAGTGCTTGTTTCAGTCAAATGTCAGTGTAAAAAGACACTGGAAGGAACATTCTGGGAGGGATCAGCATTCTGTATCTCTCTATCTTGGTAGATCTCAGAAAAGTGGCCATGGGCTGTAGGCTGGCAGAATTAACAGGCAAAAACATAAATACTAAGTTCATATTTCAGGCTCATGCCTGTTCACTCCTAAATGTGAACCAGAAACCTTGCCAAAATATGGGAGTATCTGAATGCAATATATGATAGCATAATACCTTATACATTATACCATAAAATACCTGTAATAGCAACATTGCAAAATATTCTTTACTTTCTCATGGATTCATGCTGATTGCAAAGACCAGCCAGGTGTGGAACACTTCAAAGCTGTGCTGCATTCCCCGCGTCCATACGGCAGGCTCAGTAAAACTCTGGGCTGGGTTTACTGTTCCCAGGTAGCAGCAGATAACACCCACTGTCTTAATCTCGTTGCAGCCTTATATGGGGAGATAACTCCTGCTTCACTCGACTGACTCATGTTGACATGGAAGATCCATGATGTTCTAATGAAAAAGGAGCTACAGAACTGGCTCACTGACTTCTCTGGTCAGAAGAAACAGCATAGAGAAAGTTTCCATTCAAATAATGCATTAAATTACCCCCTTGACAAAAGTAATGAGATGCTGGTATTGATAGCTCTCAATCCTCCTTTAGGGAAAAACATCTTTTGAACACCTGCAATAGTTAATTAACTATTTTAAAAGTGCCTCTAAAAATATTAAACTGTTAGGGTTTGTGTGTTGGGGGGGAGGGGATGTTGTGGGTTGTTTGTGGAGAGAAGTTGGTGAGTTAGCCTTTGCAAAGATTACCAGTACCTACTCATTATAGAAGAAGAACAGAAATTATAGTTGTATCTGACACTGAGTGAAAAGCCTGCCAAGGGCAGGAATAATAATTTTGAGATGGGGACTTCCCCATGACAGAACATACATTCTGCTTTATGGTACAGCCCTGATGCTGAAAGATGTAAAGAGCTGTGAAGATTTTATCGACAGTGGTTTGAAATAACCTGTGTGACTGCCTATCATTTTATTATTTGTGGATAGTACAGAAAGCCTGTTCTTCTGCCAGGAGAACTTGCATGGCACCACACAGTGCCCTTTCTTTCCTATGCCTCATTTCTAGAAAAGTAGTATTTAATGCTATAGCAAAACTCATCTGGATAACCTGAGATGGTGAATATCTGATGAGAGTGGTTGGTTTTCCTCCAAATACAGCAATCTGTCAAAATCTGATCAAGCCAAAAGTTCCTCACATTCCCAGGGAAATAGCCTCATCTTTCAAAAACAGAAAATATTTGTTAGAGATTCCCCCTCCCCGCCCCCATACTCACCTTCTGTGTGTAAGGGCACACGACTACATGAGAAGCGTAGTTGGGGAAGGGAAAGAACTGTGTGGAGATTAGGTCCATGTGCATATGTCAGCAAGCTTACAAATTCTAGTGAGGATGAGGCATGTTTTCATTTAAAAATGCATAGGGGCTGGAGTGGAACTGAGTTACATTAGGTAGAATGTAGTGTACATCCTACCAGGCCTGAGGCACCAAAGCTAGAACTCAGAATTTTATAGCGATTTTAATTTAATTTCTTTTTTTAGTTTTTAATTTTGCTCCTAAATAGAATTAATCCAATCTGTGTTTGTCTCAGACAGTAAACTGCTTTCTGCTCTATTAGTATGGATTAAATACAAACTAATGCCATTAAATACATCAGAGTCGAGCGGAGGAGAAAAAATAACTATAATTTTCAGGCAGTTTTCTTGATATTCCTGACTTGCATAAGTTATACTGTCTTCTGTACATGTAAATTTGTAATTGTCAGTACCACAAAATACTGGTGGGACATAGCTCAGCAGCTGTGCATTTGAAAATGGGTGAAGCAGTTTTAGGTTTGGTGACTTTTTATAATGTTACGTGGAGTTGTGGGTTGGAAACAGACACACAAAACAACACTGAGAGTCCTCATCAAACAGCCCCAAGTTTAATATGGCCCCCTTTTATAGGGGCTTTGGATTTCCCAGGCTCAGGTAGTTGATTGGATGAGACCTCTCTCCACTCAGCTCTCTGGCCAGTGGTATCTGCATCTAAGCTAGAACAGGGCTGGCTGAGGTCTCTGCTTGGGTTTGAATCCAACCTATCCCCGCCTTATCCAGGCACTTATTTTCTTCTAGGTTGGTTGAGTTTAGGGGGCAGCTTTAGATCAGCTGTAACAGGACATTGTAATATCTGGCAGGTTTGCAGTATGTTTGGATTGCACTGCTTCCTTGTGCAAAGTTGTCATCCAGAAGGCACACCAGGCTTTTCTGGCAGGCTTTTACAACTTCTTGAACAGAAAGGGTATTGCTCGATTTTGTTCTTTGAACTGTGCATTGGCTACAAGCCAGTGACACCGGGGTTCCAGGAGCACAGCGTAGGACCCAGAGGATGTCTTCTCAAAGGTTTTCCAGTGGCTACATGGGATTCCTGTGCTTATTTCAAACTCATCTCAAGATATTGTAAAGATATAGGACATGCAATATTAATATATACTACTTTTTTATCTTTGAGCAGAAGGTACTTCAAATATCTGCAAAACCTCATGTCATTGTTTTTAGGAAGCTAGAGTGGAGTAGTAGAGTAGTAACATATAAATATCATACAAATATAAGCATATGAATATCACATTTAAGTGATATAGTATATAAATATCACTTTCAGGTACCCTGAGAATAAGGTGCACCATGTCTTTTCCCTGACCCTGCAGTACCACAGCTCTGTAGAGTTGTGCAGCAGCTATTGGAAATGCTCCTCAGCCTTCAGGAGCTGGGACAGACGCCTATGAGTGCAGCATCCAGCTGAAATTCCAGGGAGGATCTGATACTGCATGGCACACACTGGATCCAAGAGGATCAGAGTGCTCTGCATTATCCAGCATATGAGGTTTCTAGGTGGAAAGCTGTGGCCAACTACCATTCCTTGGGGTCTCTCTGAGAAGGAAAACAGTCCAGTGTTATGTAGTAGTCTGTAGCCATGGCCATGCAGGACCTTGGGGTTACCTGAGGCCAAGCAAAACATTTTAGGTAGTAACTTCTCCTGAAGTGATTTGTTTAATAGTTTTCTATTGTGCTGTTATTGCTGTCGATTTGCAATATTCTTGGCAAAATCCACATTTAAAGAGAATTAAAATTGAGAACACTTAACCAGTGACTCCAGGCCATGAAATATTATAGAACTATTTTAAGTACCCTAATGAAGAGGATTTGCAAAACTTAAGGATTTTAGAATTGCAGTGAAACTCCTCAGAAATCTGAACAAAAGAAAAGATGGATAAAGGTCACTGAGAGTCTTCTGTCTCATACTGTTCTTTATGTGTTCCTCTGAACATTGCATACAAGTTTCACAGGGTACATACTCACAACTTTGTCATGTCACCATTCTTGTTGTACCTATCAGTGTTATTCCTCTATAGCATGAATTATTCCATTTGTTGGCTATATCTTCTCTTTTATTCTTCTTCAGTGCTGGGTGATCATATGAGTGAAGAATTGGTTTTCTCGTTAAAGAACTCAAAGTTGTTTTGTCTTGTTGATTATATTTTTTTCTCTTAATTGGATTTTTTTTCAAGAAGCTTCTTCACATTTTCTTCACGTGAAGTGCCTTTTTCAGGAGGTTTTCCATTGTCCTCTGTAGCAACAGCACTGCAGTTTGCTTTTGCTTACAGTGAAATCCTTGAAGTGATAAACTACTGAAACTTTATGTATTAACATTGACTCTAAAACATTGTCCATGTAGATGGAGGTGACACAGGGAGGGACAAGTGCTTGTGTTTGTTTATGATAATTTCTGTTGTGACTAGGGAACTTTGATTCTTAGAACAAATACTTAATTGAAGGTAATGTCTTGATATCCTGGAAGTCCATAGAAATAACAGCCATTTCTGTAGATGACAGTTTGGAATGAAAGTCTGTAGGGAAGAACAATTCAGCTGAATGAGAAAAAGAAGCATTTATTATTAAAGAATAGTATCAAACCCCACAAAGCCTCCATATGGAATTTGAGTAAAGCTGGTATATAAGATTTCAATGAGTTTTAACTCTGTGATAAGTCTAATGAGCCTGCTTTGTTTGGTCAAGGGTCTTAGGAGTAAAAGTGTTGGATTTCTTCAAGGACCAGTTTTACATTTAACTTCATTTGTAGCCAAATTAATTTATGTCTGAGAGGGAAAAAATAACTGGCCTGGGGATATGCATATGACCTTCCTGTTCTAAGAGAGAAATTTCTTTTGGCCACAGTCAGTATTTTAAATTCCTGAACTGTATAAAGGCCCTTTAGAAGAAGAAGAGGGGAAAAAACCCTTTAAAAGGAAATAAAGCATGTAGAAATAATAACAGCCATACCTTATAATCTTGACTCTTCCTGTGACTGAACATGAGTGCCCAATACATATGTTATTCCTGAGAGATGCTTCTTACCCTGTTTATCAAAAATCCCCATACTGTGAATTCACAGGCTAATTAGGTAAGCTGCATATCCTCCTTTGTGCTTAGCAAGCTTCTACAAGGCCAAGCCAAGCAAACATTCCCTTCATGTAACTTAATCCCACTAACCCCACAGGGAGAGCCTCACCATGCCCTGGAGTGTGACATGGCAAAATTGCATGATGATGCCCCATTAGCACCCATCTTCAAATAGATATGCAGGTGTAAGAATGCCTCCTCAGTCTTCTCTCCATGCCCAAGTCCCTGACCTTCTCTTCCTCGGCTGTTTTGTGAGGAGCTCATCATTCCTTTCTCCTCCTGAATTCTCTGCTCAACTCCATCCATCCTGTGAGCATGCCGAGGCTTGGCATTCTGGCTGAACTCCGCCAGCCTGGACAAAGGAACTATCCAACTTCAGTGAGGACAAAGTCAGCTCAAGTTAACTTGGTGCTTTAAGAAACAGAACAGCATCTCTCTGTGTGGTTACTTAATTGCATCCATCTTATATGTGATGAATAACATTTCCCACTTACAGAGCAAAATTAGTAGACAAATGCCCTTCTTCCTCCCAAGCAGGGGGCGGGGGAGGGTGTATGAAGATGTTGTATCTATAAAGACAGATGTGTTATTTAAATGCTGCAAGCTAAACAAGGAATAATTAATGTTAACGTGCTGCCATTAGAGTTCTTAAAACCACATATGAGAACAATGTCTTAGACAGAAGGATCTGATTTAAGTTCAGTTGTTCCTTGCTAAACTTTCCTGACTGCATGGAAGATAATTTGGTTGTTCTTTGAGGTGGCAGGTTTAAACATCAATCTCTTCTATGCCATTTGGGTCTTGCTTTCAGAGCAATTCCTTCAAAATACAGATTCTTGACTGTCTAAATACTGAAGATTTCTACTGGAATTGTGTTTATACCATCTGAAACCTTGCCACCATATATTAACTGCCTTTTCTAGAAGAATTTCATCCAGTTGCAAGTCTTAATCCTAAGTTTTCTTCCTCTAAGTTACAGTTTTTTATTGTCCACGGTGGCTCTAGAAAGTGAACTCTTTGTGAATGCAGTGCACTTGTAAATGCTAAAACTAGAGTTCCTGAAGCTGCTCTTTCATTGGGGCAAAAATGACTGACAAGTATGACAAGCAACATGAAAATTGATACTGATCTGTCAATCTTTGAGGCATCCCCCCTTATTTCAAAGGAGTTAATGAAAGCTGATTTTACATTTCTCCTCTCTGTTTAGCATCGGAGGAGATCTAAATATGCAATATGTGGGTTTTTTTTTTGTTTTCCGTTCTATTTCATTCATTGAATGTAAATAATAGATATATTTATTATAATACAGTAAAATAATTTATTCCAATACAGTAGTATGGAAAAAAATAAATATATATATGGGGAAATCCACAATCAGGGACAGCTTACTAAAGGTTCTGAAGATGTTGGAAATGTTTATAAATAAAAATACAAAATAAAGTTTCAACTGTTTATACATGCGTTAGCTGGGTGATAATAAAAAAAAAAGATAAATTTTGTCAAACAGCTTTAGATGTTCACAATTTTGCAGAAATAGACAAAACAGAAGGTAGGATCTATCCATGAAGAGCTTGTTGGTCAGGTATTCAGGCAGCTGGAAGTCCTTCTGGAGAACTGGACTGAAGGAAGACTTTCACCTGGGTCTCCTGCTTCCTAGGGAAGTGTCCAGATCATCAGCCTGTGGAAATGCAGACCAATGAGCATGAAACTAATCAATGAGTGATAAAACATGCAAACTGTAGCATAAACAGAAATCTGTGGTCATGGATTCACTTGCTGGAACTGGTTTCCTTTTTAAGGCAAACTTTTGCTTTTAACAGGTGATATTTCTGGCTTTCCAACTAGCTCTTATTTTGGTAACTATAATCTTACTAGGTAAGATTCCCTTCTCTTCTCGTCTCGTGCATTGTGCCAGTGGCCAGAGCACTTTTCTCATGGAACAATCATGCATTTGCCTTGATATCACGCTGATACCCTTGAACCCTGCTTTCTGCCAAGCAATGAGAAAGGGGTAGTACTTAGTCTTTCAGGATAAGAGTCAAAGCTGAAATACCTGCCAAATGAGCCAGTCAACTGAAATGCTTCTCTTCCTTTGTACCGCCCCTAGAAGATATGAGGAAAAAGAAACTGGAAATGAGAAATAGAAGATTGGCAGTAGCCTTCAGTAGCTCATTAGGACTATTTTTACCCTTAGAACTGCTTGTGGGTGAAGAGCAGAAGCTAGTCTCTTTTAGCTAATACTGGCTTTGGCAGTGGAAATGGTCAAGGAGAAAGAGAATGAGGACAGAGAATTAGGGGGATTTAAGACTGGATAAGAGCATGATAATAGTATGTAAAATGGCCATCACATCTGGAGAATACTGGTACACTTTTCATTATAACTCTGAATGTGTATTATCTAATTAAACATTCATCAAAGGTTTTGTCAGAACTAATTTACTCACGTCTGTCTCCCCCTCAAATTAAAACAATGAAAGAAAATGGCTAATTCCAAGCCTTCTGTAACTGAAGTCCTTAAAAACATTTCACATGTCTTTTTTTTTTCATTAAAAAAATACAGCAGAGAAATAATTCTCTAGAGTCACTTTATGTCAGCTAATCTCACGTGAAAACAAAAGCTGTTATTACTGCAAGGTCACTTGCAGTAAACGAGACATCAGCATTACATGGTGGCTACTGGGTAGACAGAAGGCCTATTTATAGGACAAGCAGAGGACAGGAGAAAACAAAGGCATTCAGGGATTCCAGTGGCAAAAAAGATCACCAGAACACTAAATAGCTAAAATGTCTTAACTCTTGAACAATTACAGTAATTCAGTAAGCTTGGGAGCTTTTGGTTTTGCTTTGTAGGAAGCAGAAGTCAGTAGAGGACGAACTTGACTCAAGAAGAAGAAATTGAGCAAGAAGTTTTTGTCTATGTTCCTGAAAATAGTTTGGGGGGTTTCTTCACTGATAACTAATATCAAAATGATCTGCTTACAAGTCTGAGAATAAAAAGTATACCAGCATTAGAGGAGAAATAAAAACCATGTGTGCCTATTATGTCAGGGTTTTTATTTGGGTGTAAAATTTCATTTCAGTGGGCTTGCCTCCTGTACCATTAGACAAGGAACAAGGGATAGCAGGAAGATGAATAAGATTTGAACAGATGCAGTCTGAAAAAAAATTTCAAAGAATTTAGGCTCTTGACTTTAAATCTTGACATTAGCTTACTCTCTGTGACAGCTTGTCAGGTTATTGATCCTGGTTTGCAAGAACGCAAAGTGAAGTCTCGCGCCTTGATTAAATAAGAATGTGTATGTACCAGGATAATAAAAGCCACAAAACAAAAAAGCATTTCTGCACAGAGATTTCATTTTCCCCCCTTTTTGAATATTAAACTTGGTAAGTCAGATGAGCTTTGTAACTACATTATGGACTTCTGCTTCTTTCACACCTTGGCTTTTCTTCCAGAGGCACAACTGCAGTGATCTAGATGCTTAAAGATATGGGCTGATAGTCATGGTTTGAAGGTTGCTTCCAGAGCAGTGGCATTTCTATTGAAATGTAATTGCTCTATTTTCCTGTACTCTGTTCCATGAGAAGGAATTTTCCTTCCTGGAAACTGGTGAAGGTTTCAAGGTTCTTTCTTTCATTTCCATTCTTATTTTTCAGCAGGAACTTGCATGAGAATCAAATCCTTTGTACTAGGAATAAGTAAGTGTTGCGTTGCTGTTAGCTGATAATTGTTGTGGTCTTCACTTCCAAACAACTTCTAATTTGTTGAATCATTCTAACCTCAATTTTTTGTGGTAATTGTTGCACTGAGATCAAAGGGGTTTGTTTGGTCCAGCCTCATGTGCTGTAGTGAAACACTGGTCTCAGTTTCCAACTGACTGCTTTTACTTTGGTCTAAAAAGGATTCCAAGACCTTGTACACAAAAGAGTGTTTATCAAAATTGGTATTCCAGTGTAATTGCATGACAAAACAAAACAAATAGGTTAATGCTCTGGGTGTTTGGTCTTACGTTAATGGTTTTGGGTTTGTTTTTTTTTTTTTTTTAATATAGCTTAGTTCATTTACTTGATATAAGCTAAACACAATAAACATAATTTTAGCCTCAGCAAAACTATTTGGGCAGGCATTTGCAGAAATTTTGCTAACATTGTTCCAAGGACACCTTCAGTGACTGGTAGAACTGGAGGCATAGACAAGCCTGCTTTCATCCTAGTCGCCAGGAACAGAAAGGCAAATTATTCACAGACACCAACAGAACCTGGATTGGGTTTTACATGGTTATTTACTGCGAGTACCATGGGCACCCCATTTTTGTAATGCTCCTGTCACTTAAATCTAATGTTGAAGTACATGGATTGAAAAAAAAAAAATCATAACTAATTGTTTAAAGCTCTCTGATTTTTCCATATGCTAACACTCATGTTCTCTGAAATATTATTTTATTGTAATGTAGCAGTGAAAAATATACACTGACAAAGAAGTAACGATGTGGGGACACACTGTCTCCAACATCTAAGAATTAGATCTCATGTCTGTGTTACCTTGTCCATTTTCCTATGCTTCCTGTAAATATCTGCTATATTTACAGTCTTGGACTGCCATAAAATTTGTTATTGAAGAAATTACACCCTTCTTAGGCGAACCACTTGCATCTTCTGTTCCTTTCAATAGCAGGAACTTGTTGGAACTAGACAAGAGACTGTGAAAATTACAGAAGTGCTTGTATCATGTAATGTAATTGAATAATTTAATGACAGCCCATCAAATAGTTTTATTATGGGCGATCACTCTCATTTGACCACATTTGATCATTTGGCTTTTGGTAAGCCACCAAAAGCCAGGGAAGGGAAATGGGTAAGGAGAGCTGTTAGCATTCTTTAAAGTGTTCAGCTAAGTGAATAGGCAAACGGGATAAGAGAATATCTATTTTTTTATTATGTTGGCCTCAGTGCGATGTATATGTACATTCATTTGGTTTCTGCTTCTCTTTGAATCTCATGCAATGGCACTTTTATAATTCAGTACCAGTAAAGCAAAGGAATTAGTTGTTTGAATAAGGGGAAAAAGACATAAAATGTATCTGTTGGGAGAAAAGGGAAGGCTGGGAACAAGTAATGTGTATGCAAGGTTTCCTTCTAGAAGTTACTACTTTTTCTCTCCTTTTTAACATTTGGGAGAGGGGGGTCAAAATAACTTTTTATTTAAAAATTTTAGTGGGTGGATTATATACAACCTGTTTCTTCTGCAAAAAAACATCTGGATTGCAAAAATCCTCACAAAAATCAATCTGACTCGGTCTGTTTGTTGGTGGTGTCAAAGCAGCTGAGCAGATATGGAGATTATGTAAATCCATATAAATTACTCTGGGGTACTAAGCGATAAGTTCCATACTTCCCGGTGGGTTGAGAGATGCTTCCCACAGGTAAGGTTTAATACATGTAAAGCAAAATAGATGAATAGAATGTTACATCTAGTATTACTTATATTTTAAGTTGTTTTAAGAGTTCTGCTCATTAAATTCAGTACTAAATTATTTTGGGTTTTTTTGTTTGGTTGGTTGGGCTTTTTTGGGTTTTTTGTTTGTTTTTTGTTTTGTTTGTTTGTGTTTTTTGTTTGTTTTTTTTGTGTTGGTTTTTGCTTTTTCTTTTTGAAAGGGAGAAAACTCTGTTTATATCCCTTTGAAAGGGCCAAAAAGAGAAAAAAAAACTCAAGTAGTGTGGATATTTGCTTTTCCATAGGCAAAATTTTCACTGTATTCCAAAGAGAACAGTAAGAACCCCACTCTCCCCTGGGTTAGAGAGTCTTGTGACTCTGTAGCTGCTGAAGGCAGCAGTAACCTGTGGTTCCAAGTGTTCTTTGTTTCACCAGGGCCACATGGATCTGATCCCTAATTGTGGCAGTACTACTGCCACATAAATTGTAACCCACAACTTTCCACCACAGTCTGTCATTGATTATTTTCTTTGCTGGGTAAAATTTCTGGTCAGATTATTAATTTGCTTTAGAATTTCCCATTCTAAAATCAGTATAGGTATGTAGCATTTTGCTTCAGTCATGGTCTTCAGGCAACTTTTGTACCTCTTGGTAGACTTAGAAATCTGCAGTCAAAGTCAGCAGTCTGGTTATTCAGTGCACTCTCTGTACCACTTCACTTTGCGTCTATTTTTCCTTTTAATAAAATATCAGCTCAAGAGCTGAGGCTATTCCTTTTTCTGAGATTCCAGCTGCTGTTCTGAAGAAAGGCAGTAACTACAAGGCTGTTTCTCTACCATGCAGCAGAGTACCGATTCTTTCCAAGGTGTTTTAATAGTGTAAATAATGGCTAAACAGAGCATCCTGGGAACTGTGTGTTTAATTCGTTCCTTTCCCTGTGTATACCTGCTTTTCTTTCTCTGAATGACTTACGGATTGCCTTCTATACCAGTCAGAGAAGGGTTCAATGCGAAGACTTTCAGTGAGTGCTTTCAGCACTGCACTCACCATAAGAATTCCCAGTCAGAATTCAGTTTGCTGCTTGTGGCTGACATGCCCAGAAGGACACAGTTCAAGTGCTTTCACAGCCTTACTGTTGAAATTCTGGTAAGCGATTAAACTTTGGGAGGTTTTTTACTGCTTTAGAACAAGCAGGTGTGACTCAGCAATGTGTTAGGATCCAAAGTGCCGAATACAAAGATACTTATTTTTATATTATGACCTATTTTTTGCTACTCGGCCGTCACATCTGAACAGACACAGGTAGATACTTTACAGGGAGATGGGTAGGAGGCTCTTAGTTCCTGCTCCACTGTCTGGGAGTATCCATTAGACTTTTCTTGAAGGTGATAGATGTCCTACTTTCTCAACAACCACCACTTTCTCATCAATACAAAAAGCATTCAAATAACTTTTTTAATGCAACAGGAGATCTTAAGTTTGCAGCATTAGGTGACCTTGGGTTGTCTCGGTTTTTCAGAGGTGGCACAGGTGACTTCACTGAAGTTCTCTTTTGCTTCAATAACCTGTTTTGCTGTCTTACCTTGACGCTGTTGAGTCAGGGATGGAAAGAATAGACTCCAGTCTTCAGAAGGCTAATTGGAAAGCTTTAATGAAAGTAGTGCATCTTTTTATAATGTGACTTGCTAAGGTGAGACTTGATTGGTCTCAAAGTAAAAACCTCTCACACTATTGGTGAGCTACAAATAGCACACTCTGGAGAATCATATCTATAAACAACAGTTACAGAAAGAGACATAATAATTGTTTTAATTATTTTCTCTAAGTTTCCCAGGCTCGGCCTGGGAGAAAATTATCTCTGTTCTTTCTTTGACTGAACTGAGAATATCCACATTGTCTTTGCACCATTGTCACGGTTATGAAGAGAGGTGGTATTTGCCCTGCGCAAGGCACTTGTATGTCCCCTGTAAGCCCTTCACCTTCTGAACAAGAGAAACAAGCTCTGTTTTCACCTGAGAAGACTTTTGGGGTATTTTGTGAATCTCAGAACATTTACCTCAGGCAAGAACAGAGCAGCAGCCATGCCCAAGAAGTCATTTTTTCTTGAAATTAGGTGTACATGCACATATTGTCCCCTTGAATTGCTTTGAGATTCCCTAAAAATATACTTTGCTTTTCCTTTTCCACTTCTTCTCCGAAACTTCACAGAGCCTGTAACCTCCATTGGACCTTGACAGAGAAGACTGTGTATGTATGATTTTCTGAGGTGTCTGTTTGCTTTCTGCTGGGTAGCTGAAACTGAACTCCCTCACTGCTGCTTCTCCAACATCAGCCTCCTCTCATCTGCTAAGGAGCCAGGCACCAACATCCAAATGCATCTGGAAAACAATGCTTTTATTTGTTCTAGTAAACTAAGTGTGTCCATGATGCGGGCGACTCAGACACTGGATCTCCATCCCATGGTTTTAAATTTTAAGTGTGCACTCTAGCACAATTTGAGTCCATGCAATCTCTCTGCTAAACCAAGCCTGTGAGAATATTTATCCTGCTAAATTCAAGCTTGTGGGCTATAAGACCATCTGTCCTGTATGGAGGAACTTAGGAGATCTTCTGCTCACTGTTTTGCCAAGTTCAGATCTGAAGGGCACCTTTGTTTTCCTCACCCAGCTGCCCCTGTTGGCACAGACCTGGGCTTACTTTTCAGTGAATTCTAAAGCCAGTGGAAGATGGTGTCAGGAAGGGGCTCTTCCTCCCACCACTGGTAACTCATGCCAGTCTAAGTGCTGTCTAGCTGCTAATTGCAAAACTTACATTTCAGAAAAAACCCAATACTGTTTCAATATTTAGATTTAGTCCTACATATCTTTTGAGTAACAAAAGAAAGGGTTTAGAAGTTTAGAAAATGGCTTCATCTTTGATACATGCCTGGCAGGTGTCCTGACAGAGACAGTCCCATCAGCAAGCAGCAGTACTACCTCTCCCTAATGAGGACTCCACAGCAGATGGTGTTACCTGACAAAACCAAGGGACCTGGCTGTTCCCTGACACTTTTAAAGTATTATGAAATGTATAGGGGAGAAAACAAGTGTTGGTCATTTTCATCCTGCAGGACTGTTGCTTTACTAAATGTGGTGGGGTTTTATGCTGTCTCTGTAATTGTCTGGCTAAGGATCAAGATTAGTAACTGAACCTAACTTTGCTTTTGAACTACATTCATACAGCTTCTTTAGGGTCAAGCTGACTCTGTAGGCATGCTTTTTGTCTTGGGCCTTTAGGGACAAGAAGTTTGCAGGAGTGTTAATTAAATCTGTACTTTCGGGCCACCTATGTGCTGGTGGTGTTTGTCTCTCTTAAAGTTTAGAAATTTGTTCTTTGTTGGAGGATTGTAAGTTTACCTGTATATTTTTCTTTAGTTTGCATTTAGTCTAGGTGACCTTATGACAGTAAATTCTATTATGTGTTTGTTGAAACCTTGGAAGAACTGGTTGGTTTTGGAAAGGCAATACAGTTTCTGTACCACTGCCTTCACAGCTTTGCAGTAATAAAGCTTCACTCTGTGTTTTCCAGGGCTACAACTGGACTTTTAAGGTAATACAAATAGCAGCATAGCAGTAACAGGTGCTTTACAGATGTCTGTGTCTTTATCATCCCCTTCCTCTTTCTTATATGCTAGCCTGGAAATAATAAAAGCAGTCCTGGAAAGAGTTGTCTGCATGTTGGATTCAGGGAACCCCCTCAGTGTTAGAACACGTTGAAATTGGGTTAAATCTGATGAAGGACATCAGAGGTTCAATAAAGTTCTGCACTGTAAATGCAAATCAGACAAATCTCTTATAAAGGCACACGTCCCCCAGACAGATGTGTGAAATTAAGCTGTGTACAGTGCTTTGGGAACTTGTTTCAAACTCCTAACTCCAAATAAGATATATGCTAAATAAATCATAACTTGAACCAAATATGTAATATTTATCATTCAATGAACCAAAACAGTATTCCAGCCAGCATTGTTAAAGCTTTCTAGAAATATGAGTGAACTTAAAATTCAGGTGATCATGGCCCAGATTTTAGTTGAGAAAAATGCCAGAAACATGAGTGAACTTAAAATTCAGGTGATCATGGCCCAGATTTTAGTTGAGAAAAATGCCATAACCTATGACCACTTAAATTACCATCAGGTAATTTAAGAAACAAACCCAAACTGATATTTTGAAAGCAAAGACATCCATTGTTTAGTATTTGCGTAGCCAGCATCTTTCTGTTGTGACCCCCCTAGCACAGGATAGGCATATTGTGATTGGGCCAGTAATGAGTGGAGGAGTTCTACATCAGCATCTCTCAGCGTGGTTTTCAGGGTGTTGATTGGCATTTTCCCATATCTTTAACCCTATCAGTGGTGCTGTATCACATAAGCACAGTGATGGGACACCTTGTGTGTGGAACTCCTTGGTATTTCTGTAGTTTGAGGCCTTGTGGATAAAACTCACAAAGCAAGGCTACTACTACTGCAGTGATCAGCATCTCATATTCTGGCTTTCTGGTCTTCCTGGCAGTCAGACATGAATGGTTTCTGTGACATGAACTGTCTAATGCCAAAACAAGCATTACATTTCACTTCAGAAGTGAGCAGCATGAACTATGAATCAGGAGATCCCATGAAGCACCACTTACAATACAAGTAGTGCTAAGAAAGAGCATAAATCCTCATGCAGCTGGCATGGCTGTGTGAGTGTGTCTCACATTCACTGACTTCTGAAAATGAGCATTTGTTACTTCGGACCCCATCTAAAAGGTTTCCTTTGATCTTAGCTGGACATTTGTCAGTGGTTTTCAATAGTCAGTGCAGATGTTTGGGTGAAACAAATCTGTAACAGGGAGTCCATGGTAAATACTTCTTCAGATAAGGTAAAACTACCTGTTCTTCTTTTCCAAACTAATCAAACCAGGCACAGACTCCATCAAATCTTCTGCTTGAGCTCTGCTTTATATCCATGAGAATGTATGGAAGCTGAATGCCTCTGTGACTGCTTTCACACAGAGTGTGTATGGACCATTATTTCTGTATATAGGTACAAGATTTGTAAAGGTTTAAACTCCAGGCTAACACAGTAATGCCTGCAGTGCCAATTCAGAGAGAGAGAGAGTGCTGCAAAAGTGGAGAAACAGTGATACCCTGGGGTTCTGGAAAGATGAGATCACTCAGGGATGTGTTGAATGCTAATATTATGTGAATGCTGATGACCACACCTTCCCAGGGGCAGAATCATTTGCTCAGCTATAGGGAAAAGTTCCTGAATGCAACCTCGAAAGCTGCAAGAATAATTTGTCCAGGGACAGGTTCATTCTTGTTTGGCAGATATTTTCAGTGCTCAGCTTGAAGAGCAAAAAAACCTAGGAGAATCAGCATTTAGAAATAAAAATGAAAGTACATAAAAATTATAAATCTTAATGGTCCTGTAAAGATGCAGATAGCAATGTGTTTCTTAGAGCTGCAAGTAGGAATGCCAATAAAGAAGATACCTTACAAATGAATATAGGAACAGGAACACTAGTAGGGAAAAAAGAGGCATACTTTTGTTTTCCATTTTACATGGATATAATAATAAAAGACAAGCAGAAAATTCAAGGTAGTAGTTTTAAGAATTAAGACTTTGATTAAAGATGGTCTTTATCCTATGGTGAATTTATTCAGCTGGGCTTGAACCCAACATTAAATGTACTTTGAGCCAGAAGATGGAACAAGAAGAACTGAAATCTGGGTTGTGGGAGGGAAAGGAAAGAAACCCTTTTGCTGCCATGTGCAAACGGATTGTGATGCAGGAGCTGAGACACAGTGCCATGATTTCCTAAAGAGCACCTTGATCAAATGCAGGCCTGCATTTTAGCTGGTAAAGCATAAATTTAATTCTTGAAATACATGGAAAAGCCTAGAAAAGAAACAAGATTACTGAGATCCATTATAAGCAGGGACAAGGAAGACGGTATCAAATGTGGGATTGAAATGGCAGTTTGGAGGCATCACTGGGAGAGAGGAATGTTGATGCGGGTGAACTTGGACCAGAGTTGTTCTTTGCCATGGAGGGCTACATGAGCACTTAGGTGACACACGGGACAGGCATTAAGGGATGTGCTGTATCCATAATATGGAACTGAAGGAAGACTGCAGGGAAAGCATGCAAAGCTACCACTGTGAGCCATTAATAGAAAGATTAACAGAACTTGGGGCAGTAGATGTGGATGCCTAGGTGTAAAGGAGGAAGAATGAAGCTAAGGATGTTGGTCAATGACACCTTTACCAGAAGAGAGATTTTGATGCAGAAATATAGGTAGAACTATCTTTTTAGACATTTAAATAAAAAATATCACCAATATTTAATTAGACATTTTTAAATTTTAAGGACAGGCTTTTTATTGGTTTTACTGTATTTGAAATCAGCCTGCAATTGCAGTTACAGAAACCAGTGTAAAATATTTTTCATATAAATAGTAGTTCATCAAATTTCCCTCACCTTTCAGGTGAAGTGAAGAGACTCTCTTTGCCTCTTTGACTCCAAATAGTTTAGTTTTTGAAGTAATTTCTGAGGCATAAGCAGTAAGGTTTTCTCCCAAATTAATACATTCCTTCTTTATACCTGTCATTTAATATTTATTTAAAGAGCTATAGGCAGTACTCTTCATGCATTAAATACAATTTATTGACTAGCTTGTAGAAAAAGTACTACGTGTCCCATGAAATGCGTTATTTGCCAGTTTCAATGCTGTCTCATTAAATACTCTGGCTTGTTTCATGGTAGCTCTTTGCTGCTGAACTTTTGCAAGATAACATGAAACATAACAGGAAGCAAGAGTTTGCAATTTTTTCTTTCTTTTCTCCTCTCAGAAGTGGAGTCTGTACTTCTATTGCTCTAGTAAAGCAGTGTTTATGTAGGGTTATTTATAATTTACAAAACACAAAAGTCTATCCAGTTCATCCAAAAGTGGCCTACGTGACTCAAATAATTACTCACTTAAATACCATATATACAGATAAGAGAAAAATGAGTTGGGATTTTGCAACACCTCATCAAGTGGGCTATGTTTTTTGAAAACAAAATGTCTTTCATTTATTCCATGGTTATTTTACTCTGTTCAGTGCAGGAAATGAAAAGGTAATCTTAAGGTTCATGTTTGTCAGAGAGTTCTAGGGCTCATCCTGTGCATTCTGCAATCCCCAAATTGTTTCCTATTTCCTTTTCTCCAGTAAGTCTTTGAGTGAATATTCTTTGTGGAATTGATTTCTGTTATTCATAGAGATGTGAGGGAAACATCACACTAAAGGTATGATTATAAAGGATGAAAGAAAAAATTGTTCAGTTCTACTGTCACATTTGTGCAGGTATATATGATTGTGTAATACTAAGAGAAAATTAGAATGCATTTCTGAGACAGAAAATTGCTTCCAATGTGGGATAGCATTCAAAATACATACTGATGGAGTTCCTTATATGAATTGTGCCTGACAGTGTTTGAGTAGGGAACAGCTGGCAAGCAGACACATGTTTACTACCTTATTGTGCAGCTTATACAAAGTGTAGGAAACCAGCAAGGAAATTGTAAGTTGAACTGAGAGCTATGGGATTTCAAACTCTCCTGTGCTTTCCAGGGCTGTGATTGTAAATGTGTGTATTAGAGAATTCTTCACTTTGATTCAGGCTGATGATGTATGTCACTACCTGATACATGCTTGCAGTAAGAGGAGGCTTAAATTCAGATCAGTGAGAAACCAGTTGACCTCTGTATACTTACATGCTTTTTCTCCCAAACTGAAAATTTTACTGTCCCAGTTTTCCAAAAATATCCAGTCAGTTTTTTGTGGTAGCCATTGCCAGGTGAAAGGCACTAAGTGAAGCCAGTATTTGAGCTGTCTCAAAAGGGGAGACACAATTAATAACTAATTGTGGTGGTTTTGCATGGGAAAACCAGTATACTAGTTTATACCCATTGTAACCTCATGGCTAGAAGTTCCCAGGCAGTTTAGGATGAAATTACAGTATTACATGATGGCTCCCCATGAGCAGAAATGATTGTCACTAGACATGAACACAAAATTTTCTCTTACAACTGTTTCTAGTTATAGACCAGCAGTTATCAGGATTTCCAAACCAATTTACCTTGTGTTTGTAAACTGTTTCATCCTGTATATAATTTTAATCTGTCAAAGTCTCTTGTACTAAAGCATCTATTAGCACTTGAGGGGAAAGTATAACAGTCATTGTTATGTTAGAAATTAACCATGTGAGTTAACTTCAGCAGTTGTAGTTGGAAGAGTAGAGACAGGCTGTGAGGTGTTGGATTTTTAAGCAGCACTGGTAATTAATAAAGACACAAAGCAAATTACTGCTTGTGATAAACTTCTGTAATGGTGAGAACAGTGCCCAAGCTCAGTCAAAGTGAACATGGCCTGGATGGTTCTCTTTTTCCTGTGGATGAGTTGGGGGGACAAACCTTTTAACTGAGAGTCACTGGGAAGCTAACTTTAAGTACTAAGCATCTTATAATTAAAAGTGATGTCTTAGGGCTATATATAGATTATGATTTGTCCACCTCATTCATCTCTTCTGTGAGGCTGAAGCCATGTCTCAATACAAAATCACTGCCAAGCTGAAACCATAATCCTTTCAGTTGTTTCATAGAGTTTTCTGGAAAGATGTGGCCTTGCCAGGACAAGCAGGGGCTGCTGCAATGTCCTAGGAGTAAAACAGTGTATTGGCTTTTCCTGTGTGAAAGAGATTTTGTATAGCAATGGGTGAAAGCTGAAAATTCATTTCAGTGTGTTTCCCACTCAGTGGCCCTGCTGTGAGTGTGGTCAGAAGCATTTACAGTCCCTGAGATGGAGCTGATAGCATCTCACAGTGATGGGGCATCACTTCAGTTATCAGTAAAGCAGCTATATTTTAGCAAAGAATTCTGCTGTGTGCCAGCAGATAGGAACAAATATCTGCACATCAGCAGGAGAAATTGTGGTCCTGAGAGAGGGGCAGCGTATTTCTTCACCTTGTACAGTGTAACTGTAGTTACTAAGTGGGTGCGTGTTTGATGCCACCTGTAGCATTTCTTCCAGCCTTCCTGCTGTTTCTCTTTGCACACTGCTCAGCTGCATGGCTGCTCTTCCACTGCACTGTGCCTTTCACTTGCCCATGAACATCTGACCAGATTCCTTTTGGCTTTAGAAAGGAGTAAAAATGTCAGTTACTCATGACCAGTTCTCCAAATAGGACGGGTGCCTATACTTAGAGGAGTTGAATCAGTTTGACTTCAGAACTGTTGTCTGCAGTAAGCTCTTGGCTGTAAGCAGGAAACCTTGGACGCGGAGAGCGCTTTGTGATGCACAGCAAATTTCAGTAGAATAGGTTCTTTGTAAGCGGGTCTCTTGCATGCCAGTTTAAATTGTCTCCCTTATTCTCAGCAGAGGTTGGGAGATGGTGCTGCAGTTCCCTGTGAAATTTAGATCAGAGGGGCTGTCCATGAAGATGCTTGAGCAATTTAGGATCTCAGAAACTTTCTCCACATTGGAATGCATGTGTGTGTTTTAGGAAAAGTCCTGGTGGTTGAAATTCTCTGACTTTATGAAAATAGAAAGGCTTCTATTAAATTGGGTTTGTTCTTCATTTGTTTGAGCTATTCTTTAAAAACAACCTAAATCCCACCATTTTTTTATCAATCAGATGCTTTTATTTCTTGTTTTCCTTTCCCATTTGGAAGTTTCACAGACAGTAAACATGTTTTCAGCACTTACAAATTGAAATGTTTGATGTTATTTATGAAATATTTTTTTTTTCTCAAGTGTGTTAACAAGCAAGCTTTGGAAAGGCATTCTTGTTAAATAGCAGTGTTAAAAATTTTGCTTAAATTGCTAGACAGAGAATACTGTCTTATGTAGTTTGTTTCCAGATCTTCCTGTAGCAAATTTTTATGATGGGAATGTAAACACACCTACAGTACAGCAGAGGAGGACTTCTGATAATACAATATAGTTTTAATAGTTTTACATTGTTCTAAGTAGTAGTAACATATACATTTTTTCTGCGTTTTTATTTAAATGTAGTGTATACATTTTTCTAAGTATAACTTTGTCTGAAGTTGACTTCTCACTGTTGTAAGTGGAATTTAATAAAATTTCTGTTTTTAAAAAAGCCTCTGGAAAAACAGAGTGTATACAGCAGCATATACTACTATATCTCATTTAGATTCTGTAGTAACTCTTTCAGTCATGTCATAAAACTCCTTTATGTTATGTATCAATCATGCACTATTTTTTTTCCTTTCAAGTGGAAAGGCAGTCCAAAATTTTAAACTCAAACCACAGCCATTGATCACAATGCAGCTAGTGTCCCCAGTGTATTTTAAAATAACATTATAAACAGGAGTAAAGGAAGATAAGGTAGAAAGTTAGAATCAAGTTCATGTCAGTCTTTTGCAGGTTTGCAGCATCAAAATTTATTAACCTATACCTGTTTATAAATAATTGCATTACTGTGACTGTAATTTAAAATGGACTTCAAGACAATTCACTCTCAGATATGGTTTCCTTCAAGTTAGGAGGGCAGATACCACAGTGAATGTCCCAAAAAGTAGTCCTTCTAATTTCCCCAGTATTTAAGGGTGATACAGGTAGGGGAATTAGTTATTTTAATTATTTGTTTATCAATGCAACAGTGATTTTATAAATTTAAACTAGAAAAAAGGCAACTCAGAACCTACTGATAGTGTCAGACATTTGGAAAAGCTTTGTGTGTTTAATAAGGTCAGCTTTCTCTGGCTTCATACTGCATTGCCCATGGTATGGTCAGTTTGTCCTTTGTGGCAGCAGCTCTTATCCTGGTCAGATGTGCTGCAGGAGTCTGTAGAATTTCGTGCTTCTGCTGCTAATTTCCATTATGTTGTGCTGCCTCTAAATACTTCACTGTATTGAGCAAGGGTTTCAATTACTATCTTCATGCCATGACATCCAGATACTGAGAATTTATTTCTGTTCATGTGGAAGAAGCAGTCTTGGAAAACGCTTATCACATGGTTTCTATTACAAATTTATACAGCACCTACCAGCAGAAATAAGAATGCAGTCTCAAGAGCATGCAGGTATTAGCCTTGCTAAAAGAAGGTTGAGTCTGTTACTTTTCATCTCAGGCAATATCCCTCTGTGGAAAAGGGCTGTAGAAATTAATTTGGATTAAATAAATGCTTGATTTTATATTGAAATAATTCTTAAAGCATGCACATTCTGCTGCTATGCATTTTAATTTTGAGAGATTTCATTACTCATCTGTAATTCTGTGTCAGGAACACCACATTCACATTGGTGGTTAACATAATATATAATGGAATATTTTCCTCAGAGTTGCAGTGTGTATTTTAGTCCTTAGTATATACATGTTAGACTCAGTTAATATTTACTGTTTTGGAAGCATTAGGAGATGGTTTATTTATCTTACTTTTCTTTTTCCAATTGGATTCATAGTGCAGTAGTATCTTTAAAATGCCTCAGCTAAGCAGAATTGACCGCGGTCTGAAAGGCTCATGAGTGAATACTGAATTTTGACAAGTGAGGATGAAAAGCAACTGACTGGTTTATCTTTATGCAAACATCTATCCATACATGCACACGCTCTCCTTTGTGGCTGGGGCTGAATGTCCTGGCAAATGCAGAGCAGCAGAGCTTTGCACAGTGCAGGTGAGCAGGCTCTGCTTGAGAGTTGAGAGTGTTTTTTGATGCAGCCTCTGTTCTGGTTCAGTGACAAAGCCTGGGCTGGTACCTTCTGCATACAACCAATTTGTGGATATGGGCCACTGAGTAAATAATAAAGACACAGTTTGGAAGGAGGAAATGATGGCTGGAAACAATCAGTATGCATTTACCAAGGTTTTACTTGTTGCCTTCTAGGATAAAACAGCTGGATGAAGCTGTGGATGAGGGAGAGCAGTAGACATCATTTATCTTAACTCCATGATTTTTTGGACAAGGTCTACAAATTTTCTTCTGTCCAATTTAGAATTTGGGTGGATGGACAAATAAATGCATAATTAGTGGTTGGCTGGCTTAGAGGGTGGTGATTAATGGCTCATATTCTAGCTGAGGCCCATGGCAGGAGGAACACCAGAGGAATTTTTTTTTGTCCCGTGTGACACTTTCAGCAGTGCCCTGGAGGAGGTGATAGAGGCATGCTCATAAAGATTGTAGATGACACTAAATTAGAGAGATCAACTGATAGACCTGAAGACAGTGCTGCTGCTCAGAGGGACTTCGACAGGATGGAGGGATGGGCCAGCAGGAACCCTACAAAATTCTGCAGGAATAAACAGAACAACATGTGCTTGAGAGGGAAGAATCCTCTTACAGTGGTAGAGGCTGGGGAGCAGCTGTGCAGGGACAGCCCTGGGGTGTTGGCAGAGAGCTGAGCAAGAGCCAGCCCTGTGCCATGGCAGTGACGATGGCCAGCAGCATCCTGGGCTACTATGACACAGGCTGCACTGGCAGGAGCAGTCAGGTGGCTGAGGCAAGAGATTATTCCTCTTACATACAGTTCTTCAAACCTCACCTAGAAAGTGCCCGGCAGTTTAGCGCCCTTCTGTATGAGAATGGCATTGATATGCCCAGCAAAGGGCCACCACAACAGTCAGGGGGCTACAGCTTCTTTAGGAGCGGAGGCTGAGGGTGCTAGTTCTGTTAACCCCAGACAAAACAAAGCTTTGGAAGAAAGGGGGATTTAATAACAGCCTTCCAGTTTCCAAAGGAGGTTATTGAGATGATGGAGTCCCAGCAGTGAAAAATGTGAGAATACAGAGACGATGATCATAAATTGAAACAAGATGTTCAGACTGGATGTAAGGAATAAATCTTTTATGAGTTCAGTGGAGCAAGCAACAGAATAGGTTGCCCAGAGTGGTTGTGGAATCCCCACCATTGAAGGATTTCAAGATCCACCCAGATGAAGCCGTGGACAGCCTCATCTAAACTAATAGCTGTCCTTGCATTAAGCAGGAGGTGGGAGTTGAGACCTCCTGAGGTCCCTTCCAAACTTGGTTATACTTTGATTCTGTAATAACTGGTTGAAATGTGCACAGCTCTACACAGCTGGAAAGGAATTCTTACTTTATCATTCTTTCTCTGTGCTGGGCAGATGTTGCCTGAAACCTCCTGAGTTGTTGAACTAATGAACATACATGAAGTTACCAAGAATGCTGTAACAAAGAGCTTCATATGGCAGAGGGTTTAAACCTGGAGCTTGTTTCTACACCACAGGGCATGTTCAACACAAATCCGTGCCTTGGGCAATGCTTCAGGAACTTTCCCACAGGTGAGAAAAATGGATCCCATCCTAGGGTGAGACCAAAGAGCATCCTTCCTTTCCTCTCTTCCTCCCTCCCTCCCTGAATTGCTCTCCTGATTTGTATATTTTAACTTGTGCTTCTTTTTCAAAATCTGCATATTTTAGTAATTTTAAGTATTTCTAAATTTAGAAATTCATAGATATATTTTAATCTTTTTAATGGAAAAATGTAGCAAAAAGTGCCCTTTTTCCAATGTAGAATGGAAAATACCAGCATGATTTCTATGTGAGATTGCTGTGATGATTGTAAAATTTAGTAATGTGTATAGAATTTTGATTTATTTCAGATGTGCTTTCCTTAATTTTAGGTGTATTTTCTTCTGTATCTTTAAAAGGAAAGAAGAACACCTCTGCTGGAATTCAGCTCCCATCTCTATCTGTTCAAGTGCATTGTTAAGTGGTTTTCTGTAACTAAAAGCTGGCAGTGTGTGATTTAACTCACAGTTTAGCTTTTTAGAAGAAAAAATGCCCCTCATATATTTCTGGTTTGATATGCCACTTTAGAAGATCTCTTTGCCTGATCCAGTGCTTACTGAAACATGGAGTTTGGGGTTTTTTTCCCATTGCCTTCAGTAAACACAATCTCAGCAATGCAGAATTAGGCACCTTCAATTTTCCTTATCTGGGAAGCAACACAAAATTATTTTTTGACATAAATCAGGAAATCCTTGATCTTTTCTGTCCAAGAAAATGAAAGCACCAGAAAGCAACCTGATCAGGTTACCTGGGCCAGGGCTGCGAAATTCTTAGCAGGCTTGTACTAGAGGATAGGAGTGAACCATGTCCAGGTGACTCATCACAGACTCATCACAAGCTCTAGGGAGGTTGTCCAAGAAAGAATCTGATTGACTCTTTGGCAACACAAACAGACTGCTAAGCCCATTTCACGTTTCTCCTCGTGTCTGTGATTAAGAAAAAGCAGTGTTCCCACCACAGTGTCAATGTCATGTTTCCATCTCTGTGAGTCAGTCATTTAGAGGAGAATGGGAAGTGTAAAGAAGCCTGGCAGCCCAGATTTCCATCTAAGAGGTGATGGAAGACAGAGCTTCCATGTGGCTGCATCAGCCCCTGAGATGGAAACATTTGATTTAACTGTGGCATCATCCCTGCGCAAAGGTTGAGACTCAAAATGTTCCCCTCCTGTATTCATGTAAGGCAGCAGCTTGCCAAGCATAACGCTGAAAATGCCTTTGATACATCTGGCTGCCCAGCTGACTCATCTGTGAGCATTCTGATCTGGGCAGCAGATTGAATCAAGGCATCTCTGAAATGGGTGGGTCACCCTTGCGCAAAACCCAAATCCGTCACATGATCAACTGCACTGGAGAGATTTAAGGGAGTGCTATAATTTTTAGATTTTATTTCCACCATTCTATATGAAAAATGTTTCCATGAAATCAGGGCAAAAGAATAAAATTCCTACAATTACGAATTTTGAAAACAATAATTTGAATTTATAGTTCACCTTCTGAGATTTTCATTATTAAAAGCACACAGAGCTCTAATTTGCAAGATCCACCAAGCAATTTTATCTTCTGCAGGCAGAGCTGGCTATGTAAAACTGGTCCAAGAATCCCCTTCAGTGGATCCCTACACAGCAATGCCCTGTACTAGTTCCGAGATTACAAATGACATGCACTGTGACGTCATAGGCAAAGGCTGGCTCGGGGTATCTCAGAAGCCCAAAAGGCTCCTGCTGAAGTCAGTAGGAACCCTTGACCTTTGGCCTTTTTTACTTGGATGAAAATGCTTTCTTTGTAGTTTTATGAACTTAGGAATTTGTGCTCTTAATCCTGTTCCCTTGGAGTTTAGAGACAAGATGTGTTGTAGTTGCAAAACTCAGCAGGTGAAGTCATGAAGCTGAATCTCTAGAGAAGTAGAACTTTTGCAGTTTGATTTAGTTTCTTGCAAGAAAAATATGCTCACAAGGAGTCTTGGGCTAAGGTTCAGAAAAAAATTGCAACATGTACCTTTTGCAAGAAGCTGTTCTGCAGAAGGAGAGGATAAGTGTACTCCCTCCTTTCTAATGCTTCCCTTGGGAAGCAAAATGGGGAGAGAGAATCCTATGTAAACCTTTCCATTAGACCTACTGATTGCAAAGCACAGCTTTAGCTGAAAATTTCAGTTTGGATCAGTTTTCTCTATATTTTGTAGTTTTTTAAACATTTGTGATAATTTATTCTGCTGTAATTTGCATCTGCTTTCAGATAGGAAGAACTTAGTATGGCATCTGGAGGTCCATTTGAAAAAGGAATGTCCTTAGCAGGGTAATTACTGGTGCAAAGTGTGGGATTAATTCATGTTCCTTCATTGTTAGTCCCACTGTTAACAGTGAGCTGATGAATTCAGAGTTACTCAGGCAGGTTTGGGCTCCACTGGTAGTTGCAGTCCTATATATGTGTAAGGCCATCTCATTTTGCATTAATTTCCAAGTTTTTCTAGTAGGAGTTCCAGGGAGTTCCAATATGGAACTTTTGTACAGGGTGAAACAGGAGCTCTGGTAACTGATCGCTTCTCTTCCAGGGTTAGTTTGCTCTCTCACTGCTTATGTTGGCACTGCTTGGTTTTAAAGCTTCCAATTACAAAATTTTGTCTTTTTGCCTGAAAAAGTGAAGTTGTAGAAGAATTTCTGAGAGAAAGAGGTCACGAACTGTATGTTCACGATCTGTATGTTTAGAGTGAAGGTTGAGCTACCCCAGCCTAGGCCTCGGATGTGGGCCTCAGTGAGGCCTTGAAGCCCGTGGCGCAGTCAGAAATAAGTGTGTGGCGCAGTCAGAAATAAGTGTGTGGCGCAGTCAGAAATTATGTTAAGGTATAACACAATGTACTGAGCTATCTAGGTGTGAATTAGTATAGGTCTGCGGTGTGAAACTTCAGCCACCTTAAGACAGGAACAAACAATGTTTGCTTGCCAATGAGAGTGTGCTCACGATTGTAAACTATCTGGAAGTGTATATAAACTGCTATCGTATAAACAATAAACGGAGAACGTATGATTAACCACATTGGTTCGGATCTGCGTTTGGTCCTGTGCAGCTCACCTTCTTTTTTTATTAGTCTCTGCTTTATGAAGTTCATTTTGAGGTTAATTGAAGCTGTATTACAATGGCAGATATTTCACCTGTTGTTACATTAAACTGTGTTCCAGCTTGTGTTTGGTCTCAGTACTCTGCACCGTATCCCTCTTATATTAATTGAGCTGTATTACACTCTAGAAAGAGAGTTTTAATACAAAGAAATTAGTACAGTGAAGGTTGTTTAATATGGTAAAAACTCCAGGATGTCTTCTAATGTTACAGAAGACTCAGAAACGTTGTGTCTGGGAGGAGTCTAATCTTATATAATTGTACTTTCTTGAAAAAATACTTTAATCGTGCTCTCCTCTCTTTCAAACAGCCACCTTTTGTCAGTACAAAAGTCAACACAGTTAAGGCCTGTTTTGGTAATGTCTGACTTTATTGCTCAATACTTTAAAGATTATATCTCAGTCTTGCAGAAGGGGGTAGGGTTTTCTTTGTCTCAGTGATAAAATACTTCAGTAAATAAGAACAGTGGGGTCTGAAGAAATTTTCTTGCAAATGTGGATATAAATATTTTCCTTTATTTTTCAAGTTGGAAAAAAAAATACTAAGTAGCTGGATTTTTTTCTTCATCCCAGTCATAAGCTTAGTATTTCATTTTGGGCATGTGACTTTCTCCAACTGTTAGATTTTATGTTTGAGAGTTTTCTGAAGCCTTTCAAGATTTTTAAGAGGTATTTTTATACCATTTTGCTTTCCAAAATGTTGTAATTTTTGTCTTTAAACTTTGGTAGCTCTGTCTGGCCCCTCCTTGTCACCCTCTTGATACGCTTTTTAATACTTCAGTCTTTGGTAAATTTGTTGGCGAGGAGAGCAGGGGGCCTGTCCTGTGGCATTGGAAATGCTGACAAGTCTGACAACACTGGATGTGCAATTGTCCCTCGGAGCTTACATCCAAGTTTGTTGTACCGAGCAGAGAATAGAATGTGGGAGAAGTTATTCTGAGTGTGTGTGCATGTGATTGCAGTTTCCAAGGAGACCACCTTCTTTGTCTGAACATGTCCAAAATGATTGCCTAATTGATCTCATCATGTGGGACACTCTGTCTGTCTTTCTGTCTGCTTCTCTCATGTGTTCTCTCCTCCACATAGTTAATTAGAAAGTAAAAAATGAAAAGTTATGTTCTCGCAAAGAGCCAAACAAAGCCATTAGCCTGTCCAAACAACAAGCTGGGGCTGTCCTTTAGTCAGAGCCCACGGCCAGTGTGTCACCAGTGTGGATGTGAGACATGTTGTTGCTACTATTTCTTCCCAGTCTGTGCTCTAACTCGTGCATAGATGATGCTGAGCTCGTCTTTGAAAGAGACAGCTGTTAATGCTCCTACTGAATTTCCACTAATTATAAAATGAAAGGACTGGCTCTCTTTTTCTTCCCAAAGCTCAATAGTCTAGTTTCACTGATTAAAGAACCAACAATAAAAAAATCCCACAACACACAAAAAGCTCAGAGAAGGAGGAGACGTCAGCCAGTGCCAGTGCTGAAAAGCATGCTGATGTGCTTTTTTTGTTGCTTGTGGTTTTGTTAGTACTGATGATGTGCTAATGAAGGCCAAAGCTCTTTCAAATTTAGTCCCTTGACACTGGAACTGGAAATGAAGAGCTCAAGTTTAAAAACATTCCTGCTAAAGGGAGGAGAAAATTGCACGGGGCAGTAAGAATGAGGTGCTGCAGCAGAACTGGAGGTCACTGCATACTGCAATTCCTGTCACTCAGGACTTTGGCCAATCCCGACTTTCTTGCTAAGCAAAGACTCCACTTAAGCTGAAGAGGAACTTAACCTGAACTATGGAAACACAATGTTATGGAGACAGAAATTACATCACAGTTCAGTATGTAAAAAACTTATTAGAGTATTGGATAAATATAGGAACTACCGGAAGAAGTATTTTTTTTTAAATCCCCTCTGTGGTTTTTTTTATTTATTTATAAATTTTATTACAGTCCTCTTCCATAGAAATGCAGTGCTTAAAGAGGAACATCAGCTGCATAGCATGGTTTTGTTTTGTTTATTTGTAATAAGTATCTGTAATCTGTGTGAAAGTGGAGAGAGGGCATAGTCTATGTCAGTTTATCTACAGTGTATCACACGGGGGGTAAATACCAGCTGGCACATGAAAAAGGTCCAGGCACACGTAAGCCAGCGGAATTAAGTGTGGACAGCTTGAGGGGAAGAGTCTGAGAAAATACATGGAGTTTGCAGGAGCCACAGCTCCCAACTTCCCTGGTGGCATTTATTGGAGAGAATATGATTAATCTGTCTCTTTATGAAAAAGTCTTCATGACTGTTAGAAGCCAATCCTTCTATGCCTTTCCTACAAACTGGAAAGAAGGGAATAGTTTCAGAGGCTTTGATCTTGCCAGTTACTGCTGCCTCCCTTCTTTCCTGCAAGCAGAGCTGGTGAGCTGCTGGGTTCAATCCAACACAGAGTCTTTGCAATTGGACATGACCTGAGCGTGGAGGGGTTTGAGGCTGGTCCTTTATTGCATTCACACGTCTTTGTGACAAAGAATATTTTCTCCATGTTTCATAAAGATCAAAATTTAGGCAATAAGCAGCTTGAGAACGACTTAAATGACTGAGAAGTCCAGGGCAGAGCAGAGCTAATGTTACAGACTGAGACCATAAGGTGGGACAGAGCAGGTTGGTGCAAAATGGGGTGAAGCAACAGTCATAGTCAGCACATGGGGGTTGATTTAGTGGCCTGTTTAGGGAATGCTGTGCTGATAAAAAAGGTACAGTACTGTGGCTGTGAATCCTAAATGTCCATCACAAGCACTCTGGTCCTCCCTGTACAACTCTGGGGAAATTCCTGAGCTGTATTTAATTAAAGCATGATAAATGGTGTATTTGAACAAATAAATTTCTTTTCCCCTTCTGTTGCTCCCTTCTGGCCAAAGCCTGAGGCCATTTCATTTCTCTTCTGTTCTGGAAAAGTGATATGAAGAGGAGTTCATGACCTTTTAATTTGAATGTCGTATGTTTCAGCTAAGAGAAATCAAATTAGTAGATACACTGGTTTGGTTTTTTGGTTTTTTTTTTTTTCATAATAACTGTTTGAACCTACTTGCATTCCTTGCAAACAGGGTACTGTTGAACAGGATTCATCTTTGACAGGCTAGCTGTGAGGCAGCACTTTACAGTTTTCCAGAGTGACCTGTTCCCTCTGGGAATCTGACAACAGGAAGCACAACAGCAATAAGGAGCATGCTTACTGAGCAGCAGAGGTGCTGCTCCCACCTCAGAGCAAAGCAAAGAAGTAGCTCTCACCTCCAGTGTCTGCACCTGCACCTACCTGGCCTTAATGACCAAGGCTCCCAAGTGATGCGTGTCTTTATTTGCAATATGGCATGTTTGGAGTACTGCACAAACAGAACTCCTTCTATTTAACATTAGGGTTGTGAAATAAACATAAATAGACTTTTCTGGTCCACTTGACATCTTTCTGATCAACCAGTTGAGATGTGACAATCAGCTTTAGCATACACTTGAAAAAATCTCTGTATACTCTGTAGGAGATTCAACTGCTTTTGAAACATGTGTCAGGTATTAGACCACCAAGTCAGAAGTGACAGCAGTGCATGACACAACTACCCTTTCACTTGTGCACTGAAACACTGAACTCTCCAGGCATACCTACCCGCTTGCTGCCCTTACTTAATAGCTGCCAGAGGAAACAGGCTTAAACATTTTATTCCTCCTGTTCCCTCACCTCCCAGTCACTATCTTCCCTTTTCTTAGCTCCTCCCACAGTGTATTATCAAAAGATGTTGGACAAAATAGTGCTCTCAAAGGGTGCTCCTGACTCACAGAAACTGTATTTATTATTATTTTATTATTTATTATTCAGCCATAGTCCCAAATACAAACTTTTTATTTGGTGTTTCTATACTTGCCATCTTTAAATTCTTTAGTACAATATTTTGTGCCAAACTTGGGCAGATCCAGCCCAGCAGAGCCTTTCTTGTAGGAGTGCTTATTAAACTGAAGTTAATGAACAGTAACCATGTAAGAGCTTTCACCTAAAGCAAATTATTTTTTTTATTGCCATTTTTAAAGTATGTTCTATACTACTTCAACAAAATATGTTTTTAGTAATCTTTTTAAGCTAAAGAATCGATTAGAAGAGGTCCTCTTTTCCAACTTTATATATAACTATTGTACATGTTTTGTCTTTGGCACATACCCTTTCCAGAGCATGACTTTTGTTGTGATTATAATCAAGAAGACTCAACATATTTTTTCCAGTATTAGGAAATATTTTTTAATTTGATTAGGACTGGAGAACAATTTACCACAGTATCAGGCAAATCAGGAAATCCCAGCATTGGCTTTTCACATGGTCTGATATCTCCCATAAGTAAAGCAAGAATGTTACACACACGAGGCAGGAAGGCACAGATGGGATTGTTGTTCTTCCACACTGGAAGCAAGAAAGGTGATGAGGCGCTATATCTGAATTAGGTAACTGTATTTTTTATATTTTAACATTTGATTTCACCTGAAATCTTTTGTGATTCTTTCTGTAACTGATTTCATTGGTCCTTTCTGGCTCCTTCTTTTCTTCTATGACACAGAGGTCTGTTCTGTTTCAGTACATGGTTCTAAGGGAATGTGGAGCAGAGAGAGCACAGCAAATACGGTTGTTATTTTACTCAGTTTGAGTCTTTTGTAAACTCTTTCTCTCTTGCCCACTATTTTCAGTCGAACATAGCTGTTTTCTTGCATTTCAGTGTCAAAGGACTGCATTTTCTGACTGGGACAATATCCCTGATGTGTCTTCAGACCTTTTAGGCCCCTCTTAAGGCTGTTTCCCATTGTTCTGAGAGCCTAAGTGCTAGGGACAGGCTGTTGTGATAGCCACACTGCTCCATGGACAGGAATCAGTACATTAGGGCAGCTTTTTCTCACTCTTTGTTTTAGTATGTAAATATTTCCAATCTCACAGTGGAGTCAAAGGGTGTAACTGTTGAAAAATCAATATAATACAAGATTTTGATCAGCCTCACAGAGTGTTCGGAGCCAGAGATGTGTTTTCAGAAACCCACTTACAGTGAGTATTGGCACAATAAGATCTCTCCATCTAACAGAAAACTACCATCCCTGATGGTACTGATAATTAATTTAATCACCTGTGGCACCACTTGTTAGATTGCCTTTGAAAACAAGGTGTCAGAATAATACTACTACATGGATACTTAGGAAGTTATAATTAAAAATTTATCCTTAAAACTATCACTTCCATTTCCCTTACATTTTTCTAATTTAAATATTTCTAAATAAAAATCAGAAGCAAAACCATTCTTCTTGTTACGTGTATTCTGGTTTTGCTACTCCCACAATTGAACAGCTTAATGTGCAGAAGCAGAACTTTCCATCTTAGTCCAGAAGGGATTTTAGAGCTATTTCTGTACTTGACATACTGATAAGGAGGCATTATTTTATTGTGCTAGGTACCACATAAACAGAAAAAAGGATGATCACAGCTTTAAAACTTTTCCATCTTTTTTCCCCTTCAGTACTTGTCTGAGTTTTGTGATTGATATAGGTGCTTATGGCAAATTCCCATGGTATTCCCTAGTGGTCATGATTTTGCCTGAATCTTCCTCTTACGTGTATGGAAGAAGAAACTCATGAGGTTTGGCTGGCTAGCTTACTCAGTTCTGTGTGGAAGTAGATAGTGTGGGCATGGAGATGGTAGGAGTTAATTAAGAAATATGATATGGTGATATCTGGCTAAGGCCCTTGGAGGATAACACTCACTGAATAATACCAGGCTTTGTCCCCAAGGCAAGGTTTCACTAGCAGGAGTAGGGAAGATGTATTTCTTGAGCCATAGTAACAGGATCATCCCATTTTTTCAGCAGTTTGGCAATGCCAGTTCATTCTGATGTGTGGGCATGTAGTGTCCTCATGTATATGTGTGCACACCAATATCAATAAATAAACCATAATTGGCCAGGGACTGTGTAGCTGGTTCATCCATACATAATCTCTGAAAGAACTCTCACAATCTCTTCTTGTACCTTAAAGCTACTCTTAACACACACACATCTATGTCTCTGCCAGGGACCTCTTTAATTTTGTTCCCCCTTTGTGGATGTGAAATTTTTCCCCCAAACTATTTTGGCCCAATGCCCAGGCATCCACAACAGTCAGCAACACAGTGGCATGTTGCAAGTTCTGCATGAAACAAACCTCCTGCTGGAGAGGAGAAAGTACCAGGTTTTGGGGCACATGGCATTTGTTACCAGTTACAGTTCAGACAACGGTATTCAAATCATGAGTTTTGCACATTAAAAAAAGCATAGCTTTATTAATGTGAAAAATTATAGTTAGGTTATAGTTAGTAATTTTTAATGTATTTTTTCTGTTTTCCTTTCACTTCTGGGGTTTTAGAGAAGGACTTAACACAGTGTAAAAGAGGAAAAATATCAAAGCTTATGGTATTTTCAATGTATATGCAGAAGATACAATGTCAGGTGTGGTGTTGCTGTTGTATTGGCATTCGGTTCTGATGATCTGTATTGCTCTGCGCTTCACAGTTTCAAGGTCTCGTGATGAGCAGGGTATAGATAAAGCTGTTCTACCACAGCATCTCCATTCTGTGTGACTTCTGCAGGATATTTAGTGTGCGGATAGAACTTGGTGTACAAATTAACGCTCTTCCATTCTTAAGCACAAAGAGCAATGAAAAAGATTTATAAATACATGGGATTATAAATATGCGTAACATTTTTCATGAAGGCAGGTTTTTTTAGCCACTTAATTGAAAGTAAAGGGATAAAAATGAACAACTGATAAATGGGTGACAATGCAGTGCAGAGAGTGGTTGTTTTCCTAAATGCCTTAACTAAGAAGTCAGTTGTATGTGGAGTTTTATACTAAAGCAGCAGGAATGAGAAAGCTTCTCTTGTGTCTGTCTTGTAGCAGCTTTTCTTGCACTGTACAGCAGAGGATTTTGGCCTGTGAAACCTTTAAATGCACAGGAAGCTATCCCAAATTTCAGACAGTAAAATAATCTGAAGTCGCTCATCCTTGAAATTCTAGTCACATGGCACAAGGATGGCAGGAAGATGATCTGTAGGAAGGGAACTGCCCCTGGAGAAGTAACAATCTTGTCATTTCATTTAGCAAACTTTCATCAAACTAAAGTTCCATTAATGACAATGTGAAATAATGTTTCCCCCCTTACTCAGATGTCTGCATTTTAAAACTGGGGGGGGGGAAACCCAAAAAGTGTAAGTGAGGCAAAGGGACACTTAGGTAAGGATATTAAAGTGGCTGCTCAACTCCAGTATCAGAATACAAATATTGGGATGTAAACACTAGTCTACATATACTGTGCTAAATTAATTCTTATACCTTTTGGTTTGTATCTGAATTATTTTCCAAAAGGCATAAATATTCAGAGAAATAAATATGAAAAACTTGTATTTTCTCATAAGATTACATCTTCGTTTTCCCAAGACCCCATGAATATTTGCCTACATTTTCGTATGCTTTCTTACTGACCTGAACAGAAACTCCATGTAAGTACTGAATGGTTTTGGCATTTGATGATGTCTTTTACAAAGCGTTTTAAATGTTACAAGTGTTCGAGATGTGAGATTTCTTCTCCAAATCAAACCGAATTTCATGACGTTCCAAAGACAATCTGGTAAATCCCTTAATGCCCTTAAGTATAGTGCCAGTGTTTGTTGTGGCTGCTTATAAAAACTGTAAGAGAAGCCACAGATTAATATAGGTCCTTTACAGCTCCCCCTGCTTTTTGACTTCTGAAAAAAGTACTGCAGTTCCATAGTATAAGAGTAATAAATGCAAAGAAATACATGGCTAAGGCAGCTGCTCTTACAGTTAACTCTGTATTCCCCTCTGCATCAGGCAAGGCAGAAGTTGTCCTTGAAGGATTTTACAAAACTGGTAAATAATTTCTGCTACTGCAAACACAGTTTGTGTAGCACATTGGTCTATATCTTTCATTGTGATGTATCACGTTCTGTAAATAAATCAGGATGCCTGCTCATCTGACAGTAACAGCTGGGCTCTTGACACTCCAGCTCACCAAGGGCTCACTTCCACAGTTTTTTCCCACCAGGGTGTTTAGTCCCACATGATTTGCCCTCACCTACATTACAGCTTTCTGAAATTTTATGGTGTTTGTATGCTAAGGCCAAAAAAAACAAGAGCTCAGTATCTAGTATTCAAAACTGGAGCTGGAGTGCGAGTTGCAAAACAGATGACACCCAGAAGTTCAGTGTTTTAGGACTTTGTCCACTCTGTTTCTGTGAGAGCTGGGTGCTTTGCAAAGCAGGCCCTGACTAAGAAGGATGATCTCCTTCAATAAATGTGACCCTAAAGGGCTTGGCAATGTCCATTCCACGTAAGAGTGTAGAGCTCCAAATTCTTGAGTTGTCTGTTCTTGTGTGGGGAAACAGCCCCTCCTACCCAAGGGAGCATGGCCTGACAAAAAGTGCATTGAGATAATAAAGTGCATTCCATGTTTGAAAAGGGGCAGATAGAAATATTTCCAGCATAAATTAATGTTGTGTTTTGCTGTAAGAAATTATGATGTAGAAGGATGTTAGACATTTACTTCTTTTGTGTTATTTTCATCTTGAAGTTTGGACCAAAGAACAAAGCTCAAAAGTAGCATGTTTTATTTATATGTGTGTGTGGGTGTGGGTGTGTGGGGGTGTGGGTGTGTGTGTAATATAGGGCTATCACAATGCCTTCAGATTCAACCTGTAATTTACGGACAGAATACAATGAAATTGTATTTAACCTGTGACACACATGTTGTCATTTTCTCATAGGAGGTAAAGTTACCTACCTTTCTTTCCCTCAGATCAGTACCATGAGCATTCTAACAGAAGAACCTGCTACAAATGAAGGAAGGATAGAATATTGTGTTGGTTTATTCTAAACATTCCTTCAGAATGAACAGGATTTTTTTTCTGTGTTCTTTCACTATTAAGCTGTTGTTATCTGGGTGTCGAATACCTGGTCTGGATAAGTGTAATTTCCAGCACACCCAATATCCAGATTCAATCAGTTCAGATACAGAAACACAAAGTCTTCTTCAAAGCCTGTTACAATGCTCCTGAAGCATGACTATGAATTGTCTCATGCATCTATATGTACATGTACACAATTTATGTATTTGTGCTAGAAATGAAACCACAAGAAAACATAAATGTAGTAGCATGAAATCACCCTGTAGAAAGCAGAATGGAGAAGTGAACTAAGATAATCAGGCTGCAGAGAGAAGGCAAGGCTCTGTTGCTGTTGTGTTACGCAAGAAGTAAGCAAGGACAGGATGAATAAAATTTCCACAACAGAAAGTTGTTGAAGGAGATGTGTTCACGCCAATGTAGAATGATTTTTGAGACTCCTGTAGTTTCTGAGGGTACTGGAGTATTGAATGTATTTAATGTCTGATCATCCCTGTAGCTAATGTCTTTTTAAAAGGGTCTTAGTGAAGTATACAGAAATTTTAAGTTAAAAGGCACATAGAAGTCAGCAGTTGAAACCATCTAGAAGATTGTCTACAGCAAGGGCATACCAATATTTCAGTTTCCTCAAAAAAACCAGCTATGTGGGTAGATTCATTTTGGGACTAAATAAAAGTATGAAGTATGTCTGGAAGTCTGAGTATAAAACAATCAAGGAGGTTATGTGGAGTATGTGTGTATTTTTTGTGCTCTTCCCAGCGTTGGCAGTAACTAAATAAATTGATTCTTGGAATAAGGAGGGACATAACTTATGTGTTTATTTGGGGATTTAATTTGGGTCAGTATGTGAATTCTTTTACTTTTCTCCTGATTTCAGTTGTTTCTAGTGGGATATGCCACAATTTCAGAAAAAGTAATTTAAATTTATTCTATATTGTCATCTGTGAGTGAACAGCCTGGACGTGAAAATGCTTCTCTTAAAAGTGAGGCTGATTTACAGAAAATTTTATTAATAGCCACCTCTGCCAGGACAATGAGGCATACAAAATGCATGCCCCCCTCCCCCCCACTATTGGGGTGTCCTGTGCACATGGTGACAGAGCCTGAGCTCGGGTACATGAACGATGGAGGTGATTTAGCACAGCCCAGGGCGGGCGTGGGAACTGCCCCCACCTCACAGGCAGGCTCACACTGCCCCTTGCAGAACAATCGGGGGGATTGTGTTGCTTGGCTGTTCAGTGCAGCATTTGGAGACTTCCTAATGATCCATTCCAAATGGTTTGGCCAGGCAACCCTTTTGTACAACTCAGCATATAACCTTGTGTGCTTCCCACTTTGTGCTGTGACAGTGCCACTGCTTACACGGGGTTTGACCATGTTTCTGAAAATAAGAGTCTTTTACCTCAGTCACGAACTTACTTACTTTTGGGAATTTTGGAGAAAGCATCAGAACACAAGAAACATCTTTAATTAATTGACTGGATAATCCAAAAGACTTGTCTCCCTTGTCACACACAAGTGAGTCTCATAATAATTGTGCAAATCTCTTAACATTTAATTCAAGTTCCTAAAGCTCTGATATATAATTCATTATTTACAGCAGAGACTAGAAATTAAAGAGGCTGGATCCTACTTTCATTGAAGCCAACAGCAAAACTTGAACCAATGCCCCTGTAATAGGACAACACACTATTCCTCAAGGCCCATTAGCTTTCTCAGTATAAACCATTTTAGTATCTGCTCTCCCACGGTCATGTGATTCAAGTAGGAACTGGTGGCACCAGTGTAGTATGAATAGGTAAACACAGTTTGGTACCTTACTGTAATGGGTTTGGGGCACATGAGAATCCTGGCTCCAGCGCTCACAAGTCTGCATGGCAGTATCTTTCCCAAAACTGACCTTTGGGCTGACTAATGAAGGGTGTTTATGTTATATTTGTCACAGAAGAAAGTGCAGTCTGGAGGAAGATGCTTGTGATCACCTGTGAGCTGATGGAAACGGTGCAGGATTTCTGTGCTGTTGCCCGTGCTGTTGCGTTGGAGATAAGAATGAGATGTACTGTTGTCCTGGGGAGATGCAGCAAACCATTTTCCCAAAGAATTATATTGTCCCCTTTGCCTTACAAAATAAGGACAAATGGCCCAAGGGAAATGCTATGTATAATACTATCAAGAATAAATATGTTCTTAGAAAAATATTACCAAATGTAGCCAAGAAAATACTTTCCTGGAAATCAATGCACTAAACTAAACTAAAAAACTAACGAGTTTAACTTTTCTTCAATGAAAACACTGTCTGTGACACAGCAGTGCCCACTGCAAGCTGCAGGGGTTGCATCAAATGCAAAACAAAAAGAAGTCAAACCCAATATTTCTACTACAACATGAACTATCAAAGGTATAAACTTTGATTATCTGATCAGAAGTGTAAAAATTTATTTCTCCCCTTAAGTTTCGCTGTTTAAAGTAATGGGAAATGACTGCTTTTAAGTTGGCTGCACCTGATAAACATCTATTTTTTATACAGAGATCCATGCTTTTATATCTTTAACCATGTGTGACTTGATCTGACGGAACTTCACCAATACCTTTTGCTCCAAAATGCCTTCACACCCCAAAGCCTGTAGCAAAACCATTCCATGGCACTCCTCCTGAAAGAATACCTTCTCTCACTGTCCCTTTTAAAATTTACTAGTCACTTATACTTCTGCCAGGTTCTTGTTTATAATATTCTGTGAAATGCAGTGTCAATATGGGCTGTCCCTTTTATACAAGAGGTTTACCAAGTGTGCACAGGTTTATATGACTTGAGAGCTGGCTGCTCTCCAGAATGGACTGGTACAAATAACTTTCAGTTTTTAGACTGAGGAAGGAAACCCAACTCAGTGGTAACAGTCCAATCCAAAGTACTCTCCAAAAGCTAAGCAATTTCTGAGGCTGAGTTTGGATGAAATCTTATCTACAGTCCTTGTTTATTTATTTTACTTGTTCTTTATACCTCATTTAAACAAACCTGTCTGTATTGAATTAGATGCAGAATTCAAATCTTGAATTATTTATAATTTGAATTTTTTATTTCAGAACAAAATACTGTGTTGAGGAGAAGATTTACTCTTTTTGTCCCAATGTGGGTGTCTTGGTTTCAAAGTCAGCTGTTTGCCAGGGAAGGCAGGAACCTCTCTTAGAATGGTAAAATATTACTTCCTTCCCTCCGAATTATTGTAACATTGAAATTAAGGGGCTTTCAGGCAAAGACATGGGAAAAGGAATGACAGTTCTTTACTGGTGTGTATGTGTATGATAAGGCAAACCAGCAGAACACAAACCCAGTCCCTGCCTTGTCTCGGCTGCAGGCACTTCCCCTGTGGCGCAGTTCCGGGCACGGCCAGCAGGGGCGCTGCTGGCTCACAGCCAGGCAGGGTGCAATGATTCCCCCGCGGCTGCAGGGGGCGCTGTGGCGAGAGCGCCGCCGCCTCTCTGCACGTGGGTAACGGCGGGCAGGCTGGAAAAGGGGCTTCCTTTGCCAGCCCACAGGGGCAGCCGGTCCCGGTGCCCCTCTGGATGGTGGGATGGGCTGGAGCAGGAACCTCGGAGCAGCGGCTGGAATGGCAGGGATGAGCCGACCCCAGAGCAGCAAATGAAATGTATCAGAAACTGCACAGCTGTGGCAGGAGCCGCGGGTGTCCCAGCAGGCAGGGCTGCTGGGTTACAGTGTAGTGAAAAACCCGGAGCAGCGGCAGAGAAGCGGCAGGGCTGGGCAGTGGCAGCCGGACTCTCGAACGCTGCAGAGAGAGGCTCCCTCAGAGGGGCTCGGGGTCCTGGGTTTTCCCCTGAGGCACCCAAGTGGATGGTGAAGGTCCTTTCTAGTGAGGTAGGGTGTTAATAAGGTCCCAGTCCAATGGCCACTCTTACACGCAAAGGCTCACCCAATGTAAGGCAGAAGCAATACAGGGCTGGGCTCCAGCGGTGGAAGTGAATTCTCCCCACAGTAACCAACAGCTCAACCTTTCTCCCCTGATGCAGACAGCAAGAGAGCGAGAGGAGCCCAGTTCAGCCCAGCCCAGCCCCTCACCCCCTGGCCAAAATCTTGCAGTAACTTGGCCAATTTTTGTGTTTCTCGTAAGTACCAGTCATTATTGTTTCTAAGCAGCAGATGGGACAAAATTCCATGAGAAAAATAAACGAAGGGAAAAATCTTAACTCCCAACTGTAGGATAATGCTCTTCTGTTCAAATAGGGATGAGTTAAACTAAAGCTGAACAGTGAGTGAATGAGAAAACTTTTCCAGCTCACAGGAACACAGGAACAGGGATGATTTCTCACATTTACTAATCAGACATGCTTAAACTGTCTATCAGAGATAATTTTCTTTGTAAAGAAAGGAGACTTCCAAATCCACAGCACAGAAAATTCTAAAAGGAGCATAAAGACCTATGGGCTGGAAGCCCCAGAGGATGTTAGGCTGCACGTGTACTCCTCATGCGTCAGCAAAGCTGGAGAAGCTCTCCCACTTGGCAGGTACTTTGTGGGTTGGTAGCTCTCGAATTACTGAGAGGCCATTCCAGGCTGGAGTTAGTGTCAGCAGGAAAATGGGAACAGAGGCATCCCTAGTTCAGGTCTTTGGGACAGTTCTCTCGTGTGCTTGATTTGAGTCAAGGGCAGGCACTGAATTAAGGTCTTAGGGCTGTTCTATTGTGTAGAACAAAGACATGGTGTTAGTATTGTAGCTGTGACTTAGTAAAAGAGGTATCCAAAGGTATGTGGTTTTGATTTGTTCCTCTGATAACTGTTTGGTTTATTAACCCAAATCAACTTTGGCTTGCCTTGCCAACAACAAATGTTATTCTCCAGAAATGTTTTTTTTTAAGTGTCTGTCCCTTAGCATTTCTAAAATGAAGTGCTGCTGAGGAAATCAGCAACCTCTGCTTGTCTTGTGATTATGGGCCCAGTTTCACCCTTGAGAATGCTGCAGTAGGGAGTGGCAGAAGGAAACCCTGGGCCATCTTCATACAGCAATGGGTGGAAAATCTGTGCTGCCTTTGGGATTCAAAAAAAGCAACCGCCTGCTAGGAATAGAAAACCACTGGCCAAGAATTTAAGGACAGGCGACCTAAAAGGTGGTTTTCGGAGTTCATTCTTGAGCTTACAGTATGTGTAAAGCTCCCCATGTGTGTCCTTCTGCTAGTGCTGGGTTTGCATTTGTCTCATCTGTGGCCTTCCTAGCCTGCTGATGTTTTTGTAGCACTCAAAGCATTCTGATTAGTACCTTTTTGTAGTATATCTAATCTCTACTGTTGATGATTTCCCGATCTCATATGAAGAAACTTAATCAAGGGACCCTTCAACTGAAAAGGCCATTTAGTCTGAATTTAAAGTTCAGTTGACCAAAACACTTACTTAGGTGTTCTTCTTGCAGAAGGGTGAAAGGGGATCACTCAGAAATCCTGCTGTTTAAAAAAAATGCTATGAAGGCCTATTTTTCCCCCCACTCTTCAGCTTCATGTAAGACATGACACGTATATGAAGTGTCACGTAAATTCACACTCTTCTGGCTGGGTGTTCATGGTATCCCCTGTGGGTCCACAGGTTGGTTTTGTCACCGGTCATGAAAGACTTAAATGGCTTTGTCGGGTCTGTCTTTGGCATTAGTAAGAATTTTCAGTGCTTTTAAAAAAGAACAAGGACAGGAAAAATACAATTAAGGGAACTGTGGTGTCTACCACTACTTTATTAGCTTTACTTGTAATCAGTCATGGGGCTGTCCAATGGAGTAGACCTTTGGGAAAATGTGTTCTACCCCACAGTAAACAGTCCTGTGAATGTCTAGATGGAGGAGGTGATGTGAACTGAGAGCCAGGAGTGGATGGAGCAGTGCCCTGACCCAAAAGAGTCTGAGGCAGGTTTTTCTGTGTCAGATTTGATTGGTTTGAGTAAACAGAGCCTGTGCATTTCCGAAAGGCTTCTTACAAATGTGTGAGACATCCTGCAGCCCTGTACCGGAGCAGTGCCACAACTGGGAGCTCACCTTTCAACTATGCTTTGTCTGCCTCCATATTTCAAAAGTTAGCAAGGATAAGATGAAAATTTTAGATAAGTTAATGCTTTTGAAACTCATGTGACCCTTCAAGTTCTTGGGACTGTAGCAGGAAAAGATTCAAAAAAAAAGGAAAAGCATAGTTGTTTTTCACATTGTAGCAAGTCCATAAAAGCCGTGCATTTTAATGTACACTTCAGAGGTAAACTCCTTTTAATCCGCTAAATAAATTTGCTGCATCACATTGTAAATGATCCGCAAAATAAATTAGCTGCATCACAAATGTAAAAGAGACTTCTTACACATCTTTATGTTTTTGCAGAACTGTTAGTTGTTTTTATGCTAGAGTAATGGTAATTTGGCTTCATTCTTCATCATTGATTTCATCACATGGCAGAATATTGCTGACACGCTGCAACACTAACACCTTTAGCAAACATGGATTGAAAAAAACCAAAGGAAGAGTGTGCCTTTCATATTCTCCTATTTGTCTTTCTACAGGCTTTAGCTGCACAATGCCTATAAATGCCGCAAGTCCAGACAAATCAGGATCAATACCAATGCCACTGAAAAAGTATTTAAAAACAAAATATAATTAGTGGATACAAAATTTATGCAGAAACACAAGGAAGAGACAACTATCAGTGAGTTTCGATGAAATACCTGCTTTGGTTTCACCATTTTCAATTTCAGAGTGGTGGAATTTAATTTATTTTGGTTTTGCTTTGTAATGAAACCCTATGGATTGAAAGCTTCAGCCTCTGCGTGTTACATCTTGTCTTTTGCGGTCATCAAGGACATCAAGGATCCTCTTGTAATGGCTCTAGAGCTGGAGAATGTCTTTTGTCACCTCAGAAGACAACTCCTATCATTGTTTCTTGTTCTTCTGGCTGCACAAGCAGCTCCAAAAGCAAGTCACACTTGGGTCCTAACAGAGGCAGCTGCTATTCATAGGATGTATTCCAGCCTAAACACCCTGCTAACACCCTAAATACACTGCTGCAAGCCCAAATCTCCTGGATGTCCAAGAGAGCTGGGGATACAGATCTCCTTTCATAAAGAACATGGCAAAATGGCAGGTTTTTAAGTTCATTCCTGGGAATTCTCCACAGATATGTTACTTATTTTGAACATCTTTTGCATCTGTCCCTGCCTATATAAGTCAGTGATTCTGAAGTGATTCCACATGCAGCCAGACTCTGCTTTAAACCTCCCTGTGTGCATGTACATTGATGTTTGGTCCAGAAGAGACTTCCCTCTTCCTGTGCAAATTCAGTAGCCTCTTACAAGGGTTCTGCCTTACGTTTTTCTCCCAGGTGATGGAAATGTGAGCTTCTCTTTTTGTGGTATCTTTTAAGCTATTCTGGCTGCCACTTGTCTCTGCTTTTTTTTCATGAGGCAATGGGGGAATGTTTATGAAATGGTTGTGTGTCATACGTGCTTTAATAGAAAACTTGAGACATATCTTCTCAGCATTCTTTAACACTGTTCTTAAAAGCCAGACATTGAAAAAGTTTCAAAAATGTATCTGTCATGCTCAGAATCCAAGCATTTGCACACAATCAATTTAAAACACGCAAATAGTTTGCTGAATGCAAAAAGACTAATGGCATCTGCTTGTAGGGCTGATGCTCTGACCTGGCTCTTTTCTGCTTTAGGAAGGTGAGATCTGGGGACTAATATCACTTCCAGATCAGGAGTTTGCTCAGGCCAGGCTTCCAGCAGTGAGCTGGTGATCTGAGTGCTCATCATGAGGTGCCCCTTGTTCTTAATTGCTTACATCCACAGCTTCAGGGAATTAGATGGATGAATACCTGAATTAAGGGAGGATAAATTAGCCACACAAATTCATCTGATATGGTGAAAGTGCTCAGGCTGAAGTCTAGGGCCAGACTCCATCCCTAGTGGCTCTGCCTAACACAGCAGGAGCACTGAGGTAGCACCATATTCGCACTGTTTTCCTGTGCTCTTGTTCAGCCCTTTCCATCTGCACAGGGACTTAGGCTGCTTTAACTGGCCTCTGGTGAAGGTGGACCAAGGAAAGGCTGCTTGGTCCCATTCAGTCACAGACCTGTACTCAGTCAAATACAAGGATAGCGAGGGCATGCAAATACTTGGGAAAAGAGCTGCCCGCTTCCCTGTTTTAGTTCCCTCATGAAGAGAAAGTATGTTTCACTGAGTAAATGCCCTGCAATGATGCCTTGCTTCCTTTTGCTGATTGGAAAAGATTCTGTTGGGTTACTGTCTCTACAAGAGTTGGATCTTCCTCGACTGAAGTATTTTTTGGGTCTGCATGGAAGCTGGAGTAGTCAATACCATCAGTTATCTCCCTTCACTGAGTAAAAACACAGGAATAGTGATCACTTAAATATCCTGGAATTTTTGTAGCCAAGCAGACCTTTTACTCTGAATACACTTTTCCTGAAGTGTAGTGCAGTTCAGTGCTAGTATGCAATTGGTTAGCATATGTAGGATATGGGGTCATAATGATTAGAGGGGTTAAGGCTTATGCTGACGGGAAGTCCCCATGGGAAAGGCACAGCTGCAGGCTGGACGGTGGGAGTTGGTTGAGGTGTGAGAGGCCTTTATGAGTGAGGAGAGAGTCAGCTGGAAGTAAGATTGTGACTGGCTGAAGGAACGCGTGGACAGCGTATGAGCAGGAAGCTGATTGCCTGGGAGGATGTGAGGCGTGCAGCACGGCAACTGAGCCAGCCAATGGGTGCCTTCTTTCTGTTAAGTTCTTTTAAGTCTCGGTTTGGTTTCAGTTATGTCAGGTTGAAATTAAAGGTTTAAAAAGAGGCCGATTTTTACAATAAAGAGATCTCCTTCAGATACATAAGGGGTTCCGTGTCGCTTTGTTCCCCACTGCTACAAGCATACAACCATTTTTTAGGTTTGTAATTTACTGTAAGTTTGCTTTTAGGGCATGAAATTTAGTGGCTGAAGCCAATGGGATTTCAGACAGTGCAGTCCCTGATTTTTTCAGCTGCCAATTTCCAGACTACTTTTAAAACTGTGCACTCTTCTTTTAATAGTTATATAATTTTACTCCATATTACTTTATACTGTGGAATTTTAGGTGAAGTATAAAAAAAGAAAGATGGCACTATTTTTTCTGACATGGTCTGCACTTTATGTCTCTGTCAAGTGCTTTTCTAAAGCTGTTTTTCCCAGACTGTGTGTTTTGCATGGGTGGGACAGTGGGTTATTGTTAGCCTGTTAGACACAACTCGGCTTGAATACCCTTCAGTAGTTTGGGAGGCAAGTCAGCTCTATTTGCATTTGTTCCAGTCACAAAGGTTTATAGGTCAGCAAAGGCTGGCTGGAAAAATTCAACATGCCAATGCACTATTCTTCTATGGTTGTCAGGAATTCAAACGTGCTGGTTTTTATATTTCTTCTTGGTCATGAATATATGATCGCACTGTCTGAAGTTGCTTTGTTTCTTCGGAGCTTGGTACCAGCTGGGACTAAGATGGAGGATGTGACTTGATGCCAGCTTTCTCCCCCCCTCTTTTGCCTGCACTAATCAGCAGCAAATCAAATGTCCATGCGTCTGGAGGCAGTGAGAGGGCACTGCTCACCACTGCACTGGGGTGCTGCCAGCTTTTTCTCTTCTGTGAAAAAAGAGTCCAGCTGAATAAAAGATGACATTTGTCCTTTAACAGAAAACATTGCATTAGCTTAATCTCCCTTCTGGTTTGGGTTTGGGTGCTCTTTTTTCTTCCTGTTTCTATTTAGGTATGTTTGGGTTACATCCTGAAATGTTTCGTGCTTAGTTAGATGCAGAGATGGTGTGGAGACCTCCATTTGTGTACAGACTGACAAAAAGTTGGCATCTTTTAGGATTCAGAAAATTGAAAGCCATTCATATAGCTTTAATATACACTCATAAAGATATCTCCTGAAAACTTTGGTATATCACCAACAGCCTGATCTTTTGAGAACTTGCAATCAAAGCTTAAAATATATAGAAAAAAGACTGTCTTTCCCAAAGAAAGCATTTCCTTAGCTTTGTTTTTCATCCTCTAGTTTTAGAGAAGGTATGGCCTTCTGCAGTTCTTGAAATGAAATATAGATTTATCCACTGTAATTCGATTCCTTCCAAGCTGCATTTTGAATTTTAAATGGTGTGTCTGAACACATTGTGCAGGGTACTATTGCAGTTTTGCTGGGAGCTGGCATCTCATTTCCAGGCTGGCTCACTGTAGCCCATTACCCTGAAACCTGTAAGCCCTGCTTGAGCTGGACTGATTTTAACTCAGTTACAAAAACCACTTATCTTTATAGCTGTAGCTTGAGATCTGAGAATTTTCTTATGAAGGAGTAAAATAATTGCAGATCTCCTTTTAATATGCTCATTGAAATGCAAACTGTGACCTTTCTTGTTCTGTTGTAAAGAGTCTTTCTGCAAAGTAGGGGCTGTTTGGGGGCATCGCATGTGCAGCCTGGGGAGGCAGCAGCTCCCCCTCCTCCTGCTGCCTCTATCGGGGCAGCCAGGGAGCCCCGTTCCTTTTGAATGGAGGATTCACTGCCAAGTTGGCACCATCCTTCATGTTTATAGATTTAAATTCAGCACATGGCTTTAACTCTTCAGCTGCACTGGCTGCAAACAATCGCCCCAAACCAAACGCAAAGGTATAATCAGCTCATTGTCTCTGCCTTGCCAAGTTGCGTCTGACCTTTGGAAATCCAGTTGGGAACATTATTTTAAATGCCATCTTGGGTAAGACACATGCAGAGAAACAAAGCATGTTGTACATGGAAATGTTTACAAAATATTAAACCTTTTGGGGAAAATGCAGCTCCTAAAATAAACATTTTTAAAAATCACATAAAGTATTGAGGGGAAGATAGTCTGGAATAATTGAAAAAGACTCCACAGTCAGAATACTAGTAAGCACCAAAAAAATAGTTGTTTAACAACCTTTTCCAGCTTACACAACTACTAATGTGGTGCAAACACCATAAAATTGTCTGTCACTGGAATTAGTCTGAGAAGAACATGCCATCATTTGGTTGGAGAGTTTTTTGACTAATAAAAAACCAGTTTGGTGTGTTTTACTAAATAAATATTTCAGTCAGTTTTGACTATCTTATTAAGCAAAATGTTTCACCACTTGTAGAATAATTTTTAAAATGCAACCATGACTGATTTATTAAGAATGTTTTGCACAATTAGAGACATACTCCTCCATGGCTTTAGTATCTAGTAAAGGAGCAATGATAATCTGATTGCACATGTAGTCATGCTCTGAAACCTAATGTGAATCTTAGCTTCAAAATGGACAAATAAATATATAATACAGTGACTGGGTGAGGACCATCCACCCAGTGAAACCATAGGCTTAATCTCACCACCTGCAGGCACTGCTAAGCTTTGGGTACAAAGAAGATGCAGAGAAATGCAATTTCCTAGTTTTTAGCTGCAGCCTTTTATCTGAATCAATTATTTTTTTTCTAACTTTCTCATGTGCTTCATACTTACAAGCATCTCATTATGACTCTTGGATACAAAAATAGTATGGTTTTAGCACCTGTATTCAATCATATTAGAGTTACAACAGGGTTGGGGGGTGGAGGATTTACCTATTTTTTCCCAACAGTTTGCAAGGCATAAAGCACTTTGCACATGACAAAATAGCACTTTCATTCACAAATTATTTCCTTTAGCATTAAGTTCTGGATGCAGGTGAGTAGTGATCTGACTGTAAAACATTCTGTGTAATCAAAGGGTATTTCGATAAATCCCTTTCTGGGATTTTAAGTATCTTCATAATCATGGATGTGATGTAGCCTATTGGAAGCTTCTTTGTAGCTAGCTCTGAAAATAGATGAAGAGCAACAAAGCATCTCAGCTACATTGTAAACATGTTACTATATTCTTATTTTAGAATAATAAAAATTTCTCATATCTTTTTCTCTCAAACCCTGCTGAGTGTTCTGGTACAGGATGCACGCAAAATAGCTTTCTTTTTGGCAATTTTTTTATTCTTTAAAGTGACTAATTCTTTCATAGTGTACCAGATATACCACATTAATAATTTCTTGGCATTTTTCTTCTAATTGACACGTGTTTGTGTGTGTGTGTATGCGTATACATCCGCATGTGCTCTTCCGTTGTTTCCGGAATTTTAAGGAGGTGAGAAGCACACAAACTGAAGAGTCTCTAATGGTTTGCTTGCTATAGAAAACAGATTTATTTTTATGAAAATACACACTGTTTTCTGACCTAGTGTGAAAGATGCTGTATTTATATAAACACTAATGTTGGAAACGCAGCTGTTATGTTACTTTGTGCTTTTATTGGTGTGGTTTCCACCAGCTCCTAAACCCCTTGAATCACTCCTAAGTGAAAGCCAAAGTTGCAGGCACAGCTTGGATGCCCTTGGGTGTCCTGGAACTGCAGTGGATTTTTTGGCAGTTGCAGCCATGATCGATAGGTTGATTTTTGGGTTTAGTTTAGTTTGGTTTGGTTTTACAGAATTAGTTTTGAATAGTGAAAGGAAAATACAGAAATTGCATATTGAGATTTCAGTGCCACAGAAAAGAAGCAAGTAGAACACTGACATACCACAGTAATTTTAGATGATGACAAATCCGTTTAATCAGGTGTGCAGTGTGAGAGACCCCATGGATAAGGTTGTTTAGAGTTTTCAGTTTTCTAAAGAGGAAAAAAATAATAAATCAGCCTTGGAGAATTGCTTTATTTTAGGGTGGAAAAAGGACATGCGATTTTCTTACCTGGTGCTTTAGTTTTCCTCTACTTGTTATCTTTTTTTTTTTTTCCCCCAACAGTGATGTTATGATCAGTGAATCTCTCCCCTTGTGTTTTTCAGCACCTGCTAGGTCTGCCTCGGGGCTGATGGCTGTGTTCAGACCCCAGCAATAAAATCTGAAGAGGTAAGATACATGGGATATTTCAGTATTAGAACAAATGGCCCTTTTCCTCATTGTGTTATTATGCAATTTGTAGACATCCAGAAAAGCCAGGGAACTTTAAAAGTATTTACATGCCCTGACACTGCCAACAGCCCACTAAGCCTCACCTTCCCAGGGGAGTTATCCATGTGACAGGAGAGGCCCTTATCCCAAGGCAGCTTGTCCTCCCTCCTCATCCATGTCCCAGGAGCCATGACTGCCTGTCAGTGTCTGCCTGTTTGGATGTGGCAGTGGCAGCTCACTGACATGGATGTTGGCTGATCCTAGGATCACCTTTTCATGCTGTGTTCCTTGTTTTTCCTCCCCAGCTGAAGTCCAAAACCAAACAGTGTGACCAGGAACTAGAGTTTGCAAAGGCTGGTCACTGCCAGGAGTGTTCTGTGATAGAGGGTAGAGAAGGGAATGAGAGACTATTGGTGTCAGTTCTCGGACAGAAGAATTTTTGGGAAGCCTCATCTCTGTTCACCTCTTGCTCTAAGGCATAGTGGGAAACTTAAAAGACTGATTCAATTAGCAAACAGAGCTTGGATCCCTGCAAAGGACCCATATTTTCCTCCTGTCAAATCTTTGAAAGATCAGAAAAAAAGTTTTGCTCTTATTGCCTTTAATGCACGCCCTTCCATCCCCTACTTCAGGACACATACATGTAATCTTCTTCACTCATACTGAGGAAATGGTGTTGGAAAAGCCAAGAACATGCCTGATTGTAATGAAGAGTCCCCTTATGATGATGACCATTTTTCATTATGAAAAGTTCTGGCTATGCTTTCTGTCCCGTGGGCCTCAGCACAAAGATGTACTGTCCCACTAAGCGTAGCTTTACTCCTCATCTTACCCCATGCTGTTATTTTATCTCAGTACTTTTTCACTGATCCATTAAAATAGGAAATACTTCTGAACAGTTGCTCTCATTGAATTCAGATTCTCAGAAAAGTAGATGCTGATTAGTTTTTGCAATTTAAGTTTTTAATAACATAGCCAATTAAGTTAAAAGTAGTTACTCTTTAGAAAGCATTTAGCAATCTAAAACATAAACTTCTGTAGAATTTTGTGTAGTACTTCAGTGCTGGGTGCACATCCATGTGGACTAACTGCACAATGAAATGTGGCCTCTAAGCAGATGGATTACTTTACACAACACTATTTGAAATTAATTTAATTATATTAATGCAGAAATCATGGCATTGCATGATCTTTTTTCATTTCTGCTACATACAGGAGTTTAAGGATATTTCTAGTGTGAACACAAGTAGTTCTTTGAGCAAGGGTTCTTTGAGGAATTGGGGTGGAGGACAGTCTCCTTTTGATTGCTCTGTTTGTTTGTCCCTTCGCTGAAGTTCAAGTCAAAGGCACACACAGAGCAGCTGCACCGGGGTAAGGGCATTTTGAATTCCTTGGCCCTGACAGAGGTAGTGGAAAGGAGTGCAGGAGCCCCAGGCCTGTCCCATACAAGCAGAATCTCCCTTGCCAATATTGTTACTGAGTCATATTTCACATAAATTGCCCCCTGTAAGAGCAGGATGTTTTGTACACTTAACAATACCAAACCTAAACAGAAGTGGGTTTAATTGTGACCATGGCTCTCCTGTCCCAGTGCACTGTTCTGTGGCACTCAGAGCTGGATTGTGTGCAGGAGCTGAAAGCCACTGAAGTGGAAGCTGGTAGGGTGCAATGGCATATGGAGGCCTAGAGATGAACCCAGGGTAGGAAACTGGTGTGACACAGGAGAAAAATTGTTTCTTTCCTTGTATCAGGATCTAGATCAGCCTGACCCCTCTGTGCCCTTCCTGCTGTCACCACATTAGCACCAGCTTTGACACTTAGAGGTGACCTGTGAGACGGTGCAACCACAGACTGAGAAATGAGTAAATAAAAGTGTGGCATAGAAATATGTGGGAAAGGCAATGAGGGGATTGCCAGCCATATACATTTCATATAAATTGTTTTTCTTTAAAAGGGAGATTTGCACTTGTTGTATTTACTGGACTTGTATTTTTCTGACATGCAACTGAGTTAGGTGTTGTATATAGTCCCTCAGGGATTTTTTGGACATAACCAAAGGATTTTTACTTTGCAGGGAATGTTAGCCTGGAATGTGGCCAGGTCTGACCGCTCTGTGAAAATTTTGGGTGTCTGAAGGGGGAGATGCCATGCTTGGTTGGGGCTCCTTCTGGCACGTCTTGTGGGGAGTGTTCCCTTCCCTTGGCGAGGTCAGAGTGCTGCTGCTGGAGGGAAAGCTCTAGCTAGGCACTTGTTATAGTGTGGAAGGGTCACTCAAAAAATAATTGCCATGCAAGATTGATACTGCATTTTAATTACTTTTAATGGTGGTGACTGGTTCTGCAGCCACTCTGTCTTTCTCTGTGTGCATCTGCTGCTAGAAATGTTTAAGTTATGCAAGAAATAAAGGTGAATAATTTGCTCTGAAATGCATTTTATAATGCTTCACCTAAAAGTAGGTACTTTGAAACAATGCAAAAATTATCCAAGAACAAGAACCAAATGTAGTTGGCTTTTTTCTGATGCACATGCTTTCTTTATATAAGCTTCCAGGTGTACATACTGCTGCTGTGTATATGCTATGGATTTATTGTTGCTATCCTATTTAGCAGCATGGTGATACCAGCTAGAGAAACTGCTTTTCATGCAATTTTTTGCATTAATCTAGCTCTTTCATTACTTTCTCTAACCTGAAAAAATTCTGTTTCCTCAGAGGGGAAGGAATCTAACAGAAAAGTATTATGTGCCACAAATAAGTTTTTTTCCTAAGTAAAGAATTACAGTAGTTGCAGTATTCAGTCCAGAATCAGTGGCAGAGTTTGAGGATCAGGTAATTTGGCAGAATAGCAGCAGAGAGTTTTATTCCTCAGGTGGCACTCACTTGAGTGCAAGTTACAGATTTAAGTCTATAAAAGTGTTGAGATACCAGACTTAGGAAAATTGTAGCATTCCATTGCATAAGAAACATGTAAAATATTTTTAGGGAGTTTAACACTTATTAGGACTCTGATCTTTGCACAGCAAAACCTTTAGTAACCAAAGTAACTGGTGTTAAAATGTTGAGACTAAAGTAGGTTGTATCAGCATTTCTGTCAGCACTGCATAACTCAAGGGGACTCATAAATCTGGTTATGCCACCAGTGTCTTGTAGTTAAATGTACCGTGGGTTTTTAAGTATCTGGAAGATTATTTCACAGGTATGATTCTCACTGGCAGTGAGTGAGGGCCAGCTGCACACCTGGAGTTCTGGTATTGGCAGGGAAAAGCTGTGGAGACTGTGTGGTCCCATTCCTGCAGGGAAGTTCTCCACCTGCCTTTACAGAAAGCGTGTCCATCCAAATAGTTCCCAGCTACAGGGAGATGCTGTGTAATTTTGTGACATGGGCTGGTGACAGATGCTGTCACACTTCAATGGAGCATGTCAGGTGTCCAAACACTGGTCTGAGTAAGAGTGCCAAAGGTTCTATTGTTATTGTAGTTTATTAGTTCTTGAAAGAATTTTAAAACAGAAAGATGCAGTCACTTGCTAACTGCTAACACATTTTCTGAGCACTTCTGAATAGCTGCTGGCTACTGTCTTTGGATATAATAATGGAGTTCAAGCAAGCTCACCAGCAAGTGTATTGGAAAACTTTATGGATGTGTAAAGATCGGGTGCTGTCCTCTGCTGATGGTGTGTACTGGCCTTTTCAGCCATTTGAAAGCAGAAGATGCTTTAGTAATGTCATTTTATAGACAATACACACAATAAACATCCCGTGGCACTTGAAATTTGGTTAATCTACACCCTGAATGAAAAGTTACAAATATGCACTGTGCTTTTAGCTTCCTGGTGTGCCTTAAAACTTCTTTATCTTGGCTAATTTCTTCCTTCCAACTAGTAGTTGGCGGGGAACTGCTCTTCAAAAGCAATGCTTGATAGAGCTGTCACTAGTAGGCTGCGCTGCAAAAATTCCATGTAATTGGACATGCAGGCCACCACCCTTCAGTACATCTGAGTCCTGCTTAGCAGGGGGCAAGTGGAAAAGGAGTTTGAAATGGCTCAGCTATAGAGGCATCACCGCTGGTTCAGCCTCCAGAGAAGTTAAAGAAATCAGAGGTTTGGGGAATTCTGTTCTGTAGAGTTTAGGGCATCTCAGCAGGAACTCTTCTGATGTAAAACTGTGCAAATAAATGCTGTAAGTTGCAACCTCAGAAAGACATAACACATGATAAGGAAATGGGTGGCAGGACATAGACAGAATGACCTGCATAAAAATTTACTTCAGTTCCATAGTTTTGGGTGCATCAGAGAGCAAGGAGAGTAAGCCTAAGCTGACAAAAATGTGAGGTGGGAGAAAGCTTAGTTAGTAGCCAGGTAGTTTAGGGGAAAATCAGACTTTGCCAGAGCATCATGTCACATTATAATCAGCATAGGGCATTCTACACTGACAGTCTCATCCTTCTGGCTGAAGATACTCTGGCCAAGGCCTCAAGGGCTTTCATGGGCCTGAGCAGGTGGGGAGATCTCCAGGACGGACCTTCTGCATATCATGTTTATAGGTAGAACACAGAGATCTTTGCAGTTTAACTTCATAACTTCTTTGTGTGAAATATTGCTATTTATTTACAATCTTGTATTTTGGGGAGGGGATGTTTGAGGCATAATGTGTTTTTTTCAAAGACATTCTGTCATTTGGAAAATACTGCAGTACCTTTCAAAAGCTATATTTGTCCATTTATAAACTGTTACATTCAGCCCTTGCAGATAAAAAAATAATCTGATACATGAAAAAAACTATGGTACTGCATTTTCCTTTCTAAATAATAGATGACCATTTATAGATGAGAGCCTCTCCCATTAGTTAAATAATAAATAAAGAGTTGCATGAGTTTTCTTTCAAATGAAACATTTTAATTGTTCCTGATCATCCCAAGCAAATGAAACTGTTCCTGTGATGGCTCCAAATATCAGCCTCACACAGTCAACATAAAAGGGCATTATTTGCCCACCTGTGCTGAAAATATCATGCATCATGGTCTTATGATTAGTTTTGACTTATATTTTAGAAAGAAAATCTTTGTATTTTCAGGGAGCACTCTTTGATTAGCTGCGTGGTTGTTGTAGCTCTGTTCTCCTTCCTCCCCCATTTTTATTTATATTTGCCAATATTTGGACACCATAAGGTTGAAAGAACAACAGGTAACACTAAATCACACACCTCTTGAATTAAAGGGACCTCTGAAGTCAGTGATACTACTTTAGTTCCACATTGAGTTACTAAGCTTATTTTAAAAGCAGCATTTTAATTTATTTCTTAGCCTCTTCTTCTTCCCCAGAGATGCAACACATCCCCCATCCACTGCTCTTGCTCCCAGCCTTGCCCTGTATTGTATTTCTCCTCATTAATATCTATATTAACCCCGTACATTTTCCAAAGTGCACAGTACCACAGCAGTGCCCTAAAATTCAGGAGAGATCTCAAGTACACCTGTAACACTAATGAATATCAGTAGTAAATTCTGAAGAGCAGGTAACAGATAATGACAACTAAGCCCATTAAAAAAAAGTGACTAGAAGTTGAAAATTATGCACTGTACTTTGCAGTCTTTCATACCTTAACCACTGCCTTGGCCAGGTTTTTGTTGAAGTGGAAGATATTTGCCCCACAATTGATACACACAGCCATTTTTCCATTAAAAAAGTTCCTTTCTTTTTCACAATGTCTGTGTAAGTGTTCGAATATTCACCACAGAGCTTGGAATAGGTATTGGCCAATGATGACTTAGAAACAAGTATGAGCTTGCAGTCCTGAACCACATGCTCTACTTTTCCGTACCAGATGGTTAAACTGAATGACAGCTCCAGCCCAGACACTGTCTTTCCTCCAGCAAGGTAAACAGACTGTATCAGACCTGTCCTCAGAGGGGTATTTGCCTCCAACCTTGTCCCTGCACAGCCCAGGTCCCAGGGTGATGTGAAACAGCCTGATCCTCATTGAGTTACCGGTGTTAAGACCAGCCCAGCAAAGGACCTCCTCTGAAATCTGGAAAGAGAAGGGTGGGGAAGCTTCTTCTGTAGTTTGCTTTCTCATTTTAGTAGCCTTTCCCTCTGCAGTTGAACAAGGGATTAATTGTGTGAGAACCTCTGTCATGGTTTAACCCCAGATGGAAACTCAGCCCCACGCAGCCGCTTGCTCCTTCATGCTCGTGAGACACAGGAGAGAATTTGAAAAAAAAGTGAGAAAAATGAGAAAACTCAGGTGAACAGAGATTAATAGGGAAAGCAAAAGTGTAGGCACAAGCAAAATAAAACCAGGGATTACTTCCCCACTTCCCTTGGACAGGCAAGTGTTTAGCTGTAGCAGGAAAGCTGGGCTCCATCACAGGTCACAGTCTCTTGGGAAAACAAACACCATCACTCCAAATATCGCCTCCTTCCTCCTCCTCTTCCCCCCTGCTTTGTGTACAGGAGTAACACCTTATGGTCTGGGATGTCCCTGTGGCCAGTTGGGGTCAGCTCTCCTGGATGTGTATCCTTCCAAGGCCTTGTGCCCCCCAGGCCTGTCACTGGTGGGGTGGGAGAGGAGCAGAAAAGGCCTTGGCTCTGTGCATGCCTAAACTAAATAATCACTGAAACATCCCTGTGTTATCGGCACTGTTCCAGCACAAATCCAAAACACAGCCACTACCAGCTACTGGGAAGACATTTAACTCCACCCCAGCCAAAACCAGCACAAATCCTGAGTTCTTTCAAGTCCTGAGGAGTGAGGTCTGTGACTGGGGAGAAGATCAGACCTGTGGGCCTGTGACATTCACATACTGACACACATTTTCCCTGTATCCCCTTGGCAGCCCTGGGTATCCTGAGCCTCAGGTGGTTGTTGCAGTGTCCTCAGAGCGTGTGGGCTGCTCTGGCAGGGGGCTCCTGGGTGGAGTTGGGGCCAGCCCCTCTCTCATCTCCTGCTGCTGGCACTGGAGTGGTTGGCGGAGGGGACGGAGCCGTTCCTCAGGTGCTGCTTGAGCCACTGAGGCCACTTCAGGTGAAAGAAAACATCCTGAATGTCACACAGCCCATGGAGTGGTGCGAGAGCTCAGCGAGGGGAAGGGAAAGGAAGATGGAAAGGAGAAAGGGGAAAGGGGAAAGGGGAAAGGGGAAAGGGGAAAGGGGAAAGGGGAAAGGGAAGGGAAAGAGAAGAGGAAGAGAAAGAGAAAGGGACCTGAAACTCCCAAGGGACTCCCACACACCTCATGACATCAGGTTCTCTCATGCCCTTTATTAGGGAGGGTGCTGGAGGGTGGAAAAATTCTTAGACTTTTTAATTTTATGTTTATTTATGTCTGTTTTCCCCCATGTATAACTTTGGGCCTTTTTGTACCAAAGCTACCATGAAGTGCTGGTCAAGGGAAGAAGTGACTTCACCCTGTTGTAATGTTGAAAATATGCTCATTCAGCTAAACATACTTTGAAATACTGGCAAAGCAGCATCCTGCGCAGTTCAGATGGGAAGCTGTTCAGGTAGTATCTGAGGCTGTGTCCTCTACAATTCAATAAATCAACAACTCATAGTGCAACTGATATTCTTTTGCCACTAAAATACACCTCAAAACCAGAAGCTGTTGTTTCAAAGGAATGTGGACTTGCTTACCATGTACTCTGATGTCACTGAATAACTGACCAATAACTGGAGTATTTTTATTCAACAAACCTCACACACATGGATTTTTTAAATCTTAAACTTTTCTGTTTACAAAATGCTGAGCTCAATATGGTGAGCATAAGAAGATTATTTTTTTTTATTATCAGGAATAAGCAATATAAGAAAATATATTTTAAAATAATTTTATCTTTTAAACATTTGCATTGCAGAAAAGGCATACTGAGATTTTCCATTAGAAATAATCATGCACTAACTCAGAACTTTGATGGAAAAAATCAGATTAAACTATTATATGTATTTTTTTAAAGGAAAATATTTCCTTTATGTTAATCAGTAAGGTGATGAAGTTAGCGTGGGTTTTTTAAATTAATACTTGTTAACTGCTCTGCAGAGGAATAACTTATAAAAGCTATTTTTTCAACTAAAATTTGAGATTGTATATTACAAATATGTAAGATTTTAACTTATTTTGTAAAAAGGCCAGTTGCTCAAAAGGTATTAGAATCAAAGTTCTTGTTTTTGCAAAGCACTCAACACAGTCAGGCCCGAAGTCAGAGTCCCTGTCCACTGCTGCCACCTCAAAGTTCAGGAATTCGGGTAACTTCAAACCACACAGTATGCTCCAGGTTCCTTAAATGACCAAGGAAATAGTTTCTAGGAGTTTTTAAATGGGGAGTGGGATTATCTGAAGTGAACAGAAAGCATGGGATGTAAAAGCTTTAATGGACTATTTTCAGTTACTGCACTGGTCTTTCCCAAATAATGGTAATTTTCTGTTCATTTTCTGCTAATTGCACGTGCAGACAGATTTTGAGCCATCTGTGGTGGCTCCAAATCAGAGAATTTCCTGCAAAGCAGTCAAATTCTAGAGGAACTAGTCTGTGGTTCAAGCATGTCCTGGTTTGAGTTCCCTCCCACCCTGAGATCTGGGTCCCTGTCAGCATCTCAACAGAAGCGACATGTCCTGTGTTCTGCACGTGATACAAATAACACATGAATGTATGAAAACTGCAAGGCTTTCTGCTGTGAGGAGCAAGCTGAACACAAATCAGTGTGTCTCCCACTGGTTTTTCTCAGTTAAGAAAAAAAATCCAATTTTATAGCTTCACATCTTGATGTTATAAAATGTAAAGGTGTGCAAGGCATTTTTGGGTTATGCCAAGCTGTGGTTGGTGTGTTCCCTCAGACTGTGCTGTGAAAGAGCCATCATTCTCACTAATCTTCATTCAATGAAATTTGATTATAGAAAATTCTAAATAGGTTTAGGTAGGATGGCAGTTTTTCGATTATAGATAATAGATCTTAAAATAGCAAAACAGATATATAAAAGCAAATCTAGAAAAGCCAATAAGGCATGAATCATTCAATAAAATAAGATAGGAGTGTACTACAGTAGAGTTCGAGTACCCTTTGATGTATTTTTTTTTCATTACCTGTTAGATTTTGTATGTAAATTCAGTAAGTTACAGCTCCTGCAAACAGAGTTTGATTTGCTAGATCTCTGTCTGCATGTGAGAGCTTTAGTCACATGTGTATTTATATTGGGAGCAGACCAATACAGATTTCTTTTACAACACACACAATCCTGGGAGTCCCATACAAGCTTGTGCACAAATTCCTGACAGATGTATCTGTATCAAAACAAGCAGGCAGAATGTGCTTGGTCATTTTTTCAAATATCAGGGTACCCTTAAAAGTGCAATTGAATCAACACAAATTTCACTACACCATCTCATTTTTCACTCTTTATTTTAAAATAATTCAAAATTTAATCTATTGAGACTAAAGAACACATGGAAGGTATCTTTGAGTGACAGCCTGAATGATTTATAGGGAGGAAACTAATGACATACAGCAAAATGCAGAAACACTGCTTGTCATACAGTCCTGTGCTACAAGTAAATTCATCAACCGAAATCCATGTTTCAGTAACAATGTTGTGACAAAAAGAAACCGAAGCTAGGAAATAACACTTGAATAGGTTGGTTTAAATTTAGGGGTGGTTGATTTTGACTTTTTTAATCCACTGAAAGAGGAATGTCTGGGGTTTATCCCACTTCTTCCGTTATTTTTCTACTTGGGTATCAGCCAATACCCCTTACTTTCTAATAATGTATGCCTTGTTCTGGAAGATATGAATACTGCTATTACAAGATTTAGATAAGAAGAATATGACTTTTATACAGAGAAATACCTGCATCTGAGTGTTGGAAACTACATTAAAAAGGAAGCTCCAGTACCTTCTCATCTCCTAAGCTCCTGTTTTTCCCACTTGCCTTTTAACCTTACAAAATTATCAGTGTCCATTGTGAACATAGGAAGTTTAACTCCTAGTTTCCCTTCTTTTTCATCAATAAATCACTTACCAAGTTCATTTTTTTTCTTAATTATGAGAGTACAGGGGGGTGAGTTGTACCTTCTCCAAAGAAACAGATTTTTATAAATTACAAGTTTTATCAGAAGTAATCCAGCATTCTGTAGGAAAATGAAAGAGCTGCTTTCACATCAGGTTCTTCTGTTTGGGTTTTTTTTGGGGTTTTTTTCATTAAAAATGCTCACATATTAGCTAACAGTTCTAGATGATTTAGGACACATCTTCCACATAGGTAATTTAGGATTCCAGAATGTGATTTTAGCAGGTTTTTGTAAGTATATTTCTGGTGAAATAGAAGTGCTGAGCCGAGGCAAGAATGAAAAAAATACTTTGTAGGGAGGAACTTGAATTTTCCTTTCTCCATATCAGAAGAATGCATTCAAAATAATACTCGAGGCCTTTACAGATTTTATTTGGACTACTTTAACTGTTTTTCTCTTGGAATAATTTTGTTAACCTTGGTCAAGCTTGCCCTGAGCGAGGCTGTTTTCAGGTTATAACAGTGTGCCAAGAACATTTCACCCCAAAAGGCCACCACCATTCTGTTGAGAAGATGCTGGTCTTAGTGTTTGAAATAGCAACATTTTGCCCATATCATCAGAGTTTCAGTAATTTGTGTCTAGCATATATTCAGACAACTGTTTGCTCTTCACTAAAACATACCATGTGTCCTCCTGGAAGGTGCCATCTGACCACACTTAGTGCAAGGTCGTTGCTGTTGGCATTATTATGCTGCAATGTAGAAGCTTATTCTGCCAAAAACTCAGCTGCCTTTTGGTGCTCAAGGTCTCCTGTGCTGTGCAAAAAGGAATTTATGGTTCAATCTCTTTGCAGTGAGTTCTTGCCAAACTCGTTCACCTTGAAAAACTATTTTCTTTCTAAATACTCGCCCATTTAAATGTGGAAGGCATACTGCCTGCAATTTCTGGATTTATCCCATTCAGAGGTTTGCTTCCAGAGGTGTCTGAAGGTTCCTGTAAAAGTTAGCATAAGCATTAATGTTATTACAGGTTTCTTTGAGTTATGACTTTCAGCTCTAGGCACATTCAAAACTCAATACTCAAGAAATATACTCAAGAAAATACTCAAAATACTTGAAAATACTTAAGAAGGATGAAAATTCGGAAGAAGCTGAAAAAAGTGTTACTGGGACAATAATCCAAAATAACCACAAACTCAGCCAGTGAGTGCACTCTGGCCTTCCCTGCTGCCCTGACCTGGATCCTCCTGCCTCGGGCAGTGTGAAAGGAATGTGCATTCCTTGCAGCCTTCCAGTCATCCTTTTGTGCCAAAGGAAAAGGAAACCTGACTTTGGCCTGGCAGGTGGTTTTGATGGTCACTTGGTGGTCCTTGCCCTCAGTTCAGCACATGCAAGTTAGCCCGTGTGAATCCTGAGCTGTCACCAGTTACAGGAGCTGTGGATCTCAGCTAGTGCCCACTGTGTCTGCTTGGACACAAACTAGCAATGCTCAGCAGCCCACTACACTCCCCAAAGCATTACTGGAATTGCCAACTGTACAAAATTTGAGTCTGTCCTGGTTTAAGGCAAATTTGGGAGAAAACCTCCAAAAGGGTACCTCTAAAAAGCAGATTCAAGCAGCCCCTCCCCCAACTGGTTCGGGAAAATATTTCCTTGGAGAAAAAAAGTGGAAAAAACTGTTTATTTAACAGGCAAAACATTCACCAGAAAAAAAAAAAAAAAAAAGGACACTATTAAACAATAAAACCTCTTGCCAATCTGAAGAGATGACAAACTCAGAAAGTCCCCTTGGTGGGCTGTAGCTCAGCTCACCCAGTCTGTTCTCAGTCCCTCCAGTGCTGGAAATGCCACGGCCCAGGCTCAGCCCCGTGGGCCACAGGTGTGAGCTGCCGGTGCTCTGCTGGTGTTCAGCCCCGAGCAGGTTTGAACAGGTCCAAGAAAAAGAAAAACCACAGCCCAGGGAACTTCTCTGCCTCAGGTAGCTAAAAACTAACTAAAAAGCAAAAGAGAGCCCTGTCCTGCTGTCTGTCTGTGCTGCAGACAACAGAGTCCAGGAGAAGGATGTGGGAGAGCAAGTGCAGTTTCTGAAAACAAACTGCGTGCTTCTTCTCTCCCCCTTCACTCTCAGAACCAGGTGCAAAACTTATTTCTGGTCTAAACAGATGAATGGGGATACAATCATTATAAAGTCACCCTAGGACATTCCACCCCTTATCCCCATATCAACAACTTAATACCAAAACTACTATATATATTCTAATTCTACAAACACATACATTTTACATACAAATATATATATATCTGTATATGTGCAGTATACAGATATATACAGACAGTGGCAGTGACATTCATCAAACAGTGATTTGTATATATGGTTCTCACCCAACAATCAGATCTCCCTGAGGTACACATTGTGTTGTTCCATCTTTCTGCATTATCCACCATGTAAAACCTGGTCCCTGAGCAAAGACAACCCCACAAATGGGTTTGTCTGTACTCAAGGCAGAATTGATCCAAACAGTTTTTCCTAACAAACCTCTGACATGTGCCACTGGGTCTTTGTCTCAGTCTACTGTATGCAAGGGCTCAGATTGGGCAGGGCCTGCTCAGTTGGTGAAGCCTTGGGTGTTAACTAACCAGGTAGCTTTTGCTACATGCTGCTCCCAGATTTTGAAAGATCCCCCACCTGATGCTTTCAAGGTGGTCTTTAACAGTCCATTGTACCTCTCCACATTGCCTGCAGCTGGTGCATGGTAGGGGGTATGGTACACCCACTCAATGCCATGTTCCCTAGCCCAGGTGTTGAAAGGCTGTTCTTGAAATTAGTCCCATTGTCTGATTCAATCCTGTCAGGGGTACCAGGCTTTCAAAGGACCTGCTTTTCCAGACCCAGGATGGTGTTACAGGCTGTAGTGTGAGGCACAGGGTAAGTTTCCAACAATCCTGTGGTGGCTTCCACTACAGTCAATCTTCAGTCTCCTTCAGATTTGTGCATAGGCCAAATGGGGCTGCTGAAGGGTGCGTGGGTTTTGCTGACCACTCCTTGGCTCTCCAGCTCCCCGTCATTTTGTGGATGGGGATCACGGCATCTTGAGTTGTTCTGCATCGTCAGCAGTGCACTGTCGAGGTGGCAATTGGCACTCATTGCTCTTCCACCTTCAGGAGTCTTACTGCAGATGGGTTCTCTGATAGTCAAAGGCAAAGTGTTCAATTGCTTACTGCCCTCTGTCTTTACAGCCGCTATTCCAAACGCTCACCTGAGTCCCTTTGGAAATACCCACTTTGGAGGAAGTCTAGGTCCAAAATGCATGGGGCCTCTGGGCCAGTCACAATAGGGTGTTTCTTCCACTCATTTCCAGTCAGCTCACATCAGCTTCCACCAAAGTAAAGTGCTATGATCCCCTTGTCACGCCAGTAATAGAAACAGATTCTGCCCCTACATGTCTTGATGGGATTAATGTGCACTGCGCACCAGTGTCGACCAAGGCCTCATATTTTTGTGCTTCTGATGTGCCAGGCCAACAAATCCACACAGCCCAAAAAACATGGTTTTCCCTATCTCTACCTGGCTAGAGGCAGGGCCCCTCTAAACCTGGTTATCTTTCTTTCCCTGGGCATATGTCTTGGAGGTTCCTTCAAGGGGATCAGACATGTCATCCATCATCATCATGCCTGGCAGTTTGGCTACGGGCAACTGGAGCTGCTTCCTTTTTGGTGGAACTTCCTCTCTGAGTCTTGCCGTCTTTCAATTCACACACCCGTTGTGCCAGAGCAGCAGTGTGTCTGCCATCCCCCCTCCTCATGTTTTTCCCCCAGTAAGGCAGGAAGAACCACAGCTCAGCTCGTGGGATGTACCTTCTCTCCTCATCTGGGGAGAGAAACCCCATCTGTGTTTGGTACCAGAACTTCTGATCTGTACTGCCGAGATTTGGAGAAGATCCTCTTTAATCTCCTCCCTGAATTTATTGTAATTCTCCTCTGTCTTCTAATTTCTGCAGACGTGTTTCCACCACTGTGATTCTGGCACGTGTTGGCCATGTGCAGCATCTGCATATGCTCGGGGCTTCTTGGCCATATCGAGCATGATCTCCTCCCTGTCATCCCGCTTCATTATTGCCAAAGCAGAAGCGTATTCGTGTGGCCCAAGTCATACAAGTTTTCACCACATCATAGATGTACATGGTACCAAGTCTGGATTTACAGTGTTTAGGTTATCCGAGAAGACAATCTCTGCCGCTGCCATTTCTCTCAAGCGTTGAATCCCTTATTCCATGGTCTTCCACTGGGTTTGCTGCATATGAAGCTCGTCTGCATGCAGATATCTTTGTCCCACACTTCCCAAGATCCATACCCAGAGACTGTGAGGGACAGCCCCCATCATCATTCCTTGGTCGATAACTGGATCATGTGACAGGGATCCCAAATGCCTCACTTCAGTACCATCCAGAATTGTAGCCTTGCCTGCAGGATCCCAAAGATGGACTAACCAACTAAGATTCATCAGGTCTTCGAGTGTAATCCTTCCTTAGGCCATGAAGGTCCTTCAAGGAAAAGGACTCAACAGTGACCTCTGATTTTGTGTCAGTAATTGCCTTTGAGGGTCCTTTCCCCCGATCATCATCATCATCCACTGATCTCTCAGTTTTAGTTGCGTGTTTTCTACGTCTCGTGGTAGGAGCCATTGGTTGAGGCTCATTGTCTGGTTTAGCTGCTGGCTTAGGCTCACTCTCTGGCTTAGCTACCACCTGAGTAGCTGGGGTGTTTGCTGCAGCCTGAGTGACTGGAGTAGCTGATGATTTATCTCCCTGCCCCCCTGCCTCTGTCTGCTGCCCTACAGTATCTAGCAGTGTGAGATAAGCATAGGCCAAGACCTGGCTTATTGCTATGATCCTTTTCTCCTTAGACTCATCATGGCATTCGATTTCAGGTATTTTCCCACCTCAGCTGGGTTCTCTACTTGTTCACGTGGAAAGTCCCAGGTTACAGGGTCAGAAATTCCTTCAGGGTTTGGCCAATTCCTCCCATTCCCCATTCACTCAGGATTTTCCACACCTGGGTCTACTCCTGGGTCAGGGGTCTTATCAGCTCCTCTGGACATACCTGCCCTCACTCTAGACAAGCTGCAGGCCATATAGAGGAAGCTTACCAGATTAAATAACAGGATGGTGGTATTGTTAAAGTTCAGGGTGAACTGAACATTCTCCAAAAGTGGCTTAACAGATTCAAAGGAGAAGAAGGAAAGGAAAGGCTGAAAAGCCTCATACCCTGCTCCTCCTCTAACAAACTGGGTTCAATTACTAATAAAGCCCCAAAACATGTTACTGGAACTGTTTGCAGTATGCAAGGTAGGACGAAAAATCCATAAACCATACATTCCTGGAACAGACTCCAGTACCTTTGTAAACTCCCTATAAATCATTATCACCGAGCCCAGCACAATAGCAACCTGAATCTATGCTCGTCTACTGTAAAAACAATGTGATAAGGACAATACTGGAGCTATTTCTGGATAAAAAACTAAACCTAGGGACCAAAAAGGTATTAAAACTTTTAAAAAGTCTAGGGACCAGAAACATATGAAGGTCTCCACCCAGAGAGATATCATTAATTCAAGCAACATGGCTACTGATACTGCTGATACTGATATCCCAATAGAGAGTAAGTACAACCTAAATGCAGTCAGGACAGGTTTCTTCCAATTTCTTGAGCCATGTGCTGGTTATTTACAAAAAATGTATTTGTCCTGGTTTAGGGCAAATTTGAGAGCAATTTAAAGAGATTCCTCTAGAAAGCAGATTCAAGCAGCCCCTCCCCCAACTGGTTCGGGAAAATATTTCCTTGGAGAAAAAAAGTGGAAAAAACTGTTTATTTAACAGGCAAAACATTCACCAGAAAAAAAAAAAAAAAAAAAAGGACACTATTAAACAATAAAACCTCTTGCCAATCTGAAGAGATGACAAACTCAGAAAGTCCCCTTGGTGGGCTGTAGCTCAGCTCACCCAGTCTGTTCTCAGTCCCTCCAGTGCTGGAAATGCCACGGCCCAGGCTCAGCCCCGTGGGCCACAGGTGTGAGCTGCCGGTGCTCTGCTGGTGTTCAGCCCCGAGCAGGTTTGAACAGGTCCAAGAAAAAGAAAAACCACAGCCCAGGGAACTTCTCTGCCTCAGGTAGCTAAAAACTAACTAAAAAGCAAAAGAGAGCCCTGTCCTGCTGTCTGTCTGTGCTGCAGACAACAGAGTCCAGGAGCAGAATGTGGAGGAGTGAGTGCAGCTTCTGAAAACGAACTGTGCACTTCTTCTCTCCCGCTTCGCTCTCAGAAACAGTCTTAAAAGTGCAAGAATAAGAAAACCTATTTCTGGGCTAAACAGACAAATGGGAATACAAGCATCATAAAGTCATCCCAGGACAAACCTTCCCCAATCCTAATACTTACTTAATAAGAAGATACTAAAGGATAGAAAATAGATTTTAAAACTGATTTTATGTTATATTGTGTTCCAGCACTATAACATTGAGAAAACCAGTTTTATTAACCTGGGATAATGGGAAATGCTCCCTAACCTCCTGGTGCCTGGAACTGCTTGCTTCAGAACTGTGCTTTGTATAGAACAGAGGGCATGTATTTGGCAGAAATCCATAAGGGCAGGTATTTTACTTTTTGTTTTTAACACACTCAAATTATAAGTCAGTTAATGTTGGTTTCTCATATGTTCCTTGGTTGTGAACTCTGGCAAGATTTTGCCCCTGCCAGTAAGGTCCAGAGGAAAGGTGCTTACAGCGCACAGTGCCAGCATCTGTGCTGCTTTACCAGGACTTTGGGCTCCCAGAATGGAGAGGATGCTTGTGCCAAAGTCTTACCCTTAAAATGTGGGTAGTATCTCTCCTTTAGCTCATGTGGTTTCTGTGAATATGAATTAGAGGATCTCTGAGAAGCGTCCAAGGACCACAGTGGTAAATATTGCCACAGGAAAACCTTGTAATTCAGGCTCTGATGGGTAGTTTGAGAAGCATCCAGCAAATAAGACATAGAACTGTACCTTGTTAGTGAGGAGAATGCAAAATAGGGTAGCCACCAATATTGGCATTGTTTTGTTTCATACAGTTCCTGAAGCTGGGCCCCAGCAGAAAAGATGGAAGTGAGAATTTTACCATACAAACAAGGGCTGTATACAAGAAATGCTGCTTGCTGCATGGCAGATTTTATTCCTGTTTTTCTCTACTTGATTCTATACACTTTAATCCTCTTTGAACAAGATTAACCATAGTTTCAATATAGTTCTGACATGTATATGCAAGCGTCTGTGTGTCAGTGCACATGCTTGAGCAAGTAGTTTTTTGCAAGTTAGATGAGGGGGTTAATAGCAAATTACATGAACAGAGATTTTATCCTGTAGCAGTCTACTAAGATCCAAATGAGTCATCAGGAGGAGTGGAATATTCTGAACCATCCCACAGTGCTACTTGAGCCATCTGATGGCAATAAGAAGATAATTCTCTATTTCAAGCATCTCCATAAACAACACAGTTGTAGGTGATTCCCTCTTTTCCCCTGACAGTGCCCCACCTTGTCAGCACTGTCTATTCTCTACCTGCTCCCATTTGCTTTCCCAGCCAAGATGCCCAGGTTCTTTTTGCAAATTGTTTTAACATCCCTGTTCAGACAGAGTCTATTCCCACCTTCTGCACCCAGCCTGCCTCCCTTGCTTCACCAGTCTCCGTCACTTTACTCATGCCCTTCTCCCTTCTCTTCCTTGTATTCTGGTTTAATAGTTTTAGTTCTTCCATACTGAAATCAAGCAACTTGCACTAGGCTGTCTGAATGCCACAGGAGAGACATTGAGAGCAGAGGATGGTGGTTTCGTGGCGCTCAGGCGGACAGTTCCACCATCCCAGGGGGAATGACAGAGCTCTGGTGTCAGGCAGAAGGTTTGTCTCCATCTCACCAGCAGCATGGTTTATGAAAGTGAGGGTTTTGTGTGTTTCTCTGTCAAACCTCAGGAAGCCCCTGACCAGCATCCACAAGCTGAGGCTTTCTCACCTTGGCAGCCTGGACAGAGTGAAGCAGCAAACTCCACCTCCTCACCAGTCCACTCCCATCCCAAACCCTGCACCAAATAGGGGCAAGCAGGAGTTTCTTAAAGAGCTTTCTGTGATTAGGCAACATGACCAAACAGTCTTCGATAGGCTCCTTCTCAGAAAGGCCTAAGATGTTTGGTTGAAGACTTTCAAACAAGTCATCCCCGAGGCACACACCTGGTGAGGGCTGTTTTCAGCCAAACAGTTGAAGTTTGGCAAACTCTTTAACCAACTGAAAATGTAGTTTTCTAACAGGAGGTATCTGGCAATCATTCCACCTGGCAGTTATGCCAGCCCCACCTCTCATTTTTTGGATCATTTAATAAAGCAGTGAAGAATTTTAAGGGAGTATTTTTTCCATTAGAATTTAATAATCTACAACCATGCTGCTTCCTCATACCCCTTTGAGGTACAAAATCATAGAGAATTTTAAACCAGCATGTGGAGTTTGGAATCACTAGCCAATTCCCACAAGCTTCATAATACTGGGAAGTTTGTAATTGAACATGTAGATAAAAAATGAGAAAAAATATACTAAAATTCTTACTTACTGTTCCATCTTGAATACCCTCAATATACCTTTAATTATTACAAAAACATGTTTTTACATGTTCTAAAAATTATTTTATAAATGAGAAATTAAAGTCTTACTGCTATGTGCCATCCTTGAGTTTGAGTGTTTATTGTATTAGCACTGACAATGCCTTGCTGCTTTAAACCAGAGAAAAGCAGTAAAGGACACTGAAAATGAAGAACATTTTATAGGCAACTTCCGCTTGTACAAATTATTGGGTATTTGCTCTTGTGACAACACTGAGCAAACTTTGTAAAAAAAAAAAAAAAGGATTTTACTCACTTTGAATTGAGTATTTATTAGTATTTTTGTAGCTAAAGGATTATATCCTCCAAAGAATTCTCTAGCCTCTAAAGCCAAACACATATCTAAAGAACTGGGGCCTACTTTTCTAAGTCTTTATGGGCTGTGATTTGCTCTGTCTGCACTTTGCTTCTTTGTTGGATGCCTTCTCAAATGCAAAACCTTCAGGTGTAACAAGTTGCTCTTCATATTGCACAGCAGAGTGTGCTTTATTCTGATCTGTGAAGGGATGAAAATGTTCCTGACAGTGGTAGTCACAGCATGACTTCATTAAGTTGCCCAGTGTGGCTTCACCTATTACAAGGATAAACAGATTACAGCCAGTAAAAACGTATAGAATGTCAGCAGTAGGAAGAAAACCACAAAAGTTTATCATCCCTGATCAGCCCACTGGTCTTTCAGCTCTCTCCAAATCACCAAATGCTTTAGAGGAAACGGGAGGACTCTGACAAACATACATCTGTTAATATACAGATGGGGGAAACTGCTAATACAAGTTATTATTATCTAGCAGGTCCTAAACAGTGGGGCTCAGTAGAGGAATTTGTATCAGTTGGCAGCCTGTCCTTTTGTGTCATTGGGCAGAACATCGATGGATGTGCTGAATAGTACCAGTGGGATTACAGCTGCTCAGGATGAATTTGGTACCATACTGTAGACTGAGCATGCTGAGGAGGTGGAGCATACCTGGCCTGATTTGTGCCTGGATAAATTCTGCTTGCTGGAGCCACCCAGCAGGTGACAGCCAGAATTCATACTTTGCAAAAACAAAAAGGGGATTAATAAGTGAAATGAATGTGTCCTTGGCTTCACAAAAGAAGGTGCTTTAGTTTAGTGCACAGTCCATCTATTCCACAACCCCCCCCCCAGCCAAATAAAGGGCCCATCTGCAGACTGTAAGTGATGCTAAGTAATAACCAAGGGAATTAAAGTTTAAATGGGAATAAATGGCCAAAAAGTCACAGGTGAAATTCTGGAGCGACTGGATGTAAAGCAAGGGAACGATTACAAAAGGAACAGGGTTAAGAAGGCGAGCTGGGGCAGCGAACGGTGGGGTGGGGTGGGGTGGGAAGGGAAGGGAAGGTGGGTGGGGTTGGGGCCCTCGGGGTTTCCGGGGTGCGGGGGCAGGCGCAGCGCCGCGAGAGCGCGGGTCCGGCCCGCGCGTTCCCGTCGCGCGCGTGCGTGTCTTTGTGCGCGCCCCCGGGCACCGCGTGAGCGCGCTTCGCTGCTTCACTTCCCGGCGAGCGCCTCCGGGAGCGCTCAGACAATCCCGGCTCCGCCCGAGACAAAACCCGGCCCTGTGACAGGGGGAGCCGAGTGACCGAGTCCTCGGGGGAGACAGAACCGTCTGAAGTTGGAGCGCTCTGAAAAATGGTTGTTACATATTTTGATTACTGTATAGAGTTTATTACTCCCATTTCTGTCTGAGAAGCTGCGATTCCGCGTGCGAGTTAATCACAGTATTGCAATGGGAAATATTTTCATGATTTGGAGCACTTGGATGAGTTTAAATTACACATTTCGTAGGATTTGAATTGTAATCTCTCTTTATATAAAAAACCTTGTAAATACTCTTAACCTCATTGCATGAGGTTTACAATTTTTTTAATAGGGTTTTTTTTACCAAATGAAAAGCTGACGATGAGCGGATTGGAGAAAATTCTGTCGTCGGCTCTTGAGAGCCTGTGCCAGAGGCCTCACGTGGCCGCCTAACGATACGCAAACAGCAGAATTAATTAATATTCCCGGCGAGTTCCCGGGCGGCGGGCGCGAAGGGGTTAACGCGGCCGAGTCCGCGCGGGCCTCCCTCACTCGCCCCTTTCTTTTTTCCCTCCTTAATTTATGATGCGCTGCTCCGCAATTTCAATAAGGAGATGGCGAGCAATTATTAATGAGCCTGCGGGTTGTCCCGCGGCGCCTCTGGACGAGCCGCGGCCGCTGCGCCCCTGTGGGTGTGAAACCTGCGCGCACTAAGGCTCCTCCTCACCGGGAACACGCCCCGGAGCCATAAATAAATAACGAGGGAAGGGCTTTTGTTCGTCGGGCCGGTGGCACATGACCTTGTTGCTGGGCCGCGCTGCGCCGTGCCCCTGCGCTTGTCCGGAGAGGGGAAAGCAGGGGGTGCGGGCGAAGCCGAGTCGGCGTTCTCTGGCAGGAGGGGGAGGGTGGGTTTAATGGCAAATAATACAAATAACCCCCAGATTCAGCTCCGCCGGGCAGGAATGTGTAGGGGGGTGAGGGCGGAGGATTTAACAGGGAGATAACACAAGTCGCCCGCAGATGCAGCGCTCCGCCGCACAGCGCAGTGCCCCGCGCTGACCCCGCGCACAACATGGCCGTATTCGCCCGGCCCCGCTCCCGCTCCTCCCCACCCGGAGGGGTGGCTCGGGGCTCCAGCGGCACCATCCCGCTCTCCTTATGTATTTATTATTTCTTTTTACTCCACCCACCCCCCTACTCCTCTCTTTTTTTTTTTTTTTTTTTAATTGCCTTTCCTCTTCCTACGGGCAGCTACTTCAGTTAGTCGGGTTGGTTTTTTTACAGAGCCTTGACAAACGAGGAGCAGCGCAAGGTGGGAGGAGGAAGCGCGGAGCGGAAGGGACCGGGGATGAGCGATGAGGGATAACAAAGAGTCAGGTGCAGCGCCGTACGGCGCCCTCACGGCCGCTCGTGGATGGCTCTTGTCTTTAAGCACTCCCCTCACAATTAAATAAGAGAACGGGAAAGCCGCGGAGGCAAAAGCCGCGTTTGTGCCGGCAGCTGCGCAGCGCTGAGAGAGGCGAGTGCATTGTGCGGGGAGCGGGTGGCGGTCCCACCCGTCCCACGGGACGGCCGCGGGGAAAGGTGCGCCCGCCGCGGGCACGGCGCTGCAGCTTTGCCGCGGCGCATCGGAGCGGGACTCCTAGCGCTGGATGTCGCCGCGGAGCGAAACAAACCGGGAGCAAAGACGGAGATTTCAGCAATGGCGAAGGGATGGGAGGGGGGAGGGGGCGGCGGGAGGAGGGGGGTAAAAATAAGGGGATCAGGTTATGATAAACAGCACTGAAAAATGGCAGGAGGATAATGTTTACTTTTGAATCCCTGGCCCGCTGCCAGGCTGGCGCTGGTTTTTAGGTTAGCAGAGGTTGGAGGAAGGGCCAGACTGGGGCGGAGCTTGCTGCTGTCAAAGGAAAAAAAAGGGGACTGTAAATTGCTGTTCTCAGCTTTTTCTCTCCTCTCCACCCCCGCCCTCCCCCGAAAACAGGCAGTGCTTTCTCTTAGGCACTTAAAAATGATGCAGAATTTTAACCATCTGCTGTACCCGGAGCTCTTCGCTGGTGCTGCACAGCCTAATATTTGCAAAGTGAAGAATTTGTAAGGCTTTCTGAAATAGAAAACTGTTTGTAAGCGTGTAAAATATTTTAGGGAATCCTTTCTTTAAAGAAAGATTCTATTTAATTGCGAACGGAGAAGTGGGTATTAACAGAACTGAACCGTTTTTAGCCTACTGTGAATTCTTTCTGGAAGAGACACAGGTGTACTGCTCCATCACAGCTTTGCCAATGTAGCGAGAGCAACTGGATACTGGGGAAGTGTACAGTGATGAGAGCTTATCGTTTTTGTAACACTGTGGTTTTTTATTTTGAGGCTCACTCTGGAAGTGTAGATGTAGCTGAATGCAGCAAAGTCATCCCTTTACCAGCTGTGTGTGTTTATATGGGAGTAAAATTATTTAATGACCAATATGGGGACTGGCAAAGGAACCATGTTATTGCCACAGCCTCCTGAACTACCATAGTATGCCCAGTGCACAAAGGGAGACTATTACTAAGTAATAAGGGATGGGGAAAAGGCTTTTGAAGTGGTGAAGTTTAAAGGAGAAAGCAGAAGGAGTCTTTAATGTGGAATCCTTACTTGTCATAAATTAGATTAACTGTTTAAATGCCATGAACAGCAAATTAAATATTTCAGATGTTCATAAATCAGAATATAATGTTTGTCTGGAGTAAGAGCTGAGAAGATTTGAGGTTATTGGCTCATAATTCATCTACATATTTAAGATCAATTAGCAATTTATAGGAAAATGAGATTGTAGTGAAATATTTGAGGCATGCAGTTCCTTTGAAAACGCAGTTTGGGTTTTCTCTTTTAAGATCTGTCAATACCAGATTGTTACCTCAAGTCACTAGTTATTTTTTGTAACTGTGAGGACAGTATTTTCTTTAAATGAAACCTCTACAAATAAATATTAAGAAAAGCATTTGCTTTCTGAAGCCAATGTAGAGGCCTGGCTAAGTTTCTTAATTCAATTTAAATTTATTTTAAAAGGCTATATTACAATGTAGTTGTCTCATAGTCTACATACATTTTCTTATTTATTAAGCTGAAGACTGGGGCTGTATTTTGTCACCTGTTGCCTACACAGGTCAAAAGAGGTGGGGGGAAAAGATTTACTGATCATGCAAGCTTTTGCAGGGACCTTGTTCATCATTTCATTACCGGTTAGTAAAAAACAGCCACCTTTTTTCCCTCTGCTTTCTTGTGCCCCACAAAATTGTACAATATGTGTGCTCCTAAGAGTGCCAGAGAAGCATAATGAGGTGTTTAGTCACAGTTTGGTTGTGGTATTTGTAGAAAACAGTGCAGGAGCTGTGGGCTGGATTTTCAAGGGAACAGTCCTTCTAATCCAAGGCTGCCTAAATCCCAAACTAGTATCCAGGCAATAGCGACACTAAATTCTCCGTTTGCTTTTTGTTAGGCTCTTGTCTGCTGAACATTTTCATTTTCTTGCAAGGACTGCAGCATGGCTGGGCAGTTTGGTGGTGGGGTTTGTTCATTTGGTTTAGAGTTCTGTTTTGTTTCTTCTGTTAACCCTTGGATTTCTGTTTGCTCCCTTTATTGTAGAGCATCTCCGTAAATAGGAATGCAGGCAGTCTGAAGTGAGTGTGCTTTTCTGATATAGAATACATGGATGGGAGGGCTTGGAACAGTGAATCTTTGTTTGTGGACCAGTAAAATACTAATGTGCTAGCATTTTCCCTTATTGTGTATTTGGATTTAAAAGTCAGTGGTGTAGTGGAGCACTCCAGTATAAAGGGCAGTTTTATCTAATATTCTGCAGTTTAGAGAACAAATATTTCTTTGGGAACAAAAGACCTCAGTATTGATGTACTTTGCAAGTCATTTATACATATTTTACTGTATGTGCAAGTATAGCATTATGCAGGCTTTGAGAATTCAGAATTGTATATTGGAAACCTGTTAGGATGCAGGACTGTATGGAACTGCAAACACCTCGACTAGTAGTGAAGTGTATCACTTGCTTATAGCAGTGTTTTTTTGTGGGTGTACAATTGTACATGAATAAATATGTAGAAGATGCTGGCCTTACAAAATCACTTCGGTTTTGGTGTTATTTAATATACTATCTGTAGGGGATGTTGTCATCCCCTAACAACAACATAACCACTGTTCTTATTTTCATACTAGCTTGTTCTTTCAGCAAGCATAATAGCAGGAATCTGTGGATTCAGGTTTTAAGTTTAGTTCTAAATTTAAATAAACAAGCAGCTTATTTTAATATTATTTTCAGTCCTAATGATCAAAACCAAAAAAACCCAAAAGTATTTTCATGCAGTTATTTGCAAAAAAAAATTGGAACTCAAGTTGCTGAACCCTAAATATTGGATTTCTGCTTTGTTGTTGAATGCTGGAGCTGATTATTTGAAAATAAGTAGGTTTTTTTTTGAGATGCGGGAGAAGTTTGCTTTCTCACTTTGAATTCGTATTGACTATTTTCTGGTTAAATAGAATATGAAATGTAGTATAATTACAGTGTTGTTTAAATAATGAATTCAAGCCAGCAGATGACACAATATGCAAAACAGTTTATAGCAACAGTCAGTTTCTAGATAGTTCTGTGTACTGCCAAATTATGGATAAAAGAAATTGTATGAAGTATTATAAGAGTAAGGACATGTTGTCTGATACTTGCTATGCAGCATCATTATTACCTGGGAGAGTTTGAGGGATACGTGAGCCAGGAAAGTATTTTTTTTAAGTTTTTTTTTTTTTTCTTTTTTTAATATAAACTCATAGATGTGCCTGAGTGTCAAATCCATAGAATCCCTGAAGAGACAAGTTCTGAGATATGTCAGCTTGTAGTGTGCTGGCATGTATTACTGCTACAAAACATAAAGGTTCATCTGAAGATTCTTTGAAAAGCTCCTGTTCTGTGAATTTTTCCAGTACCAGCAGACATGTCATATAAAACTCTGAAAAGAGGTAGCCAGAGGGCTTACTTCTGCTGTCAGCATAGAATACATTTTCATTTTTTTTTTCCTGTGATTTGAATAGAGATTCAAATCAGGCCTACCAAATTTCTTTGAAATGAAACAGAAAATACAAATATGGGTGTTTGTGCAAATATATTTGTTTCTAAGCTAACTAATTAAATCAGCAATAATGTATCTGATGCCCATTAAAAATGTGGGGTTTGTTTTGGATTATTTTTTTTTCAGTGTCTGACTTGGGAAGCATTTAATGGTCAGTGGAAAAAAATGAGGAAGAGGAGGGTGTGGCTGCCGCTGAGAGGCTCTGGCCCTGCAAAGGGTCCCTGGCTTGTAGAGATATGGTCCTGCATCGGCACAAAATGAAGACTTCTTTTAGGTAAAACTGAATTATTCTTTTTTTTGTTGTTGTTTTTAATCAGAAAACAAGCAAGCATATAATCCTGCTATTTCTTATGCTTGTTTCTGAAGGCTGGTCATTGGTCCTCACTTGAGTTGGGTAGCTTTATTCACATCTTGTTTTGCTCCAGACTTACCAATTCTTTCCCTAATCAGTTATGACAAGAACTATAAAAACTCGTTTAAGCTCTGCAGAGTAATAAGAAAAATAGTTAAAATAGTTTGATGTTTTGTTTATTCTCAATAGCCAGCAAGGGACTGATCCTCTGTGTGCTGGAGTGGATCTGTACCCATATCTGAATTTTCATTTCCACTCTGCATTGTGCCTTTAGTTCCTGAGCTAGCACATATATACACAGATACTTCTGTCTGTAGTTCTTTATATTATGGCCACAATTACAGCATCATAAAGTCTTGAAATGAGACTGAGAATATTTTCAGGTTACAGTTCTTGTGGGATTAAATATTGACAGTATTTTTAGCAAAACTGGATGCTGATTTAGTTTTGGCTTGGTTTTTTTTGGTTTTTTTTTTTTTTTTGAGTCATAGACACCACTTCTTACAAGGGCAACTTGTTAATAATGCTGATTTACAATTTCAGTTCTGACCAGTTGATGTTAAAGCTGTTTTTAAGCAGTGGTACAGTTTTAGCATTCCTTTTTTTCCCTTTGCTGCTGCAAATATATTTTGAAAACGTGTGAGTTCTATTGATACCATAAGTAAAGACAGCTGATGAAACTTCAGTAGTAAAACCACTCACCGGTGTGGTTAAAGAATCTGCTCCCACATCTCATGTCTTATATTTGAGCTCATCATCTCTTAATTATGTATCCTTGTCTTCCTTTGAAGAGCAGCAATGTGTGGGTTGTGGTGAGGTATTCTCACAGCTTGGGTGAATTGTTAGCCACAAGACCAAAGACTGAGTGTAGCAAACCACTGTATGAGTGGCAATATCCCTGGATCTGACACACAACTTTGGACTGTCTTTTAATTATTAAATGGGTTTTGCAAATAATGATGCATGGATGGGGAAAAAAAAGAAATGCATTTATATGTTACGAACCAGAGCGCTGTATGCAACATTTGTATAGTAAAACAAAATCTTACAACTGAGGTTCTTGCTAATTATTTGCAGTGGCAGGGGGAGAGCAGGTGGCAAAGTAAACATACATGTTTTTACGTATTTTTGTGACACATAAATGATGCACTGACAGTGGTGTGTCAGCACCATAGCTAGCTTAGAGGATGAGGCAATTTGCATTAGATAAAATGAACTCGTCTGTTTTTTTGCCACAGAAAAGTAGAAATTACTGCACCAGAATAGGCCCATGGTGTAATTAATGCCAAGTCTACCCTGACATTTTTTACAAAATTGATTGATTGCTAAGAGAGTGACGTTCACCAGCATCAGATGCTTTTGGAATACCCTGTCCTTGTCAAAGTGCAGCAGGCAGGTCGCTTGGCTTTGCACAAAGGTCCGTGTGGTCTTTCCAGCAAACAATCCCATCCAACTCTGTATTTTTGGAGGCTATGGATAGAATCATTCTTTCTGATTGCTGATGTGCCTTAACAAGTCATTGATTTTCATATGCTCAGGCTGTACTTTGAAAAATAATACATTCCTGTAGTTTGAATTTACTGCTCGTTTAATTTAGCTGAATCATTTCCCTTTCAAGACTGGAAGCAGGTGAGAAAGTCGGACTACAGATCCTGACTTTCAGACTGTGTATCTCTGTTGTGTTCCCTGTTACTCATATGCTCAGTGACATAAATAGTTTGATCACTTTAGGTTTTCATATATGGCAGTCTCTTAAAAGTGACATTGTTGTAGACACCTGCCCTTGCACTTGTGTTACTTCTGTAGCTTTAATGAGGAAAAGCTCATTAGCATTCTCCAGGAAGCTGTTTCCCTTGCAGGCAGATACTAGAAGGATAATGTTTTCAACACAGAACTCTTTTCCTGCTTGACTTACCTGACATTATTGCATATCCCTGAAAGTTTGTTATGGTGGCACTCAGGGCCTCCCCTTGGAGAATGTTGCAATATGATCTCCCTAGCAATTATTTAAAAAAAAATATATTTATTGTGTTTCACATTCACTCAGTTTGGTTAAACCCTTCAGTAACTCCAGTACTCTCCCCTTGCTTTTCATTTTTGCCACTCTTTATTTTACAGCTGATCTTTCTAAACATGAACTAAAGTTAAAAACTGATACCAGCATGGCCTCTGCATTCAACAGGTCTTAACATTTGTCTTGTCAAAATGTCTTTTCGTTTGTACATTTTACTTTTGGCTCCTTAGCTTGTTTTTTAATCAATACTCCAACTTCCAGTTGTGACTATTGTGTTTTCCTTATGGTCTTCATGGGTGACATTGTCAAAGCCCTTTTGCAAGGCCAAATAAATAATAATGAATTCTGTGGAGGCACTCAAAAAAGTCATATTTTGTGTTATGCTATCAATGTTGTTTTTCTCCCCATTATGTAATCCCTGCTCAGGCATTAAGGTTATAATCTTTTAAAGTAGCCTTCCAGACGGTTTACTAAATCACAGAATTCATTGGCATGTAATCTGGATCATCATTTGTGGCTATTTTTGGGGACTGCTGTCCTTTCATTCCTGATAGAAAAGTGCAGGTTTTTGTTGGAAGCCCTGCCTCCAGCCTTGGGCTGCTTCCGAAATGCTGTGTGTATCCTCAGAATGGCTTGCCTTTAATTATTCCCTTTATTTCAGCACTTTCTGTTTTGTTATCTGCTGTTCTTTCACCCTTTACTTGCAAAAGAATTGATTAATGGGATTAGCTATTTGAAAGGACCAGAGGGGACAATTTTGTGACTTGAATATCATGGCTTTTTCCATCTATATTGAGCATAAAAACTTTTTCTTTTAACCGAAAAGGTACCTTTTGATCTGTCTGGAATTCTGGGCATCAGGAGAGATAGAGAGGCGTATCTTAGAATATGAGGTAGGGTCAAGATTGCTCCATCCCCCCAAAAAATGGACAGTGCAAGGATGTTTCCTCTGTTTTCCTGTTTAAGAGAAGGGACATCTCATTCCCTCACTTTCCTGAGTGTTATTTTTGCTTCCCATCTTGGAGGGAGAGTACTGTTGGCTGGTGTGAAAGAGAACTGAAAAATAAAAGACTAGGAATTTCCACTGGAAGAAGTAGTGGATGTTTTTTATTTTTTATGAATATCCCAAATTAGGAATCCACCTAACAAGAAATGTTAGTATGGTTGTACAGGGTGAGAAAAGGCAAGGTTCCTTCTGTGCATAACTAAGTAGCTCAAGGTCATAATCAGCCATTATTTTTTCTGTGGTGTTTTTCATTGCCTTTCTTTACTCCCTTTGTTTCCCAGTACTATTTCAGACTTGCCCGACAATTGTTGTGCATTCTTCCTGCTTCTAATGTATACCAATAAATTGTCCTTATGCCACTGGTTCAGTCCTTATGCTCCCAGTCTCCATTTTAAAATCTTAATGCCTAAGTATATTCTTTGTTCTGGTTGTTTCAGTCCAGTGCCTTTTGGAAAAGGTACCCCTTTGCCTCAGCCTGATGCAAAGCTTTGCTCAGTACTCACATTGCACTTGCCCACCTGCTCCTTCTGTGTCTAAAGACTTTGTTACCCTTTTTTCCTGATGGAGATGCTATGCTTGCATAATCTTTTGTGCCAAAAAGCAGAGTGTTTCCCTTGAAATCGATGGGAAGATCTGATGAACATACAACATTATTTTAAATACCTGCTGTTCGTGTTTGCTTTGTCCTGGACACAGGACAAAGCAAAATCTGTTTCTAAACCTGTTGTCAAGGCTTTCTGACTCCACTTTCTCTCCTGGACTCCTGGTGTAGAATAAAAAGTCTAATACTATCATATCAGATTTCGGGGAACAGCAGTCACAGGAAAGTGTGTTACTAGATTTGTTTTTTTCAGGCACAGAACTGGGCAGGTGAGAGTTGCTCCACGTGTGAGTCATTCACCCCCCCTGCAGTGGGAATGATGCCCATCACCGTGCAGACACATGCTTTGCAAGTTTCTTCTTTACTCTTGGCTGTGTTGTAATCTGCAGTAAGCTTCTGACTCCTACTACTGGGGTGAGAAAAGATCAGAAACCACAGGAGCAGGAGCTGCACTGGTGGATGAAGAAGGGCCAGTGCAGGCTGGGTGTAACGAGATCCCAGCTTGCCACACCTCTTGCATTAATTCATGCTGCTAGAAACTAAAAAGGTGAACATATTGTTATGGATCCAAAAATAACTATTTTGCACAAAGTGTCTGAGAATGGAAGGACACTATCTCAGCCCTCTCCCTGTATGGTTCATGCTGTTTTGTGGGACTCTAGGACCCTTATTTTTGGAGTTTTGACCGCTCCTGATCCTCTTCTCAAAGCTACTGGTATTGGGTGATCTCATGCTGATTCAAAATCATTTACCCTATGTGAGATTTGTCTTTGGTGCTGAGCTCCCTGCACCAAAGACTTTGATCTAAAGCTTGCCCCCCTTGCCTGGCTTGATTCCTGTTATTTTCTTCTGGAAGCTCTAACATATTGTTCAGCTTAATCAGAGGTGCCTCTGCCTAAGGATAAAGAAAGCAAAGTATCTTAGTCTGGACCACTCTCTTCTGTGTGCTCTTTTCCTCCTGTCGTGGCCGTCTAACTGATGGTAATATCTGCATCCCAGTGAGCCGTATTATCACAGATAAGGAAACCAAGGTACAAGCAAATTTGGGATCATTGAGCAGCCCAGTGGATTAGAGATGAGAATGGAAAGGAGACACTCCAACGTGCTGTCTAGCTGTATGTTAATGCAGCATTAATTTAGCTGTTTCAGGAGATGTATGTCTTAATACCATTTATTAATAATGACGTTCTAAGATATTAGGAGAAGTTGGTAAGAGAAATCTTAACAGCCAAAAGAAATACTTATTTAGCCTGATAAAGTTTAGCAATCAGCATATGTGAAATTATATAGGCAGCATATTTTCCATTTATTTTCCTTGTTCTCCTCTTTGCAAGTGAACCATCGTGGAGTTAGCAAATGTCTACAGCAACAGGCAACTTCTCTGCCCATTCACAGACTACGTGATATTTTGAGAATTTCATTTGTAACAGTTACTTGCACTTTTTGATAATCACTTTAAGAACCAATCAAATTTATAAACCAACTCAGAATTTTTCAAAAGGAGATAGAAAATTAAAAAATTGTAATGCGATGATAAGTTTTCACTTAGAATATTTTGATAACTTTAAAAATTACTTTCAAGCAGCTGGTTAGCGCTGCAGAAATTAACCTGGTTCTGAAATGTGAATTTGTACAGACTTTTGCTCTGAAAATAGTGTGGCACTGAGCCATGACAGCTTAAGGTGTCTGTTTTTTGAAGGGGGGGTAGATGGGGAAGTCCAGTGATTTAGTGACTGAAGAGAGTTGCCACTTGCTGAGCTCCATCCCTAGGGATATGACCTTTTTAATCCTCTTTAGTTAATGTATTGGTGATCTTTACTTAGGCAGAGTAAACAGTGTTGTTCTGAACAAAGGGGAGGTCATGCTTCCTGCATTACACTCTGACCCCGGGGTCATGGCCTTTGTTCACTTCTCAATGGGAATTGCTCTCCGAGGGCCGCCACAAAACCGACAGCTAATTTCGGCACGTGCTGGCAGAGAATGGCAGAGTATCAGGTTTGCCCCAACCCAACCTCCAAGGCCGCTGTGCTTGCAGCCACAGGGAAAGTCAAACTATTTCAAAGAGGACGTATTAGCTCTTTCATTACCAGTGGCCGTGGCACTTAATCCTTCGCTGAAGTAAATATATTGCTTGGGTCTTCCCCCTGTAATTCAACTGCTCACTTTTATTAGCCTTTACTTTTTTTTTATCCCTGACTGGATTCTTCCAAAGGAAGAAGCACAGACTAGTGAAAAACAGTGATTTCTTCCCTTAAAACAAAGTGAGAAAGCACATGGCAATTGCAGCATCAAACTTGGGCCTCTGAGATCTCAGAATGAGCCTTGTTTCCCAGCCTGTAAGGGAACATAGTGCTGTGTCCCAGAGGATTGTATTCAGCGCTTTTTCCATAACTGCTTCTGTGTGTTGCAGCAGGGCACGCACACACAGGGCCCTGTGAGGCCAAGCATGGCAAGCACGGGATACTGAGCCAGAGAGAACTAGAACTTCCTCGTCTTTATCATTGATTTTATGCAAAAAGGCTGGGATTTTTTTTCTTTTTCTTTTCTTGGCTTTGAAAGTAACTTGTGGCAGAATGCGATGCATCTCATTTTTAGGTGCTGTCACTAGGGAACCTATATAAACATGGAAGCTGAGATAAATTATCTGGAAGACTTGCATGCAGAAAACCACCACCTTTTACCGAAAGTTGGTTCTTTTTCATCTGTATGCTCTTTTTGCTCTGCAGTTAGATCTGTGAAATACAGTTTTTGATCATAAAATAATTAAGCTATAAACACATAACTTCAGTCAGCATATGGCTTTTCCACATTTTTTCCTTCTATCAAAAAAAACCCACCCTAATTGCTGATGACAGCCAAGTTGTGTAAAACACAGCAGGGTTAGAACTGAGCACAAGGGGTCTGAGTGTATTGGGGGGGCTTATAATGTTGCCATCACAAAAATAAATAATGCTACAGTAGTAAACTTTGTAACTTCTGTAACTGTCAACATGAATAGGATTAAGGTAAAAACATGTCTTTGCATTCCAGTCATTTCAAGTAAAACATTATGTCCCTCTTTTAAGTTTCCTTGCAGCTGAATTATTTAAACAAACACTTCTAATAATCTACTCTTAGACTTAAAAGTACATTCTGTAATACAGCAGAATGAGCTCTTTTAACAAAAGCAGTGGCTGCGCAGCTGAGCTATCACACCCTTCGAGTGAAAACTTGCATTCAGAGCTGAACCAAATGTGAGCAGCAAGTGATGCTGACTGCAGCAATACTGAAACCAGCCTCTCTGTGTCCCTTATTTGTTGCTGGAAATTCCCAAAGTTCACTACTTTTAGATTTTTTATTGGAAGATAGAGTGGAAATGTATATTTACCTGTTTTCCACTAAAAATAATATTGTCAGGTTGACATAAGTCTATTACTCCCTCGTGTTACTTAGTTAAAATTAATATGTTTACTAACAAAAATACAAAGGCCATCTCCTTTTATCACTTTTTTTCAGTACTAATATTGCTTTTCTGTTATCTGTACGATTTTAGAGACTAAAGAGAGTCTCAAGGCAATGCTGTTTGCAGTATTTTGGGGCTTTTTTCTTGCCTTAAAACACTGATGTGGTTGTGCCTCCTTTGGAGTTAATGAGCTGTAGAGAATTTTAAAATGTGGATAGCAGCTTGCAGTTTAAAATAAAAAAGTTAAGAAAATACTCAGCCAGTATTCAAATTTTAAAATACTTATTTTTATTTAGAAAGATAGTAACTATAGGATGCCTGATGAAACAGAAAACTAATTATTTTCAGAGTGTGTTAAACATGTCAGCATGCAATATGATAATTTAGGATGCCATTGCATTGTAGAATTGCTTCTTCTGAAAGATCCTTACTGGGAACCTTTTGGAATGCTTTTGCTTTGAACATTCCTGACTCAGACCTCTCAAGATTTTTTTGTTTGTTTGGGGGTTGTTGGTTTTTTGTTTATTTTTTGTTGGTTTTGGTGTGGGTTTTTTTTTCTTTTTAGTCTTGTTTTACTGTTTAAAAAAGAGCTTTACACAGTAAAACAAAACTAAAGCTTTTATTCTGTGGCAAGGTTTAGATTAATAGAATGAGCAGAGAATAGTCTATTTTACTGTGTGAACTTGATTTCTTAGCATTGCTATTTCTGGCACTGATTTTTCTAGCTAGTGTACCTGGTAAAGCTTAATGGTGGGTAAGATTTCTCTAATTTCCTAGACAAACATGTTGCTGAAATTAAAACATAATCTTCTTATTTTGGTATCAAATGTGTTTCCAAATGTAACCCCTGCAGTGAAAACCAGTAGGAACCATTAATATTTAATAGCCTTCTCTCTTTAGCAACTGGTGTATACTTGTCTGTACTGCTTTTAATAGGACACCATTTCTGCTTCCTTGTTGATTTCTTTGATCCTCTGGACCATTGAAATATATCAGTTTAAGGAGGAAAAACATTAAATTTTTTTAAAATCGTCCTGTAGAACATGGGGTCTGGTCAGGCTTTAGGTGTGCTATGGAAATTACAAAGCCTGTTCTTTACATTTTAAAGATAAAGATTTTTCTAAACAATAGGATGTATATTCAGGCCTAGTGTAATTCAGCAAAATTCATTTGATACGAATGCTTATTTTCCTTATTTGTCTTATGTCAAAATCTGTTCTTGTGCCTCCTTCCATTAAATAGTTGAGTAAAAAGAAGTATGTGAAAGTGTAAAAAAGCTACCTGGGTGCAGATAGCTGCATATCATATGTTCATGTGTGTGTGGTTTTTCAATTAATACTTGGGTGAGCAGAAAATACAAGACAGACGTCAGTTGCACCTGTAAAAATAAAAAGGCAGCTTCTCTGGGAAACTGCATGGCTCAGTTTTTCTGTGGTAAGAGGATCCTTGCGTTTTCCACTGACGTTAACCCCTTTGGAAGGAAAAATGCATTACAGCCTCAAAATGGTGTTCTCTGTTAGGGAAACACAAAGATGAGCTGGAATTGTGCAGTAGTTCAGTCACAAAAGGGCGTTTTATAATAGATTTCCAATAATTTTCTTAGACTTCTTAGACAGTAAACGTGATTGTCCTATAGAAATGTTTCCCCATGAGCATGGGATCCCTATTTGCTACACAAACAGTCGTGTAAGTGTAGTTTTAAAGCAAAAGTGTTTTTTCAAGTCCCGACAATGAGTCTGAAGTACCTGTTTTGCTTTCCCCTCTGAGCTGAACACTCAGGGCACTGCCAGCTGAAGGCTGGAACATTTTGGTGAAATCCCTCATGTCAGTCTCCCTCTGGCTCCCAGGTGTGGGAGCAAGGTCCTGCATCCAGGCAGTCCCAGAGCAGGGAGCCTCGTTCTCTGATCATAGGGATGAGTTGTTATGGTAACACCGAGGGATAAAATTCCTGATGATCTAGTGCTGCTACGATCAACTTCTTTTATGTAGTTCTTACTCTGTATTTAAGTTGTGTTAAGGTTTTTAAAATGTTGCATTTATTTATATAACTAGAAAAACAATGGTCCTGAACCGTGCCTTCCATTTATTTTCCTCTTGTAATTCAAATATAATCCTTAATTAGTAATCTTTAGGTTGCATTATAAAAATATTATCATTTCTATTGTGCAGAATTACATAAGCAGCATTTAGAGTCTTATTCTAATGGTATTCACACTTACTGGACTGTGCTAGCATGAGATTGTAACTGCATACATACACATACATACCTATATCCAGGTGTCCCATACTGCACTCATGTACAGAAGGGACAGAGTATGTGATTTTGTTGAAATGATTGATGGGGGGAGGTGGAATTGTTTAATTTTATTACAGATAAATGACAGAAGTAATATGAGCTTCAGACATCAACTTTAATTTTGGTATTTGGCTTCAAAACTTTTTGAAAAACAGCTGTATTTCTAATTGAGTCAAGGAGACTTCTCCACGTCAAACCCAGTCGCATTCTTCTGTTGCCAAGAGACAAAAGGTCCGGGATTTTTCTCCCTGTCCACATTTCTTACTAAGTTACTTCTTTGCATTAAAAAAAATACTGTACAGTTTTCTTGAAATTTTTGGTACATAAAAAAAAAAGTCATTGCATTATATTTCTGTTGGTAGCTTTTTCTGGGAATATACATTTAAGAGTTGACTTTTTAATATTTCAGTGCTTTGATCAGCCATCTAAAATATTCAGTAAAATGCTTTAAGGCCCTAAGAAAAAAATACCTAAATTTGAAACTTGAAATTACCATGGATTAGTCACAGAAATCCCCTGGGATGAACTGAAAAACATAGTTCACTGAATAAGTCTGGAAGCAGGTTTTCACAATTTTGGCCCCCCGCTTTTTTTTTTTTTTTGCAATGCCAGTTTTAGTATTCATGCTGCACTTTATTAGTGTAGACAACACAGCAAAAACTTAATTTGGTCTTTTCCTTATAAGGGCTTTTGTGTTGGAAATAAACTTCAGTAAAATCACCTTTATTAAATTATGGCACACATTTAATGGTGTGGATGCTGATTTGTCTTTGAAACAGCAAAACGGGAAATTAAAGGGTTTTAAGATACTTTTTGCACTGAATTTCTGCTTTGCTGATAACACGAAAATGACCCTCCTTTCTAAAATGCATTTTACACACCAGTGTGGAGTGACAGCCCAGGAGGATGCATGGCCTCATCCCGAGCCTTGGCGGTGGCCCTTTCTGTTCACAAGGAGAGAAGAGACCTTTAGTTTTGTCACCTGTGCATCTGTGCAGGGCACTGTGTTCACTGCAACTGAAACATAGCAGAATCATGTTAAAGATGAGTTTATAACTTCAGGCATCCATTCAAAATTCATGAAACTTAATAATGCTCGTGTGACAACTCCAATAAGTGTGACACGACAGACAAAAGATTCAAATGACACCATTCATGGAATACAAATTCTATAAAGTACTGTCCTTTTTCACAACTATTGATTATACCTGCAGCTCATACCAGGAGTGTAAAAGCCTGTATTTATGGCTGGATAAACACATAAATACTTCCAGTAGATTCATTATTCTCTTGACATTATATTCTATTATAATAATAATGTGGCAATATCGTTCATGTTAGGAGGGTTTTAGTTTTCAAGGAGAGGGATTTAAATTTACCAGTGCCAATATACTCTTACTGTGTGAGGTTCCATTATCCTTTAGATAGCCAATCTAAGGTGCACCTTATGTACCCTATATTTTACCTTTAATGGGCTCAAAAGAAATGGCAAGTTGAACTGTGGAGCTGAAGTTGACCACATAAATACATGTGATACTAACACTCAACTCATAAACAGAATTCTGTATCTACAACCATTTTAGATTGTCTCTGTGTGTAGTAAGAAATTGCAGTTAAGATATGAAAGTGATACTGTAATGGAAGTCCCTTTTTATTTTTTTACAGTTCATGCAAATTTTTCATCTTTGCTAACATTTCACTACCAAAAAAACCACAAAGGAATTTGTGCTATATGTAAATTTTGTGTGCCTTGCAATTCACTTTGTTCAGGATTGTTGCACTCTGGTGTAATTAAAACATAGGTACTTAATATAAGAGAACTTGGTCACTGGACTACTCTTGAGTAGTTTAAAAACCTTTAAATAATTTATGATATAAAGGAATTTTAAGCTCTTTTAGACCTGAGAAATTGTACATTTTCAATGAAGATTTTGTCATGTGTGTTTGTTTACTTTTTGCAGCTTATCATTCTCTAAAATCAAACTTTTTTTTCCCCGCCAATGTGTTATTTTCCCTTTTCTTTTCTTCCCTCCTTTTTTCCTATATATATATATATATATATTTTATTTTATTATTTTTTTTTTAATCTCCAGCAACTCTTTGTGCGAGGCACCCGGTTCTAAGCAGAGGCGCCCATTAGGTAGAGGGAGCGCTGGGTGTGCAGCCCCCCGGCAGTTTGAACGCAGTGCTCCCAGGCAGAGCAGGGAGCGCCCGCTCGAACTTTCCGGGCGGGAATGCCGGGCTGTCGGGATAGCCGGGCTGTCGGGATAGCCGGGCTGTCGGGATAGCCGGCTGTCGGGATAGCCGGGCTGTCGGGATAGCCGGGTGTCGGGAATGCCGGGCTGTCGGGAATGCCGGCTGGGAGCGAGCTCTCTGTGCACGGCTGCCAAGGGGCCGCGCTCACCTGCGGCCGGCGAGCGAGAAGGAGCGGGGCCGGCGGTCCCGAGGCAGGAGTGGAGTAAAAAAATAACGGGGAAAAAAAGTTGCAAGATAAACAACATTATGTCGGTAGCACCCTTAAAAACCTGCTAATGCAACCACCCCTTTTAATGCCTCCTTTCTTGGAGGAAAAAAAAATTAAAAAATAAATCACTCATCTTAGTGCCAGAGTTTCACTTATGTTGATACCGGTTTAATGCCAAGTTTTCTGTACAACACTATGGTTAAAGTTTATACAATAACATAGTATTTTTAAAGTACAGTGTACTGAAGGAAGTGTTTTTGCAAAATGCTTCTTTATGCTTTGAAGGAAGGGTGTAGAAATACATCCTCATTCGGCTTGCTTTTACAGTTTAGATAATGTCAGAATTGCCTATTTGGTATTTCAGTGGTTTTCCCCCATAATTTAGTAGGCCACTGATCCATTGGAATTAATGCAAGTTATCCAGCAGTAAATAGAACTTTCCTAAGTAACCTGCACAGTGGCACTATGTGTAATTGCTGTCCTTTCTCTGAAGCATGCACCCCTGTAATCCCCAGACTGATCCTTTCAGAGAATGGTCCACAAGACTGCTTTGCTTTTCTAGATAGATTTTAATTATTTTTATTTTAAATTCCTAGAAAGTATCTCTAAAAACAAAAGCTGTCTAAATGTTAAGTAAAATTATTCTTGGTGATTTTTTTTATAATCTGCACTAGAATTATTTTAGTGATACAATAAAATAAAAAAGGAGGAATTTACACTTTTCTGGATAATTTAATCTTAAAAAAAAAAGTTTATTGGATTATTAAAAAAAACAACCTAAGAATGCACCTGATCGTTTTTTATTAAATTTTTCTGAAGGCTGTTAGATTACAAACCATATTGCAAATGAGCTGTATTATCTGGAGAGCAAAAAATCATGATCTATTTAGAGGTGACCTCAGTGTGGATGTCTCTGTCATACCAAACTGAGAGGAAAGAACAAGAGATGCCACTCTGAATTAAAAGACAAGGAAATTAATTAGTGTTCTGCAGGAGTATTTATAATGAGTTTCCAATAGACAGAACTTGAGATAAAGGAAAAGAAAGGAGATATAAAATTCTGTATAGTATAATCTGTGGTGTGAAAATACTGGCTTACTACTATTTGCATAATTTGAATTTATTCAGGGTTGATGAATCTTAAAATAATTCTTCCACCTCCCCGTTTGGAATTCCATTTCTGTTAAATGAAGCTTACAAATTGAACTTGAGGTAATTGTTTTCCTGTTTCCTGAATCCCTAATTTTTTAGTTCTGCGGTAACCTCAAGTTAGACAACTTTCAACCTTACTTTACGACTGTGGTGACAGACAGAATGCATTTATGTATCTCCTTGAGGAAGGGTAGGTTTGGGTGGATGAATATGAGCCATAATTGCGTAAAGGCGAGGCACTTTTAACCCTCCAAATGCACCAGAATTATCCCCATTAGGAGCAGTCAAAAGACGGGATGAACCCCAGCTGTTTTCACATTTAACAAAAAATGAGAAAGAAAAGGGCAGGTATGAAGAGTAAAGAACAAGAGGACCTATGTTTTATATGGAAATAGAAAAATAAATAGGGAGCTAAAACTCATATCTGAGAAACAAGGGGGAAAGTCATTCAGAAAGCTGATTAAATACAAGTAAAACACTCTGAACTAAGCAATTTGTCTTATGTAAGTCGGATCCTTCTCTAAAAAATAGGTCTGTCTTTTATATTTCATTGGAATTAAAAGTTGTTGACTGCACTGTCACGTGTAATCTCTTTTTTTCTGTTCAGGGTTAACATTCTCATCTGTGGATGTTCTGTTAAAATAAATACTATCAGAAATATCATGCCATTATTTTAAAACAAAAATTATTATAGTTCTAGCTGGATGTGATGGCTATCTGCTACTAAGGCTGTTATCCAGGAATTTTGCTTGCTTTTGCTTTTTAACCACCCAGAATTTATGTACATCCTCTGTATCCACGGTCTATATGCAGTAGAGACCAGTTATTAGAAGAGGTCAGAATTACTAGGTGTCATTTTACTGAAATAAATATTTGTGGGAAAGTTACTGTTTAAATATCTTGTCAACTGTGTCCTGATAATCTCTAGTATGCTTTTACTATAGTTCCCTAAAAATAAATATTAGAAACATTTTGTGGTTTCACACCATTAAAAAAAAAAAAAAAGTTGGTAAGGGAAAACTGTAAAACATGTATTTTGCTTACAGAAGAAATATGTATTCTCAGAATGCTGGTGGTTGAGCATTTTCTAGAGATCTGAGGCTGGATCGAAATGGGTAACAGAGGTTCCCTAAATTTGCCACGGCAGGAGTCGTTGGAGCTCGGAGAAACCCACATGTGCCACCCCGTGCCCTCTGGACTTGGCTGAGACTGAGCACTTGGAGAGCAGGACTCGCTGGCTGCCAGGCCTGGGGCTGGAGCTGGGCTCCACGGCCAAGCGGCTGCTCCAGCCCGGGCAGGGCTGGCCATGCCAGGCACAGGCCGTGCAGCTCTGCGGCTGCCTGGTGAGCCGGGATACCTGGGGTGTGGAACAGAGCCTTTGTCACCATCTTTACCACAGCTGGGCACTGAAATGCTGCGCTTGGTGAGGTTATGGGAGGAGGAAATGAATCTTGGAAAGAGCCTCTGACTGTGAAACCCTCCGCTCCATTTTGCAGGATAGCGTGTTGGAGAGCAGCTGCTTTGGATGGGATAGAGGCATATGTCTATGGGTTTTCTTTTTACATTGCAGGTTTATCTATCACCTCATGATCAATAGTTAGTGGAATAAAAGATCAATTAATATATTCTGTTTCCTGAAAAATATTTTACAAACTTCAACACACATGGTATTGACTTTTTCAATCAGTTGAAGCTGCCTAGCTGCTGTAAAAGTACATCAGGAAAGCAATGATACCATAAGCAAAATTAATAATAAGTGAGAGGGACAACTATGACTTTCTTTCAGTAACTATGTAATCCCTTTTTTCTTACAGTAACATATTTTCCACAAAGAAGATTCTTCAAGGTTGAATCTTGCACAGTCTCCTCCCCCTCTCCACCCTCCCCCCCCACTTCCCCCCCCCCCCCCCCCAGTGCAGGGCAAATCAAATGCTTGACAACGTTTTTTGTTAGGAAAGCACATGAAAAAAATTTTGAATATACCAATAACAGAAAAAGTCTATATATTTTTATTGCAAGAAGGAGATTTCATTGGCTGAATGAAATGGCGAGATGTGACGCAAAAGGACACTTGGACGGTGGAAATGCTGATGTATGCCAAAGCAGGCGCACCAAGAAATGCTGTTGCTATGAGAGAAACAGAGGGAGAGGGAGGGAGGGAGGGAGAGACCGTGAGAGAGCAACTTGTGGAGGCCTTAATTTTCCTTTTTGGCTTATAGCAGAGAGACTGCAACGTCTCCCGTTTCTAGCAGGGAGGGTTTAGGAGCTTCCAGTGGGTATTTTCATGAGGCTGAGCATTTAGTGGAGAGGAGGGAGATGAGAAAGATGCAGGTCACCTTAGAGCACAAAAGCAATTGGAAAGTAGGAGGCTGTATGTACTGAGCCAATGATCTGTGCTATGATAGATACACAAATTAGTACGGCAGATGAAGCAGCTTAGCTCATTATCCACCTGATGGTACTGAGACTTACAATTCAAAATGACAGAATTAAAATGCAGGCACACACAGACACACACAGACATATAATGACCCCACCTTTTCATCTTATGAATTATCCAGCTGGGATACCGACGTCTCCTGTGTAATATTCTTAAAGAGCTGCAATAAATTCACCTTGTGAGTCCATGAGCCAGAAAAGGGGGAAAATAATTTGCAGGAATTTTTTTTTTTGTCTATCTTCTTCGGCAAGGGGGAAAAAAGTTTGTGCTATGAGCTTAGCCTAGCAGCTTCTGGAACGTGAGCCAAAAGGGGCAGGAAGTTGTTTTACAATAGCGTTACAGTGATCTGCCACAAATGGAAAAAGCCAAATGTTGGACTCGGCAAAGAGAAAAAACATCCTTCTCCCCCTCGCTTCCCTCCTCTTGCCCCTTAAGAGGGAAAGGAACGCTGAGCTAGAAGTTCTTTTTTAATTACCTCTTGTAAGTAATTGAAAGATTATCTTACTTGCATATTCCATGGCAAGCAGGAGGGAAAGAAGTATCAAAGGGACGTTTAAAAAATGCACTTGGTAACTAGCAACGGGACTTTTGGCACAATTCCTTGAGTTTGCTTGAGGTTATGGAGGGGGATGGGGAGAAGAAAAGCTAGTCGACGCAGCACGTTTTCTTTAAAGAAGGGGAGGGTGTTTGGAGGCAAAACTATATAATTTTTTTTCTTTTTTTCTTTTTTTTTTTTTCTTAAAGGAAATGCATGTTGATCTTCTGAAGCTGAATCCTCAGGCATTTGTGGCCCGTCTTTGCAGCCTGGTATGTTTTTTGTGAGTGTGTGCGAGCGCTCTCAATCAAACAGCAATCATGGCAGCTGTTTTTCTTCCAGCACAGCAGTTGAGCTGTCTCGCCCAAATGCTTATCAGCTTTTGACTCGATGCCAAGAGAGTTATAAGGGCCAAGCAGCCTGAGCTTGGCTGTGCAGCTGGTTTGGAAGTAAGGGCATGAGAAAACAAAATCGCAAAGTTTTTCTGTCACATACAATATTTACGTTTTCAAATAGCCATTTTCAGCTCGGTAGGTTGGGGTTGGTTCTGTGTGTGTGTGCTGTAGTTCGAGATCTTTGCGGACTGCTGTGTTACTCAGAGCGGTGTAGGTGTGTGACTGCAGAGAGGAGCCTCTTCTCTCCGTTTAATCCCGGGAGGTATTTCCGTAGAAACCACCCCCCCACACACACCCCCACCTCCCCCAATTAAAAGCTTCATTAGCCGCACTGCCCTGTCAAGCATATTGCCATAGCGTGGGTGCATTTACATTCCAGCGCAGCGCCTTTCCTCCCATCGCTGCCTCTCTGCCGGGTCCCCTCCCAGCGGCGCCGTCCTCATCGCAGCCCCCGGCCCGCGGGGGTACCCGGCGGGGGTCACAGCAGAGCCGGGCTCGGTGCGTGTCCGTGTGCCCATGGCTGCGGGGGATGGAGAGGAGCCTGTCCGCGCAGGGCCGTGCCGCTTTCATCATCAGCTCCAGCCCGCTGCGTTTCGCTGGCTCACGTCCTCCTCCTCCTCCTCCGCCAGACTGCTCCAGTCGCTCACAAGAAGGAGGCTGGACTCTGGAAAGGCGGCTGGTGCTCGCATTCTTGCTGCAAGGGCCTCCCCTTCAGACGGCCTTTGCCAGAGCAGAACTTTTAAAAATGCTGCAAATAGGATCTTCTTGTTCTTCTGCTTGCCTGAGCCCTCCTCTCCTCTCCCAGCGTTCCTGAGCGGGGCTGGTTCTCGCCTCTCCTGCGCTGTACATCCCAATGCAGAGGGCGAAGCGCCGAGGGCTCGTCCGTCTGCTCATCCCTTTCCCTCACTCCCTTTCCCCTCTGTTAAGGAAATGGATTCCTTTGCCTGAGCAATGACTCGGGCTTTGCAGGTTTGTGTGCTTTGAGGATGAGGGCTTTTGCTGGTGATTTTCCTCCCCGGAGTCCCAGTGCACAGTGCTGCTCAGGGAATGAGCCTCTTGCTTTCTCTGCCTTTCTCTTTCGTAGAAATATATTTTTAATGGCTGTAGGTATCTGCACCATGTAAATAGGGTGTGTGATATCCCACCAAACCCCTTGTAATTGGACCGTGGCTGAAAAGGAAATATGGGGGGGAATGTCTGAGAGGGCAGGGGGTGTACAGGTTGTTTCGTCCTTACAGACCTTCCCCCCCCTTCTCCCCCCCCCCCTCCTTTTCTCTGCTTAGGAGGGAAAAGGGGATGTGCAACAAAATGCCGTCTCTGGGACAGGTGCCAGCTCCCAGACAAAAGAAGTAAAATAGGCGGTAAAGAGGGAGGGGGGTGGGGGGGGGAATTAATAGGCAACAAAAATAGGAATCGAAAATCTCCGAGAGGCTGGGCTGGCGAAAGGGCTGGTGCCCGACCGGCCTTTTTGCAGAATATTTTCTGTGCGATGGGTGGGAAGGAGAAAGTTGCGGCACACTTTTTATTCCTGTCTCCTCTGCAGACGCTTGGGAGCGTGAAGGGAGGATGCTTTTTTTTTTTTTTCCTTTTCCTTTTTTTTTCTTTCCCCCCTCCCGCTTCTTCTTTTCCCTCCTTTCTACTGAATTATTCATATTGTCAGTGGTGAAGCCAGGACTATTAGCATGCATCAGACATGCTGTTTGTCTGTTTGCTAACATTCTTCATTCAGGACTTGTTAACTACCAGACAAGCTTAACACGCTTCTCTTTTTTCCCCTCCTCTCCTCTTTCCCTCCGTCTCTCCCCCCTCGCTTCCTCCCCTCTCTTCTCCCTTGCTTTCTGCGTGCTCTGCTCCCTTCTCTTCGCCGCCGTCCCTGCCACCCCTCGCAGCCGCCCATTGTTGCCGGCGGGGCCGGCGCGGGGCGAGGCCGCCTCCCGGGCCTGCCCGGCCGCGCAGATGCGCCGCCTCGCCTGGAGCCTCCCGCCCGCCTTCCTGGGGATTGCGGAGCTGCGAGGGGAACACCCAGCGCCGCATCCATCGGCGGCTCGCGGGCCGCCGTCCCGCCCTGCCAGGGTAAGCTGCTCCCGCCGGAGCGCAGGGGATGCCAAGTGGGAAAATCAAGTTTCGGGAACTACGTGGGGATCGGCACATTGGTTCGCGTCCGCCTGATAATCTGTGCTTAACCAGGAGTGCGTTATCAGCCCGGCGAGGTCCAGGCTCATTCGGGAGGATCGCTTTGCTGGCTATTAAGGATGTGATAGACTAATATTTGCTATTGTTGCTGTTTTTTAGGTTCTCTTCTCCCTCTCTATCGAGTCTGCCCCTCCCTTCGCTAGCCTGTTTAAAACCAGCAAGCTTCATTTTCTTAGCAGACAAAGGTCGATCACAGCTTTTATTTCTGAATGCAAATGTTCTAGGACTTGTGCCAGTCCTGCCTTCATTGAGCACAATATAACTGCTTTCCTGAATGGCGCTTCCCCTTCCCTTCTGAAAAATAAAAATGGAACGGAGCTTAAGAGAAGAAACAAAGTTGAACAGTGCAAGTTTTTTACATTTAGTTAATATTTCAGTCTGTGTGAAGCATTATTAAGCATTCCTGTGCAGAGCAGCTGTAATGAAGCCACCAGGCAGAGCATGGGTTTTATTTGAAGGGACACATATGAGAGAAGGGACCTGGTGGCATTGCTCAACTCCTAGCTTTGCAGGTAACTATCTGATGCTCTCCAATGATTGTGTCTCATCGCAATTACATTTCCTGGTTTTCTTAGCAATGTGAATTTGAATGTAAGTATTTTCATCATTCATGTTTAAATTTTTTGATACCTGGAATTATTCAGGATTATCTAATTATCTAATTGCCATTTTTATAATATATTTTAAAAATACTGTTTTTCAAGGCCTTTAAAGGCCCAGAAGTGCCAAAAGTGTATTTTCTTTTTATCTTTTATGTATGCGACCTGGCACATGCTCACGCACACTCCCACTCTCTTTCTCTTCGGGTGTTAATGAAGGAATTTATTTTAAGCAGAATACTTAAATATTAGAGTAATGCCATTTATAAACCAAAGTAGCATGTAGATAGAGATGTACTGAGTTAGGTGCAGTTTGATAGATAGTTAAATGCTTAGGATTTATTACTACTGTGAAATTGCCAGACTTACAGTAATAGGTATTTTCAATTCTTTATATAGACTCATCTATGTGGAAATTAAAGTATCTGAAAATAAATATATTTTAGGACATTTTATGAGGAAAGTAGTCCTTTCATATGTATTTCTAAACCAATATGCTTTTTCTGCACACTGGAAAAATGGGAGGCTTGTGTAAAATATTTTAATATTTTCCCATTAATTTTATTTATGTCTAAGATTTAAAGTAAATAACAGACCAAATACAAATAATTTCAGTGGATTTCTCTGCAAAAAAACAAACAAAAATCCAACTAAATAACCCCCCCCAAAAAAAAAAACAAAACACCAAAATAATTTGAAAATACAAAAATAATTTTAAATTCAGGCCATTGACAGCATTGTATCAGAACTATCTCTGTATTGGCATTGCGTTAGAAGTGTTTATGGCAACATAAACTGAAATACAACTCATAACTGTAAGTAGTAAAGCAGTATTTATTGGCTGACCATGCTCAACGTAACTAGAGAATTTTTTAGTGAACTGTGTAAATTAAGAAAGGAATTAGGAGCATATGGCTTGGTGATAGCTAAAATTAATTTCTTCAAAGTGGTTTTTAGAGGCCTGTAGCTACATGGTACAATGCAAATAAAATATTAGTTGAGGCTTCACAAACTGCTGAACACTTCTCACTGAGAAATTGAGAGTACTTGGAAATATTGCTCCTAATGATGCTGTTTATCAAAAGAAGATTTTTTTTTTCCTTAGGTTTTACTACTTGGGGGCTGTTTTGTTGATGAGGACTAGCTTAAAGGAATATAAAGTTGTTTCTCAGATATTAGTTCATTATTTTGTGGAGGCTTGCTAGAAATTACCTCTGCAAGTAAAAGAAGCAGAATTGCTTGGTTTATTTTACAGTGAGGGTTTCTATAAATATGCTGAACATAGTAATATATAAAGACCACGTGCATGTTAATTGAAGAGGGATTAAAATCTGTTCGTTAGATTGGCGATTTCTGGGGTTTAAATTTAAAATTATTTTTAATGTGTAACTTGAAATATAATTGCTGATAGAACTATTCAGCCCCTCAGATGAATGTCTTCAGAAATTATGCATGTGAGCTGGAGCATTTACATTTTGAAAGTGTTTTGTGTTGGAGTGCCAAGATTCTTGTACAAGATGTTCGGTGCATGTAATGAAAAATGAAAAGCATAGACAATACTTTGCTTAGTTAAAAGATTTATTTTATAGCTGGCTAGGATGAAGTCTGGCATATTTTCAGATAATAATTATTAATTTTTTCATATTTTCAGGTAATAATTGAGTGAAACAGAATTAAAATCATCTATGATAGAGCAAGTTGAGGGCAAAATGAGTGTTTCTTCCTCATCTCAATCCTTGAAATGCAATTTTGTCCTCCAAAAAAAAATTTAAGGAGTTGCTGATAAATGAACTGTCTCTTGTTAACCTCCCAACTCTTGGCTGAAAATCTGGCTTTTACCTACTAGTGTGGAGAACGAGGGGAACAGAAGGGTAAGGTCCATGTGTTCTAGGCCTGAGAGGGGTGCAGAGTGCTGGGCAGAGCTGTGCTCCACGCATGGCACAGCAGTGATCCCACAGGAGCAGGATCTGCAGGCAGGCAGGCTACCATGGGATCCTTACTGCCAGAGATAGCAAGTGGGCCATCTGGCTGAACTTTTTAAAATTAATTGCAATTTTGTCCGGATGAACGTTACCAGGTTTGGATCAGGGTAAGAGAGATTTTATTGTGGGTAAAGGAGAGGGAAGAGGGAGGAGGAGGTGGAGAGGACAAAGGCAAAGAGAATGGAGCAGGAGTTAGCTCTTCAAGATGTGAGTGCAGTCCGGGGTTCTTGTCTTTGTTGAATATGTAAGAGGAGTAGGACTGTGAGGCTGGATTGTGTTTTGTGTGGCTCTGTGGGTACAGCACTGTCTTCTCATAGTATATGTCAAGTATTCATAAAACTTCGCTAGCAGCTAAGGAGAAATAAAAGGATTGTAAGGAATGCCTTTTTTCATCCAGTTTTTTTTTTTTTTTTTTTTTTTTGTTTTGTTTTGTTTTTTGGGGGGGATGTAATTTACATCCACTCAGTGCTTCATCAGCTGCCCTGTGAGCAGGACGGGTTCTGTGCTGCACTCGGCCTCCATCCGTGTGCCACATGTTCCATAAACCTTGGCAGGGCCTTGGTGCTCAGAGTCTGCCATGCACATGGGTGCTCAGGGCAGAGGCAGGCCTGTGATGGTGACACTTTCCCTCAGGAAAATGGAAATACGCTCTAATTAGGCATTTTTCCTGCTAACTGCATCAGTCCCTCGCAGCTTGAAGCAGGTGCCAGTAATCAGCCCTCCCTCCTCCCCCTGCAGTGGTGGTGCTTGTGCAGGTCTGCACAACAAAGCCACGCTGCCACAGTTCTAATGCTGGTTTATGGCGCCTGTACCTGTCCGAGAAGGGGGGAAAAATAATTTAAAAATATGATTGCATGTGTTTTGTTTCTCAAATTTAAGACAAACTGTGGAGCATGTTCCTTCATAGCTGCATGCGTGTTCGTGCAGTGTGTGCTCACCCAGCGCATTTGATTGTCTCAGAGATAAGTGTTCATTTTGAATAAATGTGCGTGCAGCCAGACTCACGTTTGCAACCAGAAGACAAAAAGTTGGAATCCCTGTAGCCAGCACAACAGACGTTCCCCAGCAGTGATCCCAGTAGACAGAAAATGGACGGGTAGGTGTTTGGAAGTGCACACGCACTTCTGCAAGTCCTGAGTTTATCTGCTGTAAAGTGTACTGGGCTGTGCAGATCTGTACTTGTTTATGCATCTGACTCCATACCTGAGCCACAATACATTGAATTCTGTTGAGCTGAGTTTGATGGGCTTTGGAGCAATCCCCCTCCACCAGATACTCACTGACACAGTCTGTGCACATTTGTGGAATCGCTAATAATTCTGGCCTGCAACTTCTCACTAGAGAGCAAACCAGCCTGTGATTCTCTTAGGAATGGTGCAGAAATCTGTCCACAGGTATTCCTGTGCGCTCACAGAGGATATTTTAAATCTCCAGTTCTAGAAGGTTTTTATTTAAATTTGACTTATGATCTCCAAAATAGAATGTAATTCTGTTCAAGACAACTTCATTTGTAGAGGGATATGTAGGAATAAAATGCTCAGGATTGGGCCCTTTGCAACCTGTCTTTTAAAAATAATACACCATCAAATATGAGATCTCATAATTTTGAGTTACCCCTTAAAAAAATGTCTTTTTTTACAGATTAGTGTTACCATTTATTTAGCAGTTGTATACTCATCGTTCTTGCGTACATTTGAAATTTGCTGTTCTGTACCTCTGGAAACAAAGGATCTGATCCAAAGGCCTCTGAAGGCGACTGGGGTTTTTTCACTGACTTCAGATGGGATTTGGATTAAGCCTATATACATAATAGTTTCAAATAAAGATCTGACTGCTGCAGTGGTTTTCAGGGTCTTCCACAAAACTTTTCAAAACTCTCATAAAAATTGTCTAGGCATGATGCTTCAAAATATACATCTAAGCATGAATCACATTTTGTTGTTTTGCTTTAAAAAAAAAAAAAACAGAACGGGGTGGGGTGGTGCTCCAAAGAGCTTTATCTCACTGGTGCTCCAAATGAGTGTTGTATGAATAAAAAAGAGGGAATGTTGGGTCAGTATTTTCTATGTAGCTGATGCATTACCTTATGCATTTTTTATTTAAATTAGGGCAGCCCTTTTGGAAGGAGTCTGTAGATTTGAGATGGCAATGTACTGCCTATTTATTTTTACACACGTAAATTTAAATTAACCTCAACCGTCGTATCCTGTTATCTGCCAAGGAAAGCATTTAGCTCCTGTCCAATCTGCGTGGAGTTTCAAAGTGATTTGCTCTTTTCAAACTTGTTAAAGCTCAAATAGAAAAGTAAATTGCTTTGCATATCGATCGAACATTTTGCAAAGGGGAGGGAAGAGGGGCTAAGGAAAAACGAATTTACTATTATAATAACCAATATACCTTTATAAAATATTAATTAAGTCATCATTTTCTAAAGCCCTTGATTGATTGCATTTGAATTGCTGACTGATATTTTGCCATACTTTAAATCTGAAGGACACTTAGCATGTTGCCCATTTATTCAGATACCTTCACAGATATGTTTGCTGTGGCATTCATTCAGCTCCTGAAGTTCTTTTGTCAAGGTAACAGACATTTCCAGAGGAGAGGCCAGCTACAATTTCAGTAGTAAAAGACTTCACATGGTTTTATAACTACAGAGGCAAATACTTTTTAAGTGCCAAATTAGAAAAAAATAGTACTATTTAGACTGGTCTTGTTTTCTTTATTTTTCTCTGATTTTTTTTCCTCATTTTATGTTATTTCAAAAGTAGAAAAATACCCTGCAAACGGGAGCTAGAAGACAAGGAGCAGCACCATCAAGTCTTATTTATTTTAATGTTGGGGGGACAGACCACTGTATTGAGTAGCTTAGAGAAATATGTGAGAGCAGAGCGTTTTTGTTTTTCACAGCCCTGCTAGGCCAAGGTGCTTTACACTGAAGTTAATTCCTCAGAAAGAGGAGCCAGTTTTAAGGGGCCTGTAAAAGTGATCACCAAATGCTGTTTTTTTTTCACACAAGTTACATTATTATTTCTGAAGCATTGCTCACATTAACTGGTCTCATGGAATTGCAGTTGCAGAGGTGATCGAGGAGGGGCTGTTCTGTGGGAGAGTTCATTTGCATTTTCATCTGCAGGGTGTAATAACCATAAAGCAGCTACAAATATTGACAGTGTCTCAGATGGACAGTTGTTTCAGTTCAGGCAGTTCTGTGCTGGTGAACACGAAGCTTTGACATGGACTTCTAAATGCATTGGCAATTTTTTCAGAGCTGCTCCTGCTTTCTATTGGAGCGCAGTCTGCAAAAGGCTAGGAAGGCTGTTTTGTTGCATCCAAGAGATTTTGATCATTGTATTTGTTTTGCCACCCAAACACAAAAAGCTCGGGTATATTTACTTCTACATTTGTATATACAGCAAGTATCATTTTCAAAAGGTTTTCCTCTTTGATAAACCATTCTTTATTTTCTTCTTTTTTTAATGTATGTATTTATTTTTCTCTCTGGTTGCAGACTTTTTTTTTTTTTTTTTTTTTTTTTTTTAAGAAAGGAGAGTTCTCATGATAGTTTTGTTACCTTTGGCAGATAAGATGTATTGTCTAATTTGTCTATAGGAAACAAAATAGTATATCCAGTCCTGAGTCAGTGGAAAGTCTCCCACAGATATCAGAGGGTTTTGGATTGTCCTCTCAAACCCAACTAACATTAATTTAAAAACCTGATGCAGGAAGCCTGAACTCAAATGACTCTTCAAGTGCATTTAAAGAATGCTACATTCTACACAACCTTCAGACTTGGGCAGTAAGCTTTTGTACCTTCTTGCTTTACCCAGTTTAACCCAAGGAGTGTCAGAATCTGGCTTTAAGGGACAGGGCGTCAGTTTTCTTCCTAATCCAGCATGCATTTATGAATTGCAGGGTGCAAGGAAGAAATTGATCACATCCCAAAATGGATGGAAACTTTGTTACAGGCCTGAAGGACATACACAATTTTGCTGCAGGGGTTCATCATGAGGTTTAGTTTTGGTTTTAATGCAGTGTGACATACAGGGTTTTTTTGATTGCTTAGTTATTATGTGAATAAATAATTAACATTTTAAAATTTATTTTTAGTGGTAACCATTTTATAAAAACAGTTTTTCAACTCTATCCGTTATGAAGATAGCTAGTTACCAGTTTTTTATTGAAGGTTATACATTTCTCATTCTATAATTATTATAGAAGGAGGAATTAATTAACATGATCACATGGAAATTTTGTTTCTTAAATGGAGATTTACACTGATGGATTGAAGGTTTAAGGGGCAGATTTACATTTAAATTACATATTACATGACATTTACATTTTAAATTATACTAAAACAATTATTTCTACTGTCTTATTGGTACCTTTGAATGTCTCTATAAAATTATTTCATTTAAAGTATAACCTTCATTACTATGTATATGTCTCATGTATGAGATCTGAGTTTTTTTATATTATTGTGCTCCTGTTTGCTGTAAATAAAAGGGAAGTTGCATGTAAAATATTCACATGTAAACATTTTAGATGCTATTTAGCACTTTACTTAGAGTAGTGGTCACTTCGCTATAACACAAAATGTTTTTGGGGATGGTGTTTAACTGCATAAACATGGTATCTATCTGGTGCTTGTATTTTGTTTTCCCCAAAATGCTTTCAGGAGTCAAAGCTCAGCAGTGTTGCTTAAGAGAAGATAAAGGATTTCTATCTAATTAATTAATTTAAATCTGTTAAGGAATAGCACATGGCTGCAGATGCAGCCAGCTGGGAACAAGGTGGCCTGGAGTCTCAAGGAGTGTGCCGATTTGGGACAGGAAAGCCAGCTGGAAGGTGGTTGTAACTGTTGTAAGGAGCAAGCCAGAGTGGAAGTCAGTGAACACAGAATAAGTGTATATTTCTAAGGAGACCCTGATGTTTGTGGAAAGTGCCATACATGTATGTGTGTCCTTGCTGTGCAGGTCCCTTTGGTCCAGGACACTGCAGGCCATGTCTTGCAGTCGGTTTTATCAAGTTGGAAGGAACTTAAAGTATGAGCATAATTTTCTTCCCAAAATAGATTTTTTCACAGTGTCAGCTGGATATGGCTGGTTTGCACCCATATAAGGTTCTGGGCTGGACAAGGAAGCACTAAAATTCCATGATTGTTGAAATAATTGCTGCAAGCTTTTTGGTACCTGCTGAGCTGAATATGCCGAAGAGTCCACACAGGCCTGGTGGTGGGTTGGATTTCACCTGGAAAAGGGGGGTGAGTGCACCTGTATCCAGTTCCTGAATTTTGTAAGTTTCCTTGTTCAGTATGTTCCTCCTGAGATACAGTCTAACCTGAAACATTAAATGGAAGAGCAATTGAAGGTTCAGCAGGAAGTACCAACAAGCTCTCCTGAACATTAATCTGTGAAAAACTAGGCCTACACCTTAACTATGTCTATTAGTTTTAAGGTTGCAAGTAGTGGAAGAACAAATAGAAAAATCTAACAATTCGATTAACACCAGGAGATGAAGCTGAAAAACCACTTTGCCAGTGCGCTTGCAGCCTCTGTTCTGGCTCTGTATGAGCATTTCTGTAGAGCACTCAGGACAAAAAGTTTCCACAGGTGACCAGTAGCTGTTGGGTGGGTACTGCTTCTAATAGCAATTAAAAAAAAAAATAAAGCCACTCTTCACAGAGTGAATTTCAGCTTCGTGCTGCTGGCTAGTGCAAGGCCTACATAAAGTTTAAGACCCACACAAATCACTTCAGATAGCCCCCAGCTTTTTTCCGTCTATCGTGTACCATGAGCTACTACTGTAGAAGCCACCGGAAGAAATAATGGGTACAAAGAATAATTAACACTTCTGGGGCTGCATATTATTTTGATCACAGATTTTATTTAGTCATTCTTCTATCTTTATAGTATCCTTTAATTTGTAAAATAGGCATCTAGACATGCTGTTTTCCAGAAATTAGGCCTTGATGAAATGGGAATTGTGATGCCATTGTTTGGAAAAGTGAGTGAGAATTTGGGAGATTCTTTTTCACTCAGCCTTGGGTATAAGAGTAAGGGCCTCTTCAAGTTTCCTCCTCTTTCTGTGTATCAGCACCTCCCTTTGTAAGTTGGAGATAAACCTGGTGTTGCCCATGAGATTTTTTGATGTGAGAAACAGCTGATATCTGAATAAACCATGTACAGCCAACGCACAGCACAGAACACTGATCTGGGAAGGGAGAGTTGCTCGGAACGCAGAGCCTGCAGAATTTGAGGGGTCCAGTGCTGCCCTTGCACAAGGGGCATCTCACAGTCTACATCTGGGGTGTAGCTGCTCTTCTAGGCCTTGACTGCCTTTGAATGGAGGCTTTTCCTCATAGCTTTGGGAGGACTTGCCTCGCAAAATTCACTGGTATTCCTTACAAAAAGTGGAAAGGTTATGTATTGCTTGCCATGAGGTTTCTTTCATCACCACTATCTTGTAAATTAATCACTCTGTTTTATGCATTGATAAATAGTAGGAGAGACTAACCCACTCAGCATCTCTATCAATATACCTGAAGTCAAAGTCCAGGTCAGATCTGAACAGCTTGGGAGAAGGATGCTGTGAAATTGCCTGGTCTCTTATCCTTCCAGTTTAGAATTCTGCTGTGCAAGTAATTAAAATCTGGTATGTTGATGGCATTTTAAGATCTTATGGGGAGGTTAGGTAGATCATCGCATAAAAAATCAAAATAAAACCCCAATCCCCCCATACCTTTACAGAATATTAAACAATGACCATGAAAACTAGAACTTAAAAATCATAACATTTTATGAATGTAGAACAGAAAGCTGGGAGGCAACTTTTAAAAATAAAGACATAAGCATATTTTACATGTTTTGTTTGCTGGATTTCTTTTTCTCTCTGACAATTCTATTCTTTTTATCCTACTGCTTGCCTAAATGTAATTGAATTTAGGATTTCTTTCTTTTTGCAGCAGCCTCTCCTCTGTTTGCAGTAGGAGCTTGGCTTCTGGGAGCCAGGAGGCAGATTTGTCCACACTGGCACTGTGGCACTGGCTGGAGCAACAGATGTCCAGGTCACTTTGTGTCCAGTGTCCATTCCCCAAGATCGTGGCCACCCTGGAGTGCCCCAGACACACACGCTCACTCCTCCTCGTTGCTCAGTGAGGAGCAGCTGGGTGCACAGAGCCACACTGGTTCCACCATGTGGACAGCTCCAGCAGGCCAGGGTGTTTCAGAAACACTGGAAAAGCTGTTTGGGTTTAGTTTTTCCCTGCATTTTTTATAAATGTGCCTGTGAAAACCAAGTCCTGCAGGTGCTTATAGGTAGGACTGACCCATGCACCCACATCTAGTCCCAGACTGGGACTCTCTGTCCTCTTTCCATGTCCTCTCTGCCTCTCCACCACATCCCCTCTCCCCTCATCCAGACCTGCTTGGTGCCAACTGGCAAACCAGTGCTTTGAACCAAAGGTAGGAATACAGGAGTCCTGCAGCCAGACTTCTCTGAAATGTTTCCTAGTATTCCTCTGCCCAGCTTTATAGTCTGTTTATTAATGGTTCTGAAAATCTTTGGGTGAGTGCTGCTGGGCCCCTAAGTTGTGGTGCTTAGTGTTTATTTTGGTGTCTCCAGCTGGCTCAGGAGTGCTTTTGTTAGCTAGTGTCCTGGACTCTCATTTCCACTTCCAGGTCCAGCTGCATATAGATGTCCTGAGCACCAGAGGTGTGTAAGCTCTCCAGGCCAGGCAACTCCCCTCCTTTGTTTGCAATATCAGTTGAGATCAAATGGGAGAAATTAATGTGATAAACCTAAACAGAAAAAGAGAAGGTGTAGATGTTCCAGTCTGGACTGTGGAGTTGGGCAGGGTTTTTAGATATCTACATGAAGTGAGTGCTCCCGGCTTTTTTCATGCTCTTTGCGCAAGACTTCCAAACTTCTGTGTTCGATTTTTTGGATTTTCCCCACTCTTTCTTTCTTCACTCTTTAGGTCAATTGACATCCAGTCTTTCCAACATTCCTGGTAGGCAAAGCTGTGTTTGCAGGCACTGTTTCGCTTGTGCACCTCCTGTGTGGTCAGTGCCTGCCTTTGACTGATAAGCAGATCAGAGAAAGGCAGAAGCAGCTCCCTGTTGTCCTCAGTGAAAGGTGTGCTCAAAGGGATGAGCAGGTTTCAGCATCCTGAAGCAAAGGCCTGGGAGCTCCTGGTGCCACAGCCACTGACATGGTTTCAGTGCACTTTTTGAGAAACAGATGTGTCCATTGCTGCAGGGGTTCACTGTCAGAGATAATGAGAGTTGCAAGTACGTGAGAGATCTTAGTTAGGAAGAAAATCATGGGTAAAACAATGTTTTAATCTATAGCCTCATTAAGTTATTTACTTCTGAAATCTAGTTCTTCTCAGAGGTGAAACGGTTTCCGTTCATGTTCTGTTGAATCACAGTATTAGAGTCGTAAGTCAGTGTTAGGAAGGTTTTGTTTTGTTTGTGTAAGAAGTTCTTCCAATAACTCCTCAGACTCCTCACAGGTGTTTTCTTTGTGTCTGATTTTAAAAAGTGGAATTTTTAACAAGATACATTTGAATTTTATTTTGCAATTGGTAAAAGGCTCCTCTTTAACGTGGAATATACACATTGCGGACTATTTAACTGGAAGCCAATTTTTCTTTTGGGCATATATTTTATGAATATGTTACTAGTATCACTTATTGTAGATATATTGCTGTAAATAATGTGATGACTTGTGTGACTTGTACCTCTGTAGGAGTTTTGCAAAGACTAACACCATGAGACATTAAACCTCTCCCTAAAATATATGAAAAAAAAAGAAATTACATAGAAATTTTTCTTTGAGAAACAGCGACAGAGAAAAAAAATAAAGACAGCTGGGTGAAACATGTTTCTGTTGGTTTGAGAATTCATATTTTATTTTGTCTAGTGATCAATATGCATTTTTTATTTTTAGAAAATAAAAATGCATCATCTGATTTCCAGTTTGAAAAAACAGAAGACCTATGTTTCCATATTCCACACGGTTTCATTTTGCACTCTGATTTTAATTTTGCGTGTGTGTGTTTGTTCAATACAAACTTCAGTGTTGAAATGCACTGCTTTTGTAATTTTTTCTTTTAAAAGGAGAAAGATGCTGATTTCAGTTCAGATATGTAAAGCAGTAGATGTGACTCCGTGGCTGTTCCTGGTGAAGGAAGAAGCATGGTAGCTTCTGGAATGGCAGTGTCAGACCCTGAGTAGTTGTCTCTGTAGTAGCCCTGTGCTGGACTGCTGGGCAGGCTCATCTTCAACAGCACATGGTGCTCTCCCATTCGCTGTACCTCTGTTTAATTTGTCTCATCTGTCGCACAATCTCCTCTAAAGAACTCGAGCTTCTGATGAAAATGTAGTTCCCAGGCAGAAAGGAACTGCAGTAAAAGTAGTTGTACTACTAGTTTGTCCTATGATTAATAGCAAGACTTGCTTAGAAGTTAGTCTTTGATTTCCTCTGTTTAATTGTAGCCCTAAGTGAAATGGGTTTTTGATTTATAGAAAATGCAAAATTAGGTACAGAAAGTTTTAAATTACAGTAACAGTAAAAAATTTCCCACAATAATCATCCCATATTGTTTCAATTCAAAAGAGCTAGGGCTTGATTTGTGTGGGAAAGAACCCATAGCAGCCAAGTTCCACATTTGAAACTGGGGAGAGGGGAGGATCAATTACCCTCTTTTGAGAGTATAAAAATATGCCTGAACTTCACTATGTAATACTTCTATCATATATTCCCTCTTTGGAAGGGTGTGTGTTGATTAATTAATTCAGAATATATCTTTTCTTACATAGATACCCTGTAAAAGCAAGTAGAAAAATTGTGTTGGAACATACAAGGACATCAGTTAAAAAAGCAAAAGCTTTAGGAGCAGCAATGGCTTGTAATCATGATGGAAAACTTATCTATTCTGTTTTATAGTATTTGCATTATGCAGAATGGTTCAATAAACTGTGAAAGCACTAACATAGTTCAATAACAGTACCTATAATCATAGTAGTTTAATTCCTAAGCTATTTTTTGGAAGTTCTGCATGGCTGATCTCACTTTTGCTGCACCATATTTGTGTGCAGACTTTTTCTTTCATTAGACTGCAATGTCTATCTGTGTTTGCAGCACTAATCCTAGATGTTGAGATTCTGGATAGTTAAAATATATTCAGTATCATTGAAGCTATTCCGGAGTAAATGACTTTGCTTTAACAGATGAGACCAAATTCTGCTCTATTTACGGGGATAAATGCTGAAAAACACTGATCTGACCTATGCAAGTTTGCATGCAAGATCCTGAGAATAGGAGTTTTGGCCCTTTGTATTTGATTTTTTTGTTTACCACAACACAGTGATTAAAATAATTCTGAAAATAATAATGCAGGTGTTATTCTCTTGGCCAGCTTGGTGGTTTTTAAAATTCTGCTTTGCAGTTTTATGTGGAGCACACTGAGTTTACAGTTTGAATGTGAAGTGCTGCTTCTATTCCGTTTGATTTGGCATGACCGAGATGTAAAATCTAAACATAAAGCATAGTATTGATCCATTTGTAAGCATTTTCAAATTGTGCTACACTTCTTGGATAATTTATTGTTGTAGGATTTTAAAGTCAGGTGAGCTCTGCATTTGTGCTATAGCCTGACAGTTTAATCAAGATACAAATTTAGAAACAAATCAGCACTGTCTTTTATATAGTGCCTCTAAATCCGTGGTAATTTGTACCAGACCTTGGTAATAGGAAAGGATCGCCGTTTCATGCCACCAGTACCAGTGGGTGTTGCTCCCCAGCTGCATCTTATAAGAGAAGATGCAAGAGAAATTAAAGGATCCCCACACGCATTTTTCTGTAATGTACCTTTTGCAGAGTACGAGGCTGATGGAAAATTCTCTTGAATTCAGTGTGCGAGCTGGCTGTAAATAGTGCCATGTGTTCTGCACGCTTTAACTCCTACCTTTTGAGAGCACTGGCCAGTTTTTAAGTCAGCTTTCCTTACTTTGTAGTTTTGGAATGTTTGAAAAACGTAAGCACTCATACTCTGCAAACTCAGAACAGGGAGGGGAGAGCTCAAGTGCTGCTGGCGCCTACCCTGGCTGCCTCGGGACTCTCCCAGAGGCCTGTTTCAGGGAGCTCTGCTGTGCCAGGACATCCCTTGCAGCATGAGCTCTTCCCTGCATGCTCAGCTCCAGCGTATCTGAGCTGTAGGCTGAGGCTGTGTGCACTGGCAGCACAGATGGAGTGTGCTCTCATTAGGACTGTTTGTTGCCTGTTGGAACACACAGCATATTTCTACCGTGGCATCAACAGTTTCTAAGAACTGAGGTCAAAATAAACAGGTTGCAATTGGATTCAGGAGCAGTCTGGGAAACAACTTAAAATTCCCTGCTTAGGCATAACCATATTCCTAGATAGGTGGGTAAAAAGGCAAGGGCTCATCTGAATTGATGCTTAGTGTATGCAGACCAGTGTGGAGTTGCAGGGGCACAGCCAGTAAATTTTCTACAGATATTGGCGTAGGTATGCAAAATTGACCTTCTTTTAAATAAATGAGCAAATTTAAGCCCAGCACTCCTGCACTGTTTCTCCTGGCCTTTGTAGTGCTTGAGCAAAGTGAAAGCGACGTCCTCGTGCCCATCTGGAAGGTGCCTGTTCTCACCAGGCCTCAGCCTCCTGTGCAGACGCAGATGTTGCCGAAGGCCCTGGCGTGTGCGGGCTCTGTTCAGGAGCAGAGCTGGGGGTTTGGCAGACAACCTCTGGCAAGCCTCCTGGAAGCTGCTTGGAGTCGCTACTGCCCCAAACTCCCCACCCCATCCTTTCCCTGGGGATGAGTGCTTCCTCAGCAGAACCTGCACCTGAGCTGCCTCATTGCAAACCCACAGGTCCGCCTCTGGCCCTTGAAAGGGCATCACTCGCTGCGGAGCTGCTGCAGCACACCCGAGGTGTGAGCAGCCAGGTGGAGCAGACCACTGGGAAAAGGGAGTTCGGTGTGCGATGGCAAGATTCACCAGTGCCTCTTCCACAGCTGGTAAGTATTTACAGGATCAGCCTATACACACACTCATGTTCCAGGTGACAGCCTGGCCCCACAGGCATGAGTGAGTTTTAGCCAGCAATATCAATGAATGCAGGGTTTAGTATGTAGTGTTTAAAAAGCCTGCAAAATTTTATGAAACAAGACAAATACTTGTGATGATTTTGGCTTGAGTAGACATGTAAATAGATTTGCTTCCTGACAGAATCAGCAACCGTCACTTGCAAAGGCTTACTCATATTAACTTGGTCACAGTTCATTTGCAGCCAAAGAAACTATCCTGTTTATTGAGCTGCAAACACACAAAGGCACAGCAATCTGCTAGATGTTAGAAAATGTTCTTATGGGTTTAGTTAGAAAATGTTCTCGTGGGATTTGGGGTTTTTTGGACAGGGAGGGTTAAATCTAACTCTAGTTTTGGTGGTTAAAATTTTTAAAAAAGTAATTTTTTTCCTTTTCAGAAATGAAACATTATTGAGCTGTATGATATGCATAACAGTAAATGGCTAATACAGATACGTGTAGTGGAGTAGTGAAAAGAGGTGTCAAAAGAATCATGAAAATTTTGAAGACTGATATGGAAAGATGTGTATAATTCTCTAAAAGAAAGAGTAAAAAAGAAAGCCTTCCCATAGTCTTTGCTACTAGTTTACTGCTGTTGCCATTCTTACTTCCCATGGCATGAGGTATTCAGTGGTCTACAACCACATAATAATATTATCATCCCTTACTTTCCTGCAGTGACAGGAAAGCAGCACCCCTCGAATACCTTGTTTATAGGATGTTCTTACTGTCTCCACAAGGTTTTCTTGGTTCTTGATGCTGTTCTCCATATGCTTCTACACACAGTTAGTGTGTAACAATGTGCCTTTCCATCCTTGACCCTGGCAGGTCTTGTGCAGCCTCATTCATCCTGACCCACCATCTCTTCCCTGCTCACAGACAGCTGCTGAGTCTCAAGCTCTTCATTGACTGTGAATGCAGTTGGGAACACTCTCCTCCCCCCCCACTTTTGAGTTGGCTCTCAAAGCCCATCGCAGATGGTCTGTACCTCATACATAATAAAGATTTTTTTTTGTCTTCTGAGGCGGGTTTCTGTGAATGTGAGAGGCAGACAGTCTGGCAAGCTTAGACCTGTGTTTTTATACTTTTTTTCTAAGTGAGCCTTGAGGGATTTGTTTGCCATAATTTGAAACCCTTAATAGCTTATGGAGCACACTAATATCTCAGTTCCAGAGGCTGGAACCTGATTTGTCCATTTGATATTTTCTAAAGGGAGGTTATACACATTGGCAAAATGGAGTTAGGGCCCAGCTGGACAGGACAAAGAAATTAAGCAGAAGCATTCCAGGAACTAAAGCAGTTGCTTTAGGCAGGTGGTCTTCTAATAAGAGTATGGTAGGTTTGTGCTGACTGTGTGTGTGAGTTGCTTTGGGGGTCACCTGTTATAGCTGTGTATTTCAAACTACTTGTAACACTTAACACTTGTTTCAGTGAGTTCTCTCTGTCCTATTTTCAGACTTGAGCAGTAAAGTCTGTGTACCAAAATGTCCCCAGGACCTCATATAAGAGCCTAAGAAGCATTTTCAAATGTCAGATAGTTTGGGTTCTAGGTAGCTCAACACCACTGCTTTTTAGTTCTCTTGTGTATGGTTGTATAGGTGATGTTATGCTCAGCATTCCAGTAGCCATAAAAACAGGTCCGTGTGTGGAAATCTGCTTCATGGGCCAGGCTGCCAGTGGGTTCTGGGTTTCTGGTCTGCATGGAAGCTGTCATAAGGCTTTTCCTGATCTCTGCACTATGCTTTGGGAACTGAAAATGTAGAACATATGCAGGAGGAAAGTAATGGAAATACATTTACACCAGCAGTTTCAGCAGTGCTTTTGACCTTAGTGAGAAAAGATATGTCAAGGTGAGATATGGAATTGTATGTTTTAAAAGATAAAGGAAAAATGTCCTAAACGAAATTGGATTTTGGTCATGATGAGGAAAAAATGAACAGGTATTTCACTCCTCTGTTGTGCATGTTAAATGCTGTGTGTGCATGTGTGTGTGTGTGTGTGTTGTTACTCACTATATAGAACAATAAAGTCCAAAACCAACCTGTGAGCTGTAGAGTATTTGCTGAAATACTTTGGGGTTCAATTATCTTAAGCTCTTGGCTCTTAGAGGGAAAAAGGTCACACAGGTGTCAGATAAGACATTTTTCTAGGGCCTGAAGGGTGTCAAGAGTAAGGGTCTCTGAGAAATGAACAGAGCAAATAAAATCTCTTGAGAAGAGATGAGCTCCAGAGAACATTCCAGTTAAGTAGCAATGGTCAGCAGCACAGGGCAGTCCTAGGCTCACCCTTCAGACTGGAAGGACCTTGGGAGGCATCTAGTCCAGCCTCCTGTTCAAAGCTTGGCCAGCTGAGACGAGGTGGTTCAAGGTTTTGTTCAGTTAGGCCATGAAAGCCTCCGAGTATGGAGACTGCACAGCCTCTGTGCAGCCCCTTCCACTGCTTGCCTGACTTCATGGCAGAAAGGTTTTCCATTGTTTCTAGCTGAACCGTTCGTATTTCAAATTCTGTTGTCCCTTGTTCTCCCACCACACCCCACTGTGAATAACCTAGCTCTGGCTTCTCCTAGCCTCCTGCTGGGTGTGGAGAGGCTGTCCCCAAAGCCTTCTCATGTCCCTTCGCCCTTTCTCACAGGGCTGATGGTCGTTGTGGGGTCCCTGTTACTCTGCCTACACTGCAGTATTGCTCAGCAGGCTGAGGAGTGGCACAGAAGCCTCTCAGGACAGGGCTGGGGCTGAGCCAGGCTGTCCCATGGGATGCTGGCACCAGGACAGGCAGAGTGGCTCCCTGTGAGCCACATCCCTCTTGTCCAGCCCCTTTAAGGGGTATGGGTGTTTTTGCTGACCATCTACTGGAAACAGTATCAGGAGCTGATACTGTTGGCTGGCCTTGGCCTTCACAGCAGATTCCTGGGTTAATAGTGTGGTGTTACTAATTTCAGGTTTTAATATAGAAAAATATTAGCTTGGGTTTGAAAATCATGTCATAGTTTAAATGCTAGAAGATGTTAAAGCACTGTAGATTTTCTTTGCAGAGTGGTTTTTGAGCTGCTGAGATACAGGTTTTAAGCATAAAACACAACAGTTAGAGATATACTTAGTCTTAAAAATTGTTAGATGTCATGTAATTGCATATCTGCAGAACCCAAGGCTTTAAGAACAATACTGAGTATCATGAAATTGTGATTTGATTTTAAAATAAAGCAACATCAATAAGATCAAGAGTCTGCTGCTTTTGTAAAGCAAATGTTCATCTAAGAGGGGTTTTTTCGAATAGTGAACCATGTCTGTAAAGTTCTGAAATGATAGCTCCTATTATGTGTTCATCTGCTTGGCACAGTAATTAAAATATACATTAATGCTGTGAGACACGTTTAGAAGTATGGATTGAAATTAATCACCCTGCCCCTATAGAAATTGCTTGATGAGTCCAACAGCATGTGTTGCTATAGAAAGCTATGAGTTTGTGTATTGTACATGGGTACAGTTACATTTAGTATTTCACATGTTCTATTAAATATAAATACAAAAATACATTTAATTTTATTAAAGCTATGGAGCAGGGTTATTTATATATTTTTCCAGTGTGGGACAAGCATTTTTATAGGTAAAACTTCACTGTAATAACCCCTAAAGATGGAATTGTCAAGCTGCTCAAATACTGCTCAAGGAGTCTTTGAGGTATCTGCAAGCCCTGTGTGAGCAGGGCAGGAGGAATTCCTGCCTCTGTGAGGTGTGGCTCACCTAGGGCCAGGCTGGCCCATCCACAGGGTCCCTTGTGGAGCACCAGGTGCAAGATGGGCTTGTGCCAAGCTGAGTTGTGTGGAGGAGGCCCTTGGCTGCTGAGAGAGAGTGATAATTCTGCATCCACTGATGAGATTTATCTTAGATTTAAGCTTGCAATGTTAATTCCATCTCCAGCTTCCTGGGCATAGGACACAGTTGTCCTGAGGAAGTCTCCAGTGCGAGTTTACAGCCTGTGCAATTACCAAGTGAGGTGCCACCTCAGCCTGTACCATGGTTACTCTGCCAGCCAGAAAAACTTGGTGATAAATATTCCACAAGATGCTTGAGAGGCCGTGATGTCACCCCTACACCGGCCAAATCAACGGGTCAGGTTTGCTCTGCTGCTTTACAGGCTACGTGACATGTAAGTGGAAGAGCAAGTGCAGGTCCTTCCTGCAGCGCTGAAATGCACGCAGTGTGCAGCTCAAAGCACTGCTTCTGTCCTGCTCCCCACTGCAGGGAGCTGCTCTGCTTCCCCAGCCTGTGTAGGGAGCAGCTGGAGAGCTGCTACTTTTCCTGGTGGCACAGTGCAATGTCCCAACAAAGAGCACCGCTCTGTGCAGTGCCATCATGAAGCTCATGGACTGAGAGAGAGAAGCAGCGAGCAGTGGGTTAAGGACACAAAAAGAAAAAAATTGTTGTCGGGGATTGTTTGAGAATCGCCACCCTTGTGAACTTAAAATGTGTGCACAAAAAATGTCTTGTTCTTCCCTGCTTAGAACTCTGACATACAACCCAGTTAAAAACATGGTTGTTTTTGCAAAACTCTGACTTCTGTAGTCTTACTGGTCTACGGACCTCTTTGTGTGTCCAAGATCTAAATGCACTGTGCAGGCAGCCTTTCTCTTACAGCTAATATTGATATCCTGCCCCAGAGTTACAAAAGCAGAGAAAAGAAAACCCTTACAGACACTTGCTGCTTCAGTTGATACATATTTGCCTGTTTCTGGATGGTGAAAGTTGTTATTTTTATTATTTTTGCAGCATATCAGCCTGGATGTAGTCACCCTGTAGGAGTGTAAAATTTACGGCAGAAATTATTTAACGCTGGAAAAGCTCTTACTCATCTCAACCATCATTCAAAATACACAGTGAAAGTCCCCAAGCAGAAGTTTTCCATCCCACTGTCTGCAGGACTCCTGCAGGTCTTCTGAGGCTTGAGGTAAGATTAAAAATAAAGAAAAAACAACTTAGTTGCAATGTAGAAGCTGGTGCAAAGCGTGAAGGTGTAATTCTAGGGCAGAGAGGATCCTCTTTGTGCATTGACCTCTGTCTATAGGAGCATTGGCATTGTTAGAAAATTTCAGTTCAATATTTGTTTAAATAATCAAAGCAGAAAGAACAATAAGCCCAAGTTTACTACCAGAATTAAATATATATAAATATATATGTGTATATATTAAAAATTTGCTTAGTGTGAAAAAAATAAAAGGATGTATTATGGTTTCTTTATTCTTTTGAAAATATGTGTCAAAGTACAGAAGTGTATAACTATGAAACATAAGTGTTAGTATAAGCAGGGAAAGTAGAAACCACTGAGTAGGACAGTGTATTTTGTTTTGCTTAGCTCCTGAGAAATAGCTGCAGTATAGAAATACCTGCATAACCTGTGTACACCTGTGTACAGGTTATGCCATTGTTTGTCCTTAGTGCTTTTTGTTTGTGTTCTGTAGTGGTGTCCATTACATTGAGTGAATTAAACTCTTCCAGTGTATTTCCTTATTTCTCTGTCAATGTAGTACAGGCAGCTGGGGTGTCATCAGGATCCTTTCTCCATGGCTGTAGTCATAGGATTCTATATAAAGAGTATTTTCCAGTGGCTATCAGTATGCTCTCTTACACATGACATTTTTCTCTGGTTTGTTTTAGGTCATATATATAACTATAACACATTCCAGAAACTTTGTTTTCTAAATGTGTGTTGGGCACAGTTGTTAATGTTGCAGGTGTTCACATTCAGGGCAATATAAAATGCTGCTTATGACAAATGAAAAATAATGGAACGCTCACTTTGCAGCCCTAGGACTTTGGTCTGGGCCTACAAACAGACAGTATTTTTCATTTGTTTATAGACAGTCAAGTTTGTAATTAAGACAGTAATGGGCATAAGCATTCTTGCAGCCTTTGTAGCTCATCTTTCTTGTGAGCATCAAAGAGAATATTTGTGGTAGAACGCACAGTAATAAGTGTGAGGGAATTAACAGCATGCAGATTCATTTGTTTATTTATTTTATTGAATCTGGTTATCCCCTATCCTCCCATCATCTATGCCTCTGCAATAAAGGCAAAGCATGCCTATCTTCTCTCATTGCTATCACTCCAAATGCTGTAGATAAGAACAATAGCTGGACACAAGTACCACACTGTGCACCCCAGAACACCAGTGGTATTAATGAACACAGGCAAAGACTTGTGCAACCATTACATCAGTGTCTTATTTCTGGAAATGACTACTGTAAATTACCATTTGGCTGAGGAATCCATCATGCTGATCTGGAGCCTCCATGACCCAACAGTGGATTACATCAAGCACATGAAAAAGCTGCCCAGGAATTCTGGCACAGAATGATATTATTTTGTTTTGCATAGGAAACCTGTGTGTTCATGCATACATGTGTATAAATATGAAAAGTGTTTTGGATTGCCTGTGTCTGAAGGCAGAGCCCTCTATGTGGCAGATCTTTTAACTTCAGGGGTTGTACATCTTTTATGTCAGCTCTGAGGCAGTTGAGATGAGCTGAAATGTCAGTCTTGGGGGGGTCACTGGTGTGTGAGGGTTGCCACAACACAGTTTCTCTAGGAGCCCTTAGAGAATCTATGATTTGATTTCTCTCACAGCTTGGTCCAAACCAGCTTGTGTTTATTGGCTGTGAAGCCCATTTATGTCTGCAAGTGAAAGTGCTGTCCCCCTACTTGGGGACAGCAGTTTGGGGCTGTGTATCTGGGGGTCAGGAGTTTTGAGGCCTTTATCTAGAGGGAGGACTTCTATTGAGGAAATGTTACCAGTCTGATGATTTTTGTTGTGGTTTATGTCTTTAGTTAGTGCCAGCAGTGTTAAAAAGCTGAGATTTGTGTGTCCATATATTTTACACTGAATTTAAAACACAAATATCTCATCATAAGAATCTTCTTTTTAAAAATGGAGAGGAAGAAAAAATATCAGTCTGGTGTAGAGGTGGTGGTTCTTATTAAGAAAACAGTGAGTTATTAGTGCTACCTCTGACATATCTAAGTCTAGTAATATGTGTATCTCTTTAGGACTAGACCTCAGAATAAATTGCAACATCAGAAACTAACTTAAAATCTTCTAAAACTTGATCCTCACATATTTTTAAGGAAGTGGTCTATTCCAAGAACTCTGATGTATGAAGTCTCGTTAAGATTAAAATCTCTGGAAGCTGAAGTTCATTTTTTCAGGAAGAAACCCAGTTAACAATAAAATCAGGTAATGCCAAATGATATTGTCACAAATAATTAAAATACATTTGTATTCAGAATATCATCAGTGTGTACAATAAATAATAGCTGAGAGGAAAGGCTGACCCCATGCTTGTTAAATTGCTTGAAAGTTAATTTGGATATGTTCAGGTGAAGGAAAAGATTTGGTTGTGTGGGATTTTTTTTCCCTCAGCTGCAGTTTTCTTTGTAATTCCACAAGAAATGGAATAATTTGGGTTTGTCAGACCCACCTGTGAAAATCAGAGGCCCTTGTACACAAGTGATCTTCACTCAGCTAGTGAGCAATGAATAGAGAGAATGGACAGTGCAGTTGCTCCAATATTAAATTGCTCTTGTGAGCCTTTCAAGCTGGATTTATTTCTAGTCCACAGGAAATGACTGATAATCCTTTTTTCTTTTTCTTTTTTTTTTCCCTGAGAAGGAATGTGCTGCGGTAGAAATACAACATGTAACATAAAGATTAATACATATCCTTAAGTTAGATAATTGCAAAGGTATTGACTTTCTCTAACTAAAATGAGAGTAGTGAAACGAGGGAAATTAATTGTGGGAGAGCCTAGTTGCCTCTTACTGTCATTGTTATCTGTTCCTTAGAATATTGCCAAACTTAAAATATTTGGGGTGAATATCAGTGCTGAGTATATTATTCAGATTTGCTGCCATAGGCAAGTTCAGTCATAACAGTTCACTTTTCCTGAGCAGAAGGCAGCCTTTCCTTTGGCATCTTTTAAATTTTAAGAACTTTGTGCTTTAACTATAACCTTTTTCTTCTCTGAAGAAAATCTTCATTTGTGCAGTCAGCTGGCTGATTCAATCTCCAGCTGAAAAAGGATCATGAGATGAGTGTATGTTCAGTCCTGTTTCTGATTTAGTCCTGTTTCTGATGGGTTTTAAAAAGCACCGACAGCTCTAGTTAAGCACAGCAGTGGTTTTCAGTATGTGGCTCTTTGTCTCTGTACAGGACTCCTGTGCAGGAGGTCCTGTGAGAAAAAGCATTGGAAAGAAAAGAAATTTTATTTTAAGATTTTAAGGAACAAGAAGATCTCGCAAGAAATAGCATAAGAGGATGCTTAAACTCTCTGGGTAACCAGGAGAAAGGTAGAACAGGTGTAATGTTAATTTAGAGTATTTTGGGCAAGTCATGATCTTTCTCAAAGATTTTGGTATAAGTCATGTTCTTAAATTTTCTTAAATATCATATTTTTTTTTTATTACTAAACAGGTTAGCAAGTAATTTCATAGTTTTAAAATATTATTTTGCTGTTTCCAATAACTTGCTTGTATTAGTAATCAGTTAAAGCAAACTTTTAAATAAACAATGATTACCATATGTGAACTCTTATCCCTGGAAGCTCCATACCAGCAAAACCAAACGTGAGATAGATGTACATCAAATAAGTTGCTATTCCTGTATTTATAGCACCCAGAAGCATCATTTCTCTGTAGGTGATGAAATGAGTTGGGTGGGTTTCCCCACCTACTTTACAAACCTGCTCTGGATGGAAGGTGAGTTTCTGTAAATGCCTGAATCCTCATCAGGTATGGTGAGTGCCCACTGCTGGGCATCCCATAGCCAGCAGGTTGAAGTCCCAGGAGATAACCCACACGCCCACATTGCTTGGAACTGGAACCAGTGCCTGTTAAACTGGCTGGGAAAAGGTGCTGCTTTTAACAGGACAATTTCAGGACACCTCTGGTTTCTAATTTTTCCTTTACATTGAACCACAGGATCACAGAACCATGAAATGGGTTTGGTTGGAAGGGACCTTAAAGCCCATCCAGTTCCACTACCTGCCATCTATCCCAGGTTGCTCCAAGCCTTGTACAGCCTGGCCTTGGACACTTCCAGGGATGGGGCAGCCACAGCTCCTCTGGGCAACCTGTGCCAGGGCCTCACTACTCTCACAGGGAAGAATTTCTTCCCAATATCCCATCTAACCGTGCCCTCTGTCAGTGTGAAGCCATTCCCCCTTTTTCTGTCACTTCTCTGTCTTCAGGTGGCATGAGATGGAGGACATTGGCTTTTAAGAAAACCAGTTCAGATGCTGAGTAAAACCCCACCAGTTCTGAGGTCATTGTCTCCCTTGTCTCATATTTTCAAAGAATTCAGGCACTTCCAGCCCAATGTGTCTGTCCAGGGATTGTAGCAATTCTTGAGACGGGTAGCAGAATAGGGAAAGGTGGAATACTAAAGGAAGGTATTGGAGCCCTTTTGCAGGTAAATCTGGTAGTCTTTGATTAAACCTAGGCATCCGATATTCCGAATATAAGTTCATGCAGCACTACTACAAATACTGCTTATAGGATAGTAGTTTTAAAGAAAGTGCAGTGTATCTTTCTCCCACTTCCAGATATGGTTTAGCAGCCTGACGTGATCAGTCAATACCATGTGACCACTCAGCTGTGTTTGGAAGATCTTCACAAATCACAGGCAAGTTTAGGGCTCCTGAGCTGGTTGATGTAATCAGGACATGCATCTATAAAACTGGTTTCATACAGCCTGGATTCAAGCAATTACCTGGCCTCTCTGCTATTTTTTTTTTTTTTCAGTATTACTGGACAAGGAAATAGTGTGTCCACAAAATTCAGATTTAGTAAACTGCCTACAATAAACAATCATTTAAAAAAGGCATGAAAGACTAAAGAATTTTAAGTGTATGTAGATTGAATTGTAATGATTGTGCCATGTATTATTCTCAGACTCTGGAATGAGGCACAGGGACTGACATAACTTGCTCTGATCATTCCCTGGATTAAAAATTCTTGCTGTTTGTATTCTGTCATGAAATGGTTGGCATCCCGACAGTCATGACAAGTGAATATGTTGGCAAGGAATTAAAAATGGTGGTGCCTCTGAAGTTTAGCAGGAGGTTTCCTGCTTGGGGATGGCAGGCAGTTGTAGCTGTTACAAATGCCATTCCCTTGTCTACATTGCAGCTCATTTCTGAAACAAAGCAAGCTTGGGAACTTGTTCCACTTTGTAATAGGAACTGCTACATTTGGTTTGCTTTGAGTCTTCTCTGACACCGGAGTCTTCATGTGCCCACTTCTCTTTTTTATCTTGTTGTTTTGTTAATAAATCAAATCTGACTACAATATCTCTCTGCCTCAAAACCACAGTAAGGGCTGCTTAAAAAAAGCATGAGCCTCCCAAATTTTTTACCCTTAAGAGGAAATAACTGATTTTTTTGTTTGTCTTTGATCCAGTCTCATCAATGCAATTTTCCTTCTTTCAAACAATTGAGCCTGCAGTTCATTATAGTGCAAGACCGGAACCCTTCTATTACCTTATTTTTAGCAACAATTAAATCGAGCCTTAAAATTGAATTTGCAAAAAGAAAGGCCTGTGCCAGTCCCAAATCATAGAACTCAACTCTTAAAATTTGAATCTCAGCACTTTGCTCTCCTGCATGTGTCATTTGGTGGTGTGGCTTGGTGGTATTTGTGGCCAAATGAAGCTTACGGTGACCCCGCAGAACAGTTTGAATTCTGACATCCTCATTTTCAGAATTTCCACTTGCTCTGATAAAGCACTTTAAACGAGTTTTTACTCCTTTGAAGTGTAGCCCTGTTGTGCTCGTGTCCATGACCTGTGCCTCTTTGGGTGTGGCAGCCCACTGGACCCGCCTGGGCACGCCACCTGTCCTGGGAATCTTTTCTGGCCTCCTGAAAGCCCTGAGCTGAGGGTGCAGAGTCAGGGAGCACCAGGATGCCCCAAGCAGGTGCATCTGTGCTGGAGACTCAGTGGAGCTTCTCAACCTGGGACAGTGAGGAGCTCCCATCTTCCAAACCCCCTCTCAGCATCAAGGACACAGGGTGCTGTGCTCCTGTGGGGTTGAGCGTCTTCCCAGAGCACAGCCTCTGACTGTTTGTTAGAGCTTATGTACGTGATTAAAACGTAACTTCCCTTCAGCTTACGGAGCTTAGAAGCTCTTGGAGGCATGAATTAATGGAGAGAAAGGTTGTGTCTGCTGCGGAGTCAAGGAGCTGTGCTGCAGAAGAGAGAAGTTGTTCTGCCAGGTGATTGTTAGGGTCAAGCATTGCCTCCAGAATTTTTCAAGCAAGAATGTTTATCTGCAGTTGGGACTGACTGACACCATCACTTCTTCATGGGACACTTGCCATTAGAGAATGTGGTTTTCCTAAAGCTGGCTGTTAGAAGTCTAGGAAAAGAAATTTGCTATTTGGGCAGGACGGAGGTTAGGAGATTTGGAAGTGTCTGCCAAATGTGAGCGCAAACTCCTGTCACAGTGACTGTGGGAGCCCAACTGGAACTTAAAAAGAGGAGCGTAGTTTGAAACACTGGATATTTTACTGTCATCGTACCCGACTGAGATATCCACATGTTGTGGGTAGTAAAGCTCTCTGAATAATGGAGTTTGCTGCAAAATGTGGAGCCCTCATGTTATTTACCTACCATGGTGCGCATGGAAGCATGGTTAGCATCAGGCAGGCTGAGAGATCCACAAAGAGAAAAAATCTGATTAATGGCACCTAGAAGAGGGCAGAGTAACCCCCTGCAAGGAACCAGACACCTCAGAATGCAAAACTGCTGGACCAAGATTTCAGGCCCATGTGGAAGAGCTGTGTCTGTGTATGAGCCTGACAAAGGGGATAAAAATGGCAAGATGAAGGTAGAGCTTTCTTACACTTTCGCCAGACAAAATGAAAGAGTGAAATAAAGTTGCCAGGAATTAATACACAAACCCCAGAACAGCTGGGAAAAATATTTGAGGAAAATGTACAGGAGATAGCAGAGGGATACTTTTCTCTAAATCCCAAAAGCAAGAAGCAGAGAAGAGGATAGATGTGGTGGAAGGATTGTATGGTGGAAAATTCTGGCATGCACATGTACATTAGAGACATAAAAGATCTCCTAATTAGAGACAGGATCATTTGTGGGACATGTGATTCCAGTTTACAGGAGAATTGCTGAGGAAAAAAGCATCTAACTCTAAAGGAATGAATCAAAGAATAAGAGCAGCTGAACTATCCAGGAAGAGGAGCAAAACAATGGTCACTTTTGCAGGACACAGCAGTGTCTAGGAGAGAGGGAAGAGAGAGATGAACCTGTGAGCAATGCACAAAAGTGAAGATTTGGGACTGGTGGGAAGGGAGCCACAAGGATTTGGTTCAGCAGTGAGCAGTGGCGCTGTGTCTGGCTGAGCAGACTCTCCCCTCCTCAGCAGGGAGGTAGGAGGCAGAAGGAAACCACAGGGCAGTGAAGGGGCATCGGTGAGGTAGACAAAGCAACAGGCTGTTCTGGAGCTCAGTATGTCTGAAGGAAAATGGAATCAAAGAGCCAGCCTTTAGGGGTCTCTGAGTTAGCAATCTCTAGTTAGCCACCAAATGTTTGCATGGGAAGCACAACTGTCAAAAGGAAAGTTGGGGTGATCCTTTTGCATTTCCGAGAGAGGAGAAGGACGAAGATAAGTTTGAAAGAGGCACCAGGAAGTCAATCTGTCTGAGCGTGACCTGAATGTTACCCCGGTTTTTTGTGTTTCTCTGTGCCGTTCTCTAAAGAAAAGCCAATTATATTTTGGAAGAATAGGGGCCTCTCATGTTATTATTCATCATGTGGCACATGAAACACCAACACTAACTCCGAAACTGTGAGTTAACCTTGTCCTTTCATCGCGTATGGTCATCTCATCACTAGGCTGGTGACTGCTCAAAGCTGCCTGAAAGTGGTTGAGCCCCAGACAACTAAACTTTTATACATCAGTACAAAAGCAGCAAAGAAGATGAGAAGGAAAACTGATTGTCCCCAGGGACGCAGCATAGTGGTTTGGGTAGTCCTGCTTAGAAAGTCACTTGTGGCTTTTATAATGAGGAACTTAAGGTTTGAATTTTCAGACTTATTAGCTGTACATTTGTTTGTTTTTTATTAACTTAATATACTACGTGCCACATTTTCCTTGGGGTATTGAGTCAAGTGATGGATTCATCCAGTTTAACTCTAAATGCATGGGCTCTCTTTTTCATAAAACTTGGAAAATATTTGGGTCTCATATTTCGTGAAGGATTTTATTTTATGCCTGTATATCTTGGTACAGCAGCTAATGTTTTCTCTCCTGTTTTCTTTCTGACAATACATGCTTCTGGCTAATGTAGAGAGGGAATGTAGTTTTTGTTTGTTCTCTTTCTTGACCCGTGAGAATTAGAGTTGTCTTCTTATATGAGCAAACAGAGTTAAACCACTTTAGTCTACAAAAGAATCACTGGAAGTTTCCAGTCCCCTCGCTCTCTGCTTCAGTGGAAAGAAAAACAGGTTTTAAAAATCTGAGAAAGAAATGGCTATTAAGCTAATCCAGTATACTTTATCTAGCTGCTAAAAATCTTGACTCCTAACAGTGATTAAATATAATTGCATCAGTAAAGGTGGTGTAAAAAAACCCCTGGCTTTCATTAGAAGCTATCTTTAGGAAACCATGGTTCCTTGACTTTAAAAGTTGCATGTAACATTGCTGTTTTATTTTGGGAGTACTTTGAAAGTTTCTTAAACACAGGATTATGTAGAAAAAATAAATGAACCCCAGCAGAACAAATACGCAATTCTGAAGTATTCTTCTGTATTTCAATATATATCTGCAGTGCATGCTGTTTATTAAAAAAGAAAATTGGGCATAAAACTGAAAAATTAGTGGATAAATATTGAACCATCTTAAAGATTTGATCAAATAGGAAAGATATTCCAAAGGAAAAAACAACAAACCACTACCTATGTGTGGGATAAAATTGTCATAGGATGGAATAGAAGGACTGCTAGTAATTTAAATTAAATTAAATTCTTTTTTTTTTTACTACTCTTCAGTTTGGAAGGGAATCTGTTCACTGTTTCAAGAGCTGAAAAACAATGTTGCTATACTTGTTCTCTTATTTTCATAAATTTAAAATCTGAGCTGTGTCAGAGCCTTAACACTGCAGAATCTTTATAGAGAATTCAAAATTTCTCCAGGTTATGTGATCTGAAAAAGCTCTTCATAGACAGTCAGATGTTAAAAAATTCAGCAGTTTGAGTATAATGCAGAACACCACATGCTGCTCTGTATCCTTGGGCTGAACTGGATATTTGCACTTTTGTGTTTGTTTTGTAGATTATGAAAAATTGTGTAAACTGAAAGAGGACTGTAAAACCTCCTACGCTGAAATACTGAAAAATATAAAATAATCTAGTTCTTACATAGCTTGGTGTCATTGCCAGTGTTAAATGTTGCTGCAAGTATTTATTGCAAGAACCTGAGTTACTGCAAAAACAAAAGTACAGCAGTGAGCCTTGTTTGCTTAGAGAAATCATATACTCCCAATGTGTTTGAGGGGAATAATTGTCCATTTTTTGTGGTGAAGTGATAGTTCTGAAGCAGAGAATGCTATTGATAATGTTTCCACTAGAATACTCACTAAAAATGTATTTAGCTGTTTCCATAAACAGAGTATAAGCAAAGTTTAAGTCCAGATTGTGACTGGCCTGTGGTGAGATGCTGAACTAAATGCTGATGTGTCTTGTCCACATACTTTCTGCTTTTAAGTTATTGGAGATATTAAAACCATAAAAAAATATGTTCATATTTTAATATTAGGGCATTTAATGAAATATTCCAAACATAGGCATATATAGGTAGATGTGCACTATACAAAAAAAGACAGTGTGGATGATGAAAAATTAGCCCCTTGTGAATTCATTATTTCTGTTCTGTTTAACTATTTGCCTCTTGAGAATCCCAATGTGGAAAAATATTTTTATAATTTGTGTTTGGCGTTTTGGCCCTCGTGCAGTTTTAATTCACACGTTGAAATCCTGTTTCAACTGGAAATTAGCTGAATTTTTGATAAGCTTTGAATTTCTCCCACAAATTAAGGCAACTGGGGAACTTAATTTGGGCTGATTCTGTCCTTAATGTCAGCCATAATATTTTCCCTTCTATTCCATGTGAATGGGAGCTGTATTTTGATGATGATTTAAGTCAAGATTCCCAAATGTTACTGCAATAAGTTCTCTTTTATCAAGGGAAACGAGGGTATTTGACAACATGGAGTTACTTTTTGTGTGACAGCCATCCACGACTTCCTCAGCAGGAGCAGCAGATCTGCCCCTGCCCCACACCATAAACACCAGCAATGGGTGTAGCTTTTCTCTGATTACTTTCAGAACAGCTGAAATAAAAATGAACACTGTTTTTTAGGAAGTAAAAAAATAAGTAAATAAAGCCTATAATATAAGCTTGATATATAGCTTGAGAGAGGGGATAGGCTAAACTTATTTTATTAGAATAGTCAGGAGAGGTGAAACTCCAAGCACCAGCTCGTTTTCCTAGCTCTGTCTCATAACTGGAAGAGGTGGATGGGATAGCAATTGGCTGCTATGGGCAGAGTGGGACAAGAATGTCATAATTTGCTGCTCTGCAAATGTCTGTCCCAGGCCCTTGGAAGGGAGGGCAATGAAAGCAGACCCTTTCCTGCCCTGGAAACGCCAGGTGATGGACTTGAGCAATATTCACATTCTGAATGTATTTCTGGCTTTCCTAATCTTTGATCCTGCCATTGAATCCGCGGGGGTGCAAAAATCCACCCACACAGATCTGATGTCAAAATCCTGGCCTTCATTATTTATGGTTTGGTTTGGACAAATTACTGTTCTCTGTGTAATAACCACAGCTTTACCAGAAACACAGGACAATCTAAAACATACATATCTATATTATGTAGGTATGAACATTTATTTTTTTATAAAGGTCATACCTTTATTAATGTATTTTGACTCTTAACTGAAATTCTCATTTCTGAGTCTTGCCCTATGCTGCTTTTCACCTGACCAGACTGGCCTGGATCTGTGGCAATTAATTCTCAGAAAAAATGAGTTCATAATGTTTATAATCTGAAAGCCAGCCTAGAACAAAAATAACATCCAGCTTTATACACCTTGCACCAAGATCCTGCTGGTTTGTTAAACTGCAGATGGACTGTACTAGTTTTCTGCACTAAAGAGGAACCCCCTTTTTTAACTGTCTCTGGGCTCTATTCATTATTCCAGCCATCTCAAGTTAGATCATATTCATCTGCATATAAACAGAAAAGGAATCTCTTAGGAAGAAAATCCCTTTAAATAGGAACAGTAAATTTCACTAAAGAAAACTAAAATCAGAATTTTACATTAAAATCAGACATGCCAGAGCCACTGCAGAGCTTGTCAATGCCAGCCAGCAGTGTTCTTTAATTAAGTAAGGAAAACGTTGTGAGTTTTATGTGTTTCCCAAAGTCTTTCTTTCCTTCTCTTCATCTTTTTCCTGATTTTTAAATCGTAAGTTAATGCTGATATAATTGCTGACATAATGCTTACCAATAGGTTCCCAGCAGTTGAGTATTACTTTAAATTTGGGGTTTTGTCTTTTGTTTTTTCCTTTCTAGAACTGTGTATAAAAATATGCTCTCTTCAGAAGTTCATGGGTAGGACATGGCAGGCCTGGTCATTTCACTTCTTGGATGTTCTCAGTTGTAAGTCAGCTGAAAATCAGCAGAAGCTCCCAGGCAATTCCTGTGCCTGCTTAGAATTGTTCAAAACTGAGTTTTGTTTGAAGTTAAAAATCTGTACCCCATTTTTCAATGAGGTGCCAGTCAGGTGCTCTAAAACATGTTCCTAATTATTTGTTTTTGATCTAATGAGAGAGTAGCACTAGTTTTGATTTTCAAGTTCATCTATGCTTTTAGATCCAGGATATCAGTGGAGTGGATTATGGATATGGATTGCAGTTCCAGTCTCAGAGGGTTTGAAGCAGTTCCTAGAGTCACAGGAAATATTTGCTTTACACATGTTATTATTGAGGAAAATCCAATGGCAATAAAAGTATTCCAGAATAGAAAACACTTTCTAGTAAAAATCACATTTGTGTGAGTGGCCTATCTGAAAATGCTAGAACCTCACAGAGCACAACATATCTGTTTCACCAGAAGTAGTATACTTGCTTTTCACTAAAGAGTGTTTGCAGTTTTCAAAAATGAAATACAGCATTAGCATTTTTCCAGGTTATTAAATAATGCAAAAGACCTTTTCCAGTTGGGTACAGTTTGTATTTCCAAGTCATGGTTGTGTCTGGTGCTTCTTCAGAAAAAATGTTCTCAAGCTTTCAGAATTGCACCTTTCAGAGCTTTGGTTCTCTGCAGTTGGTGTTGGAATGAATTGTTTTTTAAGCCTGAACTAAACTTTTTGAGAGATTCCTCTGTCTCCTCCTGATTGAAAGGAATTGTAAGCTAAGGCTGAAGGTCCACTTAAGTGGTGAGAAGCCAGTTTCACAACAGGGGAGAATTTTACAGTTAATATATTTGTACAGTTTTGTTTGGGGTTTTTTTCCTGCAGAGCTACCAGATGCTAGCATGGCTTGTATGGATATTACAATTTTTTTTAAAGATTGTGAGCCAAGTTTTAAAAATCACGGGTCATTTTGGAAATGACAGTGTTGAAGAGCTAATCTAGAAAACTGACTGATAGCCCTTTCAAAGTTTCCAAAGTGTTCAGCTTTGTGCAGGAGATCCACTTATTAAAGTGTCTCAGGCTGGGATACAAAAGCCCAAACTTACCATTCAGTCTTTCACCTACTTCAATTTTTACAAGAAATTGCTATAAATATGTGCTTGACAATTAATAAAAAGTGATATCTGGTAGTTTCCCAAAGTAAAAAATTGTCTGCACATATATATCCATATGGGAAGCATGGATGTTATACAAAAAAGAACTGTACTTCATCTTTCAAGCTACAATTAGATTGTGACTTTCCAAAATCTGCAGATTTTCTCTGTAAATTAATCTTCCAGTGTCTTTTGTTGCTGTCTTTCAAGTTCTATCAGCTTCCAGCTAGAAAGCTGATGATAAAGCATCAGAATTGCACCCTTTTAAAAGAAGAAAAGCAGGGTAGGCATCTGTAATAGCAGTGTAATGACACCAAATCTGCATGTACAGTTTAGAATTATTTGCCTACATGCTCGTTCATTGGCACACAGACATTTTCTTCAGCGCTTTATCTACATGTGATGTTTTGCAGCACCAGTCTGGCATCATTAGACATCTAGCCGCCAGCATTTTAAGGATTTTTCCACAAAGCCATAAAATTGCACCTTCCTCCTTGAATCTAAAATCCAGCCCACCTGTAATAACAGAGCAGTGAAACAGTGTGGATCTTTCCTGGATGTCTGCAGTGCAGTGAGCTGGGGTGGCTTGCCTTCACACTGAAATAAAGGTCATGTCCTAATGTTATGCCTTCCTGTTTAAAATGAATGGCTTGTAAATGTTTATCTCAGCTAGAAGTGAGAACGTGGTCTACATCTGTGCTCTCCAATTCCCCCTTGGAGAAGCCGTGCAGTGAAACAGCTGCATATCCTTTCACGTCCTTCTCTTGCTGTTAAACATGTACATCTCTGGCTTCAGCTCTTTGCCAGGTTTCCCTCTGCTCATGTTTGGATTCCAGGTTGAAACTTGAAGTAGTGTTGTCTGGATTTATAGTGGGTTACATTGTTTTCTCCAGGAAAGAGCAAGCAAAAGGGATCAGCCCAGAGCAGACGGACTGACAGTCCATGCAGTGTCATGCAGAGTAGAGTTTCTTTGGTTCTGGCAGTAGGTATTGCAGTCTAAAATGTCTGGAAGCTAGTTGGAGCTGCTTCTCTAGAGACAGGACCAAAGTATACAGTATACTGGCTTTCATTTTGTTTTTTTTGGACAGTCAGGGCTGCTTTCCATTTCCTACAATGTTCCAATATAACCAAGGCACATGTGCTCGGTAATAACCAAGGCTTCTGAGACCTGGGGCTTCTGTAAAAAGGAAAAGAGCAAAGTAGTATTTATACAGTGTAATATTTTGATTCGCTAATGGGCTGTGAGGTGGGTGTTATCATGAACTACTGTGCGGCAAGAAAGGTTCCTAAAACACGTATCAGCTTACTCCATCTCCAAATCGTTTCAGGTAACACAGTGTTTAGTTTCTAATTAGACTTGTGTTGTGCTAATTCTCGTGAGCAGTGCAAGTGATTGACATGCTGCATTTTAGTGGCAAGTAGCAGAGCAGCTGAGTGGAGCTCAGTGATGAAGCCAGCATCCAGCTGCTGAGGAAAGCACACTGCTCCCAGAGACTGATTTGCAGGATGAACACACGCTGATTGGTGTGGCCTTCCTCCAAGGGGAAGGAGGAAATACAAGCACATAGTCTTCAATTTGACTAATGATATTCTGGTCCTAAAAAGATTAGGAAAGAAACATCTAACTGAAAATAAAACTCCAATGTGTAATAGTTCACAAATCATGTATTTACTTTGGATAGTATTTTTCACTATTTCTTAGGAGAGGATGAAGATTATTTTTCCATGCCTCAGTCCCCTGTATTTAAAATACAGATGGTTCATCCTAAGTGCTGGTTTCTGTACATGTAAGTAATAAGTGTAAGCTTCTAGGCAGAGCATTGTGAACTGTTTCTTGATGGAAGATGCAAGAGCAGCACAGGCATTTTATGTAACTAAAATTATTTCAGAATCTTTTTGCCAGCATTTTCCTTTGTGGCCAGCTCAAGTCAATATGTTTGGCAGTGCAGTTCCACTGTGGATATAAAAATAAAAATATGGATTTGATATGGACAGTCTCATTGAGCTAGATTGAGTTACTGTAAGGAACATCTAGCTTAAACCCTCTAGCCAGGTCCAAATCTTTTCAGTCAGATTCTTGATGTAAAGTTTGGCTTTTTCAAATCATCATCATTGCATTCAGCACTAACAAAGGCTGTGCCTGTGACTCTTGGATGTTATTGATGTAGCATTTGATTTTTTCACAGCCTTTAAAGCCCCTGTGAGCCCAAGCAGGGCTGTTCCTTTGCTTTAGGGGCTTTTTGGGCCCCCCATACATGTGTTAAAGGAGAGGGGCTGGCTAAGGAGTGGCATTTTCTCAGGATGATCAAGCTGTGGCTTGCTGCAAATCCCATCTGCCCTCTCCACATGCACCATCAGAGGCCCTTCCTGGAACAAGCTCCTCGGGGATTTACCTGCGTAGGATTTACCAGTACGGGCTCACTGGAAAGGCAGATGGGACATATGATGACAGACTTGGACCAGTTGCATTTGGCAGAGAAAAGACCTATGGAGTAGGACAGTGACTTTATGGGTCAGAATTTCTTTGTGGATCTTTGTGGTCAGAATTTCTTTGCTATTCTTTGTGGATCTCATCCCCCAGTCAAATAGCAAATATTGTGGTACAAATAGCAGTGGTACCATGCAGGGCTGAGATTTTCAGAATTGCCAAGTGGGCACTGCAGGCTGCAAAGAGTGTGTTTGTGCAAACCATGGAACAGATAAAGGTATTTGTTCCTGTCTGTGTGCTTCAGCCTGCCAGGGATACTTTTTTGCAGGCTGTATAAGGAAAGGTCAGATTTTGCTTTGTCAGTTGACATTGAGGTTAATTAAATCAGACTTGAAAGCCACAACAGTATCCCAGGTAATAAAACTTAATCCTGAAGTAAGAATGACTCATTTGTCTTCTGCTTGAGAAGGAAGGTGTAGGGCAGCCCAGATTTCTCATACTGTTTTGTCACTCAGAAAATGCAAAAAGAAGGCTCTGGACTTTGCAAGAGCTTTAGGAAACTTGGGAAGAAAAATCATGTGGTGTAAACTTTCACTTGACCCAATTACAGGCAATGTGTTTTAAGTATATGAACTTATAAAGTGCTCATGCTTTTTCATACTGAGTAAAAATGTTCTGCTGCTGACTGTGAAGATGAAACTTGTCTTGGACTTCACTGGCAGTGAGACCAGGCTTGCTACAGATCTGTGTTGCAGGTTAGGTCCTTTACTTATATTTCAGTTGTGTTTTTTTCCAGTTTCTCTTCCTCCACTGCTCTGTTAAAGTGCTGCAGCTGCCTGGAGGGCCATAGGCATTGAAAAGGCTTGAAGCACTAAAAAGCAAAATTTTGGGTCCTTTTTCTTAGTCAAACAGTTTTTATGTACCAAGTACAGTGTTTTATGCTGCCCAAGGAAATGGATATCATTTGCTATACTTTAAAATAACACAAAAGCCATTCTGGCTCTCTCTGAAGCCAGTGAGGACATTTCCACTTGCTTTCAGTGGGAATTTGTAAGCAACCCATGATTCAGTTTCTGTCAGAGCAGGAGAAAGCTGACAGTCTATTCTACCATGCAAATGTAAAATTAAAGAACTTGGTGTCGTATCATCTGCACATTTCAGAGAGAAACTGTCTTGGGTTTGGAGGAAGAGTCCCATAAGCTTGTTACTCAGGCACTCTCACATCCAGAGAAATCCAGAGGAAGAGTCCAGAGAAAGAAGTGTGCAATTGCCCTCCAGCCTGTTAGTGTTTTGTCTGAGTGTGTGTTAGAGCGTGGGGAAGGACTGACCACCTTCTTGTCCTGGGTGTTCCCTACAATCTGCAGGGTGAAGTGTCTGCTGCTGTTTGAATGTGTAATAATCACCAGTAAATCATAAATCTAGAACAGTTGCTTGTGCAAAGCAGAGCTTGAAATGGAAGAACTCCAAGGAAGACATCTCTTGTTTTAAAGAGAGTTTTCCCCTGGGCTTTCCCTGCCACTAGGCAGCCGAAGTTTGGCTGCCCCAGAGCTGTTCCCTGTGCACCTGATGCTCACTGTGCCTGAGCAGCCCAGAAAAGGGGAACCCAGCACCAGGCCATGTGTGAAGGGGAGTGTGTGGGTAAATGTACCTTCCAGATACCTGCATCAGCAGCATGGCAGCAAAAAGAAATCTCTCATGTTCCCTCCATGTGAGATCAGCCTTAAAATTCTCAAGAACAATGAGGTGTCTCAGCAGCTGTAGAGAGCCTGGGGCTTTGTCAGGCATTCTTGCACTTCTCAGCTTATTCTTGTTGCATCTTCATAGAGGTAAGACTAATTATTAGATCCTCAACTTTAGACTCCCTGCAGTTACTCAGTGCACAGAGTTTACTTCATCTATAATTTTCCACTCTAGCCTTACACTTTACTATAGGGAGATTATATACTTGCAGCTACTGGCAGAGTTTGCCTACCAGGAAAGGACATGGTTTTGAGCTCCATGGGATATTACTGATGTGTAAATAATTTCATCTCATCCAAATAGTGGCCACTCTGTCCTTTTCCGCAGTACACCTTGCCTTAATGTTTTAAAGCAATGGGTGATTTTGGGTGATCAGGTTCAGCAATCTTCAGAGGGACCCAAAATCTTTAGAAATTGCTGTTAGGAAAGATTATATCTTCTAAAATCACATTGCCCTGAGTTTTGAAAATCTCAGTCTTGCATCAGTATTCATAAGAGACCCAAGCTCAGCGATATTTAATGAAAGAATACCTCTGTGGAAAGTACTTTACATGCACAGTAAATGCATTTAGAACCTGTTTGAAATGGATGTGTAGAGCCTTATGTTCAGAGAAAGGCAAAAACTCAGCAAACAGAAGTGTTTGAAACTGGGAACAAGCATGTGGGTCTTTTACTACTAGATCTGGATTTTAATTAGATCTCTGTGTTGCTGTCTGACCTCTGATGAGGTGACACATCAACCTGCCATGCAGTCATCAGGACAGAATGGTAAGGAGAGGCAGAGACAGGGAGAGCCAGGGATTAGAGGAGACTTGGACTTGTGCCTGGTATGGCCCATAGCAGTGTCTGGTTGGTGGGGCTGCTTGGAGTTTTGAAAGATGAGCAGAATCAAGAAAAATACCAAAGAAGGAGAAATGAAGTATACTGTGGGCATTCTGTAACATTTCTGTTCTCACCCAGCTCTATGTGAAGTTGCAATATATGTGTACTTAGTTGATTTATCTTCATGTTAAGGTCAGTTAACCGACTCTTCCACAAAGGTAGAACACATATTTTCTTACTGGCCTCAAGAGAAAACAATTCTCTGGTGTTCATTATGATGAATTTAGAAGAATTTCACAGGGCATTTTACCAAATCCTCTGCTTGTATGAAATAGTGCAGCATGACTTTACTCAGTGCAAACTTATGCCAGTTTTTGTGGCAGGTGATATGGTCTTGATGACAAATCATTTGTCCCCAGTTCCTGAGTAACCAAGAGATGGAAAGTTTTCATCAGGTTTGGATTGTAGCTTTCCTATAATGTGCACACTCCAGGTGGGTTGGCCTAAGCCAGTGAGGTGTCTGTGTATGCAGATGTTGTAGCCCAGCTAAAACAGGTTTGTGGTTCAACTGAAGAAGGGGAGCAGGAGAAGGGTTGGCAAAGTAGCCACTAAATCCAGCAAAGCTTCACGCACTGCCAGTAGTCTTGAGGGTGGTTCAGTTCAGGAGGTTCAAAACAATTGCTAAAGGAACAGTGCAAATATTTTCCATCCTTTCCTATGAAATGACACGGTTTGTTTGCTGTTGCTTGTTTACCTGTTCTGCATGATATGTTGCGTTTATCAGTCAAATAGGCTGTAGGGGGTAACAGTACTTTAATAATGATGTTTTGACTTTTGCTGTGTTTATTCTGTGTTTTCTAAATTCATACTCCGATGGCTTTTTCTTCTGCTGTTCCAGTGTATCTGTCTCAGGCTGCCCGTAAAAAGAAAAAGCAGTAATCTGGCAAAATGAACTCAGAACACACGAAGAGGAACCACTGGAGACTAATCTGCAAGGTATTCAGGTATTTGCACTTTCATATCCTACACCAGTAATTGGTGCACACACATGGTATGCTCTGCATTTCTTATGCTTGTTAACTCACACAAAGTGGGTGAGAAAATTATATAAATAAACAAAAAGTCATGTGAAAGATGAAAGTTGTTTAGTCAGAATGCCCCCATTCAACTTAAAGATGAAGCCAGGTTTGTAAAGGTAGAGTTGCATCTCCAAGTTCAGCACACATTGATGCTGCTGTCCATCACATCTGTTAGCAAGGTCAGATTTTACCATCTGTTACTGCCCAGTGCACTGATGGCCATCTGAGAAGTGATGGAGCAAGAGGATCCTTCTCTGACTTCCACTGGAACAGAGTGAACAGCCCTTCCTCTGCTGATGGGCTAAGGCTCTATGACACTCCCGGTGACCTCAGGAATTGGGTCCTGAGCTAGGCCTACAGTGAGGAACAAATTAATTTTGGATCCCGGAGATGCCAGAGGTACTGTGTCACTTGCCAGGCCTCAAGGATTTTTGTGAGCTTTAGGTTGTGTCCTGTATGCAGCTGAAAGAAAATAAGGCTTTTACAGTTCTTCTCAGTGCAGAAATGAGACTTTCTAGAGAAATGTTGTAATTTTCTAGATAATAGGAAAATAGATTTTTGTTTTATGAATACATACAGGAGAAAGCAGCACAGCTCTGTTGAGTCTATGTTCCATGTCTCTGAAGCAGGGAAGATGCTTGTATGATTCCTTCTCCGTGCTCCATGCGAGCAGGTGATGACATACACGCTATGGATGTGCAAAGTGACAGCTTAACAGCAGCCAGTAATTACATACATGTTTGTATGATGGTGTAAGTGCAGAGGTTGGCTGTACACAGCTTTGTGGCTGATTAATTTGGGGAAGCAAATGAGTTGCTAATGGGAGTAAAGGTAATGGGAGTAAAGGTAAGAGTTAATGGGAGTAAAGGTAAGAGTTGTGCTTGCCAAGTGCACCAATACCAAGGGGCATTCAGAGAAAACATTTTATTTGTACAGTCATTGCAGTCTTATGTTATCTCATTGCAATGATTAAGCTGTTTTAATTAACTATTGTTCATCATGAAGTATTTTAAACAAACCCACAAAAGCAGAGGTGCCTCCCAAGGGTATTTATTTAATGGTTATATCACTGTTATGTGGAAAATCACTCTTGTTGAATGTTATGTCATATGTGACTGTCTGAAAAGCAGATGCAAGTAAACAGCAAAGTTACTGCAGGTATTATTTTAAGTCCTGAATTACACACTCTTATCAGTTTCCAGATATTTATCCACCTTGTTTTTGGTTTTTTTTTTTTTTTTAATTCCCATGGTTTTGGCAGTGTGTTCATAGACACTGTTGGTGTACTCTTTCAGATTCTGCTACCAAACTGCTTCTGGGACTTCATGCAGTTTGCTTCAATGAGGGAACCTCAGATAAGTTATATGGAAAATTGATAGTAAATCCCAGAGTACCAGGTTTTGCTGCACATAATGCAGATGTAACACATGGGACCAGTGAATGATGGTATAGTATTTAGTGTTATTCGTACTTTTCCTTTCAGTATTTTGTCTTTTTTTACCTTATTTTTTTAACCTTTTTTTTAACTTTTTTTACCTTTTTTTTTTACCATTTTTTTTCAGTATTGAACCTCCAATGCAAGTAGTTGCTTGCCATGGTGTCCCAAAAAATAAAGTCAATGGGGAAAATTCTTGGTTTTCTACCAAGTGTTTTAGAACCTTGAGCCAGCTCATTAGCCTTCAGAAACATCCTCATACTCACTTTAGACCTACAGTTCTCTCTGTAAGAACAGGAAACTCTTGTCAGAATCTCCTAATGTAGACTTAGGAAAGGTTTCTATTCAGCTTTGAGGAGTGATACTGTTTTCATGTAAGAAGATTAATTGTATCTAAATAATTTAAACTTTTAACCCTTTTAAAAATAAGTACACTTGAGATTTAAAAATGTTTTACTGCTCAGTTATGCGTTTTTTTCCAAAGAGTTATAACTTAAAGGCAGGAGAAACAGGGCTTACACCAATTTTATTGACAATAGATGGGAAGAATAGTACCTGAGAACATTCTGTAAGCTGAAATTATGGACTCATTCTCTACCCAAAGGTGGTGGTCAAATCAAACATCCACTATTGTAGATGAGAATTACTAACTTTCCTTAATGTTCTGAAAACTCATCATTATGGGGAAAATAGACTTTGAATTTCAGACTGTGATCATTCCTCAAAATAAAATACTCTAAAAGCTGGATTTTCCTCTAAGAAATTTCAGACTGTATATGATTTAGTTAACTGTGAGTAACAAGCTGTTTTAGAAAGGAATTTTTTTCCTTCTTTAGGGAAAAAAATATACTTAATGCTTTTTGCAAACCCTTCATGTTTCTAACACTACCCTGATACACTATTTTCTAAACAAATTACAGGTATAACAAAGCTACTTACAAGTGTTGCTGTGTTTGAGAGATACAGCTTTTAATTTGGTTCTGTTTTCACAAAAGGGGTGCTTCCATTTCACTAATTTTGTTTAATTTTGGGACCTGAGAAACTTGCAATCAGTATTTTATCACAGTCAGTATTTCTAGAAGATAATGTCGCTTTAAAAGGAACTTTTCCTAATTGCAAAACTCTCAGATTTTTAAAGTTCCCAAAACTGTGGTCTGTAAGTTTGGTTTCCTTGATAATGTTCAAAACATGAATTAGTTTGGGGGTTTTCTTTTTTTTTTTTTTTTTTTTTTTTTTTTTTTTTTTTTTCTGAAGGCAGGGCATTCATTGGACCTAAGTAGCATTTATTGAACAGTAATGTGGGGAGTGAAGAGAGTTTCAGGTGTAAATTAAGTCTGAGTTTTAGTGACTCATAACTGACAACAAAATACCCAAGAGGAGACATGAGACAGGATGAAATTAAATGAGACAAGTCATAAAAGAAGGGACAGATTTATGACTTATTGGCCTACAGATGGGATGAGAAGATATGAGTGGAGAATGAGATCATCAGGCAGAAGTCTGTTAGGGGAAAAGAAGGGGATTCACAGGACACATCCCAGTAGCCTCCTGTGCACAGTGGGAGGATTGATTTAAGCCACAGGAAAATCAGTGTTAAAAATGATACAAAGATGGGTTAGATCCCAAACCTCAGAGGGGCTAGATTTTTCTCTCTCTACACTTAGAAAAACAAAGACACAACAGTTAGGATGACTCTGAACCTGCAACAGTACATGCTGAGCACACACTCCAAGGGTAATCTCACCTAGTTAAATCAGATCAGCTTCCTTTCACTGTTACCAATGCAGGGCTCTTTTCAGCAGTTTAGGAAAACTGCTGTATTGCTTAAAATAAAGACAGGAGGCAGAATTTTCACCTTCAATCTACACATTTCAACAGTTTCCTTAATTAAGATTTGCTTTTCATCCCTGTTACTGAAAGCGTGTTTCTAAGTGACTATGTCCTTCATGCTAGGCTGTAGCCAAGGCACTGTGTATGGATTATAATTGGTGGAATTGATTGCCAAGTGTGTTTGGGTGAAATTTTAGTTGACCAAATTATAATCCATTTCAAGATTCAGGATCTTAACATTCTCACCTAAAAAATTAAGATAAGACCTTGGCTGGTCACAAAGGCCTGTACAAATCTGTGAAGTTGCTGTGTTACCATAGCCATGACCCCTGCCCCTTTTCTATTTATCTTCTTGTATCCTCTGCAGAAAGATGAGAAGAATCTGTTTGGAGAAATGCACTGAATTCTGCCCTTTAGCTGAAACTGTAGAATCAGTTGGCAGCCTCTTGAAAAAAACTTTTCTGGTGGAATTTCTTCTTGCATCTGATTCTGATAGAAGTGGAGAAGAGGCAAATGTGTGTTTGTCACAGATTCAATCATTTTTGCATCGTGATTTAGCTAAGAATACTAAGGACTCATCTGTGCATGTGAACAGGTTGAATTAAAAGTTATTAAACTTGGTAATGGATCGGTAGAACTTGAGGTGATCAGTAGAGCAGTTCTGATTTGGCTGGAAGTATGAAATATCATTTGGAATATAAAAGTGAACTGCACTAAAAATTCACAAAACCTGTGTTATTCTTTGACTGTATCTGGAGCTATTTAGTTTGGGTGGGACTGAAAAAAATGGCTAGCTTTTTCCTTAGAGAGGTAAAGTTTAAAAATTGTGAAACTTTTTTGCTCAATTTGAGCAGAATTGTTCAAATTCAGTAGGTTGAAGCAGGATTTGGTTAAGCCTTAGTGTGTAATACTGTGCATTTTGTTTAATTATTGCTGATCATTCACTCTACTGTGGCAAGCACATTTCTCTCTCTCTCAGGATTTTTATAAAGGTGCACAGAGAGAAGTGAAAGAGAAAACAATTTCTATTTCTGCTCCTTGTTTTTCTCTTGTGGAATGTGTTAGGAGAATTGTTTACCTAGAGCGAATGCCTGGTTGGATCACGGTGGATTGTTTGGGCCTGATGGCCAATGAGATCCACCTGTGTCTGGACTCGAGAACAGGGTCACGAGTTGTGAGTTAGTTAGATATGGGAGTTAGAGAAAGTAGCATGTAGTTTTTAGTATCCTCTTTTATATAGTATATTAATGTATCATAGCATAATTATAATAAAGAAATCATTCAGCCTTCTGAAATAAGTCAGACATCATCATTCTTCCCATTGGGTTCGCCGACATCTACAACACTCTACAGCAGTGTGCATGGAGTCAGAGTTCCCTTCAGGAAGGGCTGGAAAATCTGAGCTTAGTGCTGGGACTCATCCTGCAGCAGGAGGCCTGTCCAGCTGCTCAGACTGGCACCTGTCCTCAGCCGTGTCTGAACCCAAACGCCTAAGGAAGTGTGTCAGGACAAGGAAACTGTAGATCGTATTTCAGCTAAGTGATCTCTTGGTGCTCCCCCACCCCAGAGAAACATGCAGTCAGGCATAGTTTATTTCTCATTAGCAAATGAAGTGATTTCTGTTCTGTAAACTTGCCCAGCCTCCCTCTGAGTCTTGCAGCCTCCCTTTGCAAGGCTCCCTATCTGTTGTGAAGAGCCACTTCATTTTTGTTTGTTTTGAAACCACCTCATGCTAGTTGGAGATGAAAGGATGCCCTATAGAATCTGATAATGAAACTAGAGAAGGATTTTTTAAGATTGTATTTTTGAAATGTAATTTGTGTTTAGGCATTAGGTTAGTGTGGTGGATATAGCACAGTTAAGTAATCCAGGACCAGGTTGCCTTATGAGTGAAATAAGTATAACCTAAAAGGTCTGTGCTTCAAAAGAAGTTAAGTTTTAGCAGCCATGTCAGTTTTAAGCATTGGCATATTTGGTAATAGCAGGGAAACTCCTGATGGGTTCCAGTTAATGAATCATTTGAGCATGCATTTAACTCTGCGCATTTCAGACTGAGTTGTGCTGGGGCACTGAGTCTAGGTGGTACTCTGGAGGTACCTCTCAATTTGTAAAATTTAATCGTGTTGTAACAGTTATGGGGGTTTTTTTTGTTTGTTGGATAAGCACCATATGCTTTTGACTTCGCTGTCCTGTGTTGGATAGTGTTCATTTTGTGTAGTGCCCTGATTCTAATTGGGAGCTTATTGAGATCAATGTGTTCTGGGATGTTTCTGCTTGCCAGTGATAAGAGGGTTGAATGGGAGAGAGAAGTAATGGGAAGAGAGGTAAAAGTGCATGAGGAACCCTGAAAACTAAAGAAGGTAGGAAGAACATGGATCATCAGTCTGTTACATACTGAGACACAAGATCTCCTTGGGATGGGCTAATAAATACTTCAGTAACTTCAGCTGCCTGAGCCACTGTGTACACAGACATGGTTTTCCCTTCATAGCACCTTCTATGAAATAAGAACACAGGAAGAACTTCAGATGGAAAACAATGGAAAGAGAAAATTATTAAAATTACAATTTGCTCACCAGGTTTTGTAGACTAATGAGATTATTCCTGCAAAAGCAAATGTACAAAGTCATAATAATGGAGAGACTGATTTTAACTAAATCGCAGTAAGGTCTTGCTGTCTGTGGGAATTTTTCCTTACTAGATTTCATTTTGAGAAGGTTTCTTAATGCAGAGGGACTTTGCAAATCTTAGTCTGCTGAAACTGAACTGTCTTAAAAGTCAAATCTTCTCTTTTGGTAAAATATAATAAATTTAATGCATGACATGACATGACATAACAGTGGTATTTCTAAATGAGTAGAGTTTCAGGTTACAATTCAAGACAAGCCATGTATAATTAAATATTTGGAAAATATTTAGCTTGGGAGAATACAAAATACCTTATTTTTTATATGACATAATGGGGCACTAAAAGATTAGGGTCACAATGTCAGAAATTCTGAAGTCCTATTTATACTGCAGGAGAAAAGACTGGACTTTGAAAAATGCTTAGCTGTATTGGCCCTGAGCTATTCCAAATATCTGATCATAAGAATTGGGGCAGAAACAGGTTGATGCTGTGCTCACTTGAAAACCTGTCACCAGTGGTGTCAGTAGCAGTGGGAAATAGAGAAGCTGTTTTGAAAATCTCTTTCACTGCAGGAGATAAACGTGGATGTTGACATTTAACTCAGTGTCTAAGCAAAACATCTTTCTGGGTTTTTGTAAGTATTCTTGATAGACAGAGAGTAAAGGGGAAGGAAAAAGAATGACTGAAAAGTCTTCATTAGGATGGAGAGGCATGAGGGCAGCAGGTTAGCAGATGTCAGAAGAAAATGCTGTGGACAGTACATTGATAGCAGTGAAAGATGCAACCCATCAAAAGCCCTGTCAAAAGTAGCTTGAGGTGCTGGAAGCAGTAAAAACGGGAATTATTTTTCACACAGGTGTTACTGTTGAGCAGAAATTGGAAGGAAACTGTGAGGGTCAATAGATTGAGAAAATGGTCCTGCCCCTCATCGCAGGAAACTATAAACCTCACCAGTGTGGGATAGGAGTGACCAGCAGTGACCAGCTTCGCTGCCTTAGGAGCATCCCCATTAGCTGTATTTTTCAAATAAGGTAAGAAATCAATTGTCCTGGTTTGGGGCAAATTTGGGAGAAGATCTCCAAAGGGGCTCTTCCAGAAAGCAAATTCAAGCAGCCTCTCCCCCATCCAGTTCGGGAAAATATTTCCTTGGAGAAAAAAAGTGGAAAAAACTGTTTATTTAACAGGCAAAGCATTCACCAGAACAAAAAAAAAAAAAAAAAAAACAAAAAAAAAAAACAAAAAAAAAAAACAATAATAAACAATAAAACCTCCTGCTGCTCCAAAGAGATGACAAACTCAGAAAGTCCCCTTGGTGGGCTGTAGCTCAGCTCACCCAGTCTGTTCAGTCCCTCCAGTGCTGGAAATGCCACGGCCCAGGCCCCATGGGCCACAGGTGTGAGCTGCCGGTGCTCTGCTGGTGTTCAGCCCCGAGCAGATTTGAACAGGTCCAAGAAAAAGAAAAACCTCAGCCCAGGGAACTTCTGTGCCTCAGCTACCTAAAAACTAACTAAAAGCAAAGGAGAGCCCTGTCCTGCTGTCTGTCTGTGCTGCAGACAACAGAGTCCAGGAGCAGAATGTGGAGGAGTGAGTGCAGCTTCTGAAAACGAACTGTGCACTTCTTCTCTCCCCCTTCCCTCTCAGAAACAGTCTTAAAGGTGTGAAACTTATTTCTGGGCTAAACAGACAAATGGGGATACAAGCATCATAAAGTCACCCCAGGACATCAGTTAATATCTGAAATGAATTGGGAAAATACTGTTTTTAATAAAACTGAATACAGCCTAAGCAAAAAGCCTGAATATAAACTTCTAAGATCAGTGACTTTATACATTTTCCAGAGACAATATATGTCAAGTGTACACTCATTTTTCGGACCGATACAGTAGAAGTGTCTTAATACAGAATACTGAACTAATTCTGTCTGTTCATTTTCTTTCTTGAAACTGTTTGCTGCATTTCAGACAGGTTAAAATGGAGTGTTTTTCTGACTCTTGGGACTGACATTCAGCTTGCCTATTACATCTTATTAAAGGGTCTGTCAAGTTTGAAAATCAGAAATGTTCAAATAAAAGCAGTGTCTGGAGAGAGAGGCACAATATGCTTTCTTTTTCCAGCCTGTTAATAAGTGAGGAGTGGGAGGTAAAGCAGGGTTCACTACAGGACTGGGGGCTACTTTAGTCCTCTCTTTAACTGAAAAGAGGAAAAAAATGTTTATTTGTTAGAGAACAGCTTGTGTTTATATGCACTCAAAATACTGACTGATTTGCTGCTGTTGCTGACAGACACTGCTTGCATTTAACATCCTTGGATGAGAATTTGCAGTAATTCTGTTTCCCTTTGTGTGGATAATTAAGGCACACAACAGCTGTCTGGCAAACATTAGCGCTCCACTACCTGGTCCCAGGGGAGCAGAGGCAAGGCAGGAGTGATTTGACCAAGTGATTGGCAGGACTGGGGTGAGAATCAAACCTTAACTAAGCCCTGCAGCCGAGGGTGAACGCATAGCATTGTACTTACAGCACCTACAGTTGCTACAAAAAATCATGAAATTGTTTAGGTTGGAAAAGATCTCTAGGATTGTCAAGTCCGACCATCAAATGCAGAGGAGAAAGTAGTTTTGTGTGTAGAGACAAAAGATACAGCTGTGCTAAATGCTCTACAAATACATAGTAAGAGGAATCCTCATCACAACATTGCTCAGTATTTTTAATAGTAAGTTAAGGTAAGCTCTGCCCCAGCTGAGCAATATTTATACATGTGTCTTTTCTTCTCAAATTAAAGCTGTATATTAGTTAATGGGGACACTTTTAAATTAATTTCTCAAAAGTGTGTATATTGCATTATTTCACAGAATTATTTATCATAGAAGCACAAGCTTCCCTAAGCTTCGTGGTTTGTGCAGTATCCTCCTTATCTATAAATAAACAATATATGACCTTTGTACTCTAGAAGCCTAGTAAAGACCCTGGCAGGACATCACAGAACCTCTTAATATAACTTTCAGCTATTTGTGGGAGTCTGCCTGCATGTCACTGAGAAACAGAGTTGGAGGTGACAGTTCAGATTTTGCCTCCTCCTTCCGGAAGCCATTTCAGTCATGCAGGCAGTTATGTACCTTACTGTGCATTTATAGCTTAAGGAGTCATTTCCACTTGGAAATAGTCCTGGGCACAGCGAAGATGGACATAGAGAGCAGGCAAAGGTCCAGGGCTGTTGCTGCTTTAAGGTACTGAGATTAAATGTATGTTTACCAGGTTTCTGTTTCAGTGAAAATTGCAATAATAAATGTGATTATGTACAGTTCAGTAAAGATGCAATTTAGAATGTTAAAATATTTATGTTAGCTCTCAAATGCCATCCTAAGTAGGTGTTCTATTAAAATTGCATATTAAAACAAAATACAGATTTTCCCTTCCCTACTTAATGTCAGTTACTTTATTTCATTTACTGAAAATATTTTGCAGTTGTTTTTATTTTCCTGTTTTTCTCTGCTTGAATAAATCAGCTTACAAGTTTAATGAATTTATGCTTAGATCCTTCTATATTTAAACTTCTATCTGCTTTGATAATTAAAATTAAGAGCAAAATAAAATTTAAAAGTGTAGAATGCAGGCATAGTGTTTCCACATGGCCAGAACGTTTTCAGATGTTCATAAACGTTGCATTATTCTGGTGCTTCATATTAATATTTGAAGGAAATATGTGTTCAACTACAGGAAGACTTTCTTAGGTCTTACCTCCGGTAAGTTGTTTCACGTGAGGGCTTCTCCAGTGACACTTGCTGGACAGTATTTGTTGGAGTGCGTGTGGCAAAGCAGCCACTTGATTCCAGATGTCTGAAAAATGCAACAATATTTCAGGTGAAAGCAGTGTATTCCAATAGCAAAGGTGCTGATCTTTCTGTAAAATGAAATTCTGTGTTTTTGAAATTGTGATTTTTGAGGTTAAATGTATGTATTAGTTCGTATATTGTTTCATTTACATATTCCACCTACATCCTTGTAGTCAGGTGCAGAGCTGTTTGTGTCTAGTAAGTGTCTACTCTGAGGATATTTTTATCAACGATTACACAAAGGAAACTGAAATTAAAGACTTCCCCATAGACTTTGTGCATAATTCACTGTTTTGTTGTTGAAATAATGAATGTTCACTACAAAACTACAAGTGGAAAATGAGCTGCCATTAAAAGGGAAATTCAGATGTGTTTCCTGGATCCTTTGTTTTTCTTGCTTCCTTGTGATTGCACAAACACTGTATTTTAGGGAGAATGAGAGAAAATCCTAAGGGCAACTATCAGAACCAGGACAGAGATTTGGTTTTGTCGCTGGTCTCCATGCAAACAGACTTCTCTTTCCATTCTTCCCTGCTGCTGGACATAAAAATGGATTTTGGAGTACCAGAGCTTGTGGCCTCAATTTTGTGGGTATATGTTATGAGAATTAGTAGTACCAGTGGAACTCAGGATTGATAAATTCTACTATTATTTTACAATTAGGTGTTAAATGTTACCTCTGTTACCCTCTCAGGACAACACACTGCACTTCAGGGAAGAAACACATAACATGACTTGAAGAAAATGAGAACATGTTTAAACAGAGCGTCTCCAGGATAGTCAACAGAGAAATTAAACTGGAATTCAGACAAAGTCTTTTGTAGGTACATACGCTAGTGAGGAATTACCAAAATGGGAGAGCCAGAGGGGTGTGCTTAGCTTACCCTTTTTGCCCTCAGTAAAATCTGGGAAGTAAAATTCCAAATGTCATGTGAATATTGAACCCTATTTTGGTTTGCTTTTAGTTTATTGAAAAATAATAAATTATTTTAAAAATTTAAATTATTCCAAGGCTTCTTTTTTTTGTCCTGCTTTTGTTGGACAAGGGTTCTTTCAGCAATGTCAAACTGGTTGACTTGAGATAGGAAAAAGTGCTGTGAAATAGTGATAAATAAACAAAACCAGAAAGGTTTTTATGTGTTTGTTCCCCACTAACTTTTTACTGTGCTGATACTCTCAGTGATTATTTGTAATTGTATGAAAACTGTGTCTGTCTGCATGAATATGAGAAGACACGCTTGGTTTAGTTCTGCATATGAAGAAAAGAATGCATAAAATATTTTTCATTCCTCTTCTTAATTCTTGATTGAAATCCATTGAGCATTGTTATTCTTTTGCTGGTAATGCACAGACAAAAGAGCAGACTGTCACCAAAGACAATTCCTTAATTCATATTTCAGAGGATAAAAATGAAGAACATGTTATTTATTTTATGGATATGTATGTGCATAGTAAAATATATATCAGTTATAATGGGCCAAGGAAAGCAGAAAGGAATCCTCAGTGCTCAGATGGAAAGGGGAGAACCAGAATGGAGCTGGCTTTGAGATTTGAGGCAAAGGAAGGCATTTTATGTGCAAAGGATCAGGCTCCTATTGGAGTCCCACTACTGGGGGCATAAAACTTTAATTTCCTTATAGAAGCAGAGCAGTTTGAAGTGATAGGTTTGACAGTGGAAGCTGAATATTGGTTTTCTTTTTAATTTATTATTTATAATTTAAGAAGTTGTTGTGATTTGTTATATTTTATTTTACCTTATCTTTAAAACTACCAGTTATTATTTAAAATAATAGAGTAAAGTTTAGAATACAGATATACACAAATACGTATATATCCATTGTAGAATAAAAATATGTGAAGCAAAGAAAATAGATTTAGATCAGTCCAATTTGACATTGTGTATGTAAGAAGACTTGGGAGCCTAATTTGTACTGATGACAATAAAAATAATTTTGGTGTGGGAAATGTTATGACCCACCCCTGAAGGCCGAGTAACTGAGGTTCTTGTTAATAGATCCCTCGAGGTGGATTAGAGTGAAATGTGTTTTTAGAGAGATAGACAGCAGGTTTATTTTAGAACCACTTGGTTGCAATGGCAAGGAGGTATGTAGCTATTTTGGTTAGTATCCATTGAAAAACAGCAATATAAACATATAAAGATATCACTTAAGAAAACATACAAGGAAAAGAAAGAAAGAAGAAGAAAGGATAAGAGTAGGTAGAGGAGAGGAAAGATGTCACCACCCATGGGTCCAGTGACGAGTCGATTGTTGCAATTTCAGTGTCTGTTGGTTGAGGTGATGGTTTCAGTCTTGATCCGTGAAACACAAAGTGCATTGGGTTCAATGCTGAGGTGGTGCCTGCCCTATAGCATGGGAAGTGTCACACTGGTACAACGCTGTGGATCACGAACAGTTCTCTGGTGGAAGGCCCTGAAATAAGTCTGGGGGCATTTAAGGGATCTTTGATGGTTTCTGACACCCTCTAAGACCGTGCCTCTCACTTCAGTGCAGTTGAGCCAGTTTAACCCCCCATTAGAAGGGATGAAAACTCTGAGGCCTCTTTGTGATTGTCTTCCTCAGGGTCAGGTGGAGTTTTACACCTGAGCCGCTTGTGTAAGGGAGGACATTGCCATGATCAAAAACACTATTCCACCTAACCTGATCTGCTTCTTACCGACCTCTTCCCTTATCTGGCTCAAAATCAGCTTGTTGCTAAACAAAGGTGGTGGGTGCTCACCTCCTCTGCCCCTGGGCAGGGCTTCTGTAGACCAGAGGTTTCCCCACCACACACCCAAAAGCTCTCCTGTGCTCTGGCTGGGGGGCTCAGCAAAGCACCTGCTGCTTTGGCAAATGGTCCATCATTTGAGTCATTAACCCTTAACATTTCAGTCTCTCACATGAAAGAATGTCTCTGAAGCAGTTCCTAGAGAATGTCATTAGCAAGATTAAATACTACTCCTCCCTTAAAGATTAAATCACAGTAAAGCACCCTGTGGAAAGTTTTGCTCTTCATAACCAGATCTTGAGTGCTATCACACTGTCACAGCCCAGGCAAGGGTTCTTCTCATCTCCTTGTGCGTGGGTCAAGCCTGCTTAGGCATGCAGACATCGTGGGGTATGATTCTCCCATTCATCTGTGCATTCTCTGTGCAGTGCTTTGAGGAGTAGCAAGGGTTGTGCCTGATCAGTGTCTGCGGTCACAGGTGTTCACTGAAAGCTGCATCATTAATTATACCTCAGAACCTTTCCTCCTGATTTGCTCCCTATGACTTGGAGGATAGAATCAGCTGAATTCTGAATTATTTTAATATATTTTAAGCTGTGTCAGAACATTTTTTTTCTGGTCTTTTGGTGAGTACTTGCCCTAGTTTACCCTAAGACTATTTTATTAATACTGCTTTATGTCATTAGAAATTCAGGGACCTAAGAAAAATTATATTTTGTTTCCATAGTGGTACAGAATCATAGAATCCTTTAGGTGGGAAAAGACCTCTGAAATTAAGTGCAACCATTAACCAAACATTGCCAATGCAACCACTAAAACATATCCCCATCTACACACCTTTTGAATCCCTCCAGGAATGGTGACTCCACCACTACCCCAAGCAGCATGTTCCAATGCTTGACAGTCCTTTCCATGAAGAAATTTTTCTTGTTATCCAACCTAAACCTCCCATGGTATAACTTGATGGTGTTTCTTCTTGTCCTGTCACTTGTTACTTGAGAGAAGAGACTGATCCCTACCTGGCTACTAGCAAGTGTCATAAAAACTCTTTTAATCCTTAAAAGAATAATGAACTTCACCTTAGGCAAGGTGAAAGAACATGTGAATAATGCAGCAGCTGCTACAGGCTGACAATAAGTTTAAAAGCTGGTTCTTGCTTACCAGAATGGAGGCTCATCTCTTCTTGGAATCAGTACATTGTGAAATTTTAGAAGCAGTAAAGCACAATTCAGGTTCCATTATGGGTGTCCTTTCCTTCTGAATTAAAAGATATTTTGCCAGTGACAATTTTCAAATTGGATACTTGTGATGCAAGACCTGATGACAGAAAAGACTATGATTGTAGTGTGTCCTGCTTAGTAGAAGTGGTCAGTGTTTCTTGAAAGTAAAACTACCTTCTCAGCAACTTTCTAGCAGAGGAAGATGGTGTATTCTTACTTTGTTACCAGTATGCTTGCAGTAATTCCAGATACAATAAACATTATTGCATCCAGAATGGGATTTTACAGCTAAATGATGTAATCTGTAATGATCTGAAAAACTCTGGTACAACCTTTGAACAGTCCTGAGGGGCAGTTTGGGATTGTTCCCAGATAACAAAGCGTAGTGTAACAGGTAGATGATTTTCTCCCACCAGTTAGTTTCTAGCATTAAATGCAAAAGGATTTTTTTGCATCGCGTAATTTGTTAGACGTTATGGCAGCTGAGGATACAGTCAGTGTTGAAAGCCCCAAAGTGTAAGTTACACAGCTGTTGCAGAGCCCACCAGAATACTGTGTTCTCTATCACTGACACTTCCATGCAGTGACTGAGATCTGTTATTCCAATATCAGCTCATATGGACTTCGTTTGGATTTCAGAAAAAATAGTGATCAGATTATTAATGTATAAAATCAAGACCATGGAGCTAAATGAAATGGGTACTTTGGGTTGCTACATTGCATTCTGACAAGGTTCAGCTACAACAAGCTGAAGATTTTTGCTTTTAATAACATATTGCAGTCAGTATGAAAGTGCATGAGCCATGCTGTTCATAAATAAAAGTGTGGTATTCTTTCATGAGTTTTTTAAATGGTCACAGTGAAAATCTTGGGAATCAGAAAGAGAATTTTTTCCAGTGTTTTTTAGGCAATGATCATATTTTGAACAGCATGCTACTAAAAACAGTCTCCAGACTTAGTCTTGGACATCAGCTAAATAGTAAGTGTTACCAGTTAGAAGATTTCACAGATGAGACCATATTTTGAAATTGCCTTCAGTTAGGTCCATCATGTGTTGAATCATTTGGTACTGGCTTCTGATGAGCAGGATGTTGTCTTTAACAGCTCACTGGGATTTTCAAATATATCAGTACTGAAGTTTGACAAGTGCTTGTGTTCCTTGAGGCATGGAATATAAAAGTAATTCTGAAGAAAATTCTGTTCTTTATTTCAGTTTCACTGATAACATGCAAATCAGAATCTGTTAACCATTGGCTGTTCCAGAAATGATGTCAAAGCCAGCAAGGGAGACTTGATGTAGTATGACTCAAAACCAGAAGTATTTTGGTAAGTCACATAACATGAATTAAGTAGTTGAGAAAGTGATCATTCGTGGTAACAGATATTTTTTCTGCTCTTTGTACCTAAAATGTACTTTCAAGAAACATTGCTAAAAAGCATAGTAGACTGTTCACATTTTGGAAAGGGTTTCTTCCTTCAGAGGCTGAGAAGACCAAACCTTCATACAAGTTTAGGCTTAGAACATCCTGCCACAGCCTAAACTTGTGGAAAACTCCACAGTGCTTCAGCGCGGCATACTGGTTTTGGTCAAGTGTAACACAATGCTCTTCCTATTTGTGCAACTTCCACCTTCTTTCAGAGTTATTAATTCACCTGTTTCAGTTAGAACATCTTCCTTGGTAAGCCTGCATTACCTCAGCACGTCAAGAGGAATATTCTCAAGTTCAAACAACATTGAAGAATATCATGTGCTTGAGGAGTTTTGCATTGCTTTCCAAAGTACGTGTTGATTGCAGCAGAATTTAAATAAAACAAGTCCCAAAACAAAATATAGCTCTTGTGTATTCACTATGTAAATATGATTTACAGGCTTTTAATCTCTTTCTTGAACCCTTGAAAGCTTGGTTTTTAAGGTGGTAATCATATGGCTGTAATACTATAAGTTCTTGAATGTAATGGTGCTATCGTTCTTTTATACCTAGAGGACTCTTTAGGGGTGCTAATACAGCTAACAATACTGCTTGACTTTCTTAAAGCCTACTGTGTTTACTTGGGGTTGAGAAGACACACATTTTCCCTTCCCATCAGTAGCAGTCAGCTCTGATGTGTATTTTTGCTTTCTTACATTAAACGCATGTGTGTTACAGAGTATCTGTGCAGGTGATAAAAAAAAAAAAAGGCTGAGTAGCACTTTGGTGTCACTGCAAAGTAAATACTGGTGTGTACCCTACTCAGGTGGGGCTCCATATGAAAATGTAGATGCCACCCAAAGGTAAACTGCATATGCGTCTAAAGACAATTTCTGAAGAGAAAATTATCTTACATTGTTGTGGGCTCCTGTCCCATTTTTATTAATGTCTCAGATTTAAGAAACAACTGAAACACAACCTGTATCCTTACTGTAATACCAGGGTTTGAGAGAGAGCAAGGCCTTTTTGAAAGAGTAACTCATATAAATTCTTATTTTTCCACTCACAGAACTCTTGTATATACCTCCCATCCCGGTTTTTCTCCCCAGAGTTTATAATTTTCTATTCAAGAACTGCTGTTCTGTATCCCACTTTGGCCCAAGTAGTAAGTAAATATTAATGATATTCCCTCAATCCTTGTATCTTGCTGCTGACATCTACATAAGGAACAGATGATGTCCAGTGTTACACCACTGTCAAGGCATGGAAGAGTCTTCTTTCACTTTCTGGCCTTCCTGATGATGTTCCAATTCTAGTTGACATTATATGTCCTCTGGACTGGTATGCATATGCTGTTCCCTGCTTGTGCATGTTTGATCTGTTTAATTAGAGCCATGGAAGACATCTTCTGCACCTCAAAAAAATACTTCTTGGCACTACAGCTGGAGGAACAGACATCCACCCTAATCTGGGATATGACAAAATCAGCAGAGGCCAGCTGAAGGAGGGATTCCCAAAATCTTGATGTATTTCTCATGGTACTTGCATGATAAAAAAGCATCTGCAAAATGGCTCCAAATGCATTTGTCTTCTGCAAGTGCAGAGCCTGGGACAGAATTGGAAACAGCTGTAACCCCTGCCTCAAAGAGGTACAGATCCTTTTCTATAGGAATGCTATCCCAGCAAAGTTAATTGGGCAACTCCTGATCTAAGGTATTAGTATTTTATTATCATGATTTTCTTCTGACAGCCACACATGAGCATTTCCATTAGAAGTGCGTCAAAAAAGGTCATAGTAACTTAAATAAATAACGTTGGTATTTTGGAAACAAGCAATTAAGTTATGAAAGAAGCCTGTTTTCATATAGCTGCTGGCTTTGATCCTTTTCTGCATTATTTAAGACCCAAGGCTCCAGAGTTAATTCCTGGTGTCAGACACAGAGTGTAGCTCTGCTGTGGTAAAGTGTTGTGTGACCTCCTGGACCGGGGACAGGGCAGGCTGCAGGCTGATAACAGTAGGCCCTGCTCTTCCCTAGGGTGGAATTCTTTACTTGTCTTCGCAGCTCTCTGTCCGCTCGCTCCTGTCCTTTCCTGCCCAATCCCTTTGGCACTGGTTTCCTCTGGTTCCTGCCACAAAAGTCTGTGGTCACAGCAAAATATATCTGATTTCTATCTTGACTGGCTTTTCCAAGGCTCTTAATACATTTGCTGCCACCTCTCCACCTCTTCATCTGTATCTCCAGGTCTGAAAACTGCCTGCACAAAACACTTGACTGGATATAGGTGCCATCATGTGTCACCACAGACAGGGGGTGGTCAGCATGTGCTCTGAGACTCTGAAAGCCAAGTGGAAATCTGCAAGTGGGAATGTCCCTTTGTATTAAAGCTTATCAGAAAGGGATTCCGGGGGTTAAAAAAAGAATTTCTGTGAATTTGAATTACGTTCAATTTTTTTTTTAAAGTGAGTTAGTGTTTACTGCAAAGTTCTTTTTTGACTACAGACTGCAGAAGGAAGGAAACAAAATACTTGAGTTCTCTCTGTTACTTTTTCTTTACTCTTTTTAATTCCCAATACCTCAGAGGCACAGTTTCCTCCTTTAGCAGGGACTGTGACCTTAAAAATAGCTTGCGCCAAAGTAAACACAGAAAAAGACCTACTTCAATTGTTTCAAATATGTGGTAAGTAACCAAAAGCATGTCCATGGTAAAGCTGAAATTCAGAGTCTTTTAGAGCTGCACCGGGCCTTTTGTTTCCCTGAGCCTTTTTATTCACACTGGCCTCTTCTCTCCAAAGACACTGGTAAATCTTGCAGTGCCATTTGTAAGTAATTTGTCCCTACCTTTACCACTCCTGCAAAATGTTTAGAGGGGACACTTTTTCTTTGGTTGAGGGCCAAGTGTGGCACCCAGCCCCTATGGAAGTGGTGATCCCAGGCTGCTTCCACGGCATTCTGATGGGCAGGACATCACAGCTGCCTAGGCCAGCTGGAAGAGTTGGTGATTTATTGAACAGAGAGCTTGTTTTGTCACTTTTGCTTCTAGCTGTAGGCCTCCATTCTCTGGTCCAGTTGCAGGAGGAGGGAGGCAGGACCCTTCTGCACTGGGGCTGTAGTGCAGCCACATCCATAGGGCTTTCCTGCCACCCCTGCCTCTGCTGCCCTCACATCTGCCCACAGCTGGACCAGAGCTTGCAGTTCCTACAGAAGCGTTTTCCAGGAACAGGACTTACCATCAGACAGATTTAGAGGTGAACCAAGTCCTAACCTGTTCAGTAACAAGGCTGGTGTTCATGTGCTAAAGCAGCTGTGAACAGCTGTGCTCTACATTTCACTGAGGAGCCCTTGGTATTGTGTAACCAGTAGGGACAGAAGGACAGGAGAAAGGACATTCAAGTCTGCAAATTAAATCCCTTATGACAAGCTAGTATTGCAAAGGAGTGTTTTCAGAGTCTGGCCAATACCCTTGCATGGAAAAGTTGGTCAGGTCTTACAAACACCTCTCCCTGGGCAGAACTATCTCCTTACCTTGCTTAGGAGGGTTTAAAACTGGTACAGATGCAAGAGTAATAGTCCATTAGGTCTCTCACAAACAGTCTACTTGTGCAGACTGTCTCAAAACACAGGTATTCCCTTTACTTTTCATCTTGCAGAGGGGATCTTTCTGTCTCTAAATATACCAGCTGTATCTGTGTGGTGTAACAAATATGTAGTCACTTGAATATGTTCCTCTGAATATAGTCTAAAAGCCTTCATTTATTTAGAAGAAATATGTGTTACAGTGTTTTGAAGCCACAGAAGAGGACTAAGAAACTTACGATTAGCACTGACAGCTTGGTTCCTTTGGTGTAGGGGAAAGAGGAACAGTTGGAAAAGGAGCAGGGGGAAACGTCAAAAGAATGATTTTGTACTTTTCCATCTAAGATGCAGCAGGGTTTGGGAAGGTTTTTTTAATCCGTTGTGTTAGCCTGATCCACAGGGAACTCATTTTTCAAATAAAATATACCAAAGCATTTATGATTTACAAGGGGTGGGGGGAAGCCTTAAAAAATATCTTGTGTTTGATCTCTTTGTCACTATGAAAATATTGACAAAAAGTAAAAGAATGGCCTTCATTTAGATTATTATTCTTGGCTTATTTTAATGCTTTCTTATTAAGGGCAAACTCCCATTAAGGTGTGATATTAACTCTTTCAAAATTGCAAAGGAATAAAAAGTTTGATAATTGCATCAAACTAATCTATTCTAAAGTATGTAGTTCCTACTCAAAAATACATAGTGTGGCTGAGAGGGATGCTTTTAACGGTAAAAAAAAGATATGGAATAAGCTGTGCAGAATTTATGCTGCAAAATATCTTCAAAAAGCAGCTTCTGTGCAAAATCAGAAATAGAGTGTTAATGACACAGTTCTTAAAGGATTTCAGAAAATAAACACTTTACTGGGGGGGGGGGGGGGGGGTTCGGAAAGAGAGGATGAAGTGTTAACTACAGACCCAGCACAAGGGTTCCTGGGACCTTAGCTTCATCCTCTCACAGAAAGCTCTCCATTTGTGGAGTGTGCTTTCCCTGGCAGTCGGCAAGCCCTCTGGGAGCCTGTTTTGAAGGACAAGTGCTCCCAAAATGGGCAAAGCAATAAAGAAGCTGGAGTTGGTGCAGCACAGCAGCTGCTGATCCAGCTAGGCTGTGCCGCTATCAATTACCCTGGGAGCCCAGGGCTGGGTTTGGGAGCAGTCACTGTCACATGAGTAAGAGCTAGGTCGAAGTCCATGCCAGAACTGCACCTTGGGATGTACCCAGCGTGGGGCCCAGGGCACTGCCTGGAGGTGGCAGCACAAGAGATCAGGTCTAGGGCCCAGCCTCCTGCCCTGCCACTGGTGCTACCTGTGCTCATTAATTAGAAGGACTCTTGGGTAGCTAGAAACTCATTAATGCTGGCAGGAGGATGATTGCCTAGCTCCGGGTTAGTAATGCAATGCATCATGTTGCAGAACAGCCAGACCTGAAGCTTAAGCTCTCTGTTACCACTTCAGAGAGAAAGATTTTACTACTGCCAGCCCAGAATTCCTAAAAGAAAATGCTAACTTAAACTACTTACTCAGTTAAATTCCCATTGAATTAGCATTAGTAGTGAAAGTAGTTGCATTGTTACTACTGTAGTATCTGAGGAGACTCTTGGCCAGAATGTCATATGAACAGGAATGTCTGCTGGGATATTTGATTTCACCTCCCATGACAATGTGCGATTGTTCTCTTTTGTACATCTTCTGTTAACTCTTAGTGGTCTGGGTGATGTTTTGGTATAGGCAGAAGTCCCTCCAGGCCAGCACATAGTAGTAAAGTCCCTGTCTGAAGAATGGCAGTGTGCAGGGGCAACAGAGTTAGAATTCCACTGCAGGGAAACAAGATGTTCACAATTTCCTTCCCAGAATTTCCCACCAGTCTCTGGTTATATCTGCAGCCAGTACACCTCCATGTCTCTGTAACCAAGAGAGAACTTTAGGCCTGTTGCTCACCTGATCCTGCAGAGACATCCCTCCTTGGAGGCTGTTTGCTCAGACGTGCAGAGGGTCCTTTTTGAGCCTCTCTCACAGCACATTTTACCTTATCTCAGTGGGTGCAGAGCTCTCAGCACTAACGCTGTATCCTTGCAATACTTACATTATGCATCATTATGCTTTTACTGGAGCCCAGTCAGGAGACACAGGTTTGGATTGGTTTGCCATGGGGACCCAGAATGAAGTTAGAGGTGTAGGAGGTGTTGGTAATAAAGCATATGAAAGGCAGCAAGCTTGTGCTTGGAGTTGTGAACCAGAAATACCACCTTCCCCACAAAATTCCATTGGTGTGCAGGATTAGCTTTTTTTGCCTTTAGCTTCTTTTGTGTTGTAGTATTTTGAATCTTTGGAGTTGTGCGGTGGATTTCTTTGTCTCAGGAACCAGCAGTATCTTTACTGCTCAAAAAATTTTCCACACTTAAGAAAAAAAGCATGTCAAAGAAATGTGCCATAAGTAACACGCTTAGTCTTTTTATTCCCATTCCCTGATTTTCAGTATGGTTTTCAAACCTTTTTCCCAATATTTGTGAGTTGGTTTTTAATCCTTATTCTCATCTGTTTGTAATCATCTCAGTTTACCTTTCTCTTTTTCTACTTACAGTCCGTTTCTTTTGCTTCCTTCATGCCACCTCTCTTAGGTAAGTCAAAAACACGATAAATGTGCCTCTGTCACCCCCCCCTACTGTCTTTATTTAAATTTAAGTGGAACTGAAGGGTGTGTAGACTTCTGCTTTTCCAGTGTCAGCAGGTGAAACTTAGTATATTCTTCCCAGGAGCACATGCAAACATTTTTTCCTAATCTTTGTCTTGCTGTGTTTAAGTTTGCAGCTGCTGGATTCCACTTTGAGTTTCAAGTTCAAAGGCATCCAGACAGTCTTTGTGAAATATCACAGAACCTACTGAACTTCACCTGGGTTTGCTGGGAAGTTTTGTCAAGCCACAAGTTTCCCACACTTCCAGTGTAAAGCCTTGTATTAATTCAGAGCTCTTTTCTCCCAGCTCACATTAGAGATATCTTAACTCTGAAGGATCACAACCTATAGGAACTTCTTCCTAAACTTTTAACTCTCTAAACTGCTTTCAAGTTTGTAAGAAAACTCGGAATTGTTTCCACAATTTTTGGGGTTTGTAACAAAAGCGAAGGACAGCTGTAAGCCAGGTTGATTTTAAATCCATGGCTTTAGAGATGGGTTACTGAAAAACATATGTCAACTATAGGCTAAATTCTTCCCTTATCTGAGAACATTTTAGCCTGCTGTCCCTGGGGGCTCAGAGTATTTTTCTTCTAACATGGTCAAGCTTTCTGCCATTTCTTCCAAGAGATAAAGTTTCAAAATACTCTTCCTCCAACTGCTTTTCCAGGTAGCTGGTTCACTCTGCCACCTGCACTCTGGGAGGGGTCACCCATCCTTGGCTTTTGAGGGCCAGCCCTGCCCCTTCAGTTGCCTCTTCCTGGTCCTTTGAATATCAAGTAGCAGCATCACACTGGAGAACGAGTGGAATAAAGGGAACAGGAATGCTTTGGCTTAAACTCTTTTAGCCTCAGTGTACCTGTGTGACCCTGTGTATTCAGCGTGCCTTTGTATAGGAATATACCTCTCTCACCTTTTTTGTTGCTTTCATTTCTACATTACAAGTCCCTCAAAATCAGAGCTGCATAAAAATTAATAATGATGATTTTTTTGCCTTATATAATTCCAGGGTGTTGGGGATTTTTTAGATCTATCAGCCTTTCCAAGTATACCAGTAGTGCAGCTGCTTTGTTTATTCTGTGTCATTAAGAAAAAGTAAGCAAAATCCCTTCAGCCATTTTTTTATTTATACCATAGTTTTTCTGTGTTAGAAAGTTGTACGGTTTGGTTTTTGTTTTTTAGGTGGTTTGTGTTTTCTTCTCCTCTCAGGAAACAGCGTGAAATCTCTAAATCTCTAAACCAGTAATTTGGCAGGTACCTAAATTTTTAATGAATAGCATGTGCTTTGCAGTTTTTCCTGAAGATTTGCATATTTGTTTCTTAGAATCTATCAGGTGCTAATACTTTTACAAGGAGGCTGGTGGACACGCACTTGAAGAAAATATGTGCCTATTAATTCTTGGTGCTTTTTGCTTTTATCAGCTCTGGTGTTACTTTGTTCAGCTCTAGCTGTCCCTGGCTTATTACACACAAGACAGTGAAATTTGAATCAAAAGTCACTTGCAAAGATGGAGGGGTAGGCTCCATTCTTTTAAGTGTTCATTTTCTGGTTATGTTGCAAGTGCTTTCAGAGCTGTGCAGAAGACTGTGAAGTTCCTAGGGCTGTAATAGAAAACACTGGTGTCTGGACTTTCAAGGGAAGAATGTGGTTAAGATTACAGTGACTGAGTCAGTGTCAATGGGTGGTCCTGACTCCATGTGGCTGCCAGAAAAGAGTGTCTGCTCAGATGGGTGATGAGCTGCGCTCGCCACAGTCACACAGCTGGGAAAGGGCTGCCCTGGACTCTTATTTTTCCCTGCTCAGTGGCCAAATGTTGTCAGGTGGCTCCTCAGTGCTGCTTGGCTTTAACTTTGCTATAAAATAAGATAAAGGGTTTGTTTAAAAGCTGGGCCGTAGTAGAGCTGCGTGCTCCTTTCGTCCCCTTGGGTCACTGCCTTTCCCTCAGCACGTTCCCATTGTCCTGTTCAATGAGAGTTACAAAATGTCTGCCTCACTCCCACCGCCATTTTGTAGCCTGATTGTTGGATAATTAAGATTCTGAGAAGTGGAAAATAAACAGCGTGGCACGGGGGAGATTTCAAAAGGAGCACCAAATCTGCATGTTTTGTTTAGATGTTTAATTGTTGCTGACTGGCTGCGTTTAAACAAGTGACTTTACAGTGTCTGGAAGAAAACTGGCTCCCAAATTTGAGGAGCTGACCTTGGGTAGATGTCATCAACTGTTCTTCTCTATTGGCACGAACGTGCTGCTGGCAGGGTCTCCCTGTAGCTGTGGTCTCTCACACAGCCCTGAGTCAGAACCTGCTTACACTGTGATGGGCCACCAGATTACAGCCCTGTCATGGTTTAACCCCAGGTGGCAGCTCAGCCCCACTCCCTCCCCTGCCATGGGTCTGGGCAGAGAATCGGAAGTGTAAAAGTGAGAAAACTGCTGGGATGAGATAAAGACTAAAAGATAAAGCAAAAGTGTGTGCACAAGCAAGGCAAAACAAGGCATTCATTCCCCTCTTCCCTTGGACAGGCAGGTGTTCAGCCATCCCAGAAAAGCTGGGCTCCATCACAGGTCACAGTCTCTTGGAAAAACAAACACCATCCCTCCAAATGTCTCACCCTTCCTCCTTCCCCCTGCTTTGTGTACAGGAGTGACACCTTATGGTCTGGGATGTCCCTGTGGCCACTTGGGGTCAGCTCTCCTGGATGTGTATCCTCCCAAGGCCTTGTGCCCCCCAGGCCTGTCACTGGTGGGGTGGGAGAGGAGCAGAAAAGGCCTTGGCTCTGTGCATGCCTAAACTAAATAATCACTGAAACATCCCTGTGTTATCGGCACTGTTCCAGCACAAATCCAAAACACAGCCACTACCAGCTACTGGGAAGACATTTAACTCCACCCCAGCCAAAACCAGCACAGCCATTTATTCCAAATATTATTTACAGCCTCTTCAATAATCAAGATGTGATTGAGAAAATATAGGATATTTAAAAATAAGAACCTTCAAAATAGCTGTAATTAAGCTTCTCCCCTAGAGCAGCTCATAACATTGTTCAGGAAAAAAAAAGACATCAGGGTAGACTACAGATATGTTGAAATCAAACTAAAAATGCGTGACAGGAATTGAAGGGACACTGTGGAGTTGTTCCTGTTGTCCTAGGGATGCAGTACTAGCTGTGTGAGGAGCAAAGTTTATGGCATTTACTCTGTTTCTCTATGAAAGGCTCTGGTTTGTGTGTGTAACATGGGCAAGGGGGATGGGGAACGGCACTTTACATTCACAGGAGGGTGCAAATTCAAAGCTGTTTAGAATTCTGCAATATCTTAATGATAATAGTTAATCCCAGTATCAGAATAGTACTTCTATTTTGAAAATGCAATCAATCAATCATTTTAATACATTGCACCCTTAGTGCCAAACACCTCAGAAAATTATGTCTACGGCAGTAAAAATAAAGCATCTGAAACCCTTTCTGTAGAGTCATTCTTCCCTTATTTCTTACCCATCTAAGTACAGTAAAAGCTCAAGGCTGCAAGAAATATCTGGAATTACATAACAAGGAGTAAATCCTCCAAACAAGACTGATTAGCAGTCTTGAACTGAGCAAGGAGGGACAGAAAAACTGCTCCACCTGACTAAAGTTCTCTCTGAAAATACAACATATGCTGTTTTGTTCTTGGGGTTTGGTTTTGACTTTTGAGGTGGGAGTTGTGTACTGCCTTTTAAGAGGATTACAATGAAAATTGCTCTGTTCTGTTTACTTCTCAGGAAGGTGTCCCGTGTCTACCATGCTTTTACAGAAGACTGTTCACGTACAGGTGATTGAGGTTGTAGGTAATTCAAGTTCAGTTTCTGCCTCTGCTGCAGTGATTCACACAAAAGCACAAGAGAGTCTTGTACATCTGTTCCTCATCTGCAAAATAAGGATTAATGCTTCCTTATCATTAGTGCTTATAAATGACTTTGAAGTTCCTCCAGTGTGCTTCAAACATATCTGTTACTATTGTTGGTGATAAAAACGTGAAATACATAACTCAGACATGTTAACAGCATATTAACTGAGAGGATTTTTAACACAACTTGAATATGAAAGTATCAGCACCATATTCCAGCAAATAACCAGCTACAGTGAGAGCATACCTTTACATCACCTCTATTTTCACTTCCATGTGGGTTTTCTCAAGGGTGAGTGTTGCCGTGGGCCGCTTATTTTCTGAGACTGACCCTCTGTCTTGTGTTGATCAAAGGCTTTGCTTTTTTTATACAGGATCAGCAAGATCCTGTGTTTTCAGTTGTGAAACTGGTAGGACCACTACCTTGGACCAAGGAATTAAAAATTAGTTTCAACCATTCTTGTTGCCCCAAGATAAATAAAGGGGGAAGTTTTGAAAGAGATTTTTGGTTTCAGTTGAACAGTAGCCTGCACAAATAGGTATTTATATAACAAAAAATAACTCAATGAAAGCAAGTTTAGTTGAGGTAAAATTGGAGCCAAAAGCACAGATGATCTGCACACAGATCATAGGTTACAGAGTTAAGACATCTGGATTTCTATTCAATTCTCTGAAGGTGTAACTAGGAGTTAATAAGGTTTGCTTTCCTCTTCCAGAAGAGCTTTTTTTTATGTGGTGTCTGAAATCTGGCTTCCTTAGGGGAATAATAAGTGTTTTTCCAATAATTCAAAATAACTGCGTTGAAAATACAAGGCAGCTTAGGATAGTCCTTCCTAACCTTATGCATTCATAGCAGCAATACTGTAATTTGTGATTTGCAGATGTGAGTGTATCCTTCCTAGGGACAGCTGTCCTAGCAATCAGGATATTTGAGCCAAGACTTCTTTAAATCATTTGCCTTTATATCTAAGGCAGTATCTGAAAGGATTTTTTGGAAGTAGCAGTAGAGAGGGCTTGTATTTTGTGTTTGTCTGACCCAACAGATCTCCTCTCATTACGCGTTTCATTTTGATGTTGATACACGCTTTTGTAAATTATTGCACATTTTTGTGTGCAATATATATAAGTGTACATGGGTTTAGTTCATTATGCTTATATGGCACAAATGAAAGATCCTCTTATAGGGTTTGTGTTTAGTGTATGTTGAATTCATCCCGCCATTCCATGCATTGCTTGAGGGGTCGAAGGCAGAGTGCCACAGCAGGGAATTATCAAATGTCTGATTCTCTTGTCACCCTTTTCTGAAAAGGAGATGTTGGATATAGGAAGGGCATGGCACTGAAAAAACTTCAGTTGTATTTCAATATTTGAAGCACCATTTGTGCAAAATATACCATGTATATATATATACATATATATATATATACACACACATATACCTATATATACACAACAGAGTTGTTTTAAGCTCCAAAACACATTAACAACCTCAATGAAAAATCTCACTTTCTTTAAGTTCTTGAGATTCTTTTTTATAATTGAGGTTTTTTTATTATTTTGAAGGAAGGCCTTTCTCTTCTGAACGTAGATTGCAAGTTTTTGCAAGTAGTTCATAAGAACTTAGTTTGCCCAGTGTTTGGATACCCCCAAGGCAGTAGGAATCCAAGCTAGTGCCAGATGAGTGACAGCTTTCATTCCTTTACCATAGTTAACAGCAAAGGTTCAGAAGCTGTCATACCAGCTTTTTAAACAAAATTGTAAAACTTGCAGTGCTCATGTTTCCAGAAGCAAAAAGGCTTGCTAACATTCAGCATCAGCTCTGTTAGGATTCTTGACTTTTTACTTCGCTATTTTGTGTCCGATTATTGCTTCTTGACATTACTTTACCAGAGTCATTCATTTAAAAGATTTCAGAGAGAAAGCCTCAAGCAAATGGCAGTATTTTAAGGTCCTTACCATAGTTTCCCTTTGATATTAGACACCTGTTTTCATCTAGCAAGAAGGGATTTTTAGCTTCTAATTTATTAGGTCACAGTTGTGATAACATGAATAGATCTACTTAAGATTTAGTCTGGTATCATGCTACAGCTATAGGCCTTTAAAAATTATGTTGCACACCATACTTGTCTTCATATCTAGATGGATGGTTTTGGGGGGACAGCCCTTCCTGAGGGCATGTATTATTAGAGAAGATATAAGTGTGTTATTTGTGTATTCCCACATGCCTTATTAAAGCCCTATGTATTATGTTCCTGTCTAACTCTAGATGTTGCAAAATACTTAAGTCTGCTTACTTCATCATTTACCATGCAGTGTGGATAGCTGAAGTCATGACAATCCTGTTAATCCTTTCAGTCCTAATACTTGGTAGTAGGTTATGTTTGTGTTAGAAAGATCATCATTTTTCTTACATGCAGTACCAAGTACGTGAATGTTGTAATTGTTACATTCAGAGCGTAGATGATTCATTATTGATAGAAAGTGGTGTTCCTTTCTTAAAGGAAAGGGCTGTTCATTTGGAATGTTCAATGTTACAGTTCTCTTCCTGATGAAAATGATTTGGGGTTTGGTTTCCTTTTCAGCAACTAAGGATCATTCTAGCAAAAAATATTGGTGATCCACAACAGGGCACTCTCCATATCGAATACCTAGATTGCAAAGTGTTCTGGGATTATCACACCCCCATATGTTCTTAGAGGAAAAATTACTATCCTGTAGACTTGGTATGTCCCAGCTTATCATCCACATTTTGTTTAGGAGTGTGTTTTTTTGTTTGCTTTTGTAAAGGTGTTTTCTGTGCACTGTTGATGCTGCAAGACATAGAAATTAGGAGACTTGTATATTAGCACTTCCACAGCACAATAAAAGATTGGGGAAAATGTGTGTTTGCCAGCAGCATTTTGGTATCCAAAAAATATGCATGTATAATACATGAAAATACAAGGAAAATATTTAAAATACAAGGCAATAGTTAAATGTAGGGTGGGGGAGTTAAACTTTTAGATTTCTTAAGTGTTATATCTTTCAATATTTGACTTGCTGTATAAATTTGGGGGGTGGGTGTTTATTTGGGATTGTTTTCGGTTTGGGGGAGGTTTTTGTTTGTTTCAGGTTTTGGGGTTTTTTTGAGGGTTGTTTCGGGGGGGTTGATTTTGGGTTTGGTTTTGTTTGGTTGGCTGTGTGGGTGGGTTTTTTTTTCCTTCTTGTACTTGCTTGCGTATGTATTTTACAGGCTCTGACTTTCTGGCCAGAGCAGACAGAATTACTTGATGCCGAGAACCTTGTTAATTTTATGGCCCATTTTCACATGGAGATCAGTTTTTACTTTCCCTCTCAGTCTTTATTCTTGATTCAGTTGTTAGTAAGGTTTACTGAGCAAAAACACTGGGTGTATTATGGGAAGAAATCTAATCAATGCAACACCAAAGGACAGTCCTTCAGAGTCCTCCCAATGGCTGTGAGCCAGACTAGAGGTTACTACGAGGTTACTCTGTCTGACTTTCACCAAAATACCCATCTACTCTGAAAAGACTGCTGGCCACCCCGAACATGTGTAACAGAAGCCTCATTAATATGAGCTCCCAATATGTATATACACCTGTTGTACCAGCCCCCAGCACAGAGTCTGTGTTTCCTATTTTAAACACTTTGCATGGCTGTCTGCATTCCCTGCTGTCTGCAGCTGCTGTGCTGTGGTACTGCAGGGCAGCTCACAGGCAGTACCTTCAGGGAATGCAGGAGGCTAAAGAAAGTGGTGGCAGATGGGAGTGGACCTTGCCAAATGCTATCTTTCAACTTAGATTGTCTGAAAGATTCACTGGCTAATCCAGACTTTGTGATACAGAAGTATCCTCATTAGTCATGGCTTCAAGTGTGCATTTCTTTAATACCTGCTCCTTTTTCAGGTATTGGTGCAGAGAATCGCATTGACATATGTGTAAGAAATCTTTATTTGTTTTGCAAGACTCCGCTTCCTAGCAAACCCTAGCCCTCCTGTATGCAGAGTTTAACTCTTCTTAAGAGTTGAATTATTAGAAAGATACAGTACTTCCTTAGGACTTTTACCTGTTTTGGCTCTGAGTTCTAATAAATCATTTGGCAGCAAAACGACTCTAAGATAAACTTCTCCCCTTTGATGAAATGTTTGTTCAGCACATTCTACAATATAGTTTATGTCAAGAGTTATACGTCTTCCTTGTTAAAGAAGAAAGCAAAGGATCAAAACCATTATCAGACACCGCTGCTGATTCAGCAGAGGCACAGAAACTTCACATATCCAGTAAGCCATATATTTTCTGGCCACCTTGCTTGGTTATCCTGACAAGCGCATTGGGAACTGCCTGCCAGTACTTTTAGCCCATGCCATATTTTGTGTAAAAGAGCAGTAAGCTCTTAAGGAAAGTATACTGTTCCCCTAAGCAGGTCCTGAGAAACCTCAGGTGCTCTTTCTTGCACACAGGTGCTTTCCAAGGGACACCTTCCTCTTAGTTGTGTGACTCCTGTTGCACTATGAGTGGGCTGAAATATCTGCAAGCAGGCACACCTGCTGTTGCATTCACAGTTTTCATAATTGTTCTCACGGGGTCTCATTGATAATGCCTGCATTTTGGTTTTGTTTCTAAAAGTTTTCCATGGAAATTTCTGGTAAGGTATGAATCCTAGCACCAGGTGTTGATGGCTAAGAGGAGGGTGCAGTTCTAGTGGCAGTGAGCTGCAGTGAATCAGAGACTGAAGGAGCTTCATTGGCTCTACTTCAGTTTCAGCTCTTCTCTATCTGCAGTGATGTACTTCCTGCCCATACCATGTTGCAGCATTTGATTGTGAATTGTAGCCTGAGAAGCATGTGGCAGTTCCAATATGCATGTATATTTAAAAAAAACTTTGAGAGAAGCAGTCTCCTCAGTTAAAAATCCTAAGAACGTGAGAATTTTGGGCTAGAGAAGGGTCTTTCTGGCCTGTTGTGTTGTTTCCAGCAGTGATTAGTAGTCTGTGCTTATGGAAAAAATACAAGTGCTAAGTATATGGAATAAATAGGCAGAAATGTTATGGTTGATGAACTCAGACACTGCATGTGCAAAATCCCCCTGGACTGTAGGTGCAACAGGTCAGAGAATTCTTAGGGCAAAAGCCTAGATTTGTATGGTTGGATCCACAGTCGCATATTGGGCATAGGGACCAGCCACAGCACAAACATCAGACAAGTCTGGGATTAAGCCCACAGGTTCCAGCCATTTGCAAATAATTTATTTGTAAAGGCATTCATCCTCAGTGACAGTAAGTACAAGAATGTTCAAATGCAATAATTAATAACTTTAGTTACCTGCTTCTTTCAATAATGGATTTGATTTGCCTGGGTTTTTTTTATATTATTTCAGCATAAACCCCATTTCTGTAGTCTTTGTAGGTGTTGGACTCAGTGATCCTTGTGAGTCCCTTGCAACTCAGCGTATAATGTGATTCTGTGTTTTGAGGACTCAGACTGTAGAAGTTATTTTCTGTTGTTAATTGAAGTGGCATCATGTCACAAAAATTTGCATTTTGCACAAGTGTTTGTGTAAAGTTGCAGTCAGGCTGTAGAGCTTATGGGGACAGGAAATAACTGTAGTTACTGCATCTCAAATGTCTTTTGCAAAGATTAAGTATTCCAGAAAAGGTTAATAGCCAACACTTTCCTAAAATGGGATCAGTGGTGCTATTTCATGGAGATCCTACTTCATTGGGGTTCCAGTCAGTCATGTTGGTGGTCTGGGGGGTTAATAAATCAGAAGGATAATTTCTCCTTTCTTCCCACAAAGGAAACATCTCTACAGTAAACTGGGGGTTTTCCATTTTAGCACACACCAAGAGTCAGTTCTACATGTGGCGTTCAGTACTGCACTACTGTCATGATGTGTAAGAGTGTTGTTTCGATAATCATGAGTTAAAACAGCAATTCTGTTCTACTGCAACCTGCCATGGTAAAGGGTGGCTTATGCCATTGGCCTTCAAAAGTTCATAGCCAGGTTAAGCTGAACCAATTATACTTGATTTCCAGTGCTAGCCATTAATGGCTGAGGTTATAATTAGTGCCTGTTTTTGGTGCACTGCATTAGTGAGGAACCACCAGCTCTGGTGGTTCTGGGCCAAAACTAGATGTAGACTTGAGCTTAACTGTCTTGGTGTGTAGATATCAAGTACAAAGGAAATTCCACACTCTTTAATAGAGCAGCATTATCATTAGTTCTCTGACTCTCAGACTGGGTCACTTGGCTGCCTCGAAGACCATAGCTAACATGTTCCTGCTATTCACCTCTTTCTGCTTTTACTCACAACTTAAAATACAGTTCTTGCTAAAGAAGATAATGTTTGTTGTTTGGGAACAATATCCCATCCCCGATGTTCAGTAATGCCCCCATTCAGACTGATACATAGGCATATCTTTAATTTGAGTTCCATATTTCCGCAAGCCCTTGAAGGCCCTGGCATGCAGGCATTGTGCATTTCAGGATGAAGGTTTAATATGATGTTTCTTGTTGTGCATTCTCATGTTTCGACAGAAATATATCTGGCAACTGTTGCTCTTCTATAGCCAGTCTAAGAGAGAGGGTTTTCTTATTAACTCTCCGGAGAAGAAATTTAATAAGACCCAGTCATGAAAACACTGACATTACTGAATAAAGTCCTTCATGTCTAAACATCTGCAGGATTGTAGCCTACTGTAATAATGGAATAGCCTAAAAACCATGTCTATAAAATCTCAGTGTGGCACTCTATCAACACATACTCTTTATACAGCCTTGAGGCTATTAAGTTTGAAGAGTTTCTTTATCTGTACCATTTCTATCCCATCTTGTGTCTGGACTTTTTTCTGCCTGTAGGTTCCCATTGGCCAGATGTCTGAGACTGAAGATTATTTTCGTTCATTTTTTGTACAGTACCTATATTCTATTTTAATGAAATATACACACATGCATTTTTCTTCTTTATTAATAAACCGAGTGACAATTTAAAATAAATTCTTTCAGCTGTTCAGAATGGTACACAGATGTACTGGCACATTTCAGAGTGAGTTAAATACAGAGCAAAGCATTACATCACCTACAGAGCTGAGGAAGAGGAGATGGTCTCTGACCACTAAAGCAAAACAAAGCAGTGCCAAGGTGGTGGCTTTGAAAAAGATAATCCAGACTGTTACCTCTTCTTCTAGATTGTGTGGGGAACTCTGATGCCTTATTGCCTTTCATTCCAAAGCCAGGTATCATCTCACAGTGGGTAACCCAATCCTAATTTTTAGGATGCTTAAGTCTTTATAGGACTTTGCTCTCAGGCTTGGCAGTGAAGAGAATATTCACTTGCATTTACATCTAATTTAGGTGCATGTGTAGGTAATTGTTATTCCTAAGCAGCTGCTATGGAGAGAGAAAAAAGAGGCTCCTAAGGGCATTGGTTCAGGGCATGTTAGAGGTGTACTGCAGATTTCTCTCTGAAAGACCATGTCTGTATCTGGACACATCCTATCACCTTTAACTGAAACAGTAAAAGTGAGCTGTATCCTCTCTCTGTCTCTACCCTTCTGTTCTGTAAACAAAGGAAGTATTTTTTTCTTCTTTGAGGTTGGGGGATAACACTCAAAAGAAGTTGTGAAGCACGTGGTTATTATGGTGGTCAAAGACTGAGAAATGCCAGAATGGGAGATGTCTTTTGTTAGAGGAAAGCAGTATTGAAGATTGACTTGGAATGGACTGTTACATTTATACCACTTTTGAGGCTGTTGTGGAGAAAAGTAACCTTTCTTCATAAACAGCAGCAGAATTAGCTGGAAAAAAAAATAGAAGTGGTAAGAAGTGAATAGATTTAGCATGTGATGTGACGAGAGAGAGAACAATCACAGCATCACTTCTTTGGAATGACCCAGAGTAATTTATGTGGAGTTTGCAAGGGATGAGGCTCAGATAATTGCACTGTGAGCTCAGACAGCACCCTAAGGGAGAGTTCCAGAGGTGGGACGGGGATGGAACCCACAACCTTGGTGTTATCAGTACCATGCCCTTGAGCTCATTTCAGGGTCAGTCTCACTTGTGAGAGGGTTAACATTTGCTGAATATTTGCTCCATTACACAGGGTGTTCCTGCACAGTTTAAGTTGATATAATTGTTGAGAGGGCTAATGTTTACTGAGTACTTGTTCCACTAAATGACAGGCTCACCATTTTATAATATTTGTGCCATTAGAGTTGCTCATTAGGGACTTTGAGTGTTATTATGGACTTTGAGTGTTATCTCACCCTAATCCACACTGAGGGGATCTCTGAATCTCAGCTCCCCTCCTCTTCTCACAGTGAGGACATGAGGGAGTGTTTTGTTTTTTTTAGGTTCCCCATAGTTCTATCACCATCACAATGCAAGGAACCAGGAATTGTTTTTTCACCATACTGTGAAACACATTCTTATATGAGATAGTCATTTCTGTACTTGACTATGATTACACAGCATATGTAAAGATATTACTGACACAAATGCATTATCAAAAATATTAGTGTCCCTGGCTACTGTGACTAAACTGCTGAATGCTACATTTTAGGTGTGATTTATACCTGATGTATTGATGTCCATGATTGGTCAATTAATCGGACCATAATTAATCTTTCTGCTGGTGATTGGTATAGTATTTTTAAAGGTCGGAAAACAAGGATGATATTACAGGGTAAAGGTTGAAATATTTTTATCTGGTAACTTTTCTTTAAACTCACTTGGCTGTGAAAGTAGAGAAAACTTTTTTTACTCAAAGCTTTCAAGGTTTGCAGCTATTAAATTGACTGGTCTCAGGAACTTGTCATAGTGCTTCCCTGAGGGTAAAGTCATCCCTCCACAAAGTGCCATTCATGCCCTACTTACCCTCAATTAAGGCTTCCAAAATAAGTTTGCAGTGGCACGCTGGCCTTCTTCTGAAACACAATCCTTACCTGCAGAAAAGACTTTGGAAGGCTTTGTTTAATATCTGTATGTTTTTCCTCACTTTTTCCATCATAAGGATAACACTTTTTTTTCTTTCTCTCTCTTTAGAAACAGAAAGAATGACTTACTGGGGAACCAAGTTAAAAACTAAAGAAGTGAAGATTGGTCATCTCTGCAGAGGAAATTACAAGGTATGCATAGTAATCACACTGGAGATTCATTTCTTGCTGGTACTTAGGTCTTCACGGTACATTACTTGTGGCAATAAAGTTTAAAAATAGTCCTCAGAAACGTTGAAAAACATGTTTGGAAAAGACCTTTTTTCTTCTGTGCGCTTTCCACACTAAGCAAAGCAAATATTTATTTGGTTATAAATTTCTTTGAGACGCACCTTTAAACTCATTACTATGCTGAATTGTAGCTGTGTTTCTGCAAGGTAAATGGCAATCACATTCAGTGAATTGTTTTTTTTGGCTGAGGCCAGTAAAAACAACTCTTCTCCCAACACTAAAATTTAAATCGCTCTAGATACTATCAGTGGTCATTCTAGAGACTTAAAGTGCTTGTTTCATAGACTCATTTAAATCGCTGTATGCTCGGTTCAGCAGTGTTACCATTTTCTCTTCCTCATTTATTGCCATCACAAGGAGATGCACTTAGAACCTGTTTTGCATCTGCATGCATTTGCACTGCATTTGAAGAATGTGTCCTCTTACAGTTGTCGTCCTGAAAATTTGTAACTTAAAGGATGCAAAATCAGCACTCCTAACATTTCGTGCCTCTCAAATATTTTCTGTAAATTGAACGCTTCATCTGTATCAAATGACGGCTCAGAGACCAGCACAAGGCTATATGCCACTTAAGTCCTGAGGTTAAATGTTACTTCAGTGATGCATAAAAATTTTATTGACCATCTGCCCAGCATTGAGTTGAACCCATTAATGAATAAGCCTCACAGTATCACTGTGAGATAGGGAATTATGATCTCCGTTTAACAAGTGATAAAACTGAGCCCCAAAGGCTTATGTAACCACTTCAAGTCCTACAGGAAGTGTCTAATAGAACCAGTAAGGAAGCCCAGCTCACCTGACCTGCCATCCTTCCTACTTGGACACCCCTGCACCTGGTATCCTTTTCACCATGTTCTGTTATCAGCAGCTGTACACTCTTTATGCACAGAGTTTCAACCATCAAATTCTATTGCAAAGAAACTTAAAACACAGCTGATGTGACCTGTGAATCCTTCTCGCCCATAAAGAGCAACATGAGACACAAGGCAGCACAAACAGCACCAGATGGCCTTCTGAACTGGAGCAAGTCAGCACAAAGTGACAACAGGGAGAGCTGTTGTTGTGACCTCCCTTTCTATTTTTTTGCATAATGTTGAGAGGAAGACTATGCAGATCTTTCTGTAGTACAGAGAGGAGCTGCTGGTAGAGGGCAATCAGTGCTTTGCCTTCTGTAATCTTGCTCAACATTGATTTCTTGAGTAAATGTCAGGTCACATGCTTGCATTCTAAAGCTGAAGTATAAATCATCTTCTCAAGTGACAGAAACTGTCATTTTTCCTTGCAAAGTATTTTTCTATGTCTTATGTAACTGTTACAGTTGTTGACATTTTTCTTAAAAGCCCTGTTGGTTTGACACTCAGGATTCAGTATAAAGCTGTAGACTCGGATAGAGAATTCTTCTGCTTTTGTTTGTATCTCTTTTCCTTTCCCATGAGCTGAAGAAAGAAATATTATGCAACTCTGAGTCATGCTGTAGAAAGGTGTTGTATTTTAATATAATTAGAAATTCAAAAGAAGGAGAAAGATAAACCTTAGCATAGGTGAAACCAAGAGTTAATATGCTTTAATTATAGAAAGTGGCTATTAAATTTTGATGGGATGCTATGACTGATACTTCAAATAAAATGTTGATGTGGCGAAGTGGGGAGCATCAATAATGAGTTGAGTACTAGAGAAAGGCTGTTGATTTTTATGGAAAATATATATATAAAAAATACATGATCCTTAACCAAAGATGTTCTTGTGGAGAGATCCATTGGAAAGAATCAGAGTATAGACTTCTTATGTCTGTCTTGGCTTGTGTCTACAAGAACACAGCCCTATATAGTTGTGTCTTGGCATAGATATGGGCTGAAAGTACTTGCCCACATGAGATGTTTTACTGTGCCCAGCTTAAGGATGATACTGATTCCTGCCCAGCTTAAGGCTGGTACTCTAGCATTATTAATCTGCTTTCCCTACTCTTTCATGCCTACAGAAAAAACTATTGATACATCTTTCTGACTGGTCTTCCTTAGAAGAAACAGCTGCAGAATGTGGAATCAGTTATGTGAAATTCCTGTTGGCAAGACCTTTGACCCTGAACTTCTGCTAGATCCAGCTGAGTGATCAAACAGAGAACTTTTGCAGGTATTTCATGTCTTCACCTGTACTGATCTCACCTTAATGAGAGGCAAATTATTCTGGAATAATAAATTCAAGAAACACTTGTGTTCCTTCTGAGGGAATGCTACAAGGGGGATCTGGAATGCCAGGAGCTTGGTCTTGAGTGGGTCCATTAATCCTATTGCATCCAGGTCCAATGTTTTAGTTAAATGTTAAGCAAGTTAGAGACCTTTATGGTAAGTGCAGGGCATTTAGGACTCTGAAGATACCCTAGATGTCTGTATTGGCATAGTTTTCATCTCTCAAAACCAGCATCTGAATTGTTTGGTTAAGTGTCCTGTGGCTGTCAAAGAATATTGCTGAATCTAGAAAGTCAGGTCTTGATCTAAACATCTCTGCTTTATAAAGAGATACTGTCTAATAGCCTTCACAGCAAACAGTTGAACTCAATAGAGACACATGCTAGAAGGGGCACTAGTCCCTGTTAAGAGGAGTGAAAAGTGCCCTCCTCATTCTCATGACTAACAGCCAGACTCCTCACTGAGTTTAGAGCAATCTACCCTGGCATCTGTGGCATCTTGTGATCATGACTTTGGGGTTTGTAGAATCACAGTTCCCTTCCTGTTAAAGCCAGAAGCAGGAGATGGTCCCTGTGAAACATGTGCCCTGTGTCAGTCCGGGTACTTAAATGTGAGCACTGAAGCTTCTCAAAGCTGGGTCAGGGATATTACAAACTTGTTCTCCTCAGAACACAGAGGAGGAACACAATATTTTACAGGTGAGGAAGTGAAGCACAGTTGTGAATATTTTAAGATGCATAACCTCAACAGATAGATCTTTAGAAGTTTTCAGTGTGGGTCAGCTTGTAACGTTTTCAGGGAGACTGACAGCCAAGTTGCAGTTTGCCTTTGAAAAGGCTGATGAGTTATTTCAGCATCTAAAGGAAGCAGAAGAACTGAGCTTATCTTTCTGAAAACTTGACCCAAGAATTTGCTCAAGATCATGAAAGAAATGCGTGGTCCAGTTTGGTAAATTAATCCAGCTCACTTAAATTTCTGTGTACCCGGAGGACCTTCCTCTCTTCCACCTTGCTCACTTCCCTGTTCCAAAGATTTTTTTGCTGAGTACTTGGAAGGCAATGAAGCTCTTCTGTGCTAATTAAATCTTTCTTTCTCTTACTGCCAGCTGTAACAGAGGGAAAACCCCAATAGGACTGTCAGAGAGTCCTGTTGTGCTCATTAGACCATACTGAGTCTGGAACCCTAAAGTCTCCAAAGGCTTACTGGATAATCTCTTTATAAAACCTCTGTTGGTACCAGTTATTTCAAATAGCAAACGAGTGTCAAGTCTCAGGAATCTGCTACAGTAGATCTCCCCAGTCATTGGATAAAACAACTGGAAGAGACGCCAGTGCCAGAGGTCCTCCAAGAGAGCTGGAGAGGGACCTTGGATAAGGGCCTGGAGTGACAGGACAATGGGGAATGGCTTCCAGAGAGTAGGTTTAGATTGAACCAGAGAGTAGGTTTAGATTGAACATTAGGAAGAAATTCTTCCTTGTGCAGGTGATGAGGCCCTGGCACAGAATGCCCAGAGAAGCTGTGGCTGCCCCATCCCTGGAAGCGCCCAAGGCCAGGTTGGACAGAGCTTGAAGTGACCCAGGATAGTGGAAGATGTTCCTGTCAATGGTAGGGGCTGGAACTGGATGATCTTTGAGGTCCCTTCCAACCCAAATCACTCTGTGATTCCATGATTCAAAACCCCAAGAAATCTGCAAAGAAAAGGAGGATAACTGAAATTTATGGCTGGAGCAAGAAGTCAGAGGGACCATTTCCAACTGTTTGTTTTAAGAAGGTTTTTAGAGGTAAAATATTTTTCACTGGCAGGTTTTTTGAATGACTGCATGCACTCAGAGCTCAGTATTTACAAGGCCTGGAGGAACACATTTTGATTTTCTGATGGAAGACTGCAGTCTTCAGCCCTCTCAATATTAAGAACATTGGAGCCTGGGTTTCCTGTTGATGTTTCTAAATTGAACTGTAATCAATCTTGAAAAAGAACTTTAGTGACCTGAATTATGGCCCCCACTGCTAGATCTTCAATATTAGAGTGAACCTAGCAGTACTGATTTTCTCATGCTCAGCATTTCTTCTGATTTTTTTTGCCAGTTGTTAGGAATGTGTATTTTAAGAAAACGTCAGTTTACGAAGTGCCTTTTCCCAGCAATTTTTCTGTGTTTAAGTGGAACCTTTCTACATCATTCACATATATTTTTCCTCATTTTGAAGGAATTTTTTTTTTTTCGGAAACTCCTGAATTCCAAAATCTAAAAACGGAAATTTTGTTCCCTCTCCAATTATGACACAGCGTTTGTCAGTCGCACCAGATGGGGAAGATGAGCCAAGAAAGCAGCATAGATAGTCAACCAATTTTATTTTTTCATGTTGATGTTTTTCTGTGAGGAGGCAAATGCGCTTTTTGATTCAATATAGCGTTTAAAGTCCTGGTTTGTCTGTTCAGAAGAACTTAGAGTTGGTTTTAATAAAACAGAGTGGAGAGATTAGAAAATTCAGAGCCTTTCTGAGAGAACAATAAATACCTGAAAGGGGCTGCCTTCATTTTCGGCAAGAAATCTGATGAAACACCCCATAGCTGAAATCAGGATTTTCCTTTAGTGCTCTTTGTGCATTGTGGTTTTATTTGCTGCAGAAAAGATTCTGTACAGTGCTGATTCTCCAAAGCAGATGGAAAATAATGATTAACCAGTTCCTTCCAACTGTTCACTCATGAGCAAACACCAAGTTGAACCAGTTATTCATACTGAATTAAGCTTAAAAATATCATGCATTTATGAGTATAAATGTTCTCATCTAAATGGAAACTTTCCCAGAATAGTGCACTTGGGGCTGGATGGATATCTTTAAGCATCTTACTGGTGGCAGAGGGTATGAAAAAGTAAATGATACTAGAATATGATTATAGTTCTTAATGTAATTAAAAATTATTCCATTGTAAGTGAAATAGTGGTGCACAAGGGCAGGACCTCTGATCCACGTGCATTTGCAAGCCTGTCCTACGCAGCAGTGTCTTGTGTGGCTGCTTAGTCTTACTATCCGGTCTAAAGCTTCTTTTAAGATTTGAGTGGAAGCACTGCTCTAACAGTAGTATCAAGGATTTTAGATTTATGGCATTAAGAGCTAATGGGAAGCACATTTGCTGTACATTCAGATTCCTTAAGCTTTTCTACTCATGGCACTTCAAGGCCAAGTGAGGCCTAGGATAGACAAAATTAAAAAAAAAAAAAGATAAAACTTCTTAATATCGATAATTTGAGAAATGGTGTAAATACTGTCATTGGCGAGATCGTAATGAAACAGGCTGGGGGCAGGTGTCGAGGAAGCAGCTCTGCAGAAAAGGATCTGCTGAGGGGGTCCTGATGCACAGGTTGACACCCCCCAGCTGTGTGCCACCTGCATCTGGGACTGCATGAGCAAAACAGGGCTCAGAGCAGTGATCCTCCCACTTCACAGCACTGCCTTAGAATCACAGAATGGTTTGGGTTGGGAGGGACCTTAAAGCTAATCCAGTTCCAGCCCTCTGCCATGGGCAGGGACACCCTTCACTATCCCAGGTTGCTCCAAGTGATCTCCAACCTGGCCATGGGCACTTCCAGGGGTGGGGCAGCCTCAGCTTCTCTAGGTAACCTGTGCCAGGGCCTAACCACCCTCACAGGGAGCAGTTTCTTCCCAATATCCCATCTAACCCTGCCTTCTCTCACTTTGAAGCCATTCCCCCTTGTCCTGTCACTTCAGGCCATTATAAGTAGTCTTCCCTGTCTTTCCTGAGGGCTCCCTTCAGGTACTGGGACAATGAAGTCACCCCAAAGCTTCTCTTCTCCAGGCTGAACAATCCCAGTTCTCTCAGCCTTTCTCCATAGCGGAGATGCTCCATCCCTCTGATCAATGATGTGTCCAGTTTGGGAGCACCCTTGCACCTTGCTGGTGCAAGAGAGGCACCAGCACTGTAAGAGCTCACGTGAACCGAGCCTGGCAGTGCCACCAGGCTCCTCAGAGCTCGGCCATGTGGTGAGCACAGAGAGCTGGGAGAGCTGGGTCTGTCCAGGCAGGGAAGGGCGCAGAGGGGAGAGCTGCAGTGCTGCCTGCAGCTGCCTGACCACGCCATGAGAGGCTGGAGCACGGCTTCTCTCAGAGCTGCCCGGCAACAGAACAAGGGCTGAAAGCCCCAAGGTGGAGCAAAAGAAATTCCAGTCAGATACAAGAAAGATCTTTTAACCAAAGAGTGGTCAAAGGCTGGAAGGGATGCCCAGAGAGGCTGTGGGTTCTCCATTCTTAGAGGTGTCCAACATTCAATTGGGTGTGTGCCTCAGCAACCTGATTAATTAGACCTGCTTTGAACAGGAGGTTGGACTGGATGCTTTCAGGGGCCCCTTCCAACCTGTATTATTCTGTCATTCTCTGATTCTTTCACAACAAGAACTAAAAAAACACATTGTAGACCAAAAAGGAGCAACTTCAGTTCCTTAGGTGGAATTAATAATACTGTACCTCTGCCCATTCACTTTCTGGGATCAAAGAGTCAGGGGTTTATGTAATGAATAGTAACCTCAGCATTTTTCTGTATGGCTCTGCCTAAAGGGAAATCACAACTCTGCTGTATTACAACAAAATTCTTACTGATTTCAGGAGGCTCTGAGTTCTGCCAGCTTGAATGGGCATCACTGGCGGGTTCTTTAAAGTCAGATAATGGTTTTAATCTAAAGAGAAGTTCAGAAAATAGTTCTGAGTTTTTCTGAAAGCGTATGTCACAAAATCAAACTCCTTTAGCATATACACATTAAGTTATGCTAGTTTTGGAAAAAAACAAACAGACAAAAGGTATTTCTCTCAGCTTTTTACCTGTGTTCCTGGAAGCACAAGTATTTAACTGAGTGACTGAAAAAAAAGAGGGAAAATCACATGGAAGAAAAGCTTCCCTATGATCACCAAGTAAGAAAGTATTTCCAAAATATTGGAAAATATTGGCCAGCTCTGACATTTAGACACCTCATCTTACAGAGAAAGATTATGTAAAAAATCTGAACTTTATAGTAGGAGCTTGCTTGCACCCCAAAAAAAGCCTGGTTTTTACAGCCAGGATAAAACATACAAACTGCAGTATAAACATACAATGGCCTCGTAGGGCATATGTTCCCTTTACTGCATTTCTCACAAGGGGGAAGGGGTTTTGACATTGCTTAGGCTGGCTTTATGCAATGGCACTTGGCAGCTGAGCATATAGAGCCCTGGTACTGTTATGTTTGGATGATAAAAAATGTCCAGGATACATTTCCTCCTCTTATCTAATTCTGGTAGCCTGTTCTACTTCATAATGTTGTATATGTAGTGATTACAGTACTTTTGATTGTCTGGATTATGTGTGAGTACAGATAATCATAAAGGCACACTGGAGTCTACTTGGCCCATAAAAATTTTATGCAACTCTGAGGAAAAGTTACTGTTATTAAAGAACCATTTTGGAAACCAAGGTGCTTGTTTCAACAGCCCAGCCTTAATCCTTTCATGGACTCAGTGTTTTGGATGAGTGCAGGCGTACAAGTAATTACGAATTTTAAATGGTCCACGAATATTTAAGAACAAAAATACTGCCTATGCTGTAGAGGTTGGTTTCTAGAAAATAATGGCTACAGAACCATTTGGTAATTTTCTACCCTGTCCATCCAAAACAACAGTCTGGATATAAGGAGTTTCTGTCACATGTTATTGCCAGTTCCAGTGTTTGGCATTTGTGGTGATTTAATACTAATATTAATAAAATTTTGTGGTTTTCTTCCTCATATGTTTTGGCCTTCAGAACTTGTTTTCTTCACAATTTTTCCCTGTAGTCATGAGGGATTTTTACATATATGTAGAGAATCTGATACAGTGCATTTGTCCAGTAGCTGGAGCATTAAAAAGCAAGAAACATAAATCTTGCAGTTGTGAGGACTGGTAATACTGCTTTTAGGATTTGGGAAGACTTTTTTTTTAATGGAGCACTTACATGGTTGTATGTGACTCCATTACATGACGTACACCATGGTTAGCAACAGCTTTTGTGTGTCATGGCTCAGGTTCCCATACACTCCTGACAGTTTATGCATATTCATGAGATCCATGACATTTTCCTACATCTGCTCTTATCACAGATTTCGTTTTGAAGCAGCACTTCATTGATGTAGTACAATGACACATTTTACATATAATTGCTTTTCATCTGGTTGCATGATTATTTTGTGACACCTAGTGGATAAATTGATACTGGTGCTGATTTAAATTGCCTCTGTTTTTTTTTTTTTTGTTCTCGTGATAAAAGTTGTGGCCTGGAAACTCAATTCACATCACAAACACATAGACTCTCTCATTTTCTAGCTTTCTTCTCTTTTTTTTTTTCCCTCTTTAACTTTGATCATGGAATAACTTGATCATAGGCTGGTGAACAAATACCCAACACCAGTCTTGAGGAAATTCCAAGAATCCCAAAATAATACAAGGTAGTAAACATTTGAAAATGTCATGCTGTTGTTTAGTCAGGCTCCCTGCCTGTGCAGCATGGGATCTTCACACAATAACTTCTTCTACTGTATTAACTGTTTTTGAGGTGTGCTTCAAGCATGCAGTTCCATTAAGAACAAAATGTGCACTACATAAAGTTGTAAAAGGTTGCAGGAAGTACTTATGTCCCTATGAGGACTCCTAGAAATATCTGTTCCTTTAGTGTTCTTAGAGAATGAAGTCTGATAAATAATTAAAATAGTATTCTGTACACACAAAAGTATTTTCAGAAGATTTACATCAAGAGTCTAGAAATGCCTTAAATGCAGGACCTATTTTCACATCTTGTGAAATATATCTTAATTTTCATGTAATGGATTCTGTGCCTAAAGCTTATTTCTGCAACATGAAAATATTGAAATATTGTCCACTGTGTTTGCTACAAATGCTGTGAGATAGGAAAACAGCTATACTTTTATATGGCTCTTAGCTTTTGTGTTGATAAGGGGAAGGGAATCAATTATTTCAGCTGCACCGAGTCTGCTTGCTGTATTTCTCAGTTGATACTAGTAATGTGCATGTTTCTGTCTTCAGAGAAGGTTTAATCTGCTTCTGGCACGACAGATCTTAAATTCTGGAGTCTGTCATCCCTGAGCAGGTGCAGAACAATAGCTTACAATAGCCCAGATAGAATTTAGTAGATTTTAAACAGGAGCTAAAAGGAACTGTAAGGTAGATGAATTTCGAGCTAAGAGGTTATGTATTTTTCATATGTGGGGAATTGGAATGGAGTTGTGTACAGGGCATGAAGAAATTGATTCTAAAGACCGTCTACAAGATTTTAGGTTTCAGCTTCTTCAGAGAGAATGTGTTGCATATTTTGACTCCCAAGAGGCTTCACAATCAGAAAATGTAATACTGAAATCTGTTTTTAATGCCGACTGACTAGGCACTCTTTCCCTGTGCTTTTCCTGGTTGCTCCTTGTAGCAGCTCTCTTGTGACTTCAGTTTATGTAAAATTAGGGCCTGTAGAAACAGCATCATGAATAATGGCCACGGAGAGCCAAACACACCATGGAGCTCCGGCAAAGATCTGCTCGCTCTCTACCCCTTCAGCCCACTCATGAATGTTTAACCAGTGAAAGCTTTAGTCTCAGGTACACAAACTTACACTAGTGTCCATCTATGGAGAGCCTCAGTCACCTGAGAAAAGAGAAGACTGTGTGGAGCTGAGCACAGGTAGTGCTGTGTGTCTGAGTCCCAAGCCTGGAATTCATGAGGAATTTTCTTGTGCCCACCAGTGCCATGTCAGTGGCACTGCCCACTCAACCCAACGCTCCAAAAGCCTTCGCCCCCTCATCATGCAGGCACAGGTGGGCAGAAGGGCCTTTGTGTGCAAATGGCAGCTTTCAGTGCTTCCCCCTTGCTTTTGAAAGACTTGTGTAAAGCTGGGCTGGGCGAGTGTGTGTGTAAGGCAGTGTCGTTGGAATGCTCCGTGGAAAATAACTGCTCAGAGCAGAGGCAAAGTCATTGTAACATAGCACAAGTGTGTGCTTCTGAAATCATAACACAACTTGAGACAGCATCCCATCCCAGGGTGATAACAAAGCTGTTGCGGTGCACAGGGATCTGTGCTGGTGACCAAAGAAAAATAGTCATTAAAAGAGGACAGGGAACTCAAGAACTGGCAGTTTTGCTAGTGGCAGAGTCCTGGAGGTCCCCTGACAGGGACACAAAAATGCTTAACAGGGTTAGGGACAACACATGCTCTTGCAGGTAAGGTTGTCTGATCATGGCTATAGCCTCACACCCCCCCCCAAGCCCCAAAAGTAACCAGAAACAAACTGTAGTTTGGGTTTGCAATGCCTGTACAAATACTTCCTCCATGTTAGTGCATGTGGACTTCCAGGCCTCTGCTGGCTTACTGTCAGGTTGAACCAAGCCCACTGGCTCAACCCCAAATGCAGTCCAGACTCCAGAACATTGTTCTGCAATAGAAATGAATTTTAGGATTTTAACAATATTGCAAAACAAACATACTATACAGAACAGTGATTTCATGCCAGCTTTCCATACAACGTTATCCGCAATTTCAAATGCTGCAGGCTCATCACAAATGGATCAGTCTGTAAAGGATGGATTTTGCTTGTCTGCCATCATATGAAGCTCCTTCTTCAAGAGCACTCAAGTAACTTTATCCTGTTTGTGGTGATGGCAAATGTAAGGGTGCATTGATGTAAATACAGAATTGAAATATAAATTCACGAACACTAGCTTATTTTGGAGCCTTGACATACTCCTGGCTCTCCGACCACTAATTCATTCATTCCTACTTGTTAGCTGATTGATCTCACTAAGGGCTAAAATTATAAATTAAAGCCTTAGGGGAGAAAGGCCAGAAGCCATTTTTCTACCAACTATAATTATTGGCATGGCTGCATTCTGCAAAATGAATTTTAGTTTCTTGTTGAGGCTTAACCTGACAGACATTCTCTCTTGGTGCTTAATTAAGTTAGGATTTGCATATACTAGTTTATTGCATGTCTTTTTAAAGAAAAACAAATTTCAAGGACCTGAATCAATTTCAGAGTGAAAATTCAGTTTTCCCAAAAAGGAATTAGTGGATTGAGAATAGGAATGGCATTTTTTTAAGGTGTGACTCTATTCAATTTTTCCTAGCTTCTATAAGGAACTGAAAAAAATAGCGCTTTCTCACTGGTGTGACATAGGTTAGGTATGAAACTGTATGAATTGCAGATACTAAAAAGCCAAATCCACTTGACTTAAAATTCAGATGGCTTATTTAAGATTTTCTGTGTAGTAAAGGCATTTTCCATCCAAAAAGAATTAAAAATATCTCTCAAATAGTTGCTGGTGAGATGGCTGAGTATTTAGCTGGAGAGAAGGAACACTGTGATTCTGTTGTCTGCATCATTGACTGTGCCCCGTTTTTATTTTCACAGGGCTTTAGGGGGAGTGGGAAAGGTGCCATTTTGGAGAGCTGGACATCACATATCAAGTCAAAGAGGAGGGTGATCAGTTTAAGTGCCCAGTTTTGTGTTCAGAGGTGTTAAGGCAAATACAGGTGATGTCAGCTGAGTTAGGTGAGCTCAGCTCTTTCAAATACAAGGTCCATTGCTCAACATCCTGAAATTAGTGAATATTTGTGGGGCTTATCATTAACATTTCATTTTTGTGTGATCTGCATGAATGCAATCCTCCCAGGAGCATGGAGATAACTGAGGAACGTTTAGGAAATACTGTAAGAGAAGTGTTCTATGGCCCTTTTACTCTTGGTATCTCCATCTGCCAAGAGAAAATAAACCTGACACATTCTCTTTGTTCTTTTCCTAATAAAAACCAATCCGTAATTTGTCACAGCTTCATCTCCTCTTGCTGGGTTCATTTCCCAGATAATTTAGCCCTTGCACTTTTGCTTTTACACATGAAAAGGTAGCAAGAGTACCTGTAAAATTTGTTTTTCATAAGGTGTATCTCACTTACCTGATGGATGTGCCATTTCCACACAGGTCTGACCTCCCGTGGACTCTGGACTTGCCCTGATTTCTGGGCATTAGGATCTGGGGGTTCTCATCTCTGCCATGGTGTGCTCAGGGATACAGTGGGGGCAAGCACAGCAGCTCAGCTGGGAAGCCAGGAGATGGAAAGATTATGCAAGAAAAACAGGAGACTGATCTTTAAGTCTTACAAAACTAATAGCTTGTAATACACTGAACAGTTCTGTTGTGTCTTTCACAGCTTACTTTTCAGAGAATATATCTCCTTAAATGTTTATTTGCATAAGATCACAACATACAGAGCTGCCAGTGCTTAGCCCTGGTTTAATTGCTGTGTTTCTGGAGGCTTTGAGACATCAAGTGTTTCATCATTCTCTGGAATACCAGCTTTTGTGGCTTTTTAGCATTCGGACTAGTACATAAGCAAAACACAGAGATAAATGCAATAGAAAAATAACTATTTTGTCAGTGTAGGTACTGCAGTTTTCCTAAGCAGAAGATATGATCCCACCTCCAAGAAAAATGAGGTGTATTTTGATGGAAAACAGTCTTTCCCCTAAGGCATGTTTAACATTCCAGGCATTTCACAGAACACAAGGTGTATGAAATGCTAACGTAACACCTGTAGAACATGTCTGTGGTGGTGCACTACACCTTTGGTGCACACCCAGGCCCAGCTCCATGGATCTGCTGCCTGTCAGACCTCCCTACACCCGGCCAAGGAGTTAGAGCAGATGACATTAAGCACTTCCCATTTTCTGATAACCATTGTAAAACTTTCTGGAAGGTCGTTTCTGTGGAGGAATTTCCTTGACTTTAGTATGATTCCACGCAAGAGTGAGGAAGTTCCTGTGCAGGTCTGCCTGGTAGTCAGGCTACAGTATGGGAGATGGACTTATTTATGCTGATGTATTTAAATGTTGTTACATTCTGTTGCCTTTTTTTTTCCCCCATTCATGAAATGTTGAGACTTCAGAAACATACAAAAATTACTGCAGAGATCAGAGACATTTAGCCAGAGAGTTCTGATTCATTTCGCAGCTGCTCCTTTTTCTCAAATACTCGCAAACAGTTCAATAATGGCAATGGCTTCACTGAATACATAAAACTGTTTATTATAAAGAGTTGTGTTGCACTGCTTTTGATGTTCTATGTAATAAAGAAAGGGTGAACAAAATTTATATAACAGATTTTAACAGATAATGAAAATAGTCATTTGCCCCTCAATTCTTTTTGATGTGTAAGCTTGCTGCACATCCAAAAGTGTCATTTTGAACTTCTGTGTCTCCTAATTTGTGCTGTATTGGATAATCAGGGCCTTCATCAAAGCCACTGAGGCCAAGTGAAGGTGTACTGTTGATCTCAGTAGTATGTGAACGCTCCCCTTCTTAAAAGAAGTCTCCCTGATGAATCTGAGGAAAATGCTTCCCTGCAAAACTGCCTATGGTTTGTACAAAGCAGGACAGCACGCCTGACTGTTCCAGCACCGAGGAACCCATGGATGAGCAAATGTTTGTCCCCTTTTGTGCTTCATCACGATGGACAGAACGATAAATTTGTTCCCCTAGTTACAGCCCGGCCTCACTAATGCCCAGGTGAAGATGTGAGCAAGCTGCTGGACACAGCTAATGCTCTGACAGACAGACAGACACTTGTGCAGAGGAGCCCTCCTGAACTGAACCTTAGAAAATCCTGTGCATCTCCTCTGAATGGAGGAGGCTGTGGAAGTCTGGGCCTGTGAGTTTTTCCCATTGTACCTGCCTGAAGTTTTGGCTCAATCTGGCCTGTATTATTAAATTACAGGAAAGTTTCATGATTGGGGAAAGAGCTGTTGTTTGCCATTTTAGAAGCAACTGTATTTAAGTAATGAGTGAGATTGCAGTACATGTTGTATTTTACAGGAGTCACAATATCTGTGTTTGCAGAATGTTTTTAATTCTTGAAGTTTGCATGCTATATGAAAGCAGTGTGTCATTTTCATTATATTTAGTTAAAAATATATTTTAAAATACACTGTGTGGAGTTTATCATACATAAATCCAAGGAAACGGAATCCTTCCATCCTCTAAGTAATCTCTACCTGAAATCTCTAGGAAAGTTACCTGCTATGATACTGCTTTGCCACAGTCCTGCCCCAGAAGAAGGGTGTGGCAGTTCTGCCTGATCCAAGCCCTGCTGAATTTGGTCAGGAGGCTTCCGTCGGCTGCAGCATCCACCTTGGCATATCCTCAGCCATTTTCCCCACAATGCTCTTCCTGAACATGGTGACATTTCTAATCGTGAAAAAACAGTCTGTAGGAGCAAAGTGGGGACTGTGCATCACTTGGGAAGCCACAAGATCATCACTGCATGCAGAGAGATTGGAAACTGCTGGTCTGGCCTGCATCCAGACCCCAGACCATGCTGGGGAAGGTCCCTGCCTGAGAAGGCCTCCAAGCCCTCTTCTTCCCTGGTAATCACAGTGCACTCCAAGAGCACACAGCTGGGCCATTTCCTTCTTCCTGGGAGCCAGGGAGGCTTAGCCTTTGTAAATCCTCACGAGTTTGGGGGTGAAGGTACCTTGAACTCGCAGAATGCTTGTTCTGTACTGTCCCAGTCTGTTCATTACTAAGGTTTTAAAACTGCTTTAAAACCGTCTGCTTTCCTGTAACATCACAAAAACAGCAGACTTGGCCCCCTGCCTTTTGAAAAGTGACTGCTGAGGTACTTATTAACATCAGTTCCAAGACATTTTTCAGTGAGAGTTGGAATATGGAAATGTCATCTTTTTCCTAGTATTAAACAATTGTTAAACTAGAAACATAACTCTTGCGAGATAGCTACTTCTTGTGCCTGTCGTCTTTGTAGAAGGAAAATGAACATGCATTTTTCTTTCATTAAGTATTTTAAAGTTCATCCTTGTTTGGTGATCTAGTCAATTAAAATATGTTTATGGGCAGCTTGTGAGAGCAGAAGACTAATTAATTTTAGGGGTTGGATAAAACACATTCTTTTCCATTTTCATTTGCTAATGAATATTACTTATACCCATAATAACAGATCTTACAGAAAATAGTGTTACACAGAGTTTATGGTACAAGTAATTATCTCAATATCATTATGAATTTAAAAACTACTACCTTTTTGGGGAAATATACATTAAGGCAACATTTTATCAGCACAGCACCTAGAGAAAAGAATCTCTAATATCATTATCATAGAAAATAAGAGCATCCATTAGAAATGGTTAATTCAAGTTCACCATTTTTTCAACAGGGATGAACATTTTCCAGTATCCCACCTAGTATTGCTCCCAAAAGTGTAAGTAAAGTCCAGATATATTAAAGACAGGCACTGTAAATCCCTAGAACATGCTCCAGAATGTTGCTTTCCTTTTGATCTATATTACTTCTCGTAGAGTCACTGAGATCAGCTGTCAGGTAGGTTCTTCATCCAAAATTCCCTGTCATTGGAGTTGGATGGGTCTGTAGGATAGTTTGGGTTTTTCACTACTGTAAATGTATCATTTTAGAGCCAGACTGGTTCTTTGAACTGGTTTCACTGGACCATCCAACATAAAGAGTTGCTATTCTGAAAGGCTACATTGTTTTTCTGCTTCCACTATAAAGGAGATGCTTACAAAAAGTCACACTTTGAAGTCACACAATACTCAGCTTTCCTCCAATTATATTATGTAATGCTGTTCTATTGATATAAGCACAGGGTTTATTTTACACAGAAATCACTTTCTGAGAGGTGACTGTGCAACACGTCCAGCCCTGCTGAAACTCCACAGAAGTTTAGCTCCACTTCACATTCTCAGCTCTGAGGAAAATTACTGAGATCTCTGATTGCACGCATGAAGAACTTGTTTCTTTTTAAATGTCTTATCTAAAAAACAGAGGTACAGGGTAGGGGTTTTTTTCAGAGGATTATTGGAAGAGTAATTGACCATGCCAAAAAGCTGGTACTCAGAAAATTCTGAGATATAAAACCTTTAAGTACATAGAGAAGACTATCAGGCTTTCTGCTGGAGAGCTTTCCAAAGGGGTTTTTTATAGAGGTTAAGAGTTGCTTCTGGTAGCAGTTTGGGGGGGTTTTGCACTGATGAAATGTTGGAAGTCTCTCAAGGTATTCCTTTGGTATGGTATTGAAAGAACATCACCCTTTTTGGTCTGCAAGGGCTTTGAGGTTTCAAGAGGTGAATCGCAGGGCTGGACAGTGTTTCCTTCCTTGAAGTGATCTCAGTGTGGTCAGAGTTTCACCTGTCCTGTTTTGTCCAACAAATGGCACCATGGGCAGCTAACAGCAACCAGTGACCTCTTTCTATGTGGTCTTAGCCCACTACAGTGAAATTATCTTTGACATTGATGGCATAACATTGTCCTTTATTGATTAACACATTGATATCCAATTTGATCAGGTAGCTGCATTCTCCTTCCTTCTCTGCTTTGTTTAAAAGTGTTTGTTCCTTGAAGATTAAGTACCTGATACCTCTCTCTGCCTGTCTCTGCAATGCACCGAATATTCAAGTCAATCTAATAAAAAATTATTCTCTTTTCACTATACTTTTCTCTTGCCTGTGTCTTTGAGTCAAAGTCCCCATGGGCTGTGGTAGTACCAGGTGAATGGGAAAGCTGGTGCGGTGCGTGCTTCTGGAGAAAGAAGCAGCTCTCTTCTTTGCACATGCTCTCACCCATCTTGTGAATGTTTCAGTGTGCAGTGAAATGCAAGTGAGATATGTGTGTTTTGTCTTGCTCCTCTCTTTTCAGATCCCCACAGCAGTGATGCTGAAAGCCAGGGCAGATGGCTTCCATCGCCCTGCAGTGTGACCAACTGACCTCAGGGTGAGACTTGCTGAGTGAAACAACTCTCCTTGATCCATCTGGGGCTGATGGATACAGCATTTATTCTGCTGTCTAATTAACTAGCAAAAGGTTAGTTCATTGACTAAGGTAGGGTGTTTGTTTTAAAAGTTTGCTTATTTATTAAAGCAGTGTTTATATTAGAATACAGATTGATATCTCAGCTATTCCCCCTTCTTTATATCCACCCTGAATAGGAGGCGTTGTTGTCCATCAGACCAGGTGGCAGGGAATAACAACCCCCTCAAACTTGAGCATAAGTTTGAGGCTACAGAAGCTGATACTGTAGTGGCAGTTCTGCTAATCCCCCTAACCAAGGTCTGTGTGGGACAGTGGGGTGTTTAATTTGGTCATCAATTTAGAGCTGGGTTACTGCTCAGTTCGGAGTATTGCTGAGTAGGCCACAATTCCTCACAGTCTTGACAAATTCATTGCTCAGTCTTTGGGGTTTACCTATGCAGAACTTGGGAAGTTCACCTAGAGAACCTCAGCTCTTCCCCATTAGGATAATGGAGAAGTGTCTGAAAGCATGTTAAACAATCCCTCTAAGTCAGCATCCATTCTGAGTCTTAGTGATGCTTTTCCCAAAGTGACAGACTGGTTTGATAAAGTACAGTCATGTAGGAGCTGGAAGTACACAAGTGCAATTATTAAAAATGAATGCTGTATCCTGTTTCCCTTGTGTATCTTGTCACTGACATGACTTCACAAGTTGCAAATCTATTAAACATTTCAAACACGGAATTGGAGCTCATTAAGCAGAACATTGACTAGTATATAGCAAACTGTTTCAAATTCAAGACTGTTAACATTTGTCTCCAGAGTTTTTTGTCTTCTAGGTTGTCACTAAGCAATCCAGCTGTCTGGGAATACAGCCTGTGCTTCCTGTGATCAGAATGTGACTGTCCTTTGGGGTGAGGTAGTAGGTTGTATAGTTTTAGGGCTATGCCCTGCCTGTCAGATAACTATACAATCTACTGTCTTTCCTGAAGTGGCTGTGATGTCAGCGTTGGATGTCTCCAAAAGGCAACACAGATATTTTTCAACTGTACCATTCTCTGGCTCTGTCTACGTGTTTGGTTCTTGCACACAAATGTCCTTAGAGTGTTTAGATTCCTCTATTTCCCATTCAGGCTCAAAAGCCATTTCCTTCTGGCATTTTTGGAGAGCAGGTTGGGTTTGAGTGCCAGGACACAGAGGTACAACCCAGTCTGCAGTGGATTTGCTCACGCACAGCTGTCTGGGACTGCCATGGGAGTGGCCACTTGGAAACAGCTGATCCATCTCTCCCTTGTTTTCTGGCATCTGTGTTCATATTAAACATTAAATGGCACTTTTGATTCAGCAACTGTTTAAATCCTCTTGGTGTAGGCTGTTTGAGAAACTCCAGAGGGATGAGCTGGACAAAACCCTAAGAGGATGTTTTCCCAGTCAGTCATGTTCTGCCCTGAAAATGGTAAATTCTTGAACCCTAAGTAAGAGGTCTCTTCAGTCAGTTTTGGGCACTGATTTAACTCGCTTTTTTATTACATATTGCTAGTTTGGGAGGGACAGTGTTTGCCACTGCAGTTCTCCTGTCTCTGCAGTCCCTCCACCAGTTCTGTCTGACTCCCAGGTAGAGCTGTGGGGAAGGGCTGAGTTCACACATGGCCTTTCTAAGGCTAAGAATTGTGTGGGCTGGAGAGTGATAAGATAATTTACTTACAAATGGTGAAATGTTTCCTTCAGAAGATGCACGTGATGCTCTAACAGGATGAGGTAGTAGGTTGTGTGGTTTCAGGGTAGTGATTTTGCCCCAATCAGGAGATAACTATACAACCTACTGCCTTCCCTGATAGGCAGCATAACAACCTCAGTGTCTTAATTCGCAGAGAAACCAGAGCTAAAATACACTCCTGAGATACACTTCTGAGACCAGCAAAGTAAGTCTAGATACAGTTGTTGCTATCTTGTCCCTAATAGCTCTGAATTTAGATTTTGAGTATACATTTTTGATAACTGCCTGCAAAATAATTACCCTTTTTAAAGTCTTTATCATGAAAAATTGAATTAAAGACGTTTTATTTTTTTCAAAGTTTGCCTGCTCTTGATGTGTTTCATTTTTGGTTTGAGTGGGATGAAGTTACTGGGGGAAATTATTCCAAAAATGCTGCAAAGTTGCATTGAGGAAGTTTGTATTTCCTTGACATCTAAGATTGAGTGCAACAAATTTTACTCGCAATACCCTGGTTTAGTTCAACCTTACCTCTCCCTCAGGAATCTTGCAGTGTTTTACAAATAGTACTGGGTTAAGTCACACAACATTCTTCAGCAGGTAAGGTCACATTGCAAAGGAAAAGCTGTAGAAATGAAAATCAAGAATGAGAATTAAAAAACGAAAACCAGACATCTATTTAGTCCCTCAGTTTCTCATCACAGGCTCATTTAATGATGTTTAGTGCCCCGAAAGAATTCTCTGCTACCTAAAAAATACTATTTGCATCTGGAAAACTATGGACAGGAAATGTTTGGTCATTAAAGATATTTTGAGAATTTGAACTCTAGAGCCTTACAAGAAAAATAGGTGGAAGAAAGGGAATATAACAAGAAGGTGCTGAGTTTGATTGTAAGCATAGAAATCGTTTTCCCACGTGCAAAATACACCCAAAAATAGGAGTCCTGTAAACCTTAAGGTTACCTTGAGACCAGAGGTATCAGACTGTTTTTGTATAACCATTAGTATATATTTTGGTTATACTGTAGACTGGAGTCAAAATTGAATAGTTGTAATCCTGTGTTTCTGTCTGCCATGCTACACAAAGGCAAGCCCTCCTTCCCTGAGAAGCTCTTCCCTCATCTCTGTAGCTGGGAGAGCTGTGATATGCACAGCAAAAGCAAATGGAATAACTCATGATAGAGTCAGAAGCTAAAATGGGTATTTTATTACCTCTCTGGTCCAAAAATACCATACATTATCTGGAGTCAGGTGGTGTTTGAGGTTATTCAACACCTCAAAACAGGGCCTTTTGTTCACACCTTTAGTGTTTGGAAGGCTTTTTGACTGGGGTTCATAGAGACAGATAAAGGCTCTTGGCACAGGAGGAAAAGTTGGTACATGTCTGAAACGCCCACAGGAGAACAGGCAATACTGTTGCTGGTTTTGATTTCCATTTCTCTGGTTGTGTATCTCTTAATGCAGCACTACAGGTCCTGAGCTCTTTTTTGCAGCCTCAGGGCTGCAGTGTGAACGTGAGACAAGCTGGGGCAGTGATTGCTTAGTGTGAAGCCTAAGGCATCCTGCTGCTCTCCAGGATGCAGAACAGGCTGGATAGCACAGTCTTGCATTATGTAAATACAGAGAGAATGTTCTCTCTGGGACGGTGGGGTTAACAGAGGAAAAATGCTGTGCATGTTCTACAGCAGCCTGTTAGATCTCAACTCTGAAGTAGTTTTCAAATCTTCTGGCTCTGCCTGGGTCAGCATTTTGCTCTTGGTAATGAGCTGTGAGTTTTCAGATTCAAGTCGTTCTGGCAATGCCATTAAAATAAAGGGCCAAAAATATCCATAGTGTTCTCCTCTCTAGGATCAACTGTAAATGCAAAACCATGTGCCTGTACTTGGCAGCTTGTGAGCCTGCAGATAATCAGGGGTGTCCTTAGCAGTGGTTGTCATTACAGCTAATGACACTCCAGCAGAAACGTGAAAGCACAACTCAGGGGCACTGAGTATTTCCCAGAACTGCAGACTGAAAATGTTTGTATCCAAAGGTAAGCAGCAGCTTGGTCTACTGGAATCACAAGGGAAGAACAGTTGGGTTTTTTTAAAACTCCAGTCAGTATTGCCACTTCTTGAGGTGACATGCTGTTTGTTGCACACATCAGGTGTGAGGAAAGAGCTTAATCAGGAGTACACATCACATGAGAAATGTGTATCATGGCATGCACTTCTGTACAGTGTGTATCCACTTAAACATCTCTCTTCGATTTAGTGTGCCAGCAAGTATTCATTGACAAGCAGAAGCTTAATACATCTTACTGGAACAAAGCTTGTACATTTGCTTATAACAGGCCTGGTAAAAATTGGTGGGAATGGGATTTTCTCTGAGGCCAGGATTTCAGTTATTAGCTTCCCTTCTGTGCCCTAGGGAAAGTACATGGTGTTTTGAGAGAAGGTACAGAGAAGACATTAAGCAGCTCTCTGACACTGAAGCCACCACTGAACTTTGGATCTCCTCTGTGTGGATGTGTGAAGTGTTCTGCCTCTTCTACATTTTTAAGGCTTTTACAGTTTTGTTGGGTTTTAAACATGAGCAAACCTCCTTATTCCTGAAACCAGTTACCCAGTGTAAAAATTTTTACTTCATTTGGCAAAACACTAAAGCAAAGGTAGACATTTGCAGATGACCCCAGTAACTACCCTAATGACATGTGCTGCCAGCCTCACCTATGAACATGCAGCCTTGCCCCCATGTGTGAGTGCCCTGGAGTGCAGCTGCTGGGGCTCTTCCTCCATGGCTGCAGCAGAGGCAAACCCATAGAAAACAGGAGTGGTTCCTGGGCACTCTGCTGAAAGGGCGAATTGCAAAAGGGTATTTTTACTGGGGGGGGGGTCCAAAAGCCCAGTAAGACTGTAACTGGTGTGCCAATCCGTGCTGGTACAGGTGACATGGCACACCCTGTCTGGCTAAACAGGAGGGGCAGTTGTGGTGGCAGGGAGAGAGCTGGTGCTCGTTGGGAAATTCAGAAAGCCTGGCCTTGGGCTCAGAAAGGGTTCCCACACGGGGCCTGGACCCAGTTTTGGGCTCTTACTGGGAGGTAAACAGTAGACTCATGGAATTGGGGCATATCCTGAGTTGAGAAGGACCCACAAAGATCATCGAGTCCAACCCCTCGCCCTGCACAGACACCCCAACAATCCCACCCTGTGCATCCCTGAGAGCGTTGTCCGAACGCTCCCGGAGCTCTGGCAGCCTTGGGGCCATCACCATTCCCTGGGGAGCCTGGGCAGTGCCCGACACCCTCTGCGGGAAGAACCTTCTCCTGATAGCCAGTCTGACCCTCCCCTGACCCAGCTCCAGCCGTTCCCAAGGGTCCTGTCCCTGGTCCCGGAGAGCAGAGATTGGAGTTGCCTTTCAGGAGGAAGCTGCAGACTGCCATGAGGTCCCCCCTAATCCCCTTTTCTCCAGCTGAACTGACCAGGTGCTCTCAGCCACTCCTTATATGGCCCCTCCAGATCCTTCACCATCCTTGTGCCCCTCCTTTGGATGCTCTCTAAGAGCTTTAGGTCTTTCTTATTGTGGTGGCCAAAACTGCCCAACCCTAAGAGCGGCACAGTAATCTTGAATGACAGCAACATTAACCAAACATTTTAAAACTATATTGGCATTGCTCTGATCTATGTGACTTATGGATGGTTTTCCATGAAGGCATCCAGGTATTAACTTCCATTACAAAAACTGGGAGATAAGAGCCTGGGAAGTTGTCTGTGAGGATCTGGGATTCAGTGACGTTCATGCTCAGATTTCACCAAAAAACCAGCACCAGCACTGCGTATCAAAGCAAGACAAAGGTATCAAAAACCTAGGCCAAAACATCCACTGGTTTTCAAACAAATCTGTGTTCCTAAGTCACATGGACACTTTCATTTGTTCTACAATTAAAATTAATGAGCACCAGTCATGCTAAGCACTTGATGGTAGAAAGACTTTTTTGTTTGTGGGACAGTGTTCATGCCTAGTCTTCAACACAAAAGGAACCAGGTTAAGAGACAGTTGCAAATGAGTTCCCTGATGTGTCTTATGTTCATGTTCCAGAGGTTCTTGCTCTGGGTTTTCCCTGCCCAGCTTGCTTATACAAATGTAAACAATAATATTTCCATCCTCAAGGAGCCTAAGTGAGATTTTATAAAACAAACAAAGTGTGTTAAGGTTTCTTAATCAGCTGAAAGTGAGCAGCAGTTTACACATTAATATCTGGTGTTAATTAACACTTGGAAGAGAGTGAGAAACACTTGATGCACTTTGAATAACACAAATAAAAGTACCACTCTTAGATGGTTCTTAATGTAAACATCTAAACTGAAAATAAAATTGTTCCTGATACAATAAATTGGCATTTCCCTTTTAGGAATAAAAGGCAGTTTAACCCTTCCTTTACACAGTAAGACTGGTCCTTTTAACACCTTGCTTTTGGTGACAAAAACATCTCACCTGTGAAATTATGAAAACACATTTCACAGCACTCAGGGATCTGGGAGGTTTCAGTCCAGTCTGGGACTTTACAGTTCTTCCTGAGCAGATTATTCCTGTGCGGAAGGATACACTCCTCTCTCTCTGCCTTCAGCCCAGATTTGCTACTGTGTTTCTCACGTCTGGTAAAAAACTACCCTGCAAACTTGACAAATGATAGTGTAGCAGTGACTATTTGAAAATCAGATGGTGAATCCCACAGATCTTATTTTTATGTAGGCTTGGCTTGCTGGCTCATTCCAGTGACCTCCGCTGAGGTTTGGCATAGGATACTCATGGTTGCAACATACTTTTTTCCTCCTTTTTATTCAACATTTTCCTCCAAAGTTGCAACATGGCCGCAATTTTGGTTGTATTTTCTTTTTTCTCACCTCTTTTTTGCTTTTTACCATGGGTAGAATAAAATTCTTGATGGTCCAAGTTTCAATGATTTACCTTTTATTCCTGCATCTTAGTAAAACTTAGAGTCTGAGTTTGGAAGTTCAAATGGACAAATAAGTTCTAATTCCATTCCCCTTTGCAATTCATCTTTTCCAAAATTTAATAAGTTGTAACCATAGCACAAAGAAGCTTTATAAAAAATATTGCATCTATCATATTTCACTAGCTGGCAGAAAAAAAACAAAATTTTATTCAAATTTTTTTTTTCAAACTTGAGCAAAATTATTATTAGGAAAGTCTCCCTCAGAAAACTTCCACACTTCTAAGTTTTTTCCCACTAGAGCAAAGAAAAAGAGATTTTACTGTCTAGAATATGGTAGCATATCCCTAGCTCCAGCTCTTCCCAAATTTCTGGTGGAGGAGCTACATCTCCATTGGTTTGGGTGAGAGTGTGGGCAAACACCCTAAACCATCCATTGCTCACATACAGCTGTGAAAGGCCCACGATGTTGGTGAAGCTTTCCCTGACCCAGAGCCTTGTCTGCAGCTGGGACACAAGTGGCTTGGGCACAGGTGAGCCCAGCCAGGCATGGTGTTTGATTTCCCCAGGTGATGCCAGGTGGAGGCAAACCTGGACATGCACAATGTGAGCAGCGGCCAGGCCTGCTCCCACCTGCACTGTGTGGCACATCCCACAGGGCATTCCCACCAAAGGCGGGTAGGTACACTTCTCCCCAAAGAGTGTTTGAAGTAGTTTGATCACTGTTCAAGTCTGGAGACATCAGAACCCTTTATTTTTGAGGCAGTTGTGCTCACCTCAGCCCGAGGGCAGATGGGCTCCAGTGGCAGGGGCCAGGCTGTGGCCACCTTCCCAGCCTTCCCCCCAGTTCTCCCATCTAAGGCCTCTCCAAACTGATTTACGGCTCCCTCCGAGTGCCTGGGATGGAATTAGAGCGCCTTGAATTACATGGTGCCTTCCCTGTTATTCTTGCTGCATGGCACAGATTTATGATGGCTTTTAAGCCAGGCAGCACGTAAAGAAATATGATCTTAACAAAATATAGAAGGGACCAAAGGAGGTCAAAGTGTGGGAGCTGAACACTACATGGTGATCCAGGATTTCCTTTTATTTACTGCTCTCACCTTTTCAGTCTCAAGTGGATTTGGGCTGTCTCAGGCAGCCCTACCCCACATAATCCTCTGAGCCCAGAGACTTTGCCATCAGCGGATGTCTTTTGTTATGATTTAGCACATGATTTTGGGAAATCCCAAAATGCCACTGGTGAATTAAATGAGTTTTAGACACAGAGTGCCAGAAAGACACCCAGCATCAGGGTAGGTAGGAACCCCACGTTCATCCGGGCAGGCTTTCTGTCTCCTGACATTTCTTGCTGTGGCAGCAGCTGAGGGCTTCCAGGTCAGTGGTGTCCTGCAGAGCTCCTCTGTTTTCAGTGCTGGAGGAGAATCATTTGTGGCAGTCCTTGATGGAGACATGGAGAAAAAGCTGTGCCTGATTCCATGCTAGGACTGTGGGATAAGGAAAATAATGCTGTAAGCAGCTCTACTTTATAGCTTTATTTACAGATATTAATCAATTATTCCTAAAGTGTAGCACATAAGAAAAAAAGGCTTTGCCCTTAGCCTGCAGATGGACAATGTGAGACCTGCAGCAGGTGCAAGGTGTCTGCCTCAAAGTGCAAAGTGAAACAGCTGGCAAGGGGGAGGGAAGCTGTAACTGCAGCCAACAACCGACTCCTGAGCCAGTGACTATTACTGAGAGCCTCGTCTTGAACCAAAGGTGGAGAACAGGAGCCTTTTCTCTCTGGGGTGAGGGCTGTAATCCCCTCCAGCTACAGTATCATTCTCTCCATTAGTAAAACAAGGTCCAGTGTGCTCCCTTTCGTTCAGATTTATTATTTCTCCATATGAGGAAAGGAATTTCTCTCTCTTCTAAGCCTAGGGCTGTAGCAAGGTTCCCATGGCTTGGGGGTTCTGTTGGGCTTATCGGGGGTGGGGGGGATGCTGCTGGTCTGTTTCTTTTTGGAAGGCACACAACAGTTTGCATAATAGTTCACCTGCTCTTCTAAGCTTCCAGAGCAACATCCTCTCCAGTTCTCCAAGCTGCTTGTGGCTGCTCACACTGTAAGCCCTTTCTAGGGCAATGGGAGTTGAACCAGACTGGTCCCCAGATGTTCTTTGGGAATTTCACAGGCCAGGAGTCCACATCTGAAGGATCTTTTCTTTAGAAGCCTGGACAGTTGTGAGATGTAAGGCACACATCAGCACTGACAGTTACCACAAAAGTGCCTCCTCTTAATCAATTTCACAGGTGACTCACATTTAACACAGAATATGGTTAAAACAAATAAACTAGTTGCTGGAAATAATTTGCAAGAGGTTTGTTGCTTTGTCAGTCACCCATTGCTGTTGCCATTTCTTTCCCAGGTGCAGTTCTTCAGAGCCTGGGCTTTGCCTGAGAAGCTCTCAGCTATGGGTGCTCTCCTGAGATTCCAGGTCTCCACCAAAGAGGCATCCCACGAAGGGTGAGTGATGTCACTTTTCCATAAGGAGAGATGTGTGGCCTCCCACTGACCTTGGGATCCTCATGATCCTCAGCTCTCTATTTTTGAACTGATTACTGAATTTCTCGTGCTTATATCCTCGCAGTATGTGCTGTTTATCGTGCCATCAAAATCAATGTCTCTGGGAAACACTGACACTACTGCAGATGTTTAAGTATAACACCTAAATCAGTCAGTTCTTGTGTATTTTGAATAAGCGGTATCACTGATAATTTGACATATGGCAAGACCTGGTACAATACAAATATGCAACCTTCTTTTTCCTCACTGTAGTTTTGATGACTCACCTCATGACTCCCTGGAGCTGGGGGGCCAAAAGTGGGCATTAAATTCCAGGTTTATCCTAACAAGTCCTGAGTAGCTGTGGCCTGATCAGTAAGTTCATGCAGATACTGGAATAAAAGGATTAAAAAATCTAAAATTCAGCGTCAATATAAAGAATTAAGTTTTTCCATACCAAAACAAGTTTAAAAACAGAGATTAACTCTCTCCTATTGCACGGTTCTTATACAAAGATGAGATATCAAAAAAAAAAAAAAAAAAAAAAAAAAAAAAAAAAAAAAAAGCAATGAGAAATTAATTCAAATCATATAAGAAATCCCAATATTTGAAACATAGTAAAATTCTGTAAAAGACAAAATTTAATGGACATTCTGAGGAGAAAAATCTACCTGTCTCTTCTTACATTCCTTCTGGTTGAATGATAGATCAGTGTACTAAAGTATTTATTTGTTTATCTGTTTTAAGTTTACATTGCCTAATGTACAGGAGATCTTGGAGGCAGAGTTGAGGCCTGGATGTGGACTAATGAGTTGGTGATTGTAATTAATGCCTTGAATGTTGAACTGTGTCCAGCCTGATTCTAAAGCAGATTTTTAGTGGGCTAAAGGTGCTGCCAGCCAAGCTAAGAATGAAACCCTTATGATGATACTTGTCCATTCTCTCTTAAAGGAGAAGGGAATCCTGAGAATAGAAAATTAGAAGCAGAAGGAAGGAAGGACACAGGGAATGATTCAACAGGTGATGGAAATTCAACTGAGATTGTATATGTGCAACTTGATCATGTTGGAAAAATAATTAGTTGAGCTGGGAGCAAAGTGAACCTCTAGTGGAAGAAGTTGGCTTAGTTAGTCAGGAGATAAAAATCTGATGCTGGAGAGAGTCTGAAGCTAAGCCTGATCAATCTGATTTGATTTTTTCATAATACAAATTCCTCCTGCTCAGGGGGACATCTTCTAGTTAAGAGTATACATTGGCTTAAAATAACTCCACTTGAATTGGTCTTCAAAGTGAGAGTTTGTCTCAAGCAGTATCTGAACTCTTGATAGTGTGAGATTCTGCAAACCAAGCAGAAGGATCTCCTGCAATTCAATATTCAGCACCTGTCAAAGCTTTTCAGTTCCTTATGTGAGAGAGGCAGTTGTGTAAAACAGTCAGGGGAAAAGAGGTTTCAGACAGTTACTGACTTGCAGGTGTAAACATCCACAGGAGATGGAGGTACAGGGGAACTGGCAGGGAGGGCTTGGGAGAAACAAGAGGAAGCTGCTCAGATCATGTTTCAGCACTGCCAGGACTGTCAGTGTGTCTATTAAAGATGGCAAGAATGAAAAATTAAATACTAGATTAATATAACTCATCAAGTTGAAATAAACTTGATCTGGATCTGAAGAGAAGCTGGAGAATGATCAGGAACCGCAGCAGGGATGGTTGGATGGATGGATGTGGAAGTGTTATATCTATGGATGCACCCCAACTACAAAACAAACACTTCAGCGTCCAGACATCGGGAATCTGGGGTAGAGCTTCAGCTGTCAGATCTGTCTGAGAATATGTGAGATGCACATGAAGCTCCCTGGCAAAAGGTAGAAACTGAGGCATCTAGAATATGAGAAAATTCTGTTTAATAAAGTCCCTGAAGAAGCAGTGTAAATTATAAAGAACAGCATTGAAACATTAGCTGTGACTTACAAACCCCCAGTATCATTCTGCTTTAACATCTTCCTTCCTCCCTTCCTACTTATTTAACAGATTTTCCATGTACAATAGTGCCTTTGTACAAAGTTTCAATTCTTTTGCAGCAAGTGTTACTGACTTAATATAAAGATGCTCTTTGATAGAAGTTACTTTCCCTTTCAGCACTTCTAAATAGTTCTGTTTTGACTTTGTGCTCCTTTCCCCCCAAAATCTGAGTTACAAAACTACTTCCTTCAGTCCTCTGTGGAGGCTTGTTTGTATTGGCTTTGATGTGAGCAGTTTTAGCTGCTTGGTTTAGTTTTATCCTTTCAGGTTTAATTTTAACCCTTTAAGGGTTTATTAAAAATAATTTCACAGCATGAAATTTTAAAAGGCACAGTGAGATGCTCATGGTAAAAATGCATAACAAGTCTGGTTGGGGGAAAATGTTATAGAACTGATGTTCTCCTTGTTTAAAAAAAAGGAAAGTACAAGTAGTATCTTTGTCAGTCTCCCCAGTGGAAATAATAGGCAAGATTTTAAAAGCTGATTAACTGCTGCATCTAAAGAAACTGAACTCTGATAGTCATACAAAAATCAAAAAGGCCAAAATAGTCTTAATTAAGAGCTGAATGCTTTCCAAAAGTATAAAAATTAACATCATTTGGCTTCCCAAGAAGTAATCACAGGTGAGAGAGACTTGAGGAGATAAAACCTCTGGGGCAGCTACAGTGTCTGGGTAAATTAGGAAGTCCAGATGTAATGTTCAGAAATATGAGATGGATAGGTAAAGTCACTGGCCAGCTGGCTGCCACTGATCAGAAATGTCCTAAGCAGCAAGGAAGTACAAAAAAACTCAACTGCTTTGGCTCATACCAACAGAGAGAAACTGCAGCAGCAAGGAACTTGCAAAAGGAAATTAAAAGCTGTCAAGATTCCTTAGCAGGATCCATCCAGTATTTCAAATTTTCTTTTAGTTTGGATATAGATGTCAGTGTTTATAGATCCTAAAATTACTGCCATAAGAAAGAGGCCATTACTATAAAATCGAAGTTTTCTAGAAGCACAGCATCAGTTGAGACTGAAGAATGATTTTGCTGCTCTTGCTTTGGGAACAATAAACTACAATACACCTCAAACATAAAGAGTTGGAGTGGGGATAGGAAAGATGGAAGCAATTGCTTTACCTCAAAATAGCTAAAAAAGGAAAATATTAGCTGTAGAGGAAAACGTCTTATTTCAGCATATAAGCAAAAGCCTTCCCTGAAGTTATAATCTTTGTCTTGCTACCAGCCAGATGTTCTCCATAAAGGAAAATTCACTAACTCTTCAAGTACCACAGGTATATGAAAAGCCACTAATTTTATACTGGCTGATTAAGTTCAAATCATTCCACGAAGTCACTGTAATTTAACTCATCAATGCTCTAAAATGACTGGGATGAGTGGGAGTAACCAGTGCCAGATAAAACCCAGGAAGAAGGATGGAGACACTGAGTTTCTGTGCTTATAAACCCAGCCCCAGCCCACCAGATGGTGGCAGGAGAAGCTTCTGGGGTTGGTCACCACATAGTTTTTTTACTCTCCCTTATACAGTGCAGAGCTACAGGTGATGGTGTTTTAGGTTTCATTGGAGTCATTTATGGAGAGAAACTACATTGGGCCTGAATATAACAATGAAAAACAGCACAATGTCTCTGTGGATCAGAACACGTGGAAGAAAGTACAATTTGTTGAAGTGCAATAACATGTCAGCTTTTTCTGGGAAGGCTGCAAAAATATGTAAAATGCAAACAAGAGGGACAGTATAATTAATTTGCTTAACAGACAACATAAAACCACATGAGACAGGCAACCCAGAAAGGCTGATTTGACAGCCTGTGCAGGAAGAAGGAGTCTCTCAAATTGTGGTGGTTTTTTTTTTTTTTTTTTTTTTTTTTTTGTGAAAAGCTGTGCATAGAGGAGGTTCTCAGAAGTGGCTGAACCAAAGCATTTGGAAATTTGTCTTTGAGGGGATGCCCCTTTGGCCTGAGTGTGTGTGTGGGCACCTGGCTCAAGATCTTCCTCCCCTGGTCCCATGTAGTGTTTTGAGATGCAGGTGAGATGTGATCATTGCTGTGTCTTTCACTGGGACATGTGTGTGTGCTCTACCCACTCTGCAGGGTTTGGGGCTGCTGGTGACAGGAAGCTCAAACCCCTCTGGACTCACACCACCTCTTTGTATACCCCTAAAAGACCCCAAATACTCCTGCAACTGCAAGGATTGCGTAGTGTTACCTTGCCAGTAACACACAATGCATATCCTCATCAACTTAAACTTGTGCTCCAGCCAGTATAAAAATTTGTTTAATCCAGGGCCCTTTCAGAGCTGTGTTACAGCTTTACCTGTGATTCTCATTGGGCAGAACTGCAGTTTGTATCTGCAGTAACATCTGAACCCCTCATTTTCCTGGAACATCTGTTTACAGCTGGAGAGGAGGGCGGGAGAAGAACACTTTCTGACATTACTGTGCAGCTAAAACACGCTTCTGGCTCTGAATAACAGTCCTCTGCCAGCCCATGGCTTCTGGACTATGGGGCATGGGCTTTATCACATACTGCAGTCAGCTGCAAATTAATAGAGAAAACAATACTTTTTGTCCCGTGAACCACATTAGCCACAGAATTATGCCATTATTTCTTTCTTCAACTGCTTTTCTGGTTCAGTTCCAGTTCAGCTCTGCCTCAGCAGAATCCCAGCCAGGCTGAATATGAATTTCAGCTGAACCAGAATCTCTGCTCGTTCAATGTTCCTTTCTTGTTATGATACACAAATTAACTAGGAACCAGAATGCAATTAAGATTGATGAGTACAAGGATTATTTTTTTACTCTCACAGCCGTATCTGTTCCAGCTTCTAGGTCTTCCTGTCTATAGCAGCAAGAATGAGGGATAAGCAGAACATGTATTCTATGTCAGCAAGTTACAACATCAGAAAGAGAGTAAGCAACCCCTGCAAGCACCTCCTACAAATCTAGGAAATTGATTTACCCATACCAGAGGCCTGTGTAGAGACAAACAAGAGTAGACACTATCAACTTTGGGTGTTTTAAAGCCAAAACACTACGATCTGACTGAAGCTCTGCGACTCAAATCTTCCTCTACCAAAGACAGGCTTCATCTTGAACATCTAACATGAGCTGAACCCCAATTTCACATTACAAAAAGTGAATTTAGTTTTTCAACCACCATCCTCACACCAATAAAATCGGTCACACCAATAAAACTGGGAACAAATTAGCAATTACTAAAACACATAATGAAGTATCTTTTGAACAGGAAGAGGTCAACTTATGTTTTCCCAAGGGTCATTACACAACTTTATGGCACCAGACTATATATGATTTGGACACTGTATTTCTAAATGATATCGTTTTTGAGTTCTCACATTTTATGCGGCTGTTCTTCTGCAAGAGAAAATGAACTGTAATGCTGATTTCTTCTCAGCTCTCTCAGTTTTCCATACACCCACACGCGCACACACACCTGTACATGTATACACAGTGTAGTGTTACTTCTTGGTACGTTAATGAAATGCCTAAGTCATAACAGCCTATTTAGTAAATTTGACCAGCAAGTCTACATTGGAGAATCTCTTCTCAGTAACTTTCCTTGGCATTTAACACTACCTGCAAAGTTAGTGAATAAATTCTCACAAAATCCTGTGGTGCAGAGGCAGGTATTGTTACTACTGCTATTATTGTACTCTTTGGAACAAGGCAAAAGGAATTCACTTTGGTTGACCTGCACTACAGGAGTTACAGCACAGAGAGATTTGGGCCCACATTCCCCCCTCTCCCTCATCCTTTGGACCTTGAAACATTTCTGCATGTAGTAATTTAGCAAAGGTTGTGATTCTGTACTGTCATCTGACTTCTGGGTCCTCTGTGTTGGGACACAGCCAGCACGTGGCTGGATGAGAACCAGGCAGCCAACAGTGCCACAGTGTTCCTGGTGTAAATCCTCAGGCAGGGCATCGCTGCTCCTTGGGGAGGATGGCAGAGTATTTTGGACTGGGGTAAATTACAACCATGAACTTTGCGTGTGCCAACTAAAACAGCACAAAAATATAAAATTCCCCCCCGCACCCAGCAGTGGCGAGGCTTTCACCAGAGCCAGCACAGCCTTCCAACTATAAATAGCAGCTTCCCTAAAATTAGATGGAACTGGCAGGCTCTGGGCCATGAATGGGAGCACTGTTAATATGCTCATCAGGTACTGGAAGGGCTCCAAATCTGACAAGGCCTGCTACGGCACAAACGTTCTGTGCCTGGAAAAATGAGCAGGAACGGCTGAATGAATGGGGCCAGGGATGTTTTCCTAACTGGATAATAATGTCACAGACTGCCTGATGATGCTGGTTACATTTAAAGGAGTACTGCAAGTAAGGATATTTCTCCATATTTCTTACTGCTTTTCTTATGCTAACAAAAAATGCTGTTAAATCTAATGAATAAAGAAAGGTGGGAAGTCATTTAGGGGGAAATTAATACCAAGATACTCAGTAAAGTTAAACCAAGCTGGGTAACAGTGTAAATTTTAGTATGTAGCTGCTTTTGGCTGTTTTCATTCAGAAATGACTAGGGCTTCTCTGCACTCCTCCATGGTCATTTCCTGAATAGTGAATAAAAATATGAGTCAATGGTACACCAGGTACTTGCTACTAATTGGCTGTTCCCCTGCTACAGAAACATCAAAAATACTGTTTGGCTTTCTGCAGTTCAAAACAGACCCCATAGCATAGAAGGTGCCATTGTGGTCCCAAAATGGCAGAGAAACTTCAACTGCACAGATGATGTAGGCTGACCTTTTCTCTAGCGTAGCACCATTGAAATCAAATCACTTCTGCACCTGCCATCAATCAGCCCACACTTCCATATATAGCCTTTTTTTCCCCCTAAAAAAATTAAGTTACCTCATACAAAGGCACCTTGAGGGCACATTGCATTTCCACAAGGGAAGTCAGAGCACAGCAGCTGATGAATTGTGAATTTACACCAAGCTTATTGTTCAGTGTCTCTCCCATGTTGATAAACCATTAGTTCACTTCAGTTTAATTCATTTTGAGCATGAATTAAGTTAAGGTAATTATGGCCAGCTGACTCCTAAATGAGTGTCCATAGAGAAATTATATATGCTCGAGTTATACTCACTTTAAATTCACATATTTTTTTGTTAATTCACATTGACATCTTGTGCAGGACAAGCCATTGGGTATCTTGGGCTTGTGCCAGAGCACCTTGAAAGTAAGGAAGGAGATTTTGAACTAGTCTCAACAGAGGGCAGAAAAATCAGATTCTCAGAGATTAAAAATATAGCAAATTTTATTAAATAGAAAACATATAAATGGCCCAAACATAATAAGATTTTGCACATAACTATGATAATTTCATGTTTTTATGAGAAACATTAAAATTAAACAGCATAGCACTGTTTCTATGCCCTTCTCAAGTCGGCACTTGTTGGCGATAAGGAAACCTCAAATTTACCCCACCATGCCCCAATTAATGTGATCATTTAAATGGGGTAAAGTATTTGTACAGCTTGCTTTTTTTTCTGAAATCATCTCCTCATATGGCCATATCAGCTTGTTTCTAATGTACAGAATTCTTTGAGTCACACATAGACTCATTTTCACCATGGATCCAGGAAATAAGAGTGAGTTACTCTAACTCCAACTGGAAAATAAGGATGCCATTGCTCCAGTCCTCCTGCAGCTTTGCCACTGTCACATGAACAGACTGTATTGGTGGTCCGAAGGCCTCACACAGCTGCAATGAAAAGTAGGTTTAACCACAGCTTCCAGACAATGGTTTTTTGCTTAGGAGAAATTTTGTGTAAGCCAGCACTTTCAAATTTAATCCTACAGGGTTAAAAACAAGACTGTTTTTTCTCTATGAGGGGATTTAATATTTGGGTTAACCACTTGATTAGCAAGGTTATGACGTTTTTTTATGGAATAGCTGCTGTATTTTTAGCCCAATGGGAAGGAAAGTTTTGATGTCCAGCGTGCTGATAGTGAAGTATGTATTTTCACTGGGGAAATGTTCTGTGTCAGTGAGGAACAGGAATGAAGTCTAATGAGGACTCAAATGGGCTTGAATAATTGTGTGTGCATGGAGGGGAAACAACCAAAGTGAAAAACTTACCAAAAGCTTTCTATACAAAGATATAAAACCTGTTAGGATATTGCTGTAATTCTTTTGGAAGACTGTGCACACACTTCTTAAACATAGTGATAAACATGAAGAAAAGTTTCAGAAAGAGTAATGCCATGGATTCTAAACTGAGATTTCAGTAGAAAAGATAATTAAACAAAAACTGACAATGCAACTAATGGAAGTTCAGGCTCTACTTCATAGTTCCAGTTTACTCCATGATCCCTTTTCCCCCTCACATTTCCAGCTCTCTCCTTTCCCATCGAGCCCGGAGAACTGCCACTAGAGGTCAGGTGTTTATCGCTCTGCTCACTGCCATCAATCACCTCTCGTGCTGCTTGGTTAGAAACGAACCTGCCTGAAGACAAATTAAAAATCAGAGCAAGGATGAACTGTGAATTTACACCACGGTTATGTGTTCTTCACAAGTCACAACATTTAAAATCTAGTTACGATTTCATGTGAGAAATCAGCAGTACAAAGATGGGATTTCCCAACAGACAAAGAAAACATTCATTGATTCAGGTGCTGCACCAAAACCAATGGAGAATCTATCAGTAATGGTAATGAAAATAATGGTTAGGTACAGTACATGTAGGTTTGGAATGGCATAGAGCAGGTTCTGCTGTGATTTTTACTGGTAATTATTATTCTTTTCACACAATTAGTGTTTGCCTGACCACTTTTTTGGTCTCTGCAAAAGTGAGTGCCAGCTGGACAGGCAGCACAAGCTGGGGGGCAAATCAGCTACTTTGCCCCAAAACAAAGGATGCTTGAGGATATCTAGGTCTGGGTGCTGTTTTCAGTCTAGGGCTGAAAACAAAGGACATGGGGCTAAAGGAACTGGGGGAGAGGACGTGGCAAGCTGAAGTTCCCATCACACAAAATGCTTGGGAAAATCAGGTTTTGCTTGTTTCCTGGCACACATGCAATGTGTTCATGGCTAGGAATAGTTCTATTAATTTTTCCAACTTGCTTTCAAGCTCTTTAGTAACTACACAGTCAATATTGCTACCTTGTGCAAAAATACAAATTTACTGGGTTGGTTCTTTCACAGAGAATGTAGTGAATAGTCATAGAAACTAACACAAGTAGAGCAATCATTCCAGGCCCAAATGTAGGCCCATTTCATCAATACTTACGTATTTTACAGAGGATCGTGATGATTTTCTGAGCAAGAGCCTAAGAAAAAAACCAAGAATTTAATTGCTTAAAATGAGATGTTATTTATATCAACTAAGCCAGCACAGGGTGGTGACTTCAGAGAACCCCACTTAAGCTATTGCCTCCCAACTCTACATCTCCACAGGGAGATGCATTACATGAATTTATGGGGATGGATCCACAGGCCAAAGGCATGTGCGAGGGTATTTAGCAAGCAGCAGTTGCAGTCTCCTGAAAACACAGGTCCAGAAATTCCAGCTCATACATGGTGCTTCTGAAAGGCCCAAACCCAGCACAGCCCAGCCCCTTATCCTTCTCTTTCACAAAAGTGTTCCCATGACATGCCCCTGTTCCACAGATCCAAGCAAGGGCAGGTATTTTGCTTTCTGTAGAAGAGATTAAAAAAATCATCTGCTATCCTTCCTTAGTTAAATAAAAGAGTTGGGTTCAGTCTTCTGTCAGAAACCATTCAGTAGCAAAGAAAGAGCTCTAGGCTATGTGGATGCAGCCCTGATCAGCCCCAAGCATCATTGCCATTCCAGCACTTGACACTTCTGGTTTTGTAAGCTTTTCACTCAAGACATCTCCACAGAAAAACCTGGAGACTATCTAACTTCACTTTGAAATGTATTTCACCTGACATACAGAACATCTTGTGTAAACCACACTGAGATGATCTTCAAAGCCTGTTCTTTCCTTCACTGCCTCTTTCAAAGTGCAGCAAATTCTCTTACAGAGATTTCTCTGATGGCAACAAAAAAATTTAAATATGTCCCAGAGCACAGTCTTTTATTCATTGGTATCACTATGTTTTCAAAATATTTTCCAGGTGTGTTTGAAATAACTAATTTTAATTTGTTATTTAATCTGTACCTCCATGCCAAATTGCAGAAGACCTTCAGTGCAATGTCTTAGAACTGTGACAGGGTGAGAGGTGGTATAAAATTTCAGCATTGAAAAACTCATAGCACATCAATTCCAAATTTTTGGAAAGATTTAACTTTATCAACAACTGGAAAAACAAAATAATCTAATCTAAGAGTAAAAAGCTTGAAGTACCAGTCGTACACATTAGGAATAAGGAAGAACTATGTTTATTTAGGTTTGGGAGGGTAGCCTTTGGGGTTTTTTGGTAGAAGAAGTAAGTCTTTTTATCTTTGTTCAAAGGGTTAGTGGCTACTGTTCTAAGCAGCAATATGGAAAGGGAACAAGTAGTTTTGTTTTCTATTCTCTCCACCTTGTTTTTACATGGTGCAATCACCAGTACAGATGTCCACAGTTACTCAATGTCCATTTACTGCATGCAAATATTTTTGTTGTGATAAAAACATTATTTTAGAGGATGGCACAATGGTCGTGTTACTATTTTAAACCAGCTGCTGGTAATATGAAACTACTCCCAGGGTACTTTAAACTGCTACTGTATGGTTTCCTAAAACTGCATTTAGGGTTTGGCTGTGGCTTTGATGACTGCGTTGCTCAGATTCTGCTGTGCCTTGTGCTTTGTCTGCTCAGAAGATGGACTACAGCTTTTTTTTTTTCAATCAGAGAGAAATTTAAACAGCAAATATTTAATTTTTAGGCTTAAGTAATTTCCAGGGCAATATTCTTCATTATTTGTAGATACAAAGTTTTATAAGAATTTTTTTTTAATAGTTTATGGGAAATCACCTATTTGTGTTCTTGTAATGCCATAAGACAACTGTAAGGAGAAATGTTTTTAAATGAGAGAGGAATGGTTCTATCAAGCAAATGTGAAAATAAATTCACTAAGTAGGCATTCATCCTCATTTTGCAGAGAAATCATGTACCTACCTCAAGTGTTAAAAGGTCAGTCTAAAAGATCACCTGTTATATCAAACTTTCACTAATTTAAGGGCAAAAGATCTGCACTCACAGTTGCAGCTGTTTTCTGCAGGGCTGAATTCTTACCAAATCTGATGATTCTACAGGGCCTGCACAGTTCTGGGTGCAGCCCTACGAGGTTTCTGTGCCTGCTGACAAATAGGAAGAATAACTTTGTTATCACTGAGTGACTGCACTTTGTAAAGCTAAGCCACTGCAGGTGGTTATGAGTATTTTATTTTCTGAAAAGCAGTGCTTTTTAAATCCATTTAATGCTGGAAGCATTAGCATGCAGCAAGCATCTCTGCTGCTGCCTTCATCTCTCTGTAAGTTCTGGCCCAGGTGTTTGGAGACACATCAGTCAAAGGTGAATATATACAAGGAATACGTGCATCCACCTATTCCTGACAAAGGGATAACATGACTGGTATATGTGGAGTACAGGAGAACTGACTTCCTATCAGCTGCAGTCTTGCTGTGTTGACCACTTTTTGTAGTGATACAAGAGGAAAGCAAGAATGCAATTTTGCTGTTTGTTAGGGTTTTATAAAATAACTTTCTGGCTGTGTCTCTCTTCTACACCAGTGAATCTGGCAAGGCAAAAATAACCGCATTATTCTCTCACAGCAACCCTCAAAAATAGGTAAAAACGTGCTCACAAGTCATGGGGTAGACAGGATGCAGGGTACTGATAGAGACAAAAGGGTGGAAACATCAATAGCCTTCCTGCCTCCTGGCTCCTCTCAGAGTTATTCACTGTCAAAAAAGTACAATTTGAAGGGCTCTGTTTCTTTCCTACACAATGTCTCTCCATTTGGTACGTCTCAGCAGTCCATTGTTTTCCTTTTTTTAATACCAGCTTCCTACTCGTAAGCCCCAGTCTGAATACCACCCATAAAAATTGATGAAGGTGCCAAGTCCTGTGTGGCATTTACAGAACAGAGATGCCACATCAGGCTTTCATTGTGACCTTTATTGTGACCCATGTGTCCTCAGGCTTTCCCTGGGAGTTTGCTGCTGCTGCAGCACAAGCCCCTCTGGGAGGAGCTGCCCCTTTTATTGCTGCAGAGCACTCTGCTCTCCATAAGAAACGAAAAATAACAGCGGTGGGTTCCAGTATGCATGGCATGAAGGATGTGGCTGCCAAGAACAAAGGCTTGATCCTCATGTTCCACAAAAAGAACGGCTCAGTATACTTAGCACATTGCTCCAAGTGATTAATCCAGGGAATAAAGGTGGGGTTTTTTTTCCTGAGGCACATGAATATTTTTTAAAAGTACAATTTTATTCTCTTGGAGCAGCAAAACCTTAGAATTGAATAGCCCAATTTCTACTAGTGCTATCATGACTTATGATAAGGAATGGAAAAACAATATAAAATAGTAGCCTACTGTATCAAACATATTCGTTCAATAATATTTTTGATATCCGGGAGCTTATCAGAAATGTCATATCAGGTACAGACTGCACTGGGTACAATCTGCTGTTCTGCTGGAGCAGATGAAGGCAGATCATCTATGCAAATTCAGAAAACTGCACGTATTGCAGGAAGCATTAGGTATTTTCATACATTTGTATTATCAACCTTTTATTTTAATGTAGGGTTTGTCCCTACACTCCGAAGTAACTCTACCTAGAGGCTATTTAGTGAAGAGCCTTGCTGGATTCAGGCCCACTGGAAACTATTTATCACTGTTTACAGAAGAGAAAAGCAGGGCCACCAGATTAGCAGCCAAATCTAAAACTGACTTCAAAGTACATTCTCTGATAGCACAATACACATCTTTCAAATTTATGGACATGAGTGGAGATCTGAGAAAAACATGAAATCATCATTTATCCAAAGACAGCCTGACTTTCATGAACCATGGGTACAAATAAAATGTGCATACCTTCCAGAAGCAAACACTGTAGCCAGGTCTCAAAGGTAAATCAAATCTGACTAGATTAATTTAACATCTCTTAGTTGTATTTCTAAGTCAAATCATCATTAGTGTAATATACATACCAGCTGTAAAGATTTTATTTCTGGAGTGAAAAACCAATGTAAGAGCTAGAGAGAGAAAAATCAACAAACAATGGTTGGTTGTTCCACTTGGACTCTCCAAGGATTTACAGAGTTTAGGGAGAAAAAAATCAGCAGTGTATTTTATTTTTAATCAGAAATTCACTGGGTCTGGATTAAGTACATTTTGATGCCAGTATTCCACTCTGATTTTTTAATGTCTAGTTCACCTTTATTTGTGTAATCAATCATATTTTTCTGCATATAGTTCATGGGATTGATAGTGGGGTAATGACTGACTTTAGTCTTTTGTCTAAGAGCAAATCAAAGTTGCTAAAATGTCTTAGAATCTTTATGTATAGGCAAACAGCATTTCACAAAATTGAGAGAAATTTTAAGATTTAGCTCCAAAGAACGGAATAATCAGGTAAACAGGAGCAAGAATTTAGTATAATTACGTAAAAAGTAGTCAATGAAGTGTTGGCCATTTGGAAAAACTAAGTTTGCAAAAGAAATAGGGTTTGAAGGACTGATACAAAGACAGAAGACAGGGACAGTGTGTGCTTGTGAAGAGGGGCATTGACCCAATCAAGGGGTTTGAAGATGGGGGAAAGAAAAGAGGAATAAAACTAATGCTGATGCAATGGGAAACCAAACAACCCACCAGAGATTTCAACCACTCTTTGATCTGTTTTTTAATATCCAGAGAAAGTGGATATGGCCTTTACCACCTTCTTCCAAGGTATGGTTTAACAAGCAAGTGAACTGATGTAACAACTTAGAGCTGCAAGGGGGAAGATCTCTCTTCCTTCTCCCCTTTCCCAGTGTCCTGTCCTCACCCTTGTGCCTGATCTGGTGTTCCATGGCTCCCAGCTGAGGCAACGCAAGTCCCTAACGTAACGACAACTAGCCAGTATATAACAAAATGCCACAAATACTAAAGCCCAAAGAGGGTAAATGGTGGAGCCTGTGCCTGAAAGAAGGGGTAGGAGAAGGGAATGTGGTGCTACATTGATATTACCCCAGTAATTTCAGCAGTGCTACATTGATATTACCCCAGAAGGCTCCTCTGCTGCCAGAACACTGTGAAATGCATTTGTGTGACACCTATGACACCTGGCTTAGAGAATTTCTTCCTGACTCAGTTTCCAGTCTGAGCACTAGCCTATGACATTGCCCTTGATAAGAAAAAAAAAAAAATCACTTTTTGACTTTGTGTTGTAATTAGAATTTTACTGGGTCAAAAATTAGAGTTTTTGGAATTAGAGTTTTACTGGTCATAGGTAAATAGCTAATCTAACTGTAAAATCTGAGTGGAGACACAGCTCCTGTAATTGCACCTCCAAGTTATCAGGTGATGTCAGCACACTCACACCCTCTGTTCGTCTAACCTCACTTACCCTGTGATAACATAATAGTGCCTTGCCTTCCCCGTTTGCAGTGCCACGGGAACCTCACTCTGTGCGGGGCGTCTGAGGCTTTCTGTGTGTGTCCGTGTGCCGTGACAAACCTGGTGACATGCAGGACAGTGACAGGGCACTTTACCTTCTGCACAGCTCCAAAAGGCAAACTCCCAGAATGTAAACCTCAATGAGATGTACAGGGCAGGTATATTGACAAGATCTTTTTTCTTTCCAGATTAAATAGAAATAAATTAGAGGTATACTGAGATATCAGAAACATTTGAAAATCCCAGGCTGGACATTAAACAAACATTTGTAATGCTGAACCCCAGGATAAACAGCAAATATTTTGTGTTCTCTAACAAATATTTGCAGAGTTGCACACAGATGAATTAGGTAATCAGAGCAACTGCTATCAGATAGCAACTCAAAATGGGTGCAAAATTCTATGACACAGCTCTAATTAACCACTCTTGTATGATGGTTCTTGTTCTCAGAGGCTCCCAGAATGGCATCAGTGATCTGCCTGTCCTGTTGTTAGCATTTTCCAGCGGCTTGGGAATTTCTGGGGTCTCCAGCTATGGCTGTAGAAAGGGCAAAGCCAGACAAGCAGTGTGTGTGCACCCTGAGAGGCACGTAGCTGGCAGGAGACCAGCTTTGGTGTATTTGCTGCTCTACATTCAAACCTTATGGATTTTGTTTGCCAGTTTCTAGAGCCAAATGTACCTCAAGACATAAGCAGGAGGTAAAAAGGGAGAAAGGGAGAGAATTATATTATGATATGCAAAAGATTGTAACTTTTTTTTTTGTTTTTAATGGGAGAAGACCTGTGAAATAATTCTGTTAAAAACTAAATATCTGATAACACTAGTACACAGAAAAGCAGACTTCACAGTCTGCTCCATAATCAAGTTCTTGTCCTTGCCTCTTTTAAACAATATATCCAGATTTTTCTTCTGGCTCTTGCTGCATTTGGAGTGAATGAAATGATATGAGAAAATTCACATTTTTGTTTTTTTAACTGGAAAGACACTAGTTCAGAGATTATTATGAGAAAAAAACTGTTTGGAAAATATGTTGAATATTGCAAATGTATAGCTTAGAAAACATGCTGGGTTTTCATCTAGTTCTGGACACTATTTCTTGCAGGTTCAGCATCAAATCATTTCTACAAGGTCATGAGGTTTTCAGAAGCAAATGAAGCATTTCAGGCTTGGTTTCACTAAAGAGAGATGGGTCTTGCTACACAAGGATCTGTCATGTGCAATTTTGTTTACTTGGGACTGTTTGCTAACCTCCAGCTTCAATGAGTCACGGTATTTTTACTACCATGCTGTCCATTCCATAGGCTTTAACACACTCCTCCACTTAATTATTAACAAAGTCCAAAGGTATCCACCCCTCTCCCACACAGATCTTCCAGCTAAACACAGCTTTGAAACCTCTTCTTATTTAAAATTGTTCTTTACAGTTTGGATAAATACAGTGTTAGCAGTTGGTGCTTTCGTGTTGCTGCAATGACGTCCTTCCCCACGAAGGCGCCTGCCGCTGTTTACATTCCTTATGTCCAAACAAGCCAGACTTGCCCACACTCCAACAGATATCCTCCGGCTTTGCTCCTTGTGATCCAGCTGAAAATCACCTCCTTTCTCATGGTTCCCTGTAGTCACTGAAAGAAGCTCTTCCCTCTATTTCCTTATCCTTCAGGTTCCCTGCCACAGTCACATTTTCCATGTTCTTGGTGAGGCTGGACCAGGGTTTGATGCCAGGCTGATTTCCAGGGTAGTGCAGAGGGCAGAAATTCAGCCAGTGCTCCTCCCAGATATGAGGCACATGCCGTGAATTAGATCATGAAATTATTCTTATTTTCTGCTGCTATTTTCTATTTTTCAGTGGAACAGCTTCCCTGATCTGGTTCACAGCACAGCAAAAAGCTGGAATTGGGAAGATTGAGGAGTGATGCAGCATGGCATGAGGACAAATAAGGTGGTACTGGATGTTGGGATGTTTCTGAGGCCACAGGATCAGAAAACTGTGACCTTTCTTTTGCTGGCCTGGGGTAAACCTCAATTTCTAGCCAATAATGAGCTTATTAATCTGTCTTATAACAATGTGCTTTCAAGTCTCCTCTGACCTCCCTCTTCTATGTTTTTTAACATCCTGTTTACAAATTATTTTATCAAACACTTTAAACAATTTTAGAAGTACAGTCTTGCTTTAAAAATACCTGTCTAGGACTTAGTTAAGAGCAGCTCCTCTTCACATAGCAAAGCTGGTCAGTGTGAAGAGCCTTGAGAAGTACTTGAACAAGAACGTGCACAGTCAAAGTTAAAAGGAAAAACTGGTGCCTACAAAGCATCAGCCCCATTATACGTGCTTTTGTTTTGAAGTCTGACTTTTAGATGTGCAACAATTGAGCAGAGAGTCCCAAAATGAGCTGTGTGATTGTTCATCCCAAGGCAGCTGTGCCTGAGGCTTGGTGTATCACTTGTGAGTGCTGGAAAAGGCTGGGTGTGTATCACAGTGGGTGTTAAATCACCGGCTGGAAACAGGGTAGGAAAACAATTTAAGCTCAATGGTTACTCAGCTGATTGCTTTGACTAAGTCTCACATTTACACACCCATGCTCGACATTTTTACTTGACAGCACAGTAGAAATACTTCCCCTTCCTCCGGGGGAGAGAAGTATAAGCAGTACAAGGGAAAGAAACTGCTTGCATTAAGGACCCTGGAGAACTGCAAATCTGTGATTAGATGAGCTCTGGGAAATGCACAGGTGTGGACAAACAGCACCAATACCACCCGGCAAATATCCTGCTGCGTGCCACATGCTGCCAACTCCGGAAATGGCAGCAACCTGTACTTTCCCTTTAATTGCCTCTGCTAAAACCGAACAAACCCAAATCGGCTTAGCTTTGAGCTCCCCATCAGGAGCCACGGGACTTTGCACCAAAACAAGCACACATGCACGACTGGCACTGCATATCCTCAGGTGCTCTGGAAGTCTCACAATGTGTGCACAACCACTGCATCTCCTTGGGTGCTCTGGCAGCAGTACAGCCTGTACAACCACTGCATCTCCTTTCTAAAGGTGTGCTTACACACATGAGATGTCCAGGGTATGGAGGCAAACAGAAGTTGCAACTTCACTTTTAATTTCTGCAGTTGGACTGAATTATTTACAAAGCAAAATTATTTAGGGCAAGCTGATATTTTCACAGCAATTCCTTCTTGAAATCCGCATAAAACACGAGTGAAGGCCCAGAAATTTCTGCAACTTACATTAAGGCTACAACTAGAGGTAGACAAGGATAGATAAGCATTGATGCTGGGAAAATTGACCAGTGACAGCATAAGCTGATCAAGGCATGCAAGGGAATAAATACACTGCAGAGATGCATAGAAGGACACATTAAAAAGAAAACCAAGTAGAAATTGCTAACAATTGTATTAAGAAACACAATCCACCAAACATTCTGTCTTGCTTCTTTGTTGTGCTGTGTCATGCTCACGTACAGGCTGTGCAGGGAAGGAGCAGGTTTCCTGCAGGATTGGCAAAGGACAGTAGAGAGTGCACCAGAAGTTACAAGAAAGAAGATTTGGGAATTGGAAGCAGACATCAAAGGGGGTACAGAGTTGACGTAAATAGAAAAGAGACTTGAGAGGGGACAGTGAAAGTTAGCTTTAGCTGGAGACAGGAGAGAATGAGGGCCAAAAAATATGTTGCAATAGCCACTCATGAGTAAGATTTGAATCACAGTTATGTGGGCGACAACAGGGACAGATTTTAAGTATATCACCCAAGAAGAGAATCTCAGTGACATGGACAAAATACCAACTGGGAAACTGAGACTGGGGAAAAGGGAGCAACGAAGGCTTCACTGAGCCAACAAAACAAAAGTAGGAACAAGTGGGAAACCTGGATCAGAAAGAAATTCTTTCTTTGAAAAAGGAAACATTCAGATAGTATTCAGTTCAAAGGACTGGAAATACAGGGATAAATAAATTAAAATGCATTAAACAATTAAATTAAGGGTACATTTATTTCCAAGGATAATCAGGAAAAATCTGCCAAAAAAGGAGGAAACTTGTTCCCTCAGTCACACTATGGCAAGGACCACATTCATCAAAGAAAGGAAGGAGCAATCCACCCCAGTTCAAGATGCCAAGCAGTGATTTGTTTTCTAAAAATGTATACGTTTATTATATTAAGCTTCACTGATTTCTAGCAGTTCCTGGAGACCAAAAACAAAATGCACAAATAAACCTGCTAAATCCTGCTGAATCTGGTAATGCAGTGTCTAGCACAAAAATAAATGTATAGAAAAGGAATATTACACTGGAGAAAGAAATCATTCAGATGAGACGGTAGGGCAAATTTGGGAAAGAATAGCCACAGCTGAGTTTTAAGAGTAATTGCTTATTGTCATAAGGTGTTTTCAAGTCAGTAATTTTCCCTCTGCTTCCTCCCCATCCAGCATCGGCTCTCCCTCAGAAGAAAGATTTGAGACATTCTGCTTTACTGTAAGAAAGGTGCTTGTTCTGCTAATAGCTTTCTTTAAATAATTTTTTTTTATTAAAACAAAGAAATTAAACACACTGGTTGTAATACTGATGAGGGGGTAAACACTAAAAAAAAAGTAATTCACCAGTTCTCAACCTGACTGGCAATCATGTAGTGAAAACCCATAGCAACAATGACAGCACCATCATAAAGAGTAATGAGAGGAATTCTAAACATTTTGGCCTAAGAAGGGTTAATAAGTTTAAAGCACCATGATCTTACATGCAACTGTTCTGAAGTCTTTTTGACACAGGATGAGATTTATGGACACCTGCAATGTTTGATCTTGATGCTCTGACAAGTTATGAATTGTTTCAGTAAGTGAAGAGTAATGAGCAAAGTAACTTCCAAACATGAAAAGAAATTATCTGAATGACCAAGGCTATACATTATATAGATGGGGTAGCATGGTAAACATCTCTAACAGAAATTAAATGTAAATAACAGCTTCATTGCTTATTTTGTTGGGAAATATAATCTCATCTTAGATTTTTTTAAACATTGAATGTCTAAATAGTTTTGTGGAACAGTAGGCTTGTGTAAACCTGTAAGTTGCATCCTGCTTCCATCCAAAACCTGTCATAGGAAAATGAGGCAAATGAGTCTCATGTGACTTATCTAAATGTTTTCGTTTATTACTTTTAGCCTTAGAGCTTTGTTCTAATCCAGGAGAGAGACATGCATCTAAAAACAACCAGCCCTCAAATCCAGCCTGACCTAAAACCAACAGCAAAACAAAGCAGCACAGGTATGTCTGTACCTAGACTGATATGCTGAGAGAGAGCTTCATAAGGAAAGCTCAGGGTGGATACATCTCAATGGTCTCTCTTCTGCTTCACCAGTTTTCTTCTGTTTGGGTTTTTTTAAGGGGTTTGATTTAATGAGAGAGAATTGTGCTTTTAACAATGATTTGCATACTGTGTATCTTAAATAAATCAGATTTAATCCTCTCCTGTTCATTATTACATGGGACTTTTGGCTTTGACATATTTTGACCAGGCACAAAGGGGCAGGATCCAGCATGCACAAAGTTATACAGAAAAATAATCAAATTACACTCTGACATTTTCTAGACTTCTGCTAGTGACCTCTGCTCATAAAACTTGTTACTTTGTGATTGTCCAACCTCTTCTATTATTTTAATATGAACTATTCAAAGATTAATGTAATTAATTTTCCATTAGTACATGTTAGTTCTGTAAGGCTTCAGTAGGCACTCATAGAGAAACAGAACCCTATGTATGCTATTTCAGCTGATAAAGTGCTGGCTACAATACTGGGTTTCTGCAGTTCCCACTTCAAATAAATACTCAAATGGGAAGGCTCTATAGCTCTATCGACTTTGTAGTGGAAGTATTTCACGATGACCCAGCAAAATCAAGGCCCATTGTCTGTTAAAATCTCTATCATCAAATCAGCAAGAGAAACCACAGCAAATATTTGAGCGCAGGGTCAGCCCATATCCTGCATTCTGCCCGTAGCTGGAGGAGGTGGCAAAGGCACTGCCAATTTTCCCTGGTATGGTCTGTCCTCCCAAACTTCTGAATGAGTCTGTGCTGACTTGGAGCTGATCATCTGCTCCCACAGAATAGTTATGAGAGACTCCATATCTGGCCTTTAAGTAAATGAAAAGGCATTTCTCTTTTGCAAATGAAAATGTTTTGTGATAGAAATGCTGTGTGTGGCTGTGCAGGCCTCTGACAAAGCCAGCTGGATACTGGAAAGATGGAAAATCCACAACTGCAAAAATGTGGCTGCTTCTTCCACAACTGTCAAACTGTTAGGCAATTGTAATAAGGTTATTGCATATTAATAGAATATAAAACTAATTGAAAGTTATTGCAGCTAAAAACCTAATAAATAATCTAATTTCTGATTTCTAAAAGCTTGCACATTTAAATAGCTAATGGATTTTTATATTTAGTATGGGATTAAGATTTAAATTGTGACACAAATTTACACAATCCAGTAATTGTCAATAAAAGCTCTTTCAGTACAAAATGGTTTACTGCAATCTCCTGTGCAAATATTTTAAGTGTGGCATAGATTCTCCTCTTTTACCACTTTCTGCAACACCAGTCATTTTCATGGACAAAATGTTTCCCAAGTTCTTCAGAAGAATCACTTCCAGAACAGGGGTTAAGAGCACTCTCCTCCATGCCTGGAGTAACATAGCCCTCCTTGCTGCAGACGGAGCTTGCTACATGTTTAGTGTACGCTGAGGAGCCCACAGCTCATAAACAGGAAACAACCCACAACTCATTTTGAATTCCAATAAATATTTTGTGTTTTACTGCCTTTGGGACAGCACTTGTGTGTGAGTCAGGACAAGATGAGGTGTGGATAAAAGCTGAGTCAGCCCGGCATGCCTCTCACTGGCAACTGTGGCAAGTCCCTCAAAACGTGCATATTCCCCAGGCAAAAGCCTGCATCCATTCCAACATCTTACTCTAGAAAATTGTACTGCAGCACTTGCATCATGTGGTGTTAATATGGTGTTAATATATGTAGGTGTTAAACCTGGGAATTGACCTGCTAAATCAACTGATTCTTGTGGCATAGGGTGTTGGGCCAGCTTGGGACAGAGCATGGAGCAGCTCTAGTGGTTGAGAAATTGAACTGTGACCAGAACCAGTTTGAAACACTTTAAATCAAAATAAGGCTTTTAGTTACCTTATGTTTTCCATGGTCAATATTGCCTTTTGCTGGCTGGTCCTGAGCCATGCCTTTGGGTGCTTTTCAGCCTCCACTGTTACTGTTGTTTCTGCACTGAGTGCTCTGGTGTCCAGTGCCATGTGCTAAACCCAAATTTATGAGAAATTTATGGAATTAAGTGTAGTGCTCACTGTGGTATGGACCAAACCCCCAAAACAGTGTTCTCTTCCCTTTCTAGGCCTCATTTAACTTCCCACTGGAAACATCTGAAGTCAGTCGTGTTTTATCATCCCAGTATTGTGCCATTGACTACTCAACTCACTAATTAAGTGGGGTTCCTGATTAAATTTTGGTTTTGATTGGTTAGTTGGTTGGTTGGGTTTTTTCTTCCCCACATGGAATGCAAACGTGACGGCAAACACGCATTTATATGATTCTGAGAAGTGTTTCGTAGAGCGTTGGATGGGCACAGCCACGGCCCGTCCTCGCCGGCTCTCAGGCAGGCAGCGCTCGCCGTGCCCGCGGCAGCCGGGCCGCCCCTCCGACTGGCGGGGCTTTATGCGCCCCTGACCGAACGTCCCGGGGTCTCAGGCTCGACCCCCTCAGCCCCGTGTCCCGGTAAAAATGCGGGGGCACGGAGGGAACTTGGGCCGGGGGGTTGTGAAGGGAGTGAGGGGTCTGAAGCGTGTGAAGGGAGTGAGGGCAATGAGGAGTTTGAAGCAGAGGGATGTGAGGGCAATGTAGGCGTTGAGGGGTGGGAGGGGTGTGAAGGGAGTGAGGGAAATGAGGAATGCGAGGGCAGTGAACGGACTGAAGGCAATGAGGAGTGCGAGGGCAGTGAGGAGTGTGAAGGCAATGAGGGGTGTGAGGGCAGTGAGGGGTGTGAGGGGAGCGGGGCCGCCCCCGCCCCGCCAATGGCGCGCGGCCGCGGCGGGAGGTGTGTGCCGACCTCACTTCCGGGACCTGTCACCGGCCGCTCCCGCCCCGCTGCCGTTCCCTCCCCGCTCCTTCCCCGCTCCCGCTCCTTCCCCGCCGGCAGCCGGGGACGCGGTTCGGCCCGGCCCCGCCCTGCGCAGCGCGTGGCAGCGATGCACGGTACTGCCTTACGGGCGGCCTCTACCCGCGCGGTGCCCGTGTCCCGGCCGGGGCGCCGGCAGGAGGCGGGAGCGCCCTCCCGGGGTTGGGTGACGCCCCCGGCTCGCTAACGCGGCGGCGGCGGCTTTGCTAATGACCTGTCCTTTCTCCTCCTCCCCTCCCTTGCTATTCGCTATCACTTGTCTCCCGGCCCCGCGGTGTGAAGCCCTCGGCGGAGCGGCGGCGGACAGCAGGAGGAGGTAGCCGGCCCGGAGAGATGCTGTAGTGGCTCCCGCTGCTCGATCGGAGCGGCGCCCGCCCCCGGCTGCGGGAACGGGGCCGAGGGGCTGCGGGACGGGCAGAGCCGGCCCGGCGCAGGTAAAGAGCCACCCGGGAAGCCTCAGGGGAGCGGGATTTCAGGGCTCTGAAGGTGGAAACAGAGAAGGGGGTAATGCGAGGGGCTGTCACACGAGGGGCTGGTTGACAACTGTCATGTCTCCTAAATGGAACGTCTGGGTTGCCCTTAACCTGGAATGAACTCGGGCACTAGGCAGAAAGTGCGTGCTTGGAGGTTCCCGCTGTTGGCTTGGCTCAGTCAGGCGGGTTGTGCTTTTCCCGGTCGGCTGGTCAGAGGAGGGTCGTCTGGCCTGAGAGCGAGGAGCAGGTCAGCGGGAACGCCTCCGGGGCTTACTTCTGTGGTTTGCCGCGTTCTTGGTTGTCCCTATGGGGCTGGATTCTTGCTTTTCAAAAAGCATTCCAGAAGAAAGGAAAGGAGTGCGAATAGGTGTTGCCTTGTATTCATATTAAGATTGGCCCCGTCTCACTCAATGGTACGGGAAGCTGTTCCTAAGCTCTCTGATGGAAGTAGTATGAGCGCAGGATTTGTCACACAGGATTATCTGGAATGATAATGTTTGGCACTTTTAGCATTGGGTGTCTTAGTAGTACTGCACTAATAAAGGTGTTGCATAAGTTTTGTTGTGAAGGAAAATCGTGGTCAAGCTCCTTGTATTACAGAACATGCACAGACTTTCTCATTGGCATCTGGCACTGCTCACCTATTAAAATTTGCTTTGCAGGCAGCAAAATGGATCAGCTGTAAAAACTATTTCCTTTGTTAATCCTGAATCATTGACTTAGCATTGAGGCTGCTACCTGGTCTCGTGCTGGAACTGAGGCACTTGTGGTTCATGTGATGTGGTCACACGTTTGCTAAACCTAAACCAGTGTCATAACTTTTGTTGGCTGGCATGAGCTACCGAGCAGCCATCGGCTCGTAGTGACTTTGAGTGGCAACTTTGGGAATTTCAAGTAATACAATGTAGTGTATTGGAAGGATGAGAGTATGCAGACCTTATCGGAGCTTTGTGGAACTCCCCAAACAGCATGCTTGCTGTCTTTTCCCATATTTGGAAGGAACTCTTAACATGGTCCAAAAAAACATTCTTATCAAGCTGTTGGTGCCTTATATTGACTGTCACCCTTTACAGTCAGGTGCATAGGGAGTTTTGGCATCCTATTGGAAACACCTTGTGAGTTTGTCATTTGCTTTTCAGTAGTTCTTTAGTGTCCTCATCTTCTGTTAATAGTAGTAGTCTTCATAAAGGGTATAATGAATTTTAAACCATGGAGAGAGGGTTACGCTTCAGTTGTGATTTTGTGTTGTTATGCTTTTAATAGTTCGTGTGCAGAGTGTTATAAAAGTATAAGGGACAATAATGTCCTACAGGAGAGTAGGATATATGGCCTAAGATACTAATCTTGTTCTAAAGAATGGATTATAATGCTCACTGTCCCAAAATAGGCAGGGAAACATAACTTGTCTTATTATTTTTTCAGAAGCAGCTTGTACTTCAGAATTGCAAACAGCTCTATTTTTGTCCTTACTTTTCTATAGCTTTCCTGATGAGATTTGGGTTCTGAGTTCTGCTTCTATTGCACTTGTCATATTTTTGCAAGGGAGAAAAACAGAGAACACCATACTTATCTTGGAAAAAAATGAAGTTGAATTAATATTTATTAAATGCACAAACATATTTTCTTACATAATTTTGGAAATTAAACTTTTTTTTTATCCACTTTTTCAAAATCTCTCTGCATCTCTGTTTTGCTTGATATTTTTTAGCTATCTATGTTTTTTATATATAAATAGGCCTTATAAAGTATATAAAAACAAAATCTCTACCTTTGAGATGCAAATCCTCAAAATAAAGATCAATTGCAAAGACATCTCATGGGGCTGTGTGTGCACCTTGGAAACTATAACTACCATAAATGTTTCCACAGAAAGACTTAGTGAGAATTCTCTTTAGAGTAAAAGTATTTTACTCTATAACGGATAATTAAAATAGCACAGGGCTGTCACTGTAGTGTTCTCAGTTGAGTGGTTTTGAATTCTTTTAGTATGAAGGGAAAAAATCCAAATTGTATTGGGATATACCAGTTATATTCCCTAGTTAGCTAGATGTCAGCTGGTCCTGCTGTAAAACTAGAGACATATTAAAAAACTCAGTCATTTTAAAAATTATCTTAGCCCAAGTGAAATGAAAGCTTTTTTCAGAAGAAGCATAAAGAAATATTTTTCTTAAGTTATATTACATCATAGCTATGTAAAATCATTATAATAAGCCCTGGGAAATTTTATTGACTTTTTTTTTTTTTTTAAGAATGTCAGCAGCTTTTTATTGATGAAGAACTGCTTGTTATCACCAATCTGCACATGAAATGGAAGGAGAAGAAATTCTGGAAAACAACTCCTGTTTCAGCCTTGCAAGATGCTGCTTGAAGGGGTAAGTACATACATGGACTGGGCATAGAATCTCTGTAAAGAATGATTAATGTATATTCAAATGACAAAGAAAGAAATCTGAGCATGTAGTGGCAATAAATAATTGATAAACAGAAAATAGTAGCACAATCAGGAGAACAATGTAAAGCTTCCATATAGTCTGATATCTACTGCTGTCTTAGGTGCTAGTCAGTAGAATTCTGAATTCTTAATATTTTAGAAGTAGAGTGTTCAGCATTTCAAAGGACCAGGTCTGTTAAATTAAATATTGAATGACATTTTATGAAGTAGAAGGCTGAATTTTTCACTGAAAGCAGAAAGCCTGGTAAGGTTAGGCTCTGAATCATCACAATCCTCAAAACTAACATCTCTCCAAGAGTGTGATATTTGACATGTTTTAAAGATACTCAAGTAATATGAGGAGACTCTTGTGTGACCAGATTGCATGTGGCATTGAGATGTTGCCAAATCTGACTCCACTTCCTCATACCACTTCTCATAGTTTCTGCTTATGAAACAATATTTATTTATAAGTGCATTGCATGTACCTTTAAATATCTAAGAAGTGTAATTTCTGAGTCCAGTGAAGGACTTCTCATGCACAGATTACTACAGATTATAAACCACAACTCCTGGGCACTTGAATCCTGACTGAGGCTTGAGTTGTTATGTGACTGGTTTGTGTGCGTCTTTGCTAAGTCTTAAAATGTGTGTATGGGGTTAAAAATTTTTTTATACTTTGGAAAGATGTAAACTACCAAAGAGGCATAGTTTGTTCTGTGGCGCTGTATTCATCTAAATGTATTGATTTAAGTTCAAGTTGTCTCATGCCTGTGGAAACATTAAGAGTAGGAGAGATTGGCATTTGGCAAATTACCTATCCCTTTCTAAAAATGCTGATACACTGCCATGGTTTTTAAAATATGTATAAACTGGGAAATTATTCACTAAATCTTTCCAAATAGTAAAAGAAACTTGTTCCAAAATGTGTCTGCCTTGAGGAACTCAGAGCAGTGAGCTGAAGTTGTACTGAGGTTGTACAGCTCTTTGGCATGTTTCCAGGCAGATGAAATACATGTGAAAGCAAGTTAGTCCCATATTTTCATATTTCACATTTTTGTATCTCATTAGATTGTTTTCGTTTTGTTGAGAAGTACATAGAAGGAAACAGAGCTGCTGTTTGGTGTGCTGGTTTAGCAAATCCTTACTCATTTTTGAGTGTATAACATCCTGAAGCTGAGAGAACTTATCATGGTGAATGGTTTAGAGTTTGATGTATTTTAAATGGAAAAATAATACTGCAATGACTTAATATTATTTACATTTAACAACAACAAAAAATCATAAAAGTGGACCATTTGAAACTATTCTATAGCCTGTGATTAAGATTTGGAGGCAAGTCTTACTGTTTTGTTGTGTATATCCATGCATCCGGCACTGTTATGCTAAGTTCTATTACCCAAATATAGGCTTGTATTGCCATTCTTTGTTTCATTACACAAATAAGTGCTACATGCCTGTTTTGTTTTAAAAATTATTTACAGGAAATGATTGATATGACAAATCACAGAACAAACCACTGAACATGAATGTTCAGAAGGTAAGAACAGCTCATGTCTTATTTGCAAAACCTTACTTGAAAGTGAAGACTTGAATTACTGATGATGTTTGCTGTCAGTGTTACTGTTTCAGGAAGAATGGTACAAAGTACCTGACACTGGAGTCATGGGGCAGGCTCCCATTAAGCAAAACCAAACAAAACCAAACCAAACTCTCTGGCATCTTTATTCAACACGTATGGAAAATATTCCCCGGAGTAGTGAGGCTGAAGAATATAATGTGGAGCAAATTGGATCTGTGGGGGAGGAGGAGGGAGAAGGTGGATGTTGTGTCAGGAGACTGCTTTGGAGGCTCTTGTTTATTAGTGTCTGGCGGCATTCTGTCCAACAGAGCGGAGAAATCCTCCAGTACAGCTGTCAATTAATTCCTACACTCTGATGTTTAAATACAATTAATTGCAGCCCATGGGTCATAAGTGAGTGCTGTTGGCTTGTTAGCAGTTTTCAGTGGAAGATTACAAAATAGCTATATATATGTGTGTGTATATATATATATATATATATATATATATATATATATATATATATATATAACAAGTGAAGTTTATATATTCTTGCCCACCTCAGGATAAAGGACATGCTGTGTGCACTTAAGCAGGCCAGTGTGATCAAATCAGGTAGCAGCTTTGGTACCTATGTAAGTAAGAGACAAGCTTTAGTACCTAGATAAGTAAGAGACAAGCAGCACAGGGTTACTGCCTCTGAACAAAGCAGCAGCTGTACCTGTCATTCTGTGCTGGAGATGTACAGATGTAACTGTGCGCAAACAGGCCAGTATTTTCAAACAGCTGTCAAATTTTCAAGATAAATGTATGTTCTAGGCACCTGACTTTCAGCATACTAAGCTGCTGTCATTCTAACCAAATTTACAAGGAGTTGCATTTTCTCAAGATTATAAATCCTGTAATAAATCCCATGGAAATGTAATAGTGATTATCCTCTAAGAACATGGAATTGTTCCATTTGCAGCTATCATTCATTTTATTTCTCTTTTACATGGCAAGGGAGGGTGTGTGTGTATGAATGAACACATAAATGCAAAAAGAACGGGATGTCCTCTCTCAGTGGTTACTGACAGCCCTGCAAAGATGGGCTACAGCAAGAAGTGTGGCTACACAGCATGGCTGGATCTGATCTAGGCTCCTTCTTTCCTTCTCCCATCCATACGCCTCTGTCCATCCTGTTTGCTGCCCTCAGTGGGTCTGTTCAGCTCTCTGTAGCTGTCTGTGGTTTTCCTGTGTTGCCGATTCAATGAATGGAACTGTTTCACCGAGGCTGTGTCTATGCTGGGGAATAAAACTGGCCAGGGACTGTTCCCGGGAGCTGGCTCAGAGTGTCGGGATTGCGGGGAGGCCGAGCAGCGTGCAATGCCCTGGGCTGGGCTCCCTCCTGGGAGCCTGTTAGGCTGCTGCGGGCCAGAGCAGTGTCGGGGAGGCTCCGGAGCAGCTCTGGCCCTGGGTCATTCACGGTGCCAGAGGTGGCCAGCGGGATCCGGCAGCGCCAGCGCCAGCGCAGGCACCGGGGAGCAGCGTGGCTGGAAGGACAGAGGGAGAGGGAAGGTGCGGCAGTGCCAGGGAGCTACTGAAGGGATATCCTTTTGATGTGAGGGAGCTATTACGTTACTTAAGCTGACTAGTCTAGGTACCCTTAAGGTAACCTTATTTTGCAACCAGTAACTCAGCTGTGCTTCAGAGAGGGACTGTGTGCTCTGTCCCCCGTGACTGCTCTTTCAATGTCTGATAGAAGCCAGCTGAAATGCCTTACAAAGTGAAGTAAAACTGGAATATGAAAGTACATACATGGCTTTTATAAGAGGTTTTCTTTTCCTGGTTATTTCACTGGACTTATATTCTTCCTCCACCTTTCTGCAGTTCAGAGACTTCATTGGTTAAAAGGAGTGGAGTGGCAGATGTACATCAATGCTGGTATTGCTGTTAAACAGGGCACCAGATACCTTCCATATCACAGAGGATGAGCAAGGAAAACATGGCAGGAAAATAATTGGTTGTAGTTTGCCACTTTTTGATCATGCAGGAGTGTGAGGCTTGTGATCTGTATACTGTAGTGAGTGACCTGATTTAGAGCTGTGAAGTCATGTGTCCCAAGTATATCCTCTATCTGACACATCAGGAGCTTGCAAGTACAAGTACTTGATGTCCATTTGCCAAAAAATGTAGATTAATTGCATTCATGACTGTTGCCAAGGCTCCTGTCAGTAATGCTAACTCAGTGTAAACTTTGTTTTTCCGTGATACATTTATCACAAAGAAAATCTTTTAAAGGTAGGGATGTCTGAATTGTCAGAATAAAACTGAAGGACTTTTTCTTAACCAAAAAAGAAAAAACAAAAAACCAAACCAAAACCACAAAAAGAAAAACCAGCATCAAAAAGCGAAAGCATTTTGTTTCACATTCCACTCTGAGTTGTGGCATGACATTAAATTGAAGTTAGTTTATTTTTAGCAGGTTTCATGTGTTTATTTACTTAAATGTAATAGCTGAGCAACAGGAGCCTGTAAAAATATTTCTAATGCATGAGTAAAATTGTAGCACAATAAGGAATAAGTAAACTACACAACTTCAAGTGCTAGTTACAGAAGACATTGGATTTTTATGTGCAGGTAGAAGAGTATAAAAGCTGGCTCACTGGAATTACTCAATTTTCAAAACAACACTTGCAAGCAGAAGAGGCCTAAATAAGTAATATTTTGTTTGAGGGTCATTATTTTTTAAAGTATCTAAATCCCTCTGTTAAGCTGAATTTAATTTATCAAATAAGTCATGTTATTATGTCTGCACAAGGGAATAAAGTTTATCAGTGAAATAAACCCACTGAAAATACACAGTGGTGGTGTTCTCTGCTAAGAAGGCAAATTCAGGCTTCCTGAATGTCTTCCAGAAACAGATGTAAATTCCACTGTAGCTTTTCAAACAGTGAATAATCCTGGTCTGTTATGTTTGGTGATGAATCATGTGAGGAGTTGCAGATGGTGAGGCGGGTGCAGCTGTGCAGATGCTGGAGGAGCTGAGATAGCAGACTGGAGGACCAAGGAGATGAAGGAGGTGATTTGAGGATGGGTTAATAGAGGAGAGGGATAAGACAGCTGAAAGAATATTGACAAGGACTATAACCTGAGATTTGGGATAGGGAGTGAGCTGGTGACTGAAAGGAGGTATTCTTGAGGAAGAAACATCTTTTTTGTTGTTATTGATCTTGGAAGCAAAAATTGCAGTATCGGATACCAAAGCAACTGAACTTTTGTCCTGAGCCAAAACAATGAGGAGCCCAAGCTAGAAGTTTAAGCTATAAATGAAAAGAGAAAACTAGGAGACTTCTTGTCTCTTTTAAAGGAATACTGATCTTAAGTAGGAGAGCTTTTGTAGGAAAAGGTACAGATGCAAAGTTGTGGGCTTTTTTTAAATCAGTGTGGCAAAATTTGGGAGTTTGTCAGATGGAGAAGTTGTATCTGTCTAAGTCAAAATCCAGTCAAAATTTAGTCCCACCAAAAATGGGAGGGTGCAAGGCCTAATCACTAAATGGCAGGTAAGGCTCAAATGTAACTTTTTGCAGTCTTAAATCAATATGCTAAACACACCTTTCTAATTTTTGCATTAAGTGATTTTAATTTATCTTTTTCTTTTTTCCTCTCATTTTAGATTGACAGTTTTGTTCCAAAACAATAGCTTTTTATTCAGGAAGAATGTTGCCATTAAGATGTCTGCAAGAATTAGGAGGTAGTGCAGGCAAATGTCCAGGTCAGTCTTGGAAGAGAGTTTTGCTCCAAAACTGAGAGCAATTTTCAGGATTATTTTCTCACCTCATCTGGTCTAGTTACCTGTCAGGTAAATGCAGTATGGTCTGCTGCCCTGTGCCCCCAGCCCAAATAATTCTGAACCTGCAAATCTTCTCAAATTAGAGAGATCACTAATGGCTGCAAAGGCATTAAAGTTCTGTTGTTTTCATGGAAGGCGGTGACTGGGAGGAAGAAAGGAAAACACATTATTGACCCTGCTGCGGAAGTGATGCAATATGAATTCAGCAATTGTCTGTTCTTTTTGACCCGTCAGTTTCCAGACAGCACAGAAGGACAAGCGAGCTCAGGCTGAAGCAGCCACAGTGTGTTTGTGATGCTTTAGGGGTGCCATGTGAGCAGGGGGCAATAGTAAACACTTATGGTAGAGAGTGTCACTTATTGAGAATGGTAGTTCTCAAATCTGGGTACTGCCTCAGTGCTCCCAAACTTTTATGGTGCTATTTAAACTCACAAAACCATATGCAGCTGCAAAAATTTCATTGCCAGTCAATAAACTCAAAATTAATTGGCATCTGTCAAATATAATGCGTGGCCTTGAATGAGGTTGTATGCAGTTGAAGTATTTATGTCATAGGAACAATTCTTTGCTCTTCTCTTGAAGAATAAGCAAGGTTGAAATAATATAGGAAGGTTAAGTATGCTCAGAAAACAAAAGATTATGTAATTATTTCTTATCCTTCTTTTATGACATTTCAGCTAAAGACAAGTATTTTTTTTTATAACACAGCAAGGATTCTAATTTCTAAAGAGTATGTTACTGCTATATGTTATATATATGATATATATATATTATAATAACATACTAAAGAATATGTTATTATCAAGAATATATACCACTTGCTTTCACACATAAAGCTCTGCAGATAAAAAACAAAAGGGATTCCTATATCCTGTTTTGTAAGAACACATTTGAAGTTGTCTGTACTTCCACATGAACCCTAAATATTGTTGAAATACCATCAGATTCAGAAAGTGCATCCAAGTGTTTGTTTGACTTTACATTAGTGGCAATTGGCTTTTTCTTTTCATAAATATAGTATGTCTGAATTTTCACATTTGTAAGGAAGAGTTACTAGATAGTTATGCTTAAAGTTAAACGTAATGATGTTTTTCTTGACAAAAACAGTCATGTATGTTATGTTTTTGTGGGTTTATTTGGTTTTGGGTGTTTTTATCAAGCATGTGAGCAAGTAAATCTTCTGAGTGAGAGGTTTATGTAGCAGCACCATCAATATGACAAAAATTTTGCCTTGCACTGCATCTGTGTGTATTAGATTATAATTTTAATTGACAATTTCAGTTGCACAGAAGTCTTTAATTTGCTACCTTATGAAGTTTATTTTTACCATATGTAGTTAAAATGTATTCTGCAAGAGACTTAGCAAGGGGTTTGCATTTAATTACTTCAGGAATTGATTATATTGGAGATAATAATTTAGGCACCACTCTAAAATGCCATTTCTATTTGCCTGTTACCCTCAGATGTCTGTGTCCTTCAACAAATGAGGTCTCTGTAGAATATCAGGGTATAGTTAGAAAATTGTCGGGCACGTGCTTTTTGTAATGTGAGATGCAGTAATCACATGTATAAGGAAACAATTGCAGCATTCCAATTTAGTCTTAAGGATCTGGTTCCCAGTGAGCAGCATGTTGGGGCAAATGCGTGGGCTGTTTGTAAATGCTGTACATGTCATAATCAACTTTGACTTTGCCACTGTTATGTATTAATTTTAGAAAAAAAAAACACCTGACAATGGCTTAGGACATCTAATCTATGCCTGCCGTTCATAAAATGCAGTTTTTGTGGGATTTTTGGTTTGTTCCTTTTTGTTAATTCCAACCATACCATGCAATTAGATTTAGCCTCAATCTGAGCTCTGATCTCTGAAATTAAGGTGTCCCTGACTGTTAATCAATTCAAAATCATGGCTTATGTAATTAGCTCATCAGACGTTTATACAGTATTGCAAAACTTAGAAAAACCTGGCAACTTCCAAGTAAATGGGCAAGGAGTTTTTGGGACACACCAAATAAATGGATAAGGAGTTTTTGGGTCACGTGAGGAAAGTGAAATAACTTTACGTTCATCAACAAGGCAGTAAAAATAAAGCAAATACTCAGATGACACATTTGTTTGAACGTGACCTTGGCTCTTGGATCAAATAGCAAATATATGTATGTCGTGTTTGTCTGAATGTCACCTCTCCTTGCTTCAAATATCAATCATAAATCAAACCCCAGCTTTTGATGTACATGCAGCAGGAGCAGCCTCTTAGATGATGCACCAGATCTCCATTTCTCAGCAGTTGTGGTCTCCACATGTCAGTGTTCAGCACACACACCCAGCCTGTTCTGTCAGCTTCATGGCCTGCCAGGTGTTGTCACAGAGGCTTCAGAATCTGTAGAATTTTGAAGCACAAACTGTTGTGATTAGCGCATGTAATCTTTTGAACTTCCTCAATCATGGAATAATTTGACTGGAATGTAGCTGTGACTTGAAGAGAAACTGACATTGAAATGGATTGGATAAAGAGCAAAAACTGGGGATTCATTTGGGAGAGGAAAGGAAAAGGGGGAGTGTGTTGCGAGTGCAAAGTTGTAAATCTAACAGTGGAGTGGGGTTTTCATTAGTAGTTCTGGTGAGCTGTGAGCAGTATTAGTGGAACTGTAATGAACCTGAGAGGCAGCACATGGCAGAGAGCACAGACTATAACACAGAGGTTACTAAGATGATGCCGTGGCTTAGTTTCTTGCAGAAAATAAATTCTTATTGTTCATAGGTTCAAGTTGTTTTGTATCTCTTGTTAATAAAATATACTTTCTTCAGTGGTTATGCCTCAAAAATACTGGATATTATGAACTGCAATATGAATATTTGCTTGAAGTGCATTAACAACTAATGTAATAAGCTGAATAATCTTCCCTCATACTGCTTTACAGGTGGATTTTTTTAAAACCATATTAATAGTAGTATCTTGATTCTATAGATTAGGCGGATAGTCAGTTTGAGTATAAAGATGGAAACAGACACCATTACAAACTGAGAGGTTTTTAGGCCTTCCATGTATCTGGACCATAAAAGTTGAAGCAAGACAAAAGACTTTTCTAACACAAAGTTTTTCACTTGAGTCTTTGGCAGTGCTTGCTTGGGCTTGGTACTGTCTAAATTTCAGACTGGATTATAATATAGTTTAAAAAATACAAAAACCTAGGAACTCAAAATACTCAAAGCAACCAACCAAAAAAAATTCCCCAAAGCCCCACAAACAAACAAAAACCCCAAAGCAACAAAGACCCCTCCAAAAACACCTCTTGAAGAAAACAGTAAATTGAAGGAAGACATTACAGGTTTTCCAATAACCCTGAGTATAGTATTATATAGTTTGTTAATTTATATTACTCTTGACTTATTCTGAAATCCTGAGTAGATAGCCCCTTAAAGGATTCAGCAGACACAGATTTAAGAGATTTGAAAGCTTTACTTTGACATACAGCTATTTCTGACTTTAGTTTCAGTTCAGCATTCACTAGACAGAAAAGTCAAGTCTTCCTATTCCCAGTTACAGAAACCTCCAAAGCATTTTCTTTTTAGATATGAAAACTCACATTTAGAGGAGAAAGAAACAAACCAAACAACCAAAAAATCTCAGTCATGCTGGCATTCTATTCAGACTTGAACCTATATGAGCTTGAAGGCAGTTCAAACACCTCAATCTCCACTCTTTACAATATGGGATTTTCCTTTTATCAGAAGGGCCTTGATGCAAATTTGAGTAATGCCATGTTTGATACATCCATTTATGTGGAAGAAAGCAAGCATGATTGCAGATAGGTGTAAACTTGAGGTGATAGACCTGTAAGTCTTGTCTTTGGAGCCTGGAGGCAAAGGTTGCAAAACCTTCCTATCCTGTTGCTGATGAAACCAAATCTGGCTCCTGCTGCCAAAGCGATTGCAGGGGCTCCTTTCAACACAGGCTTCAGATCTTACTGCGCCCGTACCCAGGAGCTGCAGTCTTCCATTACGTCTGCAGCTGAGCTGTCTGACACAGGCTGACTAGTCTAATGGTGTGGATGAAATATGGTGAAATCTATTTTCTTGTCTAATATGAAGTCAGTGGAAATATAAAGTGTTCTGAACGGAGTTCCTAGTTACCAGGATCTTGAGGAGCTTGTTGAATTCAAAATTCTCCTTTAGAAAGCCACTAGATGCCAGGATGTTGCTTTATTCTTTACAAGCAGCTGAAGTTTTTCTTTGAGCCAGATTCTACTCTCAGCTTGAGTTTCTAGCATTGGAACTTTAATTTCATTTTTGTTATTTATTTATTGGAGCATGTTGTGTCACCTCAGAGTAAATGATCTTCAGGCAGTACTGGATTTCAGTCGCAATTTTACTGCTGGAAGGTATCTATGGGATGTGCACATAGCAGCCTGCATGACAGTTCCATAGCCTTGCCAAATGACGGTAATACCCCTTAATCTAATAGAGGTGCTGTCTGATCTGTAAAGCAGTTTTCACCTCTCACAGGAGACAAAAGAGGCATTGGCTTCTTCACTTCAGGCCGTGCAAGTGCCTGGTTGGCAGACCCAGCCTGTCCACACAGTCACTGGATTCTGCAGAGGAGATTCAGGCTGCACATGCAGTTATATTTTGGCTATGCAGCACCTGTATCCCTCTTCCCAGCTGCTTATTTCTACTCTCTCCATTGAGCCAACTCTAATATTTGTAAGGCTTTGCAGTGAACTGGATCAGGGAAGTGGTTGGATTAAAAAGTACCATGTTTTTAGTGGGTAATCATGGCCTTGAAGATCAGTCATGGCTCTGGAAATTCCATTGAGCTCCACTCAACCCAAACATGTTAAGTGAGCTGTTGGACATTAGGTGAGATGAATTATCTCTCTTATTTCTGTTTGCTGAAAATTAATTTCCTCTTTGTAGTTTTTTTCTCCATTATTAATTGCATCTGTTGTGTGAAAGTGAGAGGGTATGATATTTGAAAGAAATAGTTTCATTATCTCCTGAATAATTTTGTTGCTGCCCTGTTATTAGTTACTTCTTAAACAGTAATCTTGGCAAAACAAATTTTTAAAACTATTTAGTGTAAAATAAATGTGTTACATAAGTGAAAAAGCATTGGGGGAAATAGTGGATATATAGTCTTGAAGGTCTAGAAAGCAGCTGAATTGTTTAAAGCAGGAAGGTCAGTCACATTTAAAAGGAGGGTTGAGTGGTCCTGTTCAGAGACACTGATCTGTAACATGCACTAGTCAATGTAATTTAAAATCCACTGGGACAGAAAATCCTGAGTCCAAAGAAACACAGATTCCTAGCTCAGTAAATTCTCCTTGAGTTTGGCTGAGCAGTGTAAACCAACAAAACCCATTTCTATGTTGTTTTTGTCATTTTGTCTGGGTTTAACCCCAGGAGGCAACGAAGCCGCACTTGCTCACTCACCTGCCATGGAGCTGGAGAGAGAATTCAAATCAAGGTTGCATAGAATTTTTCCTTATGTGACTTTGAAGATCCTGACTTTACAGCTTTGCTGTCAATTTTCAAAATTAGGGTATGTGAATTTTGATTTCTTTTAAAGGCAAGGATACCTATAAATTGCATATGGTATCTTGGAGTACAGCTGAGTAAAGGGAAGAAAGATAACATTTTTCCGAGTGGGTTTTTTTGGAGAGGGGCTGTGCAACTGGCAGTCTTGATGAAGGGTAGCTTATGAAAATTTTTCATCACATGCATAGAAAATGTTCTCTCACTTATATAATTAATACTTTTTAAAATAAAAAATAGTATGAGTATGTAAAGTTACAAACTATGAAAACTGAATCAGTTGTCATGTGATAAATGAGAAAATATGCATGCTTTCCCAGGTGGAAGTCTGGGTGTCACACTGTAGGTACCAAATCCTGTTTTCCTTTCTGTGTTGAATCAGGATATTAGAAATATTCTACAGCTTACATATTCAAGGCTCTTCCTATGCAGTGAAGTTTTCTAAAAATATCTATTGCAATCACGAGTTTACATGTCCTGTTTTCAGCCCCAGCATTCTCAAAATGACCGAGAGGTAATGACTGTTTTAACTTTAACCCTGGTATGTGCAAGCAAGCCCTTTACACGATCAATTTGTTTATGCAGTAAGATCAGACTTTGTTACAGCTTCCTAGAGACCTTTGCATCTCAGAGACCTGGTTCCTTACAGAGATTATCCCTGGTGTGGCAAGTATTAAATGTGGAAGGGCTGGAGGTTCAGTATCCCTCCATCCCTTTCCAAAAATGAAGCAAGTAACTGATAGCTGCATGTTGAGGTGTTTTTCTTTAATAATCTGACTGATTTCTTTGGGACTGATTTCAGGTTTAGAGGTAAGTTACTCAGTGGGTATTCACAGTGAGGTGGTGGGAGAGGACTTCTTGTGAAAATAGACATATTTCATAGATAACAGTATGTGAGAGAGTAAAGCCTGTTTAACCTAAAACCATTAATTACATGAAATTATGTCCTTGTTTTTCTATGTTCTATTTTCTTGTTTTCAGTTTGTGTGTGTTGGTACTTGGGGATAAGAAAGGGGTTATGGAGACTAAAGTATTATATGGGAAACTGAGAAAATCCTCTGCTGATGTGTTTGTGGCACAGAATTTTTGTAAATACTTAGGAGACACAGATCTTTGAGTGGAATCATCGTGCTGCATCTACTACATCTAATGTTGTAATACATACAGAGCTTTTTGTAGAGCAAAATTCTGTCTGTGACTATTAAATGAGCTTAATACTCATTACCCTTTTTATTTTAGAAGCTTTTTTTCATTCAAGCAAGTGCTTGTGTGAAACCTGCCAGTGATATGCATGTGTAAACGTGCACGGAACACAAGAGAAGCCAGAAGGCAGTTTACTGCATAAATACTAGGCATATTACTTGTAGATTTTCTGTGCTTATAAAAAAAATTAATTGTCAGTATTGTGAATATTAGTATATTTTGACTCTTCAGAAATTGTTATGTTGTTGCCATGCTTGCTTAAGTACCAGTTAATCATTGACAAGAGCGCTAATGATTAAGCAGCTGTAATTTATTTGTAGTGTTTGAAAGTACAAAAGAGTATGTAATTTAATAGTTAAAACAAGAAGCACTCCATTTATGTTTCACTGGCTATTAGGTTGTTTTAACAGAAATGTAACTAAAAAGGCTGCTGAATTTTACATATTGATTGTAAACGTGGAAAGGTATCATGTGGTTTGGGTGATACCAAGCAGCTCTTGACATATTCAGAGGTCAGCTCTCAAGCCTTTCCTTTGCTTTCCTGACAGATAATGCCTATTTTGGTTGAGGGTAGACTTCAGTGTTTGCTTAATCTTTTAAAAATATATGTGCTGGATGAAGAAGTGGTACTTGGAGAGATGTATATGTGATTCAACAGGGAACACTGGGTACAAGAAGCCCAGTGCCTACTGGAACCTCCCCAGCTGTCCTGGGGCTGAGTGTCTGCAGGGGAATACAATCCTCCTGTGCTGTGAGCAACTGGTTTAGCCCAGGAGAGCTTCATGGAGAGCACACTGGTGGAGCAGTGACAATCATATGCTCTGCCAATTCCTCTCTTCTTTTTGCTAATAGCTCCTTAGGGAGACAAATTTGGTAGTCTCCTTTGGGTTGCTGGAGGTTTCTCTATACTTTTCCCCCATCACCAAATAGATGTATCACACAGAGAGGAATTTAACTTTATTTTCACAAATGACATACAAGGGATTTCTCTTTTCTGAGTCTGAGTATGTTCTGGTTATGTCAGGGACTTGAGTAGATAACTAAGAGCAAAGAGCACATTTAGTTCCAGGTGTTCCTGGGCTTATCCATGCTGTGTGTTCAACTCTCACCCACCAGCACAGTGGGTACAGTAATGTCCCTGTTGTCTGTAACTGGAAATCATAGATAAATTCCCATACTTACTCTCCTATATATATCCCTGCTTGCTGCACTATGTGACATAGAAATTATTTTCCTTTTCTGGTTAAAACTATCCTGTTTCAAAGAAATGGGGCAAATAGATCTGTACTAATGGTATTTGTAGAATGAGATGGAAACTTAGTAATAGTGACAGCATCGCCTTTATTTTTCCTGCTCAGGAAGAGTGAGTAGAATATTGATGTTTGTTATAAGTTTTGGTGGGAAGTGCATAATGCCTTCTGTAGAAATACTTTTCTCAGCAATGGAGAGAAAACAACTATCTACAGATAGACCTTGTCATAACTTTCATTCATCTTGAAGTCTTTTGGGGAATTTTCCCCACCCTGTGCTCTTGATGATTCATGTTGCATAAAGCTTCCAGAGCAATAGAGTGTTGTATAATATTTCACTTTTGGATTAGAAATCCTGTATTCAGTGTGCTGCAATTGGTTCAAATATTTTTTAAAATATCTGAATTTTTAAAAATTATTCTTTCACCAGAAAAAAAGAAGTTTAAGTGACTGCTCTACTTGATCAAAATGGTGGACACTGAAAACCAGCTCTATCCCCTTACTCCCTTGGAGGAGGAGGATATAGACAGCCCTTTATCTGGAGAGTTCCTACAAGATATGGAGAACATTCAAGACCTGTCCCAGTCTCTAGGTGATGATAGTTCTGGAGCTTTAAGTTTAACAGAATTCCAATCACTGGGAAATGGTCCAGGATCTGATGGATCAGTTATAACAGGTAAGAGTTTGGTTTAACATAAAACTTTCTTTTATAAATAGAATGGTAGAAATTAATAACTACTTTAATGCAATAGTTATTGCTTATGATGAAGTGACACTGGAAATATATAAACTGATTATGGCATAGTCTTAAAATACTTAAGGCTAAAGTTAATATATTAGACAAATGTCACTGAAGAATGACTGTAACATAAAGTTACATAGCCTTTAGTCAGAGGCTTTGGGAGATCAGAATGGGAATCACTGCAGTGGTGTGGGACACTGGAATTCTCAGTAAGGTTTTCCTGTTGAATCTGGGAGTTTGCAAGTCTTCTAGCGGGAGAGCCATTTGAAGTAGTTTGCTGATAACCTTTTGATTAGTTTGCTTTATGCTTTATTTTGGGGGGTTCTTGCTTTAGATCAATTCCCAGCTTGTGATCCCTATTTCACCTTGGAATAATAGAACTGAGGCAGTTGAAATGAGCAGTGTGGGTTTGAAGGCAATGGGGAGAACTGCCTTCTGGCACTGTGGACTAAAGGAATGTTTCTAGAACTACGATTTTGTTCCCTTTTGGTTGTAGACCTTCTCATGAGAGAGATGCCTTGTACAGGAAAAGTTATGATGTGCTTTATATATGTGTGTGTTTGTTTATAACATGGTCCTGCAGAGGCAGGAGGCTTTACAGTTATTTGAGTGTAGGTTTGTACAAGGCCTACAATAATTTAGATCAGCTTCTGCTGTCACCTTCTCATGGAGTATTCAGAGTACTCATGGAGTATTGCTCACTGCAAAATGTACTGGTTTTGTGGTCAGAGAACATGGAAAATGTAAACTTCCAAGGTTCAAATTCCATAAGGCAAGTAAAATGAAATAACACTTTAAAAAATCCTGGGGTTTAGGCTGTTCTGATGACTCTGATGCCTGTGGGCTTGGCAGCGCTGGCAATGGAGACTCTGAGTTCCGTGCCAAGGTTTTTTTCCAACATAATACTTGCTGACCTACATTCATGAGTGTTTCTTAATCTGTCTGTTAAAATAACACACCCATTAATTTGCTGAAGTCTTGTGGTGCAAGTTGCAAGATGGAAGATAAAAGGAATTCTGGCCTCAGAAAATATTTTCCTCAAAAAAAGGTGGAAATATTAATTGAAATAATTAAGATTGGAACGTGTTCATTTTGTAATGTGTTCATCTACTGGTGGCACGTCTGGTGAGTTTATTTCATTGTACAATTCAGAAATGCTTTGCCCGTCAGAAGAAAAACACAAAATATCTGAGCAAGGCTATTTTAGAAGCAGACATTTGTGTTACCTTCCTTTTAACATCTGTACAGCCTTTCGACTGATGTGCAGGACTTGTCCATCTGCTCTTCAGCCCTTAGTTTAGACCATAATTTAAAATCATGAGTAGCTTTTCAAAGGTCAGGGGTCCTTATAATGTATCTTAAGTGTATCAGTGTGAGGTAGGAATGTGTCTCTTGTGGTACTGCAACAAGAGATGCCCTGCTCATCCCTGCAGCACAAGAGATGAAAGATGCAAAGCCAAGATGAGCTGTTCACAGCCTTTCTGCAAAGAACAGTGGTGTGGTATGTATTTATTGGGTCCATTATCACCCAAATAGTTCTTGTTGCCAGAGTCACTTCAGTAAGGCCTTTTCCTTCTTGACATCCCATGTCGCATCAAAATTACCTGTATTTTGTGTGTATTTGCACTGGAAATATGAATTATTTTTCAAAGACTTATGATTGAACTGTTAGTTCACTTAATGACTATTATACAAGATTATTTTTTAGAATGAGCTCATTTTTTATGTGGTTATTAGTATAGAAACTGTATCAATCTTGATAGTATAGTATTTATGAAGTGTTCCTTTTTTTTTAGACACCCTTTCACCAGCATCCAGTCCTTCATCCATTAATTTTGCCACAGCTCCAGGTAGCATAGATGAATCACCCAGTGGAGCACTAAACATTGAATGTAGAATTTGTGGGGATAAAGCCTCAGGCTACCATTACGGAGTACATGCTTGTGAAGGTTGTAAGGTACAGTCATAATTTTCTTCTTAAGAACCTAAATCATGTTACTTTATTTATGGGGTAATATGAAAATAAACATTTGGTGCATAAATGTTTAATTACTATAGGTCTAGCCATTACAATTCCTATCTGTGGTCTTTTTTCTGAAGTAGATCATCCAGATGCCATAACTCGGACCTTCATCAAGCAGGAGCAATTCACAGTGATAATTTTAATACTGCTTTTCTGCATGTAGTTAGTGAAATACTAAAACAAAACACGAAACCATGACCAAAAAAAAAAAAAAAAGCCTTTTTGCTCCACTAGCCCCACTCCCCCACTCCCAGTAGCATTTTATTTGTGTTGGGAGTATGACTAGGAGGGGTATGCCACATTCCTGACAGCAGCAAATCGTGAATTTCTCACCTCCACCACATGCTGCCTGAATCCCTTAGTCTTGTACCTCTTGTAGTTGTGGGGCCAGGGCATGTCTCTGGCGCAAATTACTCTTATCATTAATGCATAATTCTTGAGATGATATGAGCCATGAAGTATAAGATTCTTTTCTTTTTCCCCTAAGGTTTTAGATTTCGATCTTTTTTCTATATTAGAAGGTAACAGGAAGGCAGTAACAGTCTTTGTGTTCTTGTTAAATAACAGTCTTTCTTTCAGGCATCATGTCAGTATGACCATTTGAATGTAAATCTTATGGAATAACGCAGAATATCTATTAGAGACGGGGAACCAGTTCCTAGCCAGGTGTGTCCCACAGCCTAAATGACATGTTGCTCTGTGATGTGACACAAACTGTTGAGATGGCTCTGGATTTGCTGTCCCTGTGGTTGGGCAGTGTGTGAGCAACCTTGCATTGCAGACTGGAGACATCCTGGAAAGAGCAGTTGAGGTAGAGGCTGTTGTACAATAAACGGTAAAAGAAAAAAAATTACCTGTATGATTGAAGCTTAGTAGTCAACATTCATTAATATTACATATTGTTTTTTTTCAAACTTTTTATAGGGCTTTTTTAGAAGAACAATTCGTTTAAAACTCAACTATGATAAATGTGATCGCAACTGCAAAATTCAGAAAAAAAATCGTAATAAGTGCCAATACTGTCGTTTTCAAAAGTGCCTTTCAGTTGGAATGTCACATAATGGTAGGTAAGAGTGCCCTTAATTTGTTTGTTCCTACCCAGAGTCTGCTGCTGGAGGCAGGCACTTGGATAGCATTTTTACTCACACACATGAATTGAACCTCAGATTTTTTACAGGATAGGTTGCTGTGGGGGACGCAAGTTTCCCTGCTGTGGTTGATACAGAGCTGCCAAATGGGCTGTTATGAGCTTTACACAGTTTGCTACATCTCAGTTTGTCCATATGAATGTTCATTTATTTCCTTTCTTCACCCCAGAACTTTGGCACCAGTACTTCCATTGAAACAAATTTCAATACTGGAAGAATTCTGATCAAGGATTTTGTAGAAGAGTAGGAGGAGAACAACTGCTTTCATTGTGAAGGGGAGTGATGTAGGATAGAAATCTGTAGGAAAACAGCCTTCATTATTTTTCAGGTTACAGTGCAACAGCTCTTGAGCAGATGGTTCGGAAAGTGGGGAGGGAGGGCAAAGGTCTATGCTGACTGTGCAACAGGAATCTGGTAGGTTATTTGTTAAACAGAATGGTTAAAAATTCAGAGCATTTAGATATCCAGTTTAAAAGTTATGTTGTTGTTTGTGCTAGTGATTTAAGATAAGGGCGGCAAGCTTGTGGCTTACAGACCAATTTCAGCCCACAAGGCAGTTTTCTGTGCAGGACATAGCTTGCTGAGCAACACTGGTAAAGAGGGAGAGGCCAAGCCATGAGAAAGCACATCTCACCTGGCCAGATGACAGTAGTTTTCCCTGCTTGGCTCTGATATTGTCCAGGCTGAACTTGGGGGCAGGTGCAATGTGAAAGTAGGCAAAAATGCTGGGGTAGGTGAAAAGCTGTGGGTTAGGAGACAAATTTCCTAAGGAAACTATGCAGTGGGGATAGGTGGGATGGGAACATGACTGGGGAAGCTGCTTGTGACATTGTAGCTCAGAGTCCCAGTAGGAGGCATTGTGAGAGTTTACTTCCTGGTTCTGCAGAAGCCTGGCTGTCTTGCAATGAGTCTTGACTGAGATTGAGGTGCATTGAAAGAGGGTTGGTAGTCTCTGCAAGACTGGGGATAACCATCCTCAAAAAATATGCTGGACAACAAAGTGACATCTCAGGTTGGGAGCTGAGCAGGGAGCTGTGCTGGTTGGCAGGAACTGACATCCCTGTGAACCTGTTTCATCCTACTAAAAACACTGTGGCCACCTGTGCTCCAATTGAAGGGAATAGCCAGTTTTATTGCAGCAAACGTGGGAGGCAGCAGGGGGAAGGGATGACTGCTAATTTGCTGCCAATACTTCTCAGGAAAAGCACTGCAACTAAATTTACACCCATGATCTTAAAACTGTAAGTTTTAGTTTAAAGCAGGTATTCTTCCACTTTTTCAGCAGGTTGGTGTGACCACTCACCCTTAAAGGGAAGGAAGCACCTAAGCCAGATTCCAAACAGGCTTTCTTTGTTGGACTTCCATTGAAGTGCACAGCTATATTTTAGATCATGCCTAGAGTCACCTCCTTATGTCATGAGAAGAACCCCTGGGCACGTTGAAGGGCTGATGGTGTTCATGCCTTGAATTGCTCAGTGTAGGCAGTGAGGTCCTGTCCTCACTGATTGGATGCTGAAATGCTGTGCAAGCAACTCACTCTATGAGCCATCTCAAACCCTTGCACACTTCCCAAGGCTGAAATGGGGCTGGCTTAGCTTGAAACTGAAACTGAAGAAGGATGTGCATGTGCCCATGAATGGTAGGACCACTTGCCCAAAAGCCAGGAGACCTCCATACCCAGAGGTGTTTCAGACTTACATATTCTGCCTCTCGGAAGAATATCCCAATGACTAGATTGGGTATTCAGACTGTTCTCCTCTCCAGTCTTGAAGGGCTAGTCTGTTGAGAAAGCAGTGTGGAGTGTTGGGAGTAGAGGAGATTTTGTTGCCTATAGCCTTTGAGCTGTAAATGCAGGTCTTTGGGCTGGGGTTCCCACTGGCAGTACAGATGTGTTGAATGAAGAACTGGATGCTCCTGCAGGTTCTGAGCCAGCAGTGCAATTCAGGCCTGACTCCGTTGCAGCCCTCCAGCTCGTGTTTATGCTTTCTGCCAAGCTCCTGTCATGAGTTTACTTAGTGTTTTAAGAGCTCCCAAGGTGGACTTTGAGTTTCACATTGGGAGCTGTAGAACTCAGTAAGGAGAAAAGGAAATACAAGAATATTTAGGAAATATAGAAGGGAAAAGGAATGTGTTCTAGCCCACTGCAGATAGCACTTTGTGTTCTGAAACACCTGATTTCCTTCAGTTTAGCATATTAGTCACTGACTGTGTTGGGAAGGGGCCAATGTCTTCACGTCTACCTCAGTTTTTCTAGACAGAAAAATCTTACTGCTCTGATCAGCAATGGTAAAAGGCTTAAGTTCTTGTATAATTTGTGTTTGTTTTACAATTATGTCTTCCTATCAGCAATACGTTTTGGACGAATGCCGAGGTCTGAGAAAGCCAAGCTCAAAGCAGAAATTCTAACAGGTGAAAATTATGTAGAAGATTCAGAAATGGCAGATCTCAAATCACTTGCCAAAAGAATTCATGATGCCTACCTGAAAAACTTCAATATGAACAAGGTTAAAGCCAGAATCATCCTTGCAGGGAAAACCAATAACAATCCAGTAAGTACTTTTTCTGTTACTTTAAAATAAGACTGACAGGTACATAAGGTGATTGTAATAATTTGATAGACGATTTAGCAAATCTTTTAGAAAATAAATATCATGATAATACAGACGTGAAATATTCAAAGCAAATATCTGTAGTAAATATGGTTGCTTTTAACCACTTTCAGAATAGTAAGAAGCTTTAGGAAAATCAGGTGATTACCTTGTAAATGGAAACTCATAACCCTAAAATTTTGTCCTTAATCAAAAATGAAGTGATATCTGAATATGAATACCTCTTGATATGGGGAGAATGGTTCAAAATTATTTTCCTATTATGACAGTGAAAAAAAAAGAATTTTTATTACACAAATGCCAGGATAAGTACTATTAGCTTGTAGGGTGTACAGGTGCTCTGCATGACTTTTCCTTTAATCAGAATAATATTTATAGCAGGAGGGGAAAGAAAACTTGAGTTTGTAATTTTTTGTTTACAGTGCTGGCCATTTCCTCACCCAGCCTTCCTGGTCTTTTCTGTATGGTTCCTCTGAAAGGCAGAAGCAAGCAAGGTTTTGAAGACACATTTGCTGTAGAAGTTATTTTTCTTTCAGGGCAATTTAGCCAAGGTCTACCTAATTTGATCAACTGCTTTTTGTTAGCAGCACATGGGAGAGTATAATCGATGTAAAGACTCGCTTGTTTCACTTTATGCATATTTATTTAAGCTCTGCTGTGATTTTTTTGCTTTTATGTAGAAGTACCTTATTTTATCAGCAACTTCAGTTTCAGTAAAAATTTGCAGGGAAGAAACTTTACATATGCCATAATGAAAACCATGTAAGTGGGGGGATGAGTGTTATCAAAATTGTAAGCAAGCTGTCTTCTGTATTATGGAATTTGGCATAGTCTAGCCTACAGCTTTCTGCATTAGAAGAGAGACACATGAATTATCCCAGTCTTTTTCATTACACTAAAGAGGTATGTAAAATGAGGCACAGGCTTAAATATTTTAAGGTTGCAGGCTGACGTGAGCCTACAGTAAATACCACCTTTAGCTTCTCTGTGAGTGGGCTTCTGCAGAAAATCAATTTTGTGCTTGTTACCCTGTGTCAGAACCATAAGCCACAGCATGTGTGCAGGATGGATCCTAGAGTACTTAATCCCAGTTCTTGTATTTGAATGTGTGTGGCCATGGCCACGGGACTAAGCAGCCAACAGTGACCAGTACACGTGTGCCCGGGTGAATATGCCCATAAAAATTAATGAAGAATCAGCCTAGGATGTTGCAAACAAGCTGCTATCAAATTTTTTCCATATGCAGGGAACAGCAAAGGGCTTTTAGGCTATTTCATCCTCTCTTAAGTAAACAAACATTTTCATTTTCTTTTGACTTTTCTGCAGAAAAGCAAATTTTAAAAGAAGGGGTTTTTTGATTGTAATTAACAACCCACCTGTTTCAGAACTGTGTATTAACAGCTAATTTCAGTGAATCCTAATTTTTGGCATCACTACAATTAATTTCAGAATGAATGAGCATTTTTCATGATGACATGGTGTCATTTTTTAATTTAGCTCCCAAGTCCTTAGCCTTTTTTTTGCATACTGAAATGATGTTAAATTTAAAAAAGAAGTATATAAGATAGTGTACGTCTTTTAAAGGTTTAGAGATGTGTTGTGTTTCTTGTTTTGTCACTTTCCACTCATATCCACCTTCCCATGGAAAGTTCTGCTCTGTGTAACTGTGCTGGAGTGAGATGGAATGTGCAGTAGCCATAAACATTTTAAAATGGAAAACCATAGGAACCTGACCTGTTGGACAGTTTTCTGAAGGAGACCAGTGAATTCTATGAGTTCCTGACAGAACACTGTATGTTCCCCATGAGCTGAGCAAAGCAGCACAAGGAAGGTGCTTGGTGTGTATGGAAATAAGTTTCTGTTCAAGGTCAGTTGCTGTGAGTTTGCTAGGCTGGGAAGCACTGGCGTTTGTTGTTTTTCTTTAGTGGATTGTACTTCATTTTGGTTGTTGCCCTGCAGATATGTATCAAAATATTTTTGAGTTCTGATTGTTTGTAAGAAGGTCTGAATGCTGCTTTTGATAAAGATGTTTTAAGAGAGTGGCTCATCTGTTTGTAAAGCATGTACCTTTCAAAACAAATGGGATTATGGAAAAGACCAAATTTTGTCCTTGGCATTCTAGTGGGATTCTCTGTTTAGAAATTACTCAGCACCAACTGCAGCTAGAAAGTTGGGACAGCTGGGACATTGTCTATGAGAATGTGATAATAAAACACAAGAGAAGTGCAAGGTTCATATTCTTATGCAAATATGCTGCCCTATATTGAAATTACTGTCTGTATTCCCCTAGGGTTCTTCAGGAAAGCATCATGATGTGCATCAAGTGTAGTTAGTTTAGGAATCAATAGGAGTGTAGGCAGAATAACCTGGACCTCTGGAGAAGGTAATACAAGTCTTTTGTGAACCCTCTGAGACTGGCTCTGAGATGGATTTGTGCATCCCAAGCACAGGAGTGCTGGGGCTTCGCTGTAACTATTAGATAAATCTAAAGATATGCCATACATCTTTACATTTGACTTTTTGCATTGCTGTTTGCAGAGCAGACTTGTTAGGTATTGCAGTTTCTCATACACTGTTTGTCCTGATGAGAAGTATAAAAGATGTCAGGGTTTATTGATAGTTGAGGACTGATTAGCATGGAAGTTAAAGTTTAGCAAAATTCTTATTTTTTAGGAAGAGAACAATTGATAACGGTTATTTAGTGACTGAACTAGTGGGTTTTTTTCTCCATAGCCATTTGTTATACACGATATGGATACCTTATGTATGGCAGAGAAGACCCTGGTGGCAAAACTGGTAGCCAATGGGATTCAGAACAAGGAAGCAGAAGTTCGAATCTTCCACTGCTGCCAGTGTACATCTGTGGAGACTGTCACAGAACTCACGGAATTTGCTAAATCCATCCCTGGCTTCTCCAACCTGGACTTGAACGATCAGGTGACACTATTGAAGTATGGGGTGTACGAAGCCATATTTGCCATGTTGGCCTCTGTGATGAACAAGGACGGGATGCTGGTGGCTTATGGGAATGGATTTATAACCCGGGAGTTCCTGAAAAGCCTGAGAAAGCCTTTCTGTGATATAATGGAGCCAAAATTTGATTTTGCAATGAAATTCAATGCACTGGATTTGGATGATAGCGATATATCCCTTTTTGTTGCTGCCATTATTTGCTGTGGAGGTAAGAATTACCCATTTGTTCTCTAAGGTAGTAAATTTTAATATTTCCCTCTCATGAATTAAAAAATTTAATGGGAAAGCTTCTATCCTCTGGAAGATTCAGTACTACCACTAACTACACTTTGAGGAATCATTATAAAATTATGACATGTATTCTTTTGCTTGTTTTGAGAACAGATCGTCCTGGTCTTGTAAATGTAGGACACATTGAAAAAATGCAGGAGAGCATTGTGCATGTACTGAAACTTCACTTGCAAAACAACCATCCTGATGACACCTTCCTCTTCCCAAAACTTCTCCAAAAAATGGCTGACCTCCGACAGCTGGTCACAGAGCATGCTCAGCTTGTTCAGATAATCAAGAAGACTGAATCTGATGCACATTTACACCCTTTACTGCAGGAAATCTACAGGGATATGTATTGAGGACTTTTAGGTTTTTTTTCCACAATATTTAAAGACAGAGAAATACAGATGGGAGCAAAACTACTTGTACAGTAACGGGCTGTTCACTCAGCCCAGAGCAGGAAAAATCTAAAACTGGGGAACTGGAGTGTTACACTTCTTTTGGTTTGGGATCTTTTGTCTTCTTTTGAAAAAGTGCTGCAGAAAAATACTGGTCAGAGTGCTCAATGAAGTGTCTTACAATGGTTCTTTTATTTGGAAATTTGAAGATTGGTAAGGAATACATATTTGTATAATAAATCAGAATGTTAAGTAACAGAAATGAACAAAATTGTATTTCCTCTTGGCTTAGTCATTTTAGTATTACTATAACAAATTCAGCACCTTCCTTCCAGGTATCTGCACAATCAGAAAGACAATGCACTTTTGCCTAATGGTAACTACTGAGAACCAGCTAACACTTTTTCTTAAAGCATTCAGTCTAGGTGTAGCAAATGGCTGGATATTACTGTCCATACACTTCTAAAAATTTGGAAAGATCTTTGGTCCATTGTTGCTTTAATTCCATGAAATTATGTACAGCTTCATCTAGTGTTACGTTGGCATACTTGGGGTTAGCATGTTTAAAAGATGGCTCCCTTATTAAATTAAACAAAATCTGAAGAGTTATCTAAAACATAGCAGAGATGCTCCAACAGGTGTGTCTTGAACAGTAAGCATGATAAACTGGTTGGACGTTTTTGTTTCAAAAGTCTGTTAAGGAAATGTGAAAATATCACTGATGAAAAAGATATCGTATACCCTGTATTTTTGTAGAACTTGTAATAGCTCAGGATGCAGTTTTGACATAAAAATACTATTTTGAATTAGCAAGAGTTTTGGACAGACTGAAAAATCTGATCCTACCCTAGGAAAAAAAAAGAATTTTAACTTTACAGCAATGATACTGCACTCTATTGCAGTGATAGATAACTCCAAAGGAATGATTGGATAGAAAAGGCACCAGCTTCCTCTAAATGTCTTGGCAGTATAGTTGTTTGGACCTGTTTGCTTTTCCAGTGAATACACTGCTTCATTTTTTGTCCTTGTGGATCAGGTGACAGTAATACCAAGAACAGTGTTTGTAGGTGTCAGACTGTGTCATAGAATGGAAGGCAGCACTGCTGAGAGTAAGTTTATTGTATTCCTAGGAGTAAACTGATTTTTACAACAGCACTTGCTGTACTCCTGCTACAAAAGAAGCCGCAATGAAATGGCTTCCTGACTTTGCTACTTTTCTCAGAGATCTGCCCAGAAGTTCCAGCTGCATGCAAGGCACTCTGCTGTTACGCTTTTGTTTCTTTGATATGATAACTTCACATTATTACCTCCTAATTTCACTTTCTGTTTCACAACAACGAGGTCTCAGGAGCAATCCCAGCATTTTACAGTTAAGCTTTCAGTGGCACAGGAGGACACTTTGTACTTGTATTATTGTAGCACATACGAAGATACCAGAATCTTCACTGCAAGGACTGAATGATGAAGTGAGAACATCACACTGTCATTCCTATTTCAGTGGCAATGCTTGTTTCTATCCAGGCCCACAGGCACAGCTGGACACTGGGAAAATTACAGACTTAAAGGCAACTTGGGGTTTATCTGGGCAATGACTGTGGCAGAAGTTATAGATAACTATAGATATATTTAGTGTAAAATATTGAAGCACAGGCCTCAGATTTGGCGAGCGTCTAGGGCAGGATAGAAACAGTAACTGCATGTGCACAAAACTTCCTCCCCTTTCCTGTTGCCAGCAGGAATAACACTCAAACACTCAGAGAGGAATGCTGGTCTTGCCAGGAGCCCTCAGATGAGAAATGGGCTGCCTTTTGTGTCCCAGAGCAGCACACAGTGTGCCCTCAGAAAGAGAGGATTTTAGGAATGCTGCTGCTTTATTCTTCCAGCCAATCCTGTTTCACTGAGGAGCTGTGGGGTTTAGGCCATAGAAATAATTGATCTGCGATATTGCTGATGCAGGAAATTGTCAAAATATCAGCCATTCTGGGATGGTGTTCTGAAACTGTAGGAGCCAACTGTTAGTTTATCCTCTAAAAAAACGGATAACTTGAAATTTTTTCCCCCCAAAGGTCAGATTTTTGAAAAGGGCAAATTTCAAAATTGTATTCCATAGTCTAGGTGTACTGTAGGTTCTCAGGGAAAATCAGACACAGTCTGTGCATAACTATTTTTCTAGCTCTTGTTCTCAAAAGTGGCTAAAACACTTTAGTAACACTTAAAAACATGGAAAATTAATAATAAATACTTAAATTCTCAGCAAAGCTATAAAGAATTGCAAATAGAGCAACTCAGTGAAAGACATAATATTTAGCTGTTTTAGCAGCTGCTTGTAACAAGGTCCTGTTATTAGCATGAGAAAAATGCATATTTTTTTTGTCATTTGAAAACTAGTGAGAAATTTTTTACTACTTCCTTGGACATTAAAGCTTTGATTTCTATTTTAAATTAAATTGCAGACCCTTAATGAGAAAAAAAAAAGAAAAATAAAAAAAGAGAACACATCTCTGAATTATAGAAATATGAACAAGATGTCAACACAGACTAAAATTCTGGATGGATTCCACTGCCCACACTGCTGTCCCGTGCACATTCCCACAGTCTCTTCAAAGAGTGGCACAGGGCAGACAGTTCCCTTCCCAAGAATTAATGGGCAAAAGAATTTCTCATTTCTACATTATACTTTTGAGGAACTACATTTGCTCCTTCAGGAGATGACTACAGCAGGTTTTTGGCCAAGGAGATTTTAAAGTTACTCAGTTAATGTGCTTTTTTTTTTTTTTCTTTTTAATTTGGAATCCAAACTAGTCTCAGATCTATTTCTGATTGATTACTTCAGCTTTTCCCTTGTGTGCAGATAAACTAATAATTGAAAATACCCCATCTATGGAGGGAAGCAGAGTGATCAAATTTTAGGATTAAAATGGTATTAAAGATTTACTGGCTCATCAGGTACAGTTTGGATCTGATTCTTGCCAACATAACTCATTTTAATGTCATAGCATGGAAGAACTCTGGCTAGCAATCAGACCCCACAAACAGCTTAAGGCAAGAGACAGCAGATGGATGGAGAAATACCCTGGGAAACAATGGTATGACTTACTTAAGTTGTCAGCAAACCTACAAATTACTCATTTTTGAGCATTGTTTAGGGGGGAAATATTTATTTATTTATTTATTCTGGTGCCTTAGGTACTTTTTGTCAAAGGGGAAGGGGGGAAGAAAAGGAAGGTTTCGTGCCAAGTATTAGGGAAATCTCCTGAGGTTCATTCTTCTCTCCTCCTTAAATATTTCCTTTAAAGCTGTTGTTTAAAAAAAGTTAGTTACTTTGTACCTTTCAAAATTTCCGATCCCACTTTTGCTTTAAACACAAACTAACACCTGATAGGAAAGTTTCCACTTATAGAAACGACATATTCCATTGCATTTAAAGAAACCATATTTTGCTATTTAACTGCCATTTCCATGTGCCTTTGTGCTTTGGTTCCAGCAGCTGCTGCAGAGCTGAAGTGCTGCCAGGGAGCAGAGGTTTGCATTATTCCTGCCCTGTGCAGATCTCGGAAATACCAGCAGTTGCACTAAGCCCGTTCTCATGAGAGAGCTGGCACAAGGCTGCACATCAAAGAGCTTATAATAAGCATCTAAACATTTGTTTATTCAGACTGCTGAAACTTGGGGAGATTTATTCATCACGAGAGCTGGGTCACATACGATTGAGTTTGAATTTCCTCATTTCTGACAGAAAGCCTGGAAAAACTTGGGCCCCATCTGAGGCAGAGCAGCTGGGGGATATCCTGCTGTGGCTGCAGAGGAATAGTTTCAGTCTTTCCTAAAAAGCTCCCTGTGACTTAACTGAAAATCTGCAACTGCATTTGACAAATGCAGTTGCAGCTGTCATGGTATTGTTTAAGCAAAAGGTCTGCAAATAATGGTCCTTCTCAGAAACCCCTTGTCCTTTAGGAAGTGTTGGAATGTAATGGTATCTGGGCTTGCTTATGTCCCAAGTGCTTTCCTGATAATCAGTTGCATATAATTTTTGTATTTAGGTTTAATTAGCTTTATTATCCTTCTTTTACTGGAGATTTAAATTATATGTGGGTTTGATTTAAGATTATTGATATTGTTATGTGTTGTGGGATTTTTTTAATTTAATACCATTTCTTCATGTTTCAATTTATAAAATACAAGAATATAAATGCAAGGTATAAACTTTCACTAAATTAATTACAAAGGTGCTTAAAGAAAAATGTGTAAATTATTTAATTTAAATATTTGTTAAATACTTTATCTTGTGAACCGTTTGTACAGTGAAGAAGTATTGTCTTTTATGGGCTAAGGATGAAGGGGCTGATGTCAAAGACAACTTGCTATTTATTCCTTTCTGGTCTTTATTGCTGTATCATTTGTGAAGAACTATCACAAATTCTTCAAAGTTATCAGTGTTTGGTGTTGATGATTATAACAAAACTTTGAAATATATTTCCACATAGAACACAGACTTCCTTTTATTTAATTTTAATAAAAGCAAGTCTAGTTGAGGAATAGCTGCAATCCCAAAATTGAGATTTACCTTAAGTTCACCAATAAGAAAAATAGTGTGTAGAAGCGAGTTCATCTTTGTTTTGCAGCATGGTAGCTCTTTTTCCTTTGAAAAGAGCTAAAAAGAAGCTGCATTTGGTTCGTACACCAGTGCTGGTGTTTTCTGCAGCTCACTGGGAATAATAACATGTACTCAGGATTATTCCCTGCCATCTGCCCTGAGGGCAACCTGCTGCTTTTATAGATGTATTTCAAATATGATTTGGCAGCGCAAAACAGAATGTTGAAATGGCATTATTGGCTTCCCTACAGGATGGATTTTAAATAGAATTCAGAGTCTGCTCATAGGGATTCTGCATCTGGTGCATACAGGTGTGACAGTCTGTGCCTACAGCATCCTGCTAAGGAAATCCAATATAGGGAAAAAGGTACCTTTCAAAGGTATCTACCTTTTATTTTGCTGTGTGAATCACCAAACACTGTAGGTATCATGAGCGCAATCTATTACAATTGTTCTAGCTATCATTTGTACTTACTGCTTCTTATTTGTAACATATAACACCTTATTTCCTCAAATTGCTGCAACATGGCATTTTCACTTCATCAGTGTCACCACACAGGTATGTTGTCTCCAAAGGTGTTTGTGTCATGTTTGCAAAAGCTCTGCTGGACTTCCCTGTGCTAACCTGCAGCCACTTCCTTCACACTTCACGTGACACAAACCCACTGTGTAACTGAGCCCACCCTAAGGAAGGCTGTTTCTTCCTTTCTTTTTTTTCTATTGTGTTCACAGGTTTTTAAAATCTTTTTCTGCTTCTGAAGCTGGGGTGTGTTTATTCTTGAGCTCCTTTATTGCATCAATCTTGTCAGATTCCATTGCTGTGGGTGTTTCAAAACAGAATTCCTGTTGCAAGGACCTCAATTTCAGATGAGCTGCCTCTGCCAGGGGATAGGCAGCATGCACAAGAGTGATCTGATTACAGGTTGGACCTTAAATAAGGACTGCAAGATCAAGCATGAGGTACTTGAAGTAGTTGCACTACTTGAAGTAGAAGTAATATTTTGGTGTATTTTCTCACATTGGGTATGCAGGTAATCCCTGTTGCGGTAAAGACGCCAGCCTTATGCTCAATGCCAGGAGTTTCATGGCATTCTTTCCACTTGAAAGAAAAAAGACTGGCAGGATGGGGGAGTCCTGAGCCACTGAAATCCCAGTGGCACACCAGTCCTGTGTTGTATGCCGGGTGTGTAGGAGTGCAGTGTCACCAGGCAGCGTGTGTGGGACATGCTGCAGAGCTGGGAGCAGGTCACCACCCCTCCTGCAGGTGACTGACTCGCAAACAGCCACCCCTGCTCACCCCGGCCCATGCAGGGGCTCACATGGCCCATCCCCACACACTCAGCAGCTCTCTCCATGGAACCACAGTGCCTTGGCCCTTTGGCAGAGGAGAAACGTGCTTGGTTTAGTTTCTTCTTCAGTAGTAACGAACCTAACCAACGTTTCAGTGCTATCAATGTGCTCCAGAACCCCCTCTGAGTGGTTTGACAAAGTCTGGTTTAGCAGCTTCTCGGGGGACCTGCCTTCTGAGCAGCTCCTGCTGTTCCACAGCTCTTACAAACAGTTGCTCAGAATTTTCTCTAGGAATGCAGCACCACAGCTTAAGTGCCCTGGGATGTTGAAGCCCTCCCTCATGTATTAAATGGTCTGTTATCTGGTAGGACACAAATAAAGCAGTGTTGTTAATGTTGCCAAACCCTAATCAATAGAGCTAACAAGTGTTTCATTAAATCTAGATATCAATATTAATGAGAAAACAAAATAGCTTATTGCTTCCAGTCAGCTGTTTTGGGTACATTTTACTTCAGTAAATACAGAAGGTAGAATGAGCACATTTCTTGCAAGGAAAAGTCAAACCTAATTCTCATGGAATGCTTGTTTCCCAGTAAAAACCACTAATTCAAGCCAAGTTCCCAAGTTTCTTTCTGTTAGAACAATGTGCAAATGGCACTTCCAAGGATGAATGGATGCCCTGGTCTCACAGGGATTTTTAGGAATGACAACGTATCTTGCACTTGTGAATGTTAAAGTCACATCTAGCTACACACAATGATGCATTCTCAAACGTTACCAGCCTACCGATCTAGGATGAAAAAGCTTGAACTAAACATTTTTTTCTTTTTTTACATTCTGATTTTTTTCCACCTTCTTTAAAAACAAGAGGTTGAATTCACAGTGTCTGTATAGAGACTGGTAGGAACCTATGTGCTTTAATCCTTTCAGACTGAATGTAAACCAACTTAATTTGAAACACGGTTTTGCCTTAATGGTTTTAAAAAAATAAAATATTTTTAAAAGTGAATTTAATGACACGTGCTGATCTTTTATCTCCAGGAAAGGAACTCACTGCAGTATGACATTCAAAAGACAGTCTATTTGAAGCATCTTAAAGTACTGATGCTGCTCTGTGTACTGTTATATGCCTTTTGAAGCAGGAGCAGGTGTGTAGCACATCCAGAGACATTGCATATACATTTATTTATATATATTACCTAAGTTTGGTGCTGACCCACTATCCAGCTGTGATCTTTCATATTCTGATGGGTTGTATGGCTGGTTTGAGACATCCATGGAATTCAACAAGTGCACTTCTCTGTGAAATGCAGCACTGACTAATTCAATGAGCACATCTTCAATTAAATCAGTCAGGGAAGTATGTCACAGGTAGCTGTTTTCCTTCCAGAATTTGGGGATATTTTAAGCTGGTAACAGAGTGCTGAAGTGAAAATTACAGCAGAGGAAAAAGACTCAGTTTTTTTCATCAGCTGTGCTCAGGAGCATGGAAGACCTGATGTTGAGCAGCAGAAAGTACTTGAAGACCCCAATGAAAACAACCTTTAAAGGCTGTGCATCCATGAAGAGCAGGAAAGGTTGGACATGGTATCATTCAGGATGTGAAATCACATGTATACCAAAATATGATGATACTGAGACCATAATGTTCATGTTCAGTGGGAATACAAAAATGTGGAATATCTAAGTTCTAACAGCTGGGCACAGATAATAATCCATTGTCATTCTAGGAAATACCAAGTGGCACGTAGGGCAGTCTCCTTTCCCTAAAGCATAGACCAGAGATGCCAGAATGCATCTGCTATGGTACCTGCTGGTTTTTCTGCACCTACCTGGTCTTAACAGCCAGGTAACTGTGAAGCAGAGGCATCCCTGACTTGGTTTTTCCTGCTGTACAATAAATAACTGAGCTGTACTGAGCCAAAGGAAATATTATGTAGTTTTGGTCTGAGGTTCTGCTCCCTTTTAATACTGAGTCTTTTCCCCCTTCAGTTCAGCATAACAGGTACTTAAAGGCATGGAAATTTCTGAGGGCTTTAAATGACTGCTCAGTCACATCGTAAAGGCAAGGATAATGGTTATGAGTAAATGAGATAACTGCTTTTGTCTTAAAAGGGCACAGAGGGAACTGAGCAGGAGGGAAAACAGGTCAGAGGGATGACATCCCAATCTCACTGACATCGGAACTGCACTAGGCAGGCTTTTAAACCCTGCTTTTAAGAGTACAATCTGTCGTGAACAATGGGAAATACAGGAAAAAATATATTTCAAGGTATGTTTGCTGGTGTAAACATATCCTATGATCTCACATAACCATGTTGCTTTGGCAGCTTGATTATTAGACTACAATTCTATGGTGGGAAAGTGCTCTCTTCAGTTGTGGGTTTAGCACAGGACATGCCTCTGGTATTTTTATGGAACAGATACAGATACACCACAGCTTTTAAACAGTGTTCCTAGCGTGAAACTGAAATATAATAACACACATCTTACATAAGTTTAGTATCACTTTCTCTGAAAGTGTAGTCTTTTGTAACTGCAAAAAGGAATCTGAAATGTTGCCTCCTAACATGGATCTTTTTTTCCACATTTAGAGACATAGATATATTTTATTTATTAAAGCACTTAGGGCTTGAAAAGGCTACTAATAGGTCCATTATTGCTCCTCCAGTCACTGCAAGAAATTTCAGTCCTGAACAGAGGGCACCAATATAGTAAGTTCAGAAAAAAGAAAGATTTTAGGATACTTCAATGTCCTAAACAACTCATTGAAATAATGATTTCTTTTAACAAACACAGGTTCATTCTACTAAAATTATTGATTTTTGATGTTGTCATATTACAAATTATGTGGATGGAAGTGTTGGAAAAAAGAGGTGCTCACCAAAGTACTAACAGGTTCTGAAGCAAAGACCAGCAGTAACTTGAGTAAAAAAAGATGATTTTATGATTAGGGAGCATTCTAGACGTATCCTTAAGGCATGTGACTCGGGTTTTACATAAAAGCCACCTAAATCTTAAAGACAGTCAAAACAGATAACTGAAGAAGCTAATTTTTGAGCTAAACAAACTGCTGTTTCTATAGAACTTTTTATCTCTTTTTACCTGAAACTGTGTTTCTGACATCCCTATTACAGCTGCAGCTTATTTGACTGGTTCAGGGAAGAATTGAGTGTATTAATGGAACTTTTCTATCTCCAGATTAACTGCTCTGAAAGTGAAAAAGAAGTCACCTTTATTGTAAAGCATAAACCAAATGTATTCAGGGTCCTCTCCAGGTGCTGTGCTGACATGGACTGGAAGGTTAAGTGAAAAGTGACTGCAAGTGCAAGGGACTTGTAAATATTTTTATTGATTGCAGAAACATCAACCTTCAAAGTCTCAAGCCTCAATGCTGTGATAGCATTACGATTACCATACTGAGAAATTTAAGTATTATATTTATGACATTTTCTCACAGCACTTTTATTTTAGACTTAGAAATAAAGCTTAAAATTCCCTGCCTCATGTAATCTTACAGGACAGCACTGCCAGATTAACAATTGGTGTACACTGAATTTCTAAGGTATATGCTGAATTAAGCCAGATCAATCTGTTTTGGAATTTCATAACACTGTTGGGAGTGTCAAGAACAACACAAAGCACTAAAATAGCAAATGTGGAAATCTGGACAGAGTTCCTATGCTCTGTGCTGTTTGGTTTGTTACTGCAAGCATTTCACATGGTGACAGCAGGCTCGTCTGCCTTCCCTTCTGGCTCCTCAGCACCTCAGAGCCGCTCCCTGGCGTGGCCGGCGCTGCACGGGGATGTCTGAACCCAAGCCAAGGGCAAGGAAATGTGCTGCTCTCTCCAGTAGTAGTGAGCTGATGAAGGTCACTTCTTTAAAAGGAGCAATGTGATAGTCTCCAAGCAGAGAGAGGAGAAACCCCAGCCAAAGAACTGTCGCTCTTGGACCTTCAAGATTTATGCTTTGTATCCGTTTTTTTGCAGGATTTCTGCTGGGGCATCCTTTATCCATTTCTTCTTGTATTTTGAAAGGAAAGGCCTTTAGGTTTTCCTTCACGTAGGGGAGGCAGAAACTTTTGGAGTAGAACAGACAACGGTCCTGTAAAGGAAATAACATTAATAGCAGGATACACAAATGGAAATGCTTACATTCCAGTCTCATTAAACTACATTTATATTCAGAATTATTCTAAAATGAATTATTCTTCCTCTAGGCCAAAATATTCCAGCAATTTAACTTTTTCTTACTCAGTAATTCTAACATCTGGTTAGAGCCAACTGGGTGAAAAATAAAACCTCCAAATCAACTGTCCCACTGCTCCTATTAAAGTGACCTTCACCCTGCTCCCTGCTACAGGGAACAGCAATACACCTCCTTCAGCTGCCTTCTCCTTCCAGCACCATGCATGGGTTTCCTGGCCTGCTCACTGAATTCCAAATAGGATTTCATGGGTAAGCTGCAGCTGGTGCTGCTGATGAATTATACCTGGAGAGTGAATAAAGGTGTTAGAGATTCCATGGGTCTTACTGAAACAGCAAAGTTTTCCTCTAAGTCTTGCTTGATGAAGATTTCTACCACCTGGGAGGATCTTCCAAATTCCTGCAATGGTGTGTGAGACTTGGAGCCTCAGCACACTCTTCCTCACCAATCTCCACAAAAATGGCCTAAAGGCCAACACAAGTATTAAGTACTGGAGGCTCTCACAACAGACCATCTTTTCCATAACTCCCAAAAAAACTATTCTTACTTCCATTAATCCATGCACTTGTATTGTCCTAGGAGACTACTAAAAAGTACCACTATTTTATCAATATCACAGAGTTTTAACCAGAGTAGTTAAATGAACTCCATTCATCTGAGACAATTCAAATGTCATCCCTTACCCTCAAAAATGTACTCACTGGTTAAAACTTAGAACCACACCTGGTACTAAAGCTTGAGCTAATGGCTCTCCTCTGAACTCTTCATGGCAAAAGCTGTTGTGCACAAAGAAGGTATTTTTTCTATCCCTATTCTCTTCACAGCTCATACAGACCCAATATTTTTTTCCCCAGGAGCTGTAACCAGATGTTAGTAATTGAATAGAAAGAAGCAAAACTGACAGAACATTTTAATGTATTTGCAATATAGTGTTTGAACAACTGGAAGAGAAACTAACTAATGTATTATTCCTTTGCTCTGTGGCAAGACTTGACATCCCTGGTTCTCTTGATGTGCTGATCACCAAATTCCAAATAGGATTTCATGGGTAAGCTGGAATTGGTGTTGCTGATGGATTATTCTTGGGGATTTAAGAATGAATAAAGACATCAGTTTAGACAGAACTGGACAAATGGATTCCCTGTGTCTTACCTAAATAGTAAAGTTTTCCCCTTGCCATGGTCATTTGCAGCTGGCCTTTCTCTGGGAGCTAGGCTTGGCTATTCCTGTGTTCCTCTCCTTGTTTTTGTTTCTTATTTCACTATCTGGGCTTTAGCAGCAGATTCAGATGATAATTATATCAAAATCACAATCAGCCTGCTTCCATGTGATTTGGAAGCTTAGGGAACAACTTGTCTTCATCTATTGTCCTTTTCTGTGTTGACTGCCAGGCCCCTTCATATTCAGGAATGAGGCCTTAGTCTCTGAAAAGCCCTGAAAGTGGATTTCAGTTGCACAACCTCCAGAACCTATTGTTTTTTGTCTCTTGGTATCCTTAATACGTTAAGCTGCCAGTTTAAAAGGGGAGATTAGAGTTTAAGTTGGCCTGGCTATTGTTGCTTGCATTGCCAAAAGGCACACAGCCCCCCAGCTCCAAGGCTCAGTGCTCCCAAAGGTGGCCACTGGCCCATGGCAAAGGAAGGGAGAGGCTGTTCCTGCAGGTGGGATCCCCAGTGTCAAGACGCAGATCTTTACAGGTAAAAACAGGTGCTTAACTTGCATTCTTTTGATTGAAATGAGTTGCCAGCTAGTGCAGATTTTGGCCAACAGGAACTGGGGAAATCATGACTATGAACCACTGCACCCCTGAGCATGTACCCGTAGTCCTGCTCTCTCAGTCCTGGGATTTTCAGCCTAACTCTTCTTTCAATGGCCTATGAATTAAGCTTACCATGGAGAGTTGAGCCCTTCTTTTAAACCCTTATCCTGATACAGTTCTAATCAGTGTATCAGTCCTGATACAGTGTTTAATCAGATGATTCTTTAATGTGTTTTCTCCTTTCCATGACCAAAACAGGAGGGGGCCATTTCAATTCCACATTTAATAGTCCAATTCAGGCAAAACAGCTGCCAAAGCATGCTGCCATAGTTTATTTCTGTTTTGACATGAATCCTGTCTGAAAGTAATATATATATATACACATATATATAGGGATGGTATCTTTACCACAATACGTAAAGGAAAGGCTCTACCCATCCCTATCCAGGATTGACCCCACATGACTGGAAGTTGAGTGCGAAGCAGCTGTAGTATTAATCACTTAATACCTACAATCATGTCTGAGGTCAGTGCTCAGTCACCTTCTGCTGAGGTGAGCAACAAGGGATGAAACTTGCTCCCTTTCCTCCTTTCTTCTCCAAAAGCCACCTTTTTTCCATGTCTTTAGAAAGTGTTGCAATAAAACAGAAGTAATTATTTTAAATTACTAATATGGTCAGATTATATAATTTCCTCTCCCCTTTTCTGAAAGGGTAATAGGAAGAAGGGCACCAACTTGTTCAAAGACTTTTAAAAGCATTTCTATTATCTTCCTTTTTGTGTGGTTTTGGCATGTTTTAAGACATTACAGATAATCACTGGAATTATTCCCAGTTGGATCAGAACTAACGGCACTTACCAAGGCACTCTGATAAAAGACTTGAGCAGGGTGATACAGGCTACAAAATCATTGAAGTAAAGTAGCTGAGTGAAACCTCAGAGGATATCTAGAGATATTTAAGTTTATGAACACCATACAGAACAGCTGCTAAGTCATGACTTTTATTGGCACAGCAACTGTAAGGAAATACACTTCAGCTAGCATGGGTTGTCTCATGAAAACCCTAAAATCTGATCTGTCTCTCAAGTCCCCTTAGGTACAAAAGCTAGCTAAAATCCCTTTGCCAAATCCAAGGTCAGAAAAGTCTTAATTTTGCCACGTTAGCCTAATACTATTCTAAATTGCCACATTTTAAAAAGCAACCTGTCACTAAAACCTTTCTAATTGGTTCAGCTTCTTTGCAAAGAGGCCCAAGAAAATACGATTTTCTTCAGCTTCAATTCCTATGTTTTAACATTTAACTCAGCTCAGGAGTGAATTGATGTACTTGGGTCAAGCACAAGCAGGAACCACAGCCTATAGAGAGATATTATTCTACCTTAGTCTCTCTCTATTGCCTTGGATAAGTTTTTACTTCTCTGGACTTTTAATTTTCCCTACATGAAGAGGAATAGTATGTGTTTACTTACTTTGTGGTGTGGGTGTTAAAGCACTAATTATCATTTCTGCAGATCTCTTTCAATGTTACCTAAGCAGTATTGCTAAATTCATTTTGAAACCATAGTCATATGTGTGATTCACTATCTGCCCTGGCCAGTTCGGTAAGAAACTTATTCTCAATTATTTACAATCAATGTTTTACTTTGAGTGATACCATCAGAGGAATCTTGAAAACTCAGATAACAAGCAGTAAAATGACTGACAAATTTCCACAACAGGCAAAATAAGCAGGACTTTCAAAAAGATTAGAAGTTTCCTTTAGCTCACTGCAAGTATCTTCTATTCATTGCCAAGGCCTAGGTTAACTGAAACAAACACATCTTTTCAAATAAAAAGCCCCCCCCTTCATTCAGAAAAGCAGTGTGGACAAAGACCCTGACAGGCTGAAATGCTCTGACAGCTCAAACTGCCACACTTGGAAATATCTGCTGAATCCTTCCTAAATTCAAGACACTTGATTTGAGAATGAAAATAGTTAAATGTCCTCAAGTTTGTCCCAAATGTGTCTGTGTTGTCAATCCTCTGCTGTTAAAAAGAAAGGATAAACCTAGCGTGTCAGGGCAGGAATCAAGCCCCTAAGCCCAAACTCTCTGAGTAGCTGCTCTTGGCTCCTCACTGGGCTGTGTGTGGGATGGAGTCAGCCCCTGCCACAGCAGGGATACCAGGGAAGAACCTCCTCATGTCAGCTTTGCCTCCACACAACTGCCCTGAGCAACCTGGCTCTGGAAACTTGAGCCCAGCCACCACAGCCACAACCAGAGAGTGCTGGCACTTCACCTAGCCCGAGCCTACTTGTAGCTTCAGAATAGAAAAAAACCAAACCAAACCCTCTGAGCTGCAATAACTTTTGGTGACTTTCAGTAATTTAAATGTCAGAAGAGACTTCAGAGATAGGATGCTGAGAAATACTCCAGTGCAGGTATCTGGGTGTGCAAGCTCCCATGGCAGCTGCACATTGTGCCACAGATGGTAGGAAACAACTGGAGCCCCCAGCAACAAGCCAGGAATTGGCACCGATCCTTTCCCTGACAAAGGGCTCAGGGCCCTGCATCACAGTCTGGGAGAGGACTGGTCATCCTGAGGCTCTGCAGGAGCCAGTGAACAGCAGGAAGGCCCCAAACCCAAAATCCCCCTTGGGAACAGGTGGAAAGACTGTAGGGGTATAAAAGCCCAGGGGGTCCTTTGTTCGAGGCCCCTCCCAGAGGAAGCAGCCTGAGCTGTACCTACTGCTGTACAATTCAATTATTAAACCCTTTTTCCTGAAATTGGATCCCTGACAAACCTGGGTAAGAAGTTTCTTTAACAAGGAAATAAACCCAATCAGGAAAAAGGTGTTACTGCATGCTCCTCTTAGCCCATCCTTGGTGCTGATTGCCACAAGTCAGAATAGCAACTAAACTGAGCCAAGTGTGCCAGTATCCTTCTGGCTGTGTCTGCCCAACTCCCAAAATCTGAGACTCACAGCAAACAAAGGGGCCAGTTCTGCACTGAGAAGAAGGAATTAAGACAAGTAATTTTACACCACCTTTCTGGACTGCACTCACATTTCATCGTTTAAGGTTACCTTCCAGCTGCTACTTAAATTCATTCTTCCTCAGAGAGCAAGCATGGCATGGTACAACTCTCTTCCCTGCTCACTTTAAACATTAACTTTTGCAAATAAGATGACAGCCCTGTGCTGTGAATGCAAACCTGACAATCCATGGACATTTATATTCCCTTTATGGAAAAAAAAAAACTGATCTACTACTGTGTGTGATCTATATTGCCCTTGCCTTCCTGGTGCTAAGAAAGTAGAAAAGAGCACTCCTTGTGCTTGAGAGGCTGGACTGTGCTTATCTGTAAGTAGAACACTCACAGTTGCTGATCATTTTAATTTAACACTGAGAGCTTCATCTGGTGGAATCCACAAGAACATACAATTATGTACAATTAACAATGTACAAATAACAATGTAGTGGTAGGACAAGGGGGTTTGCCTTAAAAATTGTTTGTTTGGGATTTTGCTGCTTGATCTTTCTCTGGCAGGTCACCAGGACTGGAACAAAAAAAAAAAAATTATTGAAGCAGCTTGTTTTGCTTGTTACTTACTGTACCTACACAAACTGCAATGAGACCTAATGATGAGAAACTTGTCCTTGTCAGGGGTGAAAGGATCCTTCATGACATAGGCTTATTCCAAAAGCCTGCAAAAGAATAATTGCAGGCTTTTAAGTGTGTACTTCACAGTAGGGGATGTTTAAGAGGGGAAAATTGTGGAGGATGAAAAGTTATTAGCCCTTTGTACTTGACTTGCTCATCTTGCTGTTGTACATGAGGCAATGCTCTGCAGCTCCTTTTCTCTTCAAAACCTTCAACTCTGCAGCTGCCTTAAGTCCTATACTGTACTTTCAATCTCTCTTCCAAAAGTAGAGCAACTGGTGAGTCTCTCGGTGTCTTCTTACTAAGTTTTTCTCAGTGCTCTACCTTAACTATCTTCCATTTTTTATAACAGACATTCTTTAGCATGGCTAACTTCAGTACCTTGTCAAGTCACCATTTCAATCGCACAGCTTTTAATCACAACTTCTCTTCCAAAGCTGTATGCATGTGAGTATGAAACACAAAGGTTTTACTGCTCTTGGTTATGTTGCTGCTGTAAAGCTGAGGTCCCCAGCTCCTGAAAGCAGGAGCTACCTGCAGAAAGCCTTGCAGTTACCTCCAGTGTGCTTACTTTATGTCACAGACTGTACTGCTTGCTCTAGGGTGTTGAGGGAGTGCATTTATTAATAATTTGGCAATCTGCTTGGGAAAAATTAAAGCTTTATTTTTTCTGGGAGCTCCAGGCAAAATAATACAGAAGCCAGTTGAGTGTCTGCCTGCATAGGGCACGCAGCAAGGGCACCTGGCTTACTCCCGGGCTTAAGTAAAACTTAGATTATGGGAATAATATGGATAAAAGGTATTCTGTCAACTCATACTGCCTTCTCCTTGCCTCCACACACACTAAAGTGTGTGCAGGAGTGTGTCCAGCACTGTGTTCCTCTCTCCTTTTTCTGTCCACTCAAATAGAAAATGATTTGGCCAGAGCCTTCCACTATTAGGAAAGATCAGGCATCTTATCATGGCAGATCACCCTGTCAACAAGTCCCTGGGATACAAAGACAGGATTGTGTTTGCAAAGCTCCCCTTGCAGGATTCCCAGCCCTCATCAGTGCAGAGCCATTTGACAAGGCCCCCTGTCCAGTACATTTCCTGCAGCACTGCATTTGGGACTTGTGAGCAAGTCAAGAAAGATGGGGTGTGAAGCTGTTTCTTAAAAGCATCTATAGAAGTGTGATGCTTCAGTATTATTCTTTTGCTTTTGGCACCTGAGCAATCCAAATAAAGCTGGGGTGTTAACTCGGAGATTGGATAACCTAAATTAAGATTCACATTCAGACTCTTCAGGAATGGACCTGATCAAAGGTGAGCCCTTGCTCTGCTGAGTGGAAGAGGGAAAACCAGTAGCACTGTGGGGTTTAGAATGATAAAACAGCTGCCCAAGGACAACAACCCCAGCAGGTGGTGATCAACAGCTGTTTCCATTCTTAAAGAAACTGAGCAGTCTTACTGGGGTGAAATGCTGAGTACATGCCTGACTTCCAGCTCCAGAGAGTTCCTGAACATGTCTGCCTGATGAATTTGTTGACCATGATGGCCTCCACCAAGCTACTCTTGCATTTAAAGCAAAGTGCTTTATTTTATGGGGAGTTTAATGTCTGCAGACAAAGCTGTAACTGCAAAATTCCTGG